>NC_081412.1:343776293-344441918 GCF_030272615.1 Cryptomeria japonica | reverse complement strand
GTACCACTTTCTTTCTCTACTAATGCTCTAAAAGCTTTGAACTTTCCAAATGCTTCAAACTTGTCTTTGAAGAATGTGACCCACATCATTCTTGAGTAGTCATCAGTAAGAATCATAAAATACCTATCTCCCTGAATACTTCTATTTTTCATAGGACCACACAAATCAGTATGCACAAGATCAAGTAAATTTTCTGCTGAAAAAGACTTACCTTTAAAAGTTGAGGAAGACATCTTCCCAAGTTGACATTCTCTACACAGAATTCTCAGGTTTATCCAGCAATGGTAATCCTCTTACTGCCTTGATCTTTTTGGCTTTAACAATGTTGTCAAAGTTTATATGATAGAGTCTCCTATGCCATATCCAACTATCATCAAACTTAGCCATTAGACACCGACTTATCTTGGCATTCAACTGAAATAGGTTACCTCTGGTCTATTTACCAGTGGCAATAACTTCACCATTCTTCCTGATTATACTGTAAATTCCACCTTTGAATTCTAGAAGTAATCCTTTTTCATTCAGTTGAGAAACACTCAACAGGTTATGCTTAAGACCTTCTACCCAGTAAACATCATCTGCACTGCTTTTACCATTCAGTGAGATGGATCCTTTAGCTTTCACCAAGCATGGTGCATCGTTGTCAAATCTGACAACACCACCATTATATTCTTCCAAAGATAGAAACTTTCTCTAGTCACCGGGTCATGTGGTGAGAATAACCACTATCAATTATCCACTCATTAGAGCTGTCAATGCGGGAGACAAGAGATTTCTTGTCTAACACTTCTTCCTTTACTGCTACAAACACTATGTCTTCATTTTCTTCATCTTCTGATTCTTCATCAGTGACACCTTTATCCACAACAATTAGACAATTTCTTCAATTTCCACTTTTATATTTTATGAACCTCTCCGGTTTATCCTTATTGTCATTGTTAGGATAGTTAACAACTATATGTCCTATCTTGTTACAGGAAAAATATTTCAAAGGAAGTTTACCTCTATATTTTCCGGTTCCCTTCGGAAGTCTTTTAGCAAGAAGAGCTTCGAACTCCATCAACATCTCTTCATCCTCCATATCTTTGCATTGTCTAGATTCATAACTGGTACTAGTTTCTTTTCCTTTTTTGGATGGTACAATAGATGCTTTAAAGGTTGACTCAGTCTTCTAAACACTACCATCATAGCTATTCAACTCATAAGCAGTTAACTTTGCAATAATAGTATCTAAAGATACCTTGGTCTTATCAATAGACCTTAGGTCCTGGATAGCAGCAACTCTGATTGCATAGACTCGTAACAATGATCTAAAAACTTTACTAACAACAGTGGCATCATCAATAGTTCCATCAGTGCTTTTGATATCTCCAACTACAATATTAATCCTAATACCATATTGTTGAATAGTCTCTCCTTCAACCATCCTCATATCCTCAAATTTACCTCTAAGGCTTTCTTCCTTAGCTTGCTTTACATTCTCATCACCACCATAAATGGTTTCCAGTGCATCCCATACTTCCTTAGGTGTGTCCTTGTCTTGAACATCAATAAACTCAATATCTGACAGGCTGTTGATAAGGGCTTCCATGACTTGCCCATTTTCCTGGATTTCTCTCTTCTGATCATCAGTCAGAGTGTCAGTGGGAATCACATAGGAATTCTCAATATAGCTCCAGTGTTGAGCACCCATACTCTTGATGTAAATCTTCATTTTTTCCTTCCATATCTTAAAGTTATCTCTATTGAACTTAGGACCTTCCCTCTTCATCATTATAGTAGGATCTTTTACCTCAAGCGGTTAAGCTTATATCACCGAGGACCTGGAGGCGCTCTGATACCAATTGATAAATAATGATGAACAGAAGATACCCCAACCGGTACTGAGAGGGGGGGGGGGGGGCGTGGATCAGTACAGATAAAAACTCTCTTAACAACTTATCTTACTAAAGCAAAACTAACTGGTTATCACCATTAATGAACTTAACCATCGCAATACCGGTTAAACACAGTAAGACACTAGACACCATAAACATATGCATGTGGTATACTAAAAATACCATAACCTATTAACCCTGCATGCATAATCCTTCAACCGAATACTTCATAAACATCACATGAAAAATGCATAACACATAACACATAGATTTTTCATGTGGAAACCCAAATGGGAAAAACCATGGTGGGGATGAATACCCACAAGCTTGTTTTGAACTCTTTCAAAGCTAACCCTGTTAGGAGCCTAGTCCGGTTAAAGACTTTACAATAAAGTTTTCATAGGAACCGATCCTGTTAGAGATCACCTAGTTAAGGGATGGCTATATACCCTGTTAAAGGTTGAAACCCTATTAAAGGTTACCTCACTAGAGGATTTAAAGAACTCAATGATCTTGAGTCACTTGGTTATAGGTTTTACAATAAGCCTGTTAAAGCTACCTAGTAAAGGGATTTTCCATTTGTTGAAATGATTAGAAGACAATAGGAAAAACTATGATATGATAACAACACTACATGCCAAGGTAGATCCTTTTCATATCCTCTACTTTGCAATCACACTCTGTAGTTTACCTCTTACTAGTTTGGTGAGTATCAAGTATCTCTTCACTCGGATACATACACACAACATTTGCTAACAACTTTACAATAACAAATATCATTGACCTTATAGACAACAGATAGGTCGGTAACATAAACCCTAAACCCTAAGTATCTTAGGTTTACAACACAGGCGGTCCAATCCTGACCATCCAAACATATTGCATAGAGCATTACAATTTCAAACAGATCACAAGACAATGTGCACCATTCATTCATCACCGCTCATGGGAATCAGTAACCCATCATGCTTTCTTCTTATACCACTAAGAAGAATGATCATTCCTGAGGTAGAATTCAAATGCGATCGATCTTCTTATGCCTCAATCCTTCACATGCACAAAGTTGACATGACACCTCGATCACATCTCTTAGCTAAATCATCATAGAGTATCATCGGTTCATCACACAAGCTAGATCGCCAAACCGATAACCATAGAGCTGAGACTACCAACCGATAATCACACTTAGTGAAACCCCAACACCGGTTCACTGAATCTCCTCATGCCTCTTCATACCGGTTCACCAACTTCTTCAATCTGCATACCGGTTCACTTACACTTATTGACATCAATGACAACATACATTATCCTCATATCAACATACCGGTTCATCATATGCCAATGATATCCAACAATGATGAGATGTTTTTATTCTATGATATAGTTAAACATGATGATCTATATGCATTTTTATTTATGATGGATGCATCATTAAATATGACTTATGTATGCGCCTAATGTGATTATCATGTATTTTCTTTTCTATGATGTCATTATAATGTTTTATTAGGGATGGATGCATTAAGGATGATTATGTACTAGTCTATATAGATGCATGATGCATGTGTATGATTATGAGATGATTTATGATATATAGGACTAACCATATAATGATACAAGATTTGATGTATGAATTTATTTTTGGTGTGTCATTATACTTAATATAATGATGTGTGACTACATGGGATCAGGGATATGAGAGATTTGAGTGGAAGAAGGTAGAAGATATGATGATGAAATGAGATTCTTGTGCATTTTATCTTCATTGAGCTTATTATGGAAAATATTGTGACCATCCATCTATATATAGGTTCAACCTAGATAGTTAGTGTATCATTTGCATGGAGATTAGGCATGTTATGACTGTTTTGAAAATTGGGTATTCTTGTCCCATAGTTGACTAAAATCTGCAAAGATGTGTTTGGCATAACCTTGTTGCCTATGTGTTTTTTTGGGTCAAAGAGGGTTTAAGGTTTGTGAAAGATTTAACCCTTCCTATGTTTTGAAAAACCCTCATGTTCTATTCTTGCATTACTTTTTCCGCTTAAGTGGAAGGGTCGCTTCATCATGAAAGTGTCCCCTCCTGTAGGTTTTCCCTAGGTGGTCTTTTAAATATTTTCAATTTTTATGCCTTTGCCTATGTTTTGTTTTAATCTTTTTCGGGCTTCTTAACTATCGTGCAAGTCAAGGTTGATCCTGCAGTATGAGTTGTTTCATGAAGGCGAAGATGCCTGCAGTTTAGCATTTGTGAATTGGCAAAAGGGGTAAATGGGCCCGGCCAAAGGATTGTTCATCAGATTAAATGGAATGCATCTTATATTTGATCCAATGATAGGCGTTGCTTTGCTAGCCCAAGATACATGTGACTTATTCTCTGTGAAATAGAAAAAGATTTGGTGGGTCCTAGAGGTAAGCGGTTCCCTTGGTTAAAGGATGATTAGTTCAGAGAAGATCAACAGCTCGCGTAGTTTCGTAGCCGAAAAAATGTCCATGTTTTACCTTTCGCAAAGTAGCGAAAAGGTGGAGGGCCTAGGCAAGGTGGTCACAAAGAGGTTAACAAGCGAGCAATTTCCAAAGATCTAACGATTGTCATTGCTTCAGAAAGAAGAGTTTCCTGAGGTTTAAAGCCTATGAAGTAGCGAAAAGGTTGGTGGGCCCAAAGGATAAGTGGGTCGTGGTTTTAAAGACTGATCAACTTGGAGTTGATCGGACGACCCACATGAATTCGCAGCCCCAAAACAAACAAAGATTATTGTTTGCGAAGTAGCGAAGTGACATGGCAGTCACACAATGGATGACATGGCAAGACAAGTGGGTCGCTTGGTTGAGGGGAATGATGACTTGTTAGATGCACATGGCTCCAAAGGATTCCTTGGGGCCCGCTTTGATTTAATCGACGATGGTGTTGATACCCATGTGAAATAGAACACGTGGCGATCTTAGAATGGAGCTCGTTGGAGTTCTTGAGTGAATAGGAGATCGACATGTAAGATTCATTCACCGGTGATCAGAAAGCAAGTGGTTTCCAAGCTGGGGGCCCACTTTAAAGGTTTGAGTCTGTTAAATGGTGTACATCTCGAGGTGGATCCAACGGCCAACATTATTTCGCAGTCCAAAGATGCAGGGTGGTTAGTTTTCATGAAGCGGCGAAGACCACTAGCAGTGATGGTGGTGCGCAGTTAGAAAAAAAGATTGGCGGTCATCGAAAGGGGTAAGGATTGAGCAAGTGGAAAATGATCAGGCGGCCAGTGTTGTTTTGTACGATCAAAGTGCACAAGGTTTAGTGTTTGTGAAGTACCAAAAAGAAGGTGGGGCTCGTTACTAATGCAAAAGGACCAGAAGAGTAAAGGCAGTGCAAGTTTCCAAGGATCCAACGAACATCGTTGCTTCACAAAGGAAAGGTGTGGGGGTTTTAAACTCAGCGAAATGGCGAAACAAGGAAATACTCAGAGAACTGGTGATCTGTTGGAGCCCGTTTTTGAATTCGATTTGCGAATTCAATTTTGAGTTGATGGCCGAAGCATGCAGGATTAATTTTTCAATTCAATGCCAAGTTGTTGTATTAAGGTCCGCATCAATTGAATATTGGCACCATTACGACGAGTTTGTTGTAGAGGAGCTGGTGCAGAGCGAATTTCTTCAGGAGAATAACAGGTTTTTGTGTCTTGCTTGCTACTTACAGTTTGAAAATCGGTACTTTATTGTGTGCTTGCCTTATCAGGATTGTATTTGAATCTTAATTGATATAATTACATTAACAGGATGGCACCAAGAAGGGAGTTAACAGGAAAGGTAAATTACCAAGATAGGAATATATGTGATGACTTCCTAGAACAATTGACCATGTCCTCAAATGCTACGAAAAAAATCAAAGAATTAGTTCCTAAAGCTCACTGTCTAAGGATTGGAGACGGTTTATATGACAAGGGTAGATGGTTGAGGGATTCACAAATAGGGATTTTAGGGCTAGGTCTTTTTAAAGTGGGATATAATCAGAGACATGTCAGTGCCCCAATGAATAGCATATGGGAACTAGATGTAGGGAAGCTCATAGTCCCTAGGGTTTTTATGGATGTGGACTTGCTAACCCAGATCACACACAATTATGATCCTATTGCTAGATGTGTGAGGAATATCAATAGAGGAGCCCTGATAGAAATCAATGATGATCAATTCAGGAATGTTTTTAAGCTCCTTGAGGCATCAAATTTATTAGAGCCTATTGATTTTGAAACATTGGCCCAGGTTTATGATGTGCAGAAAGATCACCTTAGGAGTGGCCCTTTGAAATAGTTTTTTGTTAAAATAGGAGGGTTAACTGTAGTGGGCCCTAGCACCATGAAACCCTTCTCCCTGAATTTGTTCACTTTAAGGGCCAAAGTCATGTATTGGGAACTATGTCAAATCCTCGGGGAAGATGCTGAAACAACCATGCCAACCCATTATATGTTAATGATGACACAGATTCTGAACCCCTCTCTAGCAGTGACATTTGATTATGCACCCTATCTGATTGATGCAATTCATGCAGGGCTTGTAGGGATAAAAAATGGTAAGGTGGATAGACCTTTTGGATGGTATTCTCTTCTAATGCATATATTTTTATTCAAAGGATCTGATTATTTTGCTAAGGAAATGGATTTGATCAAAGAAAAGGAAGGTGAGGAGATGCATGTGCAACTGTGGAGCACAATCTTGTCTTGGGATAGAGAGGATGCCAGTTATTTGAAGTTTGATAGATGCTTTGTATCTAGGCTTAGGATTCTTCTATGCCAACAGAACCCCAGGATCCCAAAGGCTCTTTTGGAGTTCCTCAGGCCTAAGGAGTTTGCTGAAGGTATTAAGATTGTTCAAAATTGGGGTGATATCTATTTGTACCCTGTTTCTACAATTTTCAGAGTTTATGGTTTCAGAGGCACTCCATATTTATTGCCTTATCAAGTCCCATTGAAAATAGGGATTGTAGAGGTCTTAAGGCAGATTGGAGGTGTGCAACAGGCAGAGCTAACAAATAGGGGTAAAGGGACTATTTTCCCAACTGTTACCCTAGCCCATCAATTCGTGATCACCAAAGGTGGTTGGAAATTCTTTGATGACTTTTTTCAACTGTATAGGTTGTCTACTGCAGTAACCAAGTTTGCTGACCATGAGGATTTTTTCAACGGTATGTTCAGGAGAGGAGTAGTATGCAAAGGTAGGCCACACCAATTTCATTTCCCTGAGGACCTAATTAGAAATGAATTTAGTTTGGATGAGCAAGAATTGAGGAAAGAAAAGTGGGTGGCATACAAAAGGGGTCTGGATTTCATTCATCAATTTGATAGCAGTTATGACCCTTTGTCTAGCTTCAACCCCTTTGAGGAAAAGATCAAATTTTTAATTCTTTACTTTGAAGATTTAATGCAAAATCTGAAAGAAAAGAGGGAGGCTATAATAAGAGATAACCCTAACAAGGCTAAGTTAGTTCTATCTAAGCCTGCCTTTGCTAAAGACATCCCTTTCAATGATTATGTGATGCACAAAAGGTCAAAATATAGTGTATTGATGCCAGTAACAGGTGAGCCTTCCACTTCAAGAGGGAAGAGAACAATTGAAGATGTCATTGACATCCAAGAATCCCCTAAAAGGAAAAGGGTGGGGAAAGAAGTGCAAGTAGATGAATCTCTGTACTCTCCCTCTCAATCCCTTATCCATATAGGAGATGAACAGGTAGTAGCAGAATAGTTCTTGCAGTTAGGAACCCTTAGAGAGATTGCTTACACCTATGAAGAGACACAAGAGGGAATGCTAGAAGAGCCACCTAATGTCGAGATGAATTTAACTGAAGATGAGTTCAAAGGTAAGGAGTTAGACATGACTGTCAAGCAAGCTAGTGAAGAGTTCCTAGCTGACAACATTTTTGTCACAACAGGGGCATTCATGCAATTTGTATGGAAACAAAATATTGAACAATTCAAGGCGAGATGTGAAAAGAGAATGAGTGAGAAGCCTCACAAAGATACAACCTTAGTAGAGCAAGAAGTTAAACAAGAAATGATGGTTGAATTCAAAGCCATCACTCCTAAAGAAGGAAGGGAAATGGTGTCAAAGGTTGTTGTTCTACTCCTCCTTGAATGGGATATAGCAGATGCCTTGGTACTTGAAGCAGTCAGGAAAGAGACTAAGCCTATGGAGGGAGTGACATTTAGCAAAGATAATGCTGCTCTGGTCATGTGGTCCCTGAAGAGGGATGAGAATAGAAAAAGGAAGGATACCTCAGGATCTAGTTTTCTAGGAGGCATGATAGTAAGAAGAGTTCAGGATATAGGGATGGTAGAGGCTGCTAGCACAGTTTTAGAAATAGCAAAATTCGATGTAGTAGTGGTAGAAAAGGAGGCAAAGGAAAAAGCTAATTATTGTTCTCAAATTCTGATTGCTTTGTTTTCCCTACTCGAATCTTAGATCTTTGTCGCTTATGGAGAGAAACAACAGGAAACAGAACAAAAGACAACATATAACAAGGTTTATACAAAAACCTTCTACACTTCAAGATTTCACCTAGCTTAGGTGGGTTTACCCTTTGTGATCACTTTTCATAACTGTGATTAGAGATTTACAAAGAAGACAAATACCAACCCCTGCAAACCCTATCACTTTGAACATAAAAGAAAGGCTTGTAATCATTTTCATTAATCTCCAAGAAGCTTATAGAACCTAGCAAAACTATACCAGTGCCTTATCCCAAGCTTCAGAGTCACCTAAGACTAAATAAGAATTCTAAATTAGAAATCCACATACATTTCATCATTCTGACTTCACTAAACTTACATATGCCTAACAGACATAAATTTTTATCTTTATGCTAAACCTAGTTATCAGATTCAAGTAGAATTACTGATTACTATCAGAGAAATTCTAAGTATATTTAATCTTCCTCCTTGAGAGAGAAACCTAAAACATCTCCATGAATTTGCCTTGCAAATCATTCAATTAAATAACCCTGGATTATCTAATTGAACGAGTAAATCAATTATGCATACAAGAAGACAATTGGAATTTAGGATCAGAATGCCTTGATCTGTATATTTATATCCCTCATCAAATCTACATTAACTCAGAATGATCTTTCAAAACCAGAAAGAAAAAACCCCCAAATATATTTTGCCAAAGCTTTTTTACAAAAATCCTGTGATGATTACAAATGAGAAGAAATTGGGAATATGAAGAGGAGGGAAAAATTAGGTCTGCAACTGAAATTGCTAGATGTCTCCTTTTCCAACTAAAAAGTATTTTCTTCATTCTCATGGAAACTACTCTTGAAATGTCCCATATCTATTACAATTAACTCCATAACCGCATTCCTCATCTTGATAGCTTTCTGACGATATATAATACTTGGTATTTTGGCAAAAAATGGACCTCTGGGCAAATTAATTCTTCATGTGGCTCTGTCATTTAAATTTTTTGAATTTTTAATATAGTTGAAACTATATATTAAACTTGATTTTAACTTTGATTTTTCACCCCTTCTTTGCCCTAACGCCCTGCCACGTGGTGGTCTCTGATTGGCTGATAGGATCCACTGGGTGCCATCTAGGATGACACCTCATCACTGCGCCATGTGTTTGCCACCAAGCTGCTTGCTCATCGCCACATTATTGCCATGTATCTGCCACCTGTACACCACCTCAGCACCACTGGGATGGGACCCACCTGCTGGACTACCAACTGGACCTACCACCTAGCTTTCGCCATTTCGCAATGGCTAACTATTGAGCATCTTCGATCTCCGAAATCGCACGAGCCGTTGGATCATCTCAAACATGCAAGGTCTTTAACTCCTTTCGCTGAGCCTGGGTTTTTTGCCATTTCGCAGCCCTTAACTGGTTTGCATCTCTCCTTCGCGAAGTCATGCCAGTCGTTGATCTTCTCAGAATCTACTCGCTGGTTAAGTCGGCCTTTCCCTGCAAAATTTTATCCACCTTGAGAACCATGCCTGCATGGGGTCCACCTTGGCCATTGCTCAGCCTTCTTGATCACCTTAGGATCTGCACCTATGTGTGTGGGGTCCACCTTGGGTGCCCATAGAACCTTTCGTCAAAAGCCCTTTGTGGCTTTGACATATTAGATGGGTGGCTTATTTCTTAAAAATATCAAAAAACCCCACTTCCCAGCGAATGTGGGATAATGCACTTCGCCTGGGACTGTGTTTTCTTTCTCATTTCTTGAGACTCTTCATGGCATTTTACTATGCCTTTGGGGGGCAAACTCAGATTGCTATTGTTTTACTATGCCTTTGTTTCAACACTATCGCCAACAGAGAATTACACCTGCTATTTGCATTTGCTGAGGTTTTCAAATGCTGCCCCCATTATAAAAACCACGCACAAGGAGGAGAAGAGGGTCTACTGTTTGCACCTGCTTGGTTGCTTCAACATGCTGCTCCTACCACCAGCTATCATGCCACATGAGGGAGGGATGCTACTGGTTTTATTATTTCAATATCTTGTCTTCAGCACATACAACAATTGCATTTGGTAAAATTTTAATTACCTTTCAATAGCACATTTTATTCCTACCAATGCACTTGCTGCTGATTTTTTTTGTTGAAATTTATATTGCCTTTTCAACACCACAGAGAGAATTTGGCATTTGCTGAAGTTATTAACTTTAAATTGGCATTCAAACCTGCCAATGCATTTGTTTGGAGTTTTGAATTCCTTTTACCAGCCACGCAGAGGAGGAAACATCATGTAGAGGGGAGCAAGCATTTGTTTTAACTTTATATGCTCTCCAAATATCCACGTAGCAGGGAGGAGCTATAGCCTTACACCAGGTAATTGCTTTAGCTGAAGTTTTTATTTGCTGCTCCAATACCATGCAAGGAGAGACTACTGCCATTTTGACTTGGCAATGCATCTGTTGGAGCCTTCCATCGGTCAATAGAGGAACAAGATTCATTTGTTCTTTCCAGCTCCTCTCCTCCTCTATTAAAATATTAGAATCATTACAAGAATAAAGCTGAGTTATGTAAAGAAGTGCCTCCAATCTGCCAAAAACTAAATCACCAATGTGTTGAGTTTCCATTCCTTGTTTGTTTATCATTGTCCTCCTTTCATTTTGCTCGTTCTTCCTCTAAACGTTTCTCTTCTATTGCTAGATCTTCTGGAACCAGCAATACTTAAACACTTTTGGACATCTTTCTTCTTTATTCTTAAATCATATAACATATGATTTAAAATATCAAATTAAACTTTACCTGAAAAGATGCATGAAGTGGCAAGCCAGGTCGGGCCCCAAAGTGGGTCTGAGTAAAAAAAAAATCGTTTTCATTCAATTGACCTTTGAAAAGCTTCAGGAACCTTAAACACACCTTTGGAAATGATCGGCATCATTTTCGGATCATCAGCCTGAATTTTGCAACCTTCAGGCGCCTGCGCCACATTTTCTCATTTAATCGCGAAGACGTAATTTTCAAAGTGGTCAAAACACCTTTCTGGACCTTGCCATCTGACAAGCGTGTACTCTGATATACAAGCATGAATTTTACCAAATGGTTTCTTAAGGTGAGTCCTGAGTGAAGAGATATTAATTGGTGAAAATGACCAACTGGCTTTGTTGACACTAGGGACCTGACAAAGTCAATGTTCTGGCAACACATGATGCCTTTCTCAAAAATATCAAACAACCTCCGTAGACCCTCAAATTTGAAACACAGGTACCTTGAAGTATATATTAAATTTTTGGATTCTCAGTTTGACCAAAAGTTTGACAGGGTGCAAATGGGGCGCTAATGAAAATGGCTACTTTAACTGATATAGCACTGAAAGTACGGATCACTGAAAAACGATGACTCAATGAACCCTTTTGAAAACTGATCAAACAGATTAGCAGGAGCTTGAAACTGGAAACATAACTCATCATTTATATCAAAAATAGCCCAAAACAAACATTCTGGCATAACACTCAGTGAGGCAAATTTTACACTTATGCAAAACAGGGACTTGTCAAAACATTCAAACTACAAACTGTTCGAGCTTGGAAAACTGAGCAAATGAATTCACGAAGACTTGAAATTTTTCTTGGAGGCACACTTTTATGCATACAATTCAATCCATTTTGAAATTCTTCATGAAAATCAATAGGGCAAAAGATATAAACACCTAAAGTAGGCTACTCAATAAAATCATCATAACATCATTGCTGAATTGAAGCGTCAATTGGCAGGACTGTACCATCAAGGTGAGTCCTCTACTCTAATGATAGCTTCTTCTCCTACAAAACCTCCACCTACCAGTCCTATTATAGAATTTCCCCCTTCTCTTATGCCTTTTGGTTTTCAACCAGCTGAGACCATTCAACATGAGTTGGAGAAGTTAAAACAAGCTCAGGTCCTATTTGCAAGTAAATATGAGGAAAGGGTAAAGGCCACAATTCTGAGCTTTGCTGACACAATAGGGTCTTCCATGGTGCACAATAGCATGAAGAAGATTTTTTATATTTGGAATGAGTTGAATGAAGACAAGGCTATTCTGGAGCCAATTTTGGATAAGTGGATGCCAAGAGAAGTGGATCTAGAACTTATGTGTGCATCTTATGATGAAGCAAGATCGGATGCTATTATTAAATCCACATGTGAGTTAGAGAAAGGTCCGACCAAGGTAGCAGAAGGAAGAACCAATGTGGAGAGGAAAGCCAACTTGTATAGGAAAGAATATTCTGAGCGTAAGTTTGAATTGTTTCCTGGGGGTTTTGTTAACCAAAATCAATTGAAGGACAAATAGGTATGGCTTGATGAGTTGGGAGATAACTTGTCTCTAAGGGTGAATGGAATCATTAATATAGATGACACATCCCTATTTGTCAAGACA
Source organism: Cryptomeria japonica (assembly GCF_030272615.1). Taxonomy (NCBI): domain Eukaryota; kingdom Viridiplantae; phylum Streptophyta; class Pinopsida; order Cupressales; family Cupressaceae; genus Cryptomeria; species Cryptomeria japonica. The sequence continues at coordinate 344,429,191 of NC_081412.1, read as the reverse complement.
GTTGAAGAAATAAAAAAGATAAAGTCACATTATGGCTTTTTGAATTCAGAGGTTAACAAAGTGATAAACTCTTGGAAAAGGTTACTCAAGTTGAAGGAGAAAATTGTTGGCTACTCATGGCCTGCTAATGACGTGTTCCAAGAGTGGACCAAGAAATATGTAGTGAAAGAAGAAGGAATCCCAGAGCAATTAGAATATGTTACAGAGGAGCAACAAACTGAAGAGGTCGTTGATACTGAAAAGGACTTGTAACTGTTTCTTGGAGGACATTGTGGTTTGTAACAAACTTTTCTTAGGAATGTCCAAAGCTTGTATGCATCCATGATGTTATAAATGCATACCAGGACTAAAAGAAAAGGGATCACAAGAAATTTTGTAAAGAAACTTTGCAGAAATATATCTGGGTTTTTCTAGCTATAACAGAGAATACTTTAAATCATGTAAGATTATTTTCAAAAATGAATATAAAGATACAGATCAATACTTTTTAGGCCTAAATATGTGTTGTCTTCTGGTGTGCACTCATTAATTTTTTGGTTTCATTTGAATAGTCTAGGGTTATTTGATTGAACATGGATTGCATGGCAATCATATGGATGTGTTTCTAGCTTTTCTCTTCAAGGGAGAGGAATTAAATATGCATGAAATATCTCTATCAGTAAATCAATTGTTTGCTCGTTTTGAATTTGATGAATGGTTTTAGTTTTAAGAGGATAAAACTAATGTATATGTTAGGCATGTATGGGGTTAATTAAGGCCGAGGTGGTGAAATGTATGTGATTCTTTAGTTTTGGAATTCTAATTTGATTTGGGTGACTCTGTAGCCCGAATAAGGTACTGGTATCTAGTTGTGGTTTTCTTTCTATTTATCTTGGAGATCAATACTAAAAATGAGTATAAGCTTTTCAATTAATGTTTCAGTTCTATTAAGGTGATGAAGTCCATAGGTTTCTAGCATTGGTTTACTATGGATCTCAGATTTTAAAAGTGTGAAATTTTTCACAGAAGGTATACCCACCTGAAGTTTGGATAAGTTCAAAGTGTAGAAGGTTTTGTTAAAACCTTGTTATATGTCTTTCTGGAGTTATGTTTCTTCCTCGGTGTCCTCTTCATATGTAAATAGAGTTTATTGTATTCCTAACAGGGAGGAGAGAAGGGAATCAGAATTTGAGAACGACAAAAGTGGCGACTCTGCTAGGGAACAGTCATAGTGTTTATCTATGTTAGAGATTGGTTCCTGAATTAGTTCGGAAGTTTGTTCAGATATCCGTGTGTTGTGGAAGATTGCCTTATCTCTCATTTCTGCTATCTTTCTCTTTGAAAATATTCTTGAATTGTTAAATCTTTGCAAGTGATTTGTTTAAGTTTGTTTTCTTATTTCCCATAGTCTTTGTGGGTGGCGACTCTAACAAGTATAACTAGTGCTTTTGAATAAGTATAATTCTTTTAAGAAAAACAAGTACAATGCAGAGAGGAAGGAACACCAGGTCATTCATGAGGAAGAATCCTCAAGAGACATTGCAAGAGGGATTACCTAAATAGGCACGAAGAGGCCAGAAAAGATCAGTTGTACATGAGCCATCTAATGTTGCCTGGGTCCAAAAGAGCATTAATATGGGGAAGTCATCTGATAGACCCATATATGCAAATTCAAATTCTTCCTCCTGTGAATCCGATTAGGACATTTTGGGTTTCCATTCTGGGTTATTTGGTAATAATGAGGATGTCCAAATTTTAAATCAGAAGATCTCTCATGCTAGTTTTTTTGGGAAGGACGGGAATAGTTCAAATATTAAAATGGATTATGTGCCTAGGACAATAGATGGAAATATTAGTTTAATTGATATAGACCAAGTCAATATATCAGATTCTAAAGAAATATTCCCTGATGAAGATAAGGTGTCCCAAGAAATTGAGGCCCTCAATAGAAGAGTCCATCACTTAATATCTTTGAGAGCACAGAAGAAAGAAAATAAAGAAAAGGAAGTGAAAGCTAAACTAATTGAGAGGGACAGGCTTCTAAGGCAGATTGCTGAACTTGAGTTATTCACCCAAGAGAAATCTAAAACTGAGGATGAAGGTCCAGTCATTAGAAAAAATTTAGTTCCCAAAATCAACCCTGTGTACAAATCTGTTGTGCAACCAAATAGAGAGGTCTTAAGTGGTCCGCAACCTATTAGGAATAACATTGATAAAGGAAAACAAAAGTGTATGGAAGATGGGTCTAGGTCTAAAACTACAACAAAAATCTCTTCTATGTTGTCTGCACATGAGAAAGAGATAGATAGGATGAGGAAAGAGAAGGGGGACCTGCAAAGGGAATTGGAGAAAGCTGAGTTAGAGGCAGTCAATCAAGAGGTTAAACGAAAAATTAGTTATCTAAAGGCTCCCCCTATAATTTTTCCCTCAATGGACCCAAGTAAACCTTTACTTCATCCTACCGCTCCCTCCAGTAAAAATCCAATCAACCCCACCTACTAGCATTGTTCCTGTTAATCAAGTCTCCATTATAAATCAATGTAGCCAAGCTCTTCCAATTCAGAATCCTAATGTGAGAATGAACATAGGTAATAACTTTATTGGCAACCAATTCCAGAGAAGACCCATTAATCTGGAACTGTATAGGCAGATTTTCTTTGATGGAATCCTAGGGTACCCTAACGATGTTCCTACAGAATTAAGGGATAGACTCCAAAAATTTGTTGGCAACAATGCAATCAATGCAGAAGAGAACCTAAAATCTTTTGGTGATTTAATCAATGATTATGAAATAATAGATGAAGATGTCATCATGAAATTGTTTGTACAGTCTTTAGTAGATGATGCAAGGGACTGGTATAGAGGTCTCCCTATGAGTACCATTGGGTCTTGGGAAGATTTTAAAAACTGTTTTCAAGAACAATATGGTGACAAAACAAATGTGAGCTTCATGCTTAATGAGTTTAATAATATTAGAAAGTTTGATAATGAAATTCTCATAGATTTCAATGCTAGAATTCAGAAAGCAATGCATAGGCTATATCAAGTAATGTGATTAGATGATAATATGTATCTCAACACTTATTATAATTCTTTTGATTCCAAAATGGTCTATATTCTTAGGGACAAAAACCCACATAGTTTTAGGGATGCTTTTAGAATTGTTGTAAATGTGGAAAGTAATAGGAAAGCGTCTGGAAAGGTGGGAAGGAGGACTGATGGAAGGTTGTGGCAAGAATCAAAATAACAACCTAATAAAGTTGCTAAGGAAGATGACAAAATAGAGAAATTAGTGACTGCCATGAAAGATCTTACTGCCAAGGTGAGTAAAAATGATAAGCCTCATTAGAATTGGCAAGATAGGCCTCCTAAATTGCATGACATGCCTTACAATACAACCTGGAAAGATGACAAACCTCAAAATGAGAAGCCAAAAAACACTCAGAACCAAGATACCCCAGATCCTTTGAAAGGAGGGAATGTTCATAATATGGAGAATACTCCTTGGTGCATGGCTTGTGATGGACCACATTCTCCTCATCAATGTGTTGTAGCTCAAGCCCTAGAAGAATCCATGAGAAAAGAGGATGAGTCTAATATTAACATGTTTGAGACTATTATTGAAAGTGATGATGAGTTATTATAGAATGAATTTAGTGAATGTGATGTGCTAAATAGTAATAGATCTTATCAAGGATAGTTGACACTTGATTGGCATCCCACTTTGAATGTGGTGAATATTGAAGATGAAGAAGTTCATCTTCGAAGACCCAGTGATGAAGAAGTAAGAAATCTTACTAAAGCTGTCATAGCCAAAGCCAAGCATAATACAACTTGAGAAGTAGTAAGAAGGATGGGGATCAAGGTGAACCTGGCTCAATGTTCATAAAAGAAGCATCCCAGAAGAAAGTAGCAAGTAGTGGCACTTTGCCTCAAGATGATCAGAAAAAGAATGACCAATTGAAAGATATAGCCAAAGGTATGGATAATAATGCTACTGGTGATATACAAGGAACTGCCACAATAAAGAAGGCAAGTCAGCCTAAGACAGAGAAAGTTAAGACTAATATTGAGTTGATTAATAATTCAACTTTTGATATGACTCGGGCTCTTACCCAGATGAAGGTCACAGTCCCTTTGATAGAATTATTGAAAATAAAGGAACATAGAGAAGCTGCTTTATCTTTATTTTCTAAGATATCTAACAGTAGCACACCATTGCCTTCAGGTTCAATCAAGGATGAAAAGGATCATGAGCTACAAACCCCGGAGGTATATGTTGGAACAACTATTACACAAGAGCCTTCACAGGTTGATCCTTTCTATGTTACTTTATTAGTAAATAACCAGTTAATTAGGAATTGTATGATAGATTCTAGTGTAGCTACAAATGTGATGCCATATGGTGTCATGAAAGAATTAGGGTTGTCAGTAAGTACAGTATATGGGAATTGTTATGCTGTGGACAACAAAGAAGTGCCAGCGATAGGTACAATGAAAGATGTGGAAGTAAAAATAGCAGCATTCCCTGAAGCAACATATAAGATGGATGTCATAGTAACTGATACAAAACCTCACTATGGCATGTTGTTATCTAGACAGTGGGCTGCAGTAGTAGGTGGAAATGTTCAGTTGGATCTGTCATATGCCACTATCCCAATCAATGGAAGCCAGGTTAAGTTGTATAGAGAACCACATGCCCCTAGGGTAATTAAGAAGATAGATCCTAGTATGTTAAACTGTATGATTGATGTGGATCTTGACAATTTTAGAATACAACCAATTTTACCTCAACTGAAAAATATTGATTCTATTGTGATTGAATTGGAATCTCAAAAGCATGGTTTATGGCACATGTATTTTGATGGAGCTTTCTCTAAAGAAGGATCTAGAGCATGAGTTATTTTTGTGTCCCCATCAGGTATAACCTTCAAATATTCTTTTTTGTTAGCCTTTCAGTGTACAAACAACACTGCTGAATATGAAGCCTTGTTATTGGGGCTTGAAGTTGCAAAAAGGCATGGGATTTAGTTGCTAAGAGTATTAGGAGATTCAGAGTTGGTTTTTTCTCAGGTTAGGTCTAAGTATGCATCTAAAAATGATCATTTGAAAAGATATAAGCATGTAGTATGGGATGTGATTGAGCATTTTAGTGCGTTCTCTATTAATTGGATAGAAAGATCAAAGAATATCATGACTGATTTCTTAGCAAATGTTGCATTAAAAAATGATGATATAACACTAACCAGTGTATCCACAGTTGAGATAAAGGCTAGGCCGACCATTCCTGATAATGTATATAATTGCCAAGTGTTTACTGATGATGAAGACATTCTCAGATTCATACAATGCATTGATGACTATGATGAACAAAAAATCGATTGCAATGCATTTGTAGAAGTGGTTGAAGATAGAGAAACTGTGTTTGGAAATGACATGGTTCAGTTGGAAACTAATGAAATACCTAAAGGGTTAGTAGAGCTGGAAGGTATGTTCACTTACAGTGACAGTCATTTGCATCAGCATTCAACCACCAAGTTAGATGAATTAGAGGAAGTGAACTTGGGGACAGAATCATCCCCTAAGTTGGTGTATATTGGAAAATTTTTGTCTCCTCATGTCAGAGTTAACCTTATTAATTTATTGAAGAAATATAAGCATGTTTTTGCTTGGTCTTATGAAGATCTGAAGGCGTATAGACAAGATCTATTTCAGCATGAAGTCCCTTTGCTTCCAGATGCTAAGCCTTCTAGACAGAAACAAAGACCTATCAACCCCCTATTGGAATCTAAAATGCAGCAATAATTAACCAAGTTAAGGGAAGGGGGGATCATTAAGCCTATAAGGCATTCATCATGGGTGTCTAATTTGCTCCCAGTTAGAAAGAAGAATGGAGACGTAAGGCTCTATGTTGATTTTAGGAACCTAAATGTTGCTTATTTGAAAGACAATTATTCTTCTCCTAATATGGAAGCAATGTTGTAGAGAGTAACTGGTTGTGACCTATTGTCTATGATGGATGGGTTCTTAGGATATAACCAGGTGTTAGTGAAAGAATCTGAACAATTCAAGACTGCTTTTACCACCCCTTGGGGAACATATGTATATGTAAGAATGCCTTCCGGTTTGAAAATTGTTGGAGCTACTTTTCAGAGAGCAATGGATGTAGCTTTCAAGGAATTCATTAACATCATCATGGTAGTGTATCAAGATGATTTAACATGTTTCTCCAAAAGGGCAGATGACCATTGTGGGCACTTGGAAAAGGTTTTCAATAAAGCTCTGGAATTTGGTGTCTCTTTAAATCCAAAAAAGTGTCATTTTGCTGTCACTGAAGGGAAGTTGCTCGGGCATATTGTCTCCAAGGAAGGGGTTAGAATAGACCCTGAAAGAATTGAAGCTATAAACAATGTACCTGAGCCAAAGAGTGTTAAAGGTATCCAATCTTTCTTGGGCAAGGTAAATTTTGTTAGAAGATTTATTGCCGATTTTGCTGAGATAGTCAAGCCCATTGTTAGATTGCTTAAGAAGGATACAAAGTTCTACTGGGATGAAGAAGATTAAAAGGCTTTTGATGAAATAAAAAATGCTATTCAGGAGGCACCAGTGTTGAAGTCCTCTGACTACAATAAGCCTTTCTCTTTGTTTTCTTTTGCTTCATATCATGCAGTGGCTGCAGTTCTTCTACAAAAGGATAATGAAGGATATGAACATCCTATAGCTTTTTATAGAAAATCTTTACAGGGTGCAGAGTTAAAATATGAAATCATGGAGAAACAAGCATATGCTTTGGTCAAGGTTGTTAAAGCATTTAGGCCATATCTTGTAAATGCAATTGTAATTGCTTATGTCCCACATGCGGCTGTAAAAGATATTCTATCTTAGTCTGAGATCACTGGTAAAAGATGTAGATGGATAACCACAATTCAGGAGTTTGATTTAGAGATTAAGATCACTAAATTGGTGAGAGGTTTAGGCCTTTGCTGAGATGATGGCTGAATCAAACCTTCTTGATGTTGAGGTGAATAATGTTGAAATTAAGAACATCTTGGTCACAAGTATTGAGACACAACCCTGGTATTCAGAGATAGTGCATTTTTTAAGGAATGCAACATATTCAGAGGGAATGACCCACAACCAGAGAAGGACACTGAGACAAAAATCTCAAAAATATGTCCTTATTCAGGGTGATCTGTATTGGCGGAATAGAGATGGGGCATTGCTGATGTGTTTGGATAAATCCCAGGCTAGAAAGATGTTAACTGAAATGCATGATGGAGTATGTGGAGGTCACTACTTTGCCAAAACAACTACCGGTAAGATAGTTCAGGCTAGATATTATTGGCCTACTTTGTTTAAAGATGCCCATGAACATGTCCAGAGATGTGACCCATGCCAGAAATTTTCATCCAAATTGAAGTATGAGGGAGCTTTACCCCTCAACCCAGTCATAGTGGAAGCCCCTTTTGTCTAATGGGGCATTGATTTTATTGGAGAAATAGTTGAGAAATTAGGAAGAGGTCATAGGTGGATTATAGTAGCTACTGATTATTTCACTAAGTGGATTGAAGCTATACCCACTAGGAGAGATAAAAGTAAGGTTGTTATTGACTTCCTAATGGATAATGTCATAACCAGATTCAATGTTCTTGTAAAACTGGTAATGGATAATGCCATGAGCTTCAAGTTAGAGGAGTTCATTGAATTTTGCACCAGCCATGGAATAGTTATGTCCTACTCTTCACCATATCATCCTCAGGGTAATGGGCAAGTTGAATCCAACAATAAGAGCCTTTTGAACATTATTAAGAAAATCCTGGAGGAGAACAAAAGGTCTTGGGACCAGAAGTTAAAGTTGGCCTTATGGGCAGATAGGGTTACTATCAAGAAAGCAATTGGGGTTTCACCTTTTGAATTGGTCTATGGCACACAATCTTAGGTGCCAGTCAATAATCTTCTTCTAGTATACAAGTTCCTACAAGCTGAAGACATGGAGTTATCTGAACCTATGGGAGATAGAATGATTCAGATGGTGGAGGTAGAAGAAATTAGAACTTTGGCCCATAAGAGGAATTTGAAGATCCAGTTGCAGTCCAAACATTTATTTGACAAAATAACCTTGTTAAGAAAGTTTCAAATTGGTGACATGGTGCTTCAATGGAATGCAAAAGGGCAAGATAAAGGAAAACACAAAAAATTTGAGTCATTATGGATAGGCCCCTCTGTGGTTTATGATCTTAATGGAAAGGATTCATATTTTTTGCAGAAAATGAATGGTGAGGTACAAGAATTTCTAGTGCATGGACAGTTCCTGAAACATTACTTCTCTTAAGTCCATGCATAGTAGGTCTTAGTTTGTATATATTTAGGTTTGTTTCTATTTGTTGTTTTTGGGCTTGTGTTTTGGTCTGTTCTCTAGAGTTTTTGAATTCTTGTGTTGATCTTGCAATCAACCATCCCCAGTCAAATTTGTTGTTATCACTATTTTCAAAATTAGGTATTCTTGTCCCATAGTTGGGTAAAATCTGCAAAGATGTGTTTGGCATAACCTTGTTCCCTCTGTGTTTTTTGGTTCAAAAAGGGTTTAAGGTTTTTGAAAGATTTAACCCTTCCTATGTTTTGAAAAACCCTCGCATTCTATTCTTGCATTACTTTTTCCACTTAAGTGGAAGGGTCACTCCATCATGAAAGTGTCCCCCCCTGTAGGTTTTCCCTAGGCGGTCTTTTAAATATTTTCAATTTTTATGCCTTTGCCTATGTTTTGTTTTAATCTTTGTTGGGCTTCTTAACTATTGTGCAAGTCAAGTTTGATCCTGCAGTGTGCGTTGTTTCGCAAAGGCAAAGATGCCTGTAGTTTAGCGTTCACAAAGTGCCGAAAGGGGTAAGCGGGCCTGACCAAAGGATTGTTTGTCAGATTAAATGGAATACATCTTGTATTTGATCCAATGATGGGCATTGCTTTGCTAGCCCAAGATACATGTGGCTTACCCTCTACGAAATAGAAAAAGAGTTGGCGAGTCCCAAAGGTAAGCGGTTCCTTTGGTTAAAGGACAATCAGTTCAAAGAAGAGCAACGGCTCGTGTAGTTTCACAGCCGAAAGATGTTTGTGTTTTACCTTTTGTGAAGTAGAAAAAAGGTGGAGGGCCCAAGCAAGGTGGTCACAAAGAGGTTAACAGGTGAGTAGTTTCCAAAGATCTAATGATTGTCATTGATTTAAGAAGAAGAGTTGCCTGAGGTTTAAAGCCTATGAAGTAGCGAAAAAGTTGGTGGTCCCAAAGGATAAGCGGGTTGTAGTTTTAAAGACCGATCAACTTGGAGTTGATTGAACGGTCCACATGGATTCACAGCCCCAAATCAAACAAAGATTATTGTTCGCAAAGTAGCATAGTGACATGGTAGGACAGGTGGGTCACTTGGTTGAGGGGAATGATGACTTGTCAAATGCATGTGGCTCCAAAGGATTGCTTGGGGCCCGCTTTGATTTAACTGATGATGGTGTTGAAACCCATGTGAAATAGAACACATGGCAAGCTTAGAATGGAGCCCGCTGGAGTTCTTGAGTGAATAGGAAACTGACACGTAAGATTCATTTGCCAGTGATCAAAAAGCAAGTGGTTTCCAAGATGGGGGCCCACTTTAAAGGTTTGAGTCTGTTAAATGGTGTACATCTCGAGGTGGATCCAATGACCAGCATTGTTTCACAGCCCGAAGATGCAAGGTGGTTAGTTTTCACAAAGCGGCGAAGACCGCTAGCAATGATGGTGGTGCGCGGTTAGCAAAAAAGACTGGTGGTCACTGAAAGTGGTAAGGATCGAGCAAGTGGAAAATGATCAAGCGGCCAAAGTTGTTTCACACGATCAAAGTGCACAAGGTTTAGTGTTTGCGAAGTAGCAAAAAGAAGGTGGGGCCCGTTACTAATGCAGAAGGACTGAAAGAGTAAAGGCAGTGCAAGTTTCCAAGGATCCAATGAACGTCGTTGCTTCGCGAAGGAAAGGTGTGGGGGTTTTAAATTCTGTGAAATGGTGAAATAACGAAACAGGGAAATACTCAGAGAACTGGTGATCTGTTGGAGCCCATTTTTGAATTCGATTTGCGAATTCAGTTTTGAGTTGATGGTCGAAGCATGTGGGATTAATATCTCAATTCAATGCCAAGTTGCCATATTAAGGTCCGCATCAATTGAATATTGGCACCATTTCGACAAGTTTGTTGCAGAGGATTTGGTGCAGAGTGAATTTCTTCAAGAGAATAACTAGTTTTTGTGTCTTGCTTGCTAATTACAGTTTGAAAATCGGTACTTTATTGTGTGCTTGGATTATCAGGGTTGTATTTGAATCTTAATTGATATAATTGCATTAACGGGATGGCACCAAGAAGGAATTACCAAGATAGGAATATATGTGATGACTTCCTAGAACAATTGACCATGTCCTCAAATGCTGCGGCAAAAATCAAAGAATTAGTTCCTAAAGCCCCCCATCTAAGGATTGGAGATGGTTTATATGACAAGGGTATATGGTTGAGGGATTCACAAATAGGGATTTCAGGGTTGGGTCTTTTTAAAGTGGGATTCAGTCAGAGACATGTCAGTGCCCCAATGAATAGCATATGGGAACTAGATGTAGGGAAGCTCATAGTCCCTGGGGTTTTTATGGATGTGGACTTGCTAACCCAGATCACACACAATTATGATTCTATTGCTAGATGTGTGAGGAATGTCAATGGAGGAGCCTATTATCACTGTTTAAGAAATGGGTTTTTCCTTTCCCATAATTGGCTAAGTTTTTGAAATTTGGAGTCAGGTGTGCTTTTGGTTGCTTCAAATATGTTCTAAGTCTTTAAAGGTTAAGGGTTTAGGTTTTTAAAATCACTCAAATGACTGATAAAAAAAAAACCCTCTGGCTTCTATTTCTGCATTACTTTATTCACTTAAGTAATGGGTCCTAAGTCGTGCAAAGTACCCCCCCTTTTTTTGTCATTTACCTAGGCGGTCCCTTCAAATGTTTTAAATTTCCGCTTTTAAATCTACCCTTTTTCTAAGTGTCCGTCGGGCCTTGTAAGCATCGCGCAACTTTCTGTTGATCTAATGGTCCGTGTAGTTTTGTGACCAAAAGGTGCTCAAAATTTATCTTATCGCGAAGTAGCAAAAGGCAAAAAGGTGGACCCGACACATAGGTTTGTACTAAAGCTAAATACCGATCAAGTCCCATCTGATCGGATGGACGGTGTGACTTCGTGAGGTCAAACTAAATGCGCTTTATCCTTTGCGAAGTGGCGAAAAGGTTTGGTGGGACCTAGCAATGAAGATTTTTCCTTCGATTAAAAGGTGATCAGGTCAGGCAAAGATCGGTGGTCCGTGTGGCTTCGCGACCGTGAGATGCCTGTGGTTTACTCTTCGCGAAGTAGCGAAAGGTTAATGGGTCTAGGCAAGGAGTTTTATAAGAATCTTAACAAATGCGCAAGTTCCTGAGATCTAATGACCAGCACAGTTTCGTTGATTAAAGGTGCTCGAAAGTTATCTTTCACAAAGTAGCGAAATGATATGGCATTCCAAGTAAGTAGTCCTGCTGGTTTAAGTGGCAAGGAAGAAGGTGACACGTCATGGACCAAATGCCAGATGGATAAAGATGAGTCAGAGGACCCATGTCTTCCAGTTTTAAACAAGATTAAGCAATGAGAAAGTTCTTGAGATCTAACAATTTGCGTAGTTTTGCGAAAATAAGATGCAAGCGAGATATTCATCTTGAAGTTGTGAAAAGGGCTAGTGGGCCCAAAGGGTAGGCTAATTACGAAGTTAAAGGCCAATTGACTCTGTCTTGATCTAACAGTTCTCATAATTTCATGGCCACAAGCTGAATGATGATTAGTGTTCGCGAAGTTGCGAAAGACAGGTGGAAGTCACACGTAGGTGTGACGTGGCAAAAAGGCTACTACATTTGTGGAGCTCGATAAAGATATGTCAAGTGATACATGTTTCTACAAGGATTGTTAACGGCCCACCCAGGTGTAATTGGCGGTTATGTGGGAGTAATGAAAGATGGCATGTGGCGGTTATGTGGGAGTACTGAAAGTGCTCGATTGTTAAGGATTGCGAAGTGGCGAAAAGAAGGTAGGGCCCAGAACTTAAGAAGAGAGATTAAGCGGAGATAAAGACAATGCAGGTTCCTGTGATCCAATGGCCACTGTTGCTTCACGAAAGAAAAGAGGATGGGCTTTATGTTTTGCGAAATAGTGAAAGAGTGAAATAGAGGAAAGACTCAAAGGAATCATGACCCGTTGGACACAATTTTGATTTCAATTTGGTGAATTCAATTCTGAAAAGAAAGTCAAAGCATGCGGAGTTAATTCTTAAAAATTTAATGCCAACTTGTCTTCTTGAGTCCGCATCAACTTAATTGCTAGTATTATTCCATCGAAGTTTATTGTAGAGCGAATTGTTGCAGAGTGATTTTCTTCAGGCGGATAATCAGGTTTTTTGTGTTTTTCTTGATAATTCTGGTTTGTTATCAAATATTGTCATGTGAATTACTTTGTTAGAGGTATGTGCTATTTGCTAGTAGTGTAGTTGCTTGTCCAAAATGGCACCAAGAAGAGAATTAAACGGGAGGATGAACTACCAAGAACGAAACATATGTGATGATTTTTTAGAGCAACTAACTATGTCCACCAATGCTGGGGCTAAGATCAAAGAGCTAGTACCCAAACACCCTCGTCTGAAAATTGGAGATGGCCTGTATGATAAGGGTAATTGGTTGAGAGACCCTGAAATAGGAATGTCAGGCTTAAGACTTTTCAAAGTCAGATTTGGGCAAAGAAATTCCCCAGCTCCTGTGAATGGTATATGGGAATAGGATGTGGGAAAGCTTGTGGTCCCAGGTGTTTTTATGAATATAGACTTGTTAACCTTGATTGCACAGAATTATGACTCTGTGGCAAGATGCATCAGGAACATAAAGGGATCAATCTTGATTGAAATCAATGGAGATGAATTCAGAAAAGCTTTTAAACTCAGTGAATCCTCCAATTTGTTACAACCTATTGACTTTGAATTATTAGCCTAGGTTTATAACACACAGAGGGATCATCTTAGGAGTGGCCTATTGAGAGAGTTCTTTGTAAAGATAGGGGGGTTAACAGTTGTAGGCCCCAACACAATGGAACCATTCTCCCTCAATCTATTTACCCTGAGAGCTAAGGGTATGTATTGGGCTTTATACCAAATCTTTGGGGAAGATGCTGAAAAAGAATATGCCAACCCATTATATGCTGATGATTGCCCAAATTTTGAATCCATCCTTGGCTGTTACATTTGATTATGCTTCATACCTCGCTGATGTCATTCATAAAGGGCTAGTAGGAATAAAGAGTGGTAAGGTTGACAAGCCATTTGGATGGTATTCTATGTTAATGCATATGTTCCTGTTCAAGGGTGTTGATTACTTTGCAAAGGAGATGGACCTGGTTAAGGTCAAGGATAAAGAGGAGATGCCAGTGCAATTGTGGAGTACTATTTTATCATGGGATAGGGAGGATGAAAGTGACCTGAAGTTTGATAGATGCTTTGCATCTAAAATCAGAATCCTCTTGTGCAGAGAAAACCCTAAAATCCCTAAGGCTCTTTTGGAGTTTATCAGACCTAAGGAGCTTGCAGAGGATATCAAGATTGCTCACAATTGGGGAGACATCTATTTTTACCTTGTGCCTACTATTTTTAGAGTGTTTGGATTTAGAGGCACACCCTATTTACTACCCTATCAGGTCCCATTGAAAATAGGGATTGCAGAAGTGTTAAAACAGATTGGAGGGGTACATGAAGCTGAATTAACTAAGGTAAAGGGACAATTTTCCCAACTGTTACCATGGCCCACCACTTTATGATCACTAAGGGTGGATGGAGATTTTTTGAAGAATTCTTTAAGCCATATAGGCTATCAACTACAGTGTCAAGATTTGCAGACCCTGAGGACTTCTTCAATGACATGTTCAAGAAAAGAGCAGTATGCAGAGGTAGGCCTCATCAGTTTCAGCTTCCAGAGGATTTGATTAGGAATGAGTTCAGCTTAGATGAGTAGGAACTGAGGAAGGAGAAGTGGGTGGTATATAAGAAAGCCCTTGATTTTATTCAGCAATTTGACACTAGTTATGACCCTTTGTCTAGGTTCACCCCATTTGAGGAGAAAATAAAGTTCTTGATTCTTTATTTTGAAGAACTCATGCAAACCCTAAAAGAAAAGAGGGAGGCCATAATGCAAAACAATCCTGATAAGGTTAAGATTGTCTTGGCCAAGCCTGCTTTTGCTAAAAGCAATCCCACCAGGTGACTATGTAATGCATAAGAGGCCAAGGTACACTGTAATGATGCCAGTGACAGGTGAGTCTTCCACCTCAAAAGGAAAAAGGAAAATTGAAGATATTGTAGACATTCAGGATTCCCCTAAGAGGCAAAGAGTGGGAAAAGAAATTGAAACTCATGAGCCTCAATATTCCCCATCTCAGTCTCCTATCCACATTGGAGATGAGCAAGTTGTGGCTGAACAACTAATGCAATTAGGGAGTCTTGGTGAGATTTCTTATACCTATGAGGAGACCCAAGAGCCACCAAATGCTGAAATGGATTTAACTGATGGTGAGTTAAAGGGCCAAGAACTGGACCCTACTATTAAGAAAGCTAGTAAAGAATTCCTAGCTGACAACAACTTTGTCACATCAAGAGCTTTTCTATAGTTTCTTTGGAAACAGAACATTGATCAATTCAAGACCAGATGTGAGAAAAGAGTAAATGAACAGCCTCTCAAAGATGCAGCCTAGGTAGAAGAAGAGGTTAAGCAAGAAATGATGGAGGAGTTCAAAGCAATCATCCCTAAGAAAGGAAGAGATATGTTGGATAAAGCTGGTGTGTTAATTCTCCCCGAATGGGACATAGATGATGCAATGATCCTTGATGCAGTAAGAAAGGAAACAAAGCCAATGGAAGGTGTGAACTTTAACAACGATAATGTTTCTCTTGTCTTATGGTTATTAAAGAAAGATGAGAACAGGAGGAATAAAAAATGCCTCAGATTCTAGCCTCTTTGGAGGAATGATTGTTAAGAGGGTTCAAGACACAGGAGTGGTGGAAGCAGCTAGTACTGTTCTAGAAACTACAAAGTTTAATGTGGCCGTAGCAGAGAAAGAAGCCCAAGAAAAGGCTACTCTTCAATTGAATTTGGAAACTATTTTAAAAGATTATAACGATGCTAAGGAAGGAATAGCCAATAGGGACAGCATCATCACTAAGCTCCAAAGCCAATTGGCAGGTCAACATCATCAAAGTGAGTCTTCAACATTGATGATCGCTTCTTCTTCAGCAAGACCCCCACCTACTAGTCCAATTATAGAATTCCCTCCTTCTCCTATGCCTTCTGGTTTCCAACCAGTTGAGACTTATCAACATGAAATGGAAAATTTGCAACGAGCCCAAGCCTTATTTGCAAACAAGTATGAGGAGAAGATAAAGGCAACAATTTTAAGTTTTAGTGACACTGTTGATGCTCCTACAGTATATATCAACATGAAAAGAATTTTGGACACTCTTAGTGAGTTGAATGAGGATAAGGCTATTTTAAAGCCTATTATGAATAAATGGTTGGCCTGGGAAGTAGACTTAGAATTGATGTGTGCATCATATGATGAGGCAGAAGTTGATGTCATTATCAAGTGTACATGTAAGTTGGCAAAAGGATTAACAAAGTTCGCTGAAGGTAGAGCTAATGTGGAAAGAAAAGCTAGTTTTTATAAGAAAGAATATACTGAGCATAAATTTGCATTGTTTCCTGGAGGTATTCTCAACCAGAATTAGTTAAAGGATAAATAGGCATGGTTAGATGAGTTAGGGGCTAATTTATCCTTAAGGGTAAATGAGATAATAAATAAAGATGACACCTCTTTGTTTGTTAAAACAATTGAGGAAGTAGTGCAGATCAAATTTGATTATGGGTTTTTGGATTCAGAGGTAAGGAAAATGAGGAATGCCTGGAAAAAGTTGTTAAAGTTGAATAAAACAATTATTTGTCATTCATGGCCTACTGATGATGTTTTCCAAGGATGGTCCCAAAAGTATGCGGTGGCTGACGTGGAGATTCAAGAAGAAGATGCTTCACAACAATTGGAACATGTTCTAGAACAGTTAGAAGGCACTCCTAAATGGTTAGAGTATATTGCGAAAGAGCCACCAACTGAAGAAGTCATTGAAGCAGAAAAGGGCGTGTAACTACTTCTTGAGTGAAGGATTTTTTTGTAACAACTTTTTTTGAAAAGATGGTCTGAAGCTTGTATACATCCATGATTATATAAATGGATACCAGGACCCATGAAAAGGGGATCGCAAGGAATTGTAAGAAAACGTTGCAGAAATTTCTCTGAGCTTTTTTTTGAGTTAATGGAGAATATTCAAAAGTTTCTGTAATACTTTCTAAAATAATATCAATATGCAGACCGTCAGTTTTGAGCTTAAACTTTGTGTTGTCTTCAAGTATTTTTTGCAAATATTTACTATTTCATTCTGAGTAATCTAGGGTTATTCCTTTTGAATATGGGTTGTAAGGTAACTCCAAGTAGATGTGCTTCTTAGCTTTTCTCTTCAGGAGGGGAATTAAATATGCGGGAATCATTTCTATCAGTAAATTCTTTGTGGGATACTTTGAATTTGATAAATGCAGTTTAGTTTGGTTTGAATAAATTCTTATGTATGTTAGGCATATGTAGGGATCTGTAGAAGCCAAGTTGACAGGATATTTGAAGATGTTTGATTGTGGGAGTATTGTTTGAACTTAGATGACTCTGTGGCCTGGATAAGGCACTGGTATCTATTATGGTTGTATTTTTACATATCTTGTAGGTCAATACTGAACACGAGTACAAGTTTTATTTGTTTATTTTAGTAGGTTTTAAGGTGATAAGATCCACTGGTTTTCGGATTGGTTTACTGTGGATTTGTCTTTTAAAAGTGTGAATTCAGTTCACAAAAAGGTATACCCACCTGAACTTTGGACAAGTTTGAAGTGTAGAAGATTAATCAAACCTTGTCATATGTTGTTTTGAAAGTTTCCTTCTCTGTGATCTCTCTTCTATAAACAAAGTTTATCATATTATTATAAGGATCTTAAGGGGAATCAGATTTTGAGAACAAAAAAAGTGGCGACTCTGCTGGGGAGAGTCATACCGTGAATCCAACTTGTTTTCATATCTCCCATAGATTTGTGGGTGGTGACTCTGTCTTTTTAACCAGTCATTTTGGAAATAAGAAAATTTTGAAAAGAAAACAAGTGCAATGCAAGGAGGAAAGCATACTCAATCCTTCATGAAAAAACATCCGCGTGAAACATTATAGGAAGGATTACTTGAATAGTCAAGAAGGTGTCAGAAAAGGTCAGTGTTGCTTGAGCCGTCAAATACTGCTTGGGTCCAGAAAAGCAATAATACAGGTAAGATATCTGAAAGACCTGTTTATGCTAGATCAAATTCTTCTTCAAGAGAATCTGAACATGATGTTTTTGGTTTCCATTTTAGTTTGTTCAGGAATTTAGAAGATGTTAATGTTTTAAATTAAGGTATATCTCATATTAGTGCCTCTGGAAGAGACAAAACTATTTCAAATATAGTTGGAAGTTCTGCACCTAGGATGATTGATGGAAACATTAGCTTGATTGATATTGATCAAGTCAATATATCAGACTTAGAAGAAGTTTTCCCCAATGAAGATAAGATATCCCAAGAGATAGAGGACCTAAATAAAAAATTCCATCATCTCATCTCTTTGAGAACCCAAAAGGAAGCCAATAAAGAAAGAGAAGTTAAAGCCAAATTGATGGAAAGAGACAGGCTTCTAAGACAGATTGTAGATCTTGAGGTCCTTGCCCAAGAAAAGTTAAAGAGTGAGGATGAAGGTCAAGTGATCAGGGAAATTCTAGTCCCCAAGGCCAAACTAGCATATAAGTCAGTAACCCAACCAAATAGGGAGGTTCTTAGTGACCCGCAACCTGTCAGAAATGAGATTGATAAAGGAAAGCAGAAATGCATGGAAGATGGGTCAGGATCTAAAACTACAGTGGAAATCTCTCATAGATTATCAGCACATGAAAAGGAGATGGAAAGAATGAGGAAAGAAAAAGAAGACTTACAAATGGAATTGGAGAAAGCTGAGTTAGAGGCTGCTAACCAAGAAGTTAAAAGAAAAATTGGATATCTAAAAGTTCCACCCATTATCTTTCCATTAGAAGATCTAAATAAACCTCCACCTAAGAAAACCTCCCTCCCTCCTGTTAAAATCCAACCAACCTTGACTGTTAATATAGCAACAACTAGTCAAACCCTTGTTATTAATCAAAATAACCAGATGTCTCAAACTCAAGTCCCTAATGTAAGAATGAACATGAGTAATAACAATACTGTTAACCCATTCTAGAGAAGACCTATCAATTTAGAACAGTATAGGCAACTATTTTTTGATGGAATCCTTGGATATCCTAACCATGTTCCAACTAAGTTAAGAGATAGACTCCCTAAGTTTGCTGAAAATAATGCCATTAGTGTAGAGGATCATTTAAAATCTTTTGGTGACTTAGTAAATGATTATGAGATAGTAGATGAAGATGTCATAATGAAACTATTTGTTCAGTTCCTAATAGATGATGCAAGAGATTGGTATAGAGGGCTCCCTATTAGTAGCATTGGGTCTTGGGAGGACTTTAAAAATTACTTTCAAGAGCAGTATGGTGACAAAAAAAATGTAAATTTCATGCTTAATGGATTTAATAATATCAGAAAATCTGATAATGAAATGGTCACTGATTTCAATGCTAGGTTTCAGAAAGCCATGCATAGGTTGTATTAGGTAATGAGGTTAGATGATAACATGTGCCTTAACACTTATTACAATGCATTTGATTCCAAAATGGCTTATATCTTAAGGGATAAAAATCCACATAACCTGAGAGATGCATTCAGAATTGCTATCAATGTGGAGAGCAATAGGAAAGCATTTGGGAAATTGGGAAGAAGAACTGATGGTAGGTTATGGCAAGAAACAAAACAGCAACCAAACAAATTTGCTAAGGAGGAAGATAAGATAGAGAAGTTAGTCACTGCTATGAGGGACCTAACTGCTAAAGTAAATAAAAATGATAAGCCTCACTATAACTGGCAAGATAGACCTCCTAGATTGCATGACATGCCTTATAATACCAATTGGAAGGATGGTAAACCTCAAACTGAGAAGCCTAAGAATGCTCAGAGCCAAGATACCCTTGATCCCTTAAAAGGAAAAAATGTTCATAACATAGAGAACACTCCTTGGTGTATTGCTTGTGACAGTCCACATTCCCCTCATCAGTGTACAATTGCTCAAGCCTTAGAAGAGTCCATGAGACAAGAGGCTGAGCCTGATATTAACATGTTTGAGACTGTTATAGAAAGTGATGAGGAGTCTTTGCAGAGTGAATTTAGTGACTGTGATGTGTTGGACAGTAAAAGGTCCTACCAAGGACAACTAACACTTGATTGGCATCCTACACTAAATGTGGTAACCACTGAAGATGAAGAGGTTCAACTTAGAAGACCTAATGAAGAAGAAGTGAAAAATCTCACCAAAGTTGCTATAGCTAAGGCAAAGCACAATTACAACCTAAGGAGCACCAAAAGGGATATTGATCAGGGTGAACCTAGTTCTATGTTTATAAAAGAGGTTTTTCAAAAGGGGACAACAAGTAGTGCTACTACTCCTCCAATGATTCAGGAAAAGAAAGATCAGATTAAAGATGTATCCAAGAGTATAGAGGATAAAAGTACCAATGATACACGAGGAGCTGCCACAACAAAGAAGGCAAGTCAGCCTAAGGCAGAAAGAGTTAGAGCTAATACTGAATTAAGCAGTAATTCCACATTTGACATGGCTCAAGCTCTTACACAAATGAAAGTTACTGTCCCATTAATAGAGTTACTGAAAATAAAAGAACATAGAGAAGCTGCCTTATCTCTGTTTTCTAATATATCTAACAGTAACATAGTCCTACCCACCGTTTCAGTCAAAAATGGAAAGGATCAGGAGTTTCAAACCCAAGAGGTTTATGTTGGAACAACTATTACTCAAGAGCCTTCATAGGTAGATCCTTTTTATGTTACTTTGTTAGTGAATAACCGGCTGATAAAAAACTGTTTGATAGATTCAGGTGCAGCTGCTAATGTAATGCCTTATGGTGTTATGAAAGAACTAGGATTGTCAGTAACTACTGTATATGGAAAATGATATGCTATGGATAACAAAGAAGTACCTGTAATAGGTACAATGAGAGATGTTAAAGTGAAGATAGCAACATTTCCTGAGGCAACTTGCAAAATGGATGTTGTTGTTACTAACACTAAGCCCCATTATGGCATGTTGTTGTCCAGGCAGTGGGCAGTAGCAGTAGGAGGAAATGTCCAATTGGATTTATCTTATGCTACTATCCCAATAAATGGGAATCAGGTCAAGTTGTATAGAGAACCACGTGCTCCTAGAGTAATTGAAAATGTAGATCCTAATATGCTCAATTGTATGATTGATGTGGATCTTGATAATTTCAGACTACAACCAATTGTACCTCAGTTGAAGAATACTGACCCCATTGTGACCGAATTAGAATCACAATAGCATGGTTTATGGTAGATGTATTTTGATGGAGCTTGCTCCAAAGAAGGGTCTAGAGAAGGAGTCCTTTTTGTATCCCCATCAGGTATAACTTTTAAATATTCTTTTCTCTTAGCCTTTCAGTGCACGAATAATACTGTAGAATATGAAGCTCTATTATTGAGGCTTGAAGTTGCAAAGAGGCATGGGATACAACTGTTGAAAGTTTTAGAAGATTCAGAATTGGTTGTCTCTCGGGTAAGATCCAAATATGCATCCAAAAATGATAGATTAAAGAGATATAAACATGCAGTTTGGGATGTCATTGAGCATTTTAGTGCACTTTCTATTAATTGGATAGAGAGATCAAAGATTATCATGGCAGATATTTTAACTAATGTTGCATTGAAAAATGATGATGCAACACTAACTGGCATATCCACTATGGAAATAAAGTCTAGGCCTGCCATCCTTGAAAATGTGTATAATTGGCAAGTTTTTACCGATGATGAAGATATTCTTAGGTTCATTCAATGTGTTGATGATTATGATGGACAGAAGATTGATTGAAATGCATTGGTGGAAGTGGTTGACAACAAGGAAACAATGTTCCGAAATGACTTGGTCCAATTGGAAACAAATGAGATACATAAAGGGTTGGTAAAGCTAGAGAGTATGTTTAGCTACAATGATAGTCATTTACATCAGCAGTCTACCACCAAGCTAGAAGAATTGGAGGAGGTAAACTTGGGGACTGAATCATCCCCTAAGTTAGTATACATTGGAAAGAAATTACCCCCTCATGTCAGAACTAATCTTATTAATTTATTGAAGAGATACAAACATGTTTTTGCTTGGTCTTATGAAGACCTAAAGGCGTATAGAAAAGACTCGTTTCAGCATGAAGTCCCTTTACTTCCAGATGCTAAGCCTTTTAGACAAAAGCAAAGACCTATTAACCCCCTGTTAGAAACCAAGATGCAACAAGAATTGACTAAGTTAAGAGAAGGGGGGATTATCAAACCTATAAGACATTCTTCATGGGTATCCAATTTGGTCCCAGTAACAAAGAAAAATGGGGACATTAGATTGTGTGTGGATTTTAGAAATTTAAATGTTGCTTCTCTAAAAGATAATTACTCTTCACCCAATATGGAAGCCATGCTGCAGAGAGTAACTGGTTGTGATCTTTTGTCCATGATGGATGGTTTTTTAGGATACAATCAAGTATCAGTAAAGGAATTTGAACAATTCAAAACTACCTTCACTACTCCATGGGGAACATATGCTTATGTAAGAATGCCATTTGGATTAAAAAATGTTGGAGCTACATTTCAAAGAGCTATGGATGTAGCGTTTAAAGAATTCATCAACATCATCATGGTGGTTTATCAAGATGATTTAACTTGTTTCTCCAAACAAGCCGATGACCACTGTGGACATTTAGAAAAGGTATTCAATAAGGCTTTGGAATTTGGCGTGTCATTAAATCCCAAGAAATGTCATTTTGGTGTCACTGAAGGAAAATTATTGGGGCATATCATGTCCAAGGAAGGGGTAAGAATAGACCCTGAAAGAATTGAGGCAATAAATAATGTGCCTGCACCAAAAAATGTTAAAGGTATCCAATCTTTTTTGGGTAAGGTTAATTTTGTTAGAAGATTCATTGCAAATTTTGTAGAGATAGTGAAGCCCATTGTAAAATTGCTCAAGAAGCATACAACATTTTGCTAGGACCAAGAAGTATCAAGGGCTTTTGATGAGATTAAAAAGGTCATTCAGGAAGCACTAGTGTTGAAATCTCCTGATTACAGTAAGCCCTTTTCTCTCTTCTCTTTTGCTTCATACCATAGAGTAGCTGCAGTTTTGTTACAAAAGGATAATGAGGGATATGAACATCCCATAGCTTTCTATAGCATATCTTTGCAAGCAGCAGAATTAAGGTATGAAACCATGGAAAAACAGGCTTATGCTTTAGTTAAAGTTGTTAAGGCTTTCAAGCCATACCTTGTGAATGCAAAAGTCACTGCTTATGTCCCACATGTTGTAGTTAAGGATATTTTGTCCCAATCTAAGGTTACAGGAAAAAGGTGCAGATGGATCAATAGAATCCAATAATTTGACTTGGAAATAAAGATCACTAAATTGGTGAGAGGCTTGGGTCTAGCCAAGCTTATGACAGAATCTAATCTTCTAAATGTTGAGATAAATAATGTTGAAATCAAAAATATGTCAGTCACTAGTATTGAAAAGCAACCTTGGTACTCAGAGATAGTGCATTTTTTAAGGGATGCAACATTTACAGAAGGGATGACACACAACCAAAGAAGAACCTTAAAATTGAAGTCTCAGAAATATGTTCTCATTCAAGGTGACTTGTTTTGGAGAAATAGAGATGGAGGATTACTGACGTGTTTAGATGAATTCCAAGCAAAGAAAATGTTGATTGAAATGCATGATGGAATATGCAGAGGTCATTACTCTGCTAAGACAACTACTGGAAAAATAGTCTAGGTCGGGTATTATTGGCCTACCCTCTTCAAGGATACTCATGAATATGTCAAGAGATGTGACCCATGCCAAAGGTTTTCATCCAAGCTAAAATATGAAGGAGCTCTGCCTTTGAATCCAGTTATAGTGGAAGCCCCTTTTGTCCAATGGGGGATAGACTTTATTGGAGAGATTGTTGAAAAATCAGGAAGAGGTCACAGGTGGATTATAGTAGCTACAAATTATTTTACAAAATGGATTGAAGCTATTCCCACCAGAAGAGCTACAAGTAAAATTGTTATTGATTTCTTGATGGATTGTATCATAACTAGATTTGGGGTTCCTGTGAAATTGGTAATGGATAACGCTATGAGTTTCAGGTCAGAAGAGTTTGTCAATTTTTGTACTAGTCATGGGATAATCATGTCTTACTCTTCGCCCTATCATCCTCAAGGGAATGGACAAGCAGAATCCAGTAATAAAAGCCTCTTGAACATTATCAAGAAAATATTAGAAGAAAACAAGAGGTCATGGGATCAGAAGTTGAAATTAGCTTTGTGGACGGATAGAATCACTGTTAAGAAAGCTATTGGGATGTCACCATTTGAATTAGTATATGGTACACAGGCCAAAGTACCTATAAATAATCTTATTCCAGTATATAAGTTCTTGCAAGCTGAAAACATGGAAATGTCAGAGCCTATGGAAGACCAAATGATCCAGATGGTCAAAGTGGAAGAAATTAGTTTATTAGCCCATAAGAGGAACTTGAAGATCCAATTGCAGTCTAAGTACCTTTTTGATAAAAGGACATCACTGAGGAAGTTTCAAATCGGTGATGTTGCTCTTTAGTGGAATGCAAGAGGACAGGACAAAGGGAAGCATAAGAAATTTGAATCATTATGGATTGGCCCTTTTGTGGTCTGTGATTTAAATGGAAAGGATTCATATTTTATGAAAAATATGAATGATGAAGTACAGGAATTTCCAGTGCATGGACAATTCCTGAAGCATTTTTTCTCTTGAAGTCCATGCATTGTAGGTCCTCTGTTTATATATATTTTTCTTCAAGTCATTTGTTTTTGGGCTTGTTTTTGGTCTGTTTCTCTAGTGTTTTCTAGGTCCTTGTGTTGATCTTGCGATCAACCATCCCCAGTCAGAGCCACTGTTATCACTGTTTAAGAAATGGGTTTTTCCTTTCCCATAATTGGCTAAATTTTTGAAATTTTGAGTTAGGTGTGCTTTTGGTTGCTTCGAATCTATTCTAAGTCTTTAAAGGTTAAGGGTTTAGGTTTTTAAAATCGCTCAAATGACTGATAAAAAAAAAAACCTCTGGCTTCTATTTCTGCATTACTTTATTCACTTAAGTAATGGGTCTTAAGTCATGCAAAGTGTCCCCCCCTTTCTTTTGTCATTTACCTAGGTGGTCCCTTCAAATGTTTTAAATTTCTGCTTTTAAATCTGCCCTTTTTCTAAGTGTCCGTCAAGCCTTGTAAGCATCGCGCAACTTTCTGTTGATCTAACGGTCCGCGTAGTTTCACGACCAAAAGGTGCTCACAATTTATCTAATCGCGAAGTAGCGAAAGGCAAAAAGGTGGACCCGACACATAGGTTCGAACTAAAGCTAAATACCAATCAAGTCCCATCTGATCGGACGGATGGCGTGACTTCGTCAAGTCAAACTGAATGTGCTTTATCCTTTGCAAAGTGGCAAAAAGGTTTGGTGGGACCTAGCAATGAAGATTTTGCCTTTGATTAAAAGTTGATCAGGTCAAGCAAAGATCGACGGTTTGCGTGGCTTCGCGATCGTGAGATGCCTATGGTTTACTCTTCGTGAAGCAGCGAAAGGTTAATGGGCCCAGGTAAGGAGTTTTATAAGAAGCTTAACAAATGCGCAAGTTCCCGAGATCTAACAGCCAGTGCAGTTTTGTTGATTAAAGGTGCTTGAAAGTTATCTTTCGCAAAGTAATGAAATGACATGGCATTCCAGGTAAGTAGTCCAGCTGGTTTAAGTGGCAAGTAAGAAGTTGACACATCATGGACCAAATGCCAGATGGATAAAGATGAGTCAGAGGACCCATGTCTGTCAGTTTTAAACAAGATTAAGCAACGAGCAAGTTCCTAAGATCTGACGGTTTGTGTAGTTTCGTGAAAATAAGATGCAAGTGAGATATTCATCGTGAAGCTGTGAAAAGGGCTGGTGGGCCCAAAGGGCAAGCTAAGCATGAAGTTAAAGGCCGATTGACTCTGTCTTGATCCAACGGTTCTCGTGATTTCATGGCCACAAGATGAATGATGATTAGTGTTCACGAACTTGCGAAAGATAGGTGGAAGTCACACGTAGGTGTGACGTGGCAAAAAGGCTGCTACATTTGTGGAGCTCGATAGAGATATGTCAAGTGACACGTGTTTCTAAAAGGATTTTTAAGGGCCCACCCAGGTGTAACCAGCGGTTATGTGGGAGTAATGAAAGATGGCATGTGATAGATCCAGAGTGGAACCCAAGTGAGTTGCCATGGCTAATGGCCGATTGCCATGTGGCATTTATTAACAGGCGAAAAGGTGGGGTAAGTGTTTCCCGGATGTAGGCCCCCCTTAAAAGGCATTCATATTAGTATTGATCCAATGATTCTCGTTGTTTCATGGCTCGAAGATGCTCACAGGTTAACCTCAGTGAAATAGCAAAAACCACTAGCCATCAAGGTCAGGCACGGTTAGTAAAAGAGATCGATGGTCCCGGTTGGAGCTAAAGGTCGGGTGACTTGAGTTAGATCTAGCACTTGGCGCGGCTTTGCGAAGGAGAAGTGATCGATTGTTAAGGATTGCAAAGTGGTGAAAAGAAGGTAGGACCCAAAACTTAAGCAGAGAGATTAAGTGGAGATAAAGACAATGCAGGTTCCTGTGATCCAATGGCTAGCGTTGCTTCACGAAAGAAAAGAGCACGGGTTTTATGTTCTACGAAATAGCAAAAGAGAGAAATAGAGGAAAGACTCAGAGGAATCATGACCCATTGGAGCTAGTTTTGAATTTGATTTGGCGAATTCAATTCTAAAAAGAAAGCCAAAGCATGCGGAGTTAATTCTTAAAACTTAAATGCCAACTTGTCTTCTTGAGTCTGCATCAACTTAATTTCTAGTATTGTTCCATCAAAGTTTGTTGCAGAGAAAATAGTTGCAGAGTGATTTTCTTCAAGTAGATAATCAGGTTTTTTGTAATTTTCTTGATAATTTTGCTTTGTTCTCGAATATTGTCGTGTGAATTACTTTGTTAGAGGTCTGTGCTAGTTTCTTGTCCAAAATGGCACCAAGAAGAGATTTAACTGGGAGGGTGAACTACCAAGAATGAAACATATGTGATGATTTTTTAGAGCAACTAACTATGTCCACCAATGCTGGGGCTAAGATCAAAGAGCTAGTACCCAAACACCCTCATCTAAAAATTGGAGATGGCCTGTATGATAAGGGTAATTGGTTGAGAGACCCTGAAATAGGAATGTCAAGCTTAAGACTTTTCAAAGTCGGATTTGGGCAAAGAAATTCCCCAGCTCCTATGAAGGGTATATGGGAATAGGATGTGGGAAAGCTTGTGGTCCCAGGTGTTTTTATGAATATAGACTTGTTAACCTTGATTGCACAGAATAATGACTCTGTGGCAAGATGCATCAAGAACATAAAGGGATCAGTCCTGATTGAAATCAATGGAGATGAATTCAGAAAAGTTTTTAAACTCATTGAATCCTCCAATTTGTTAGAGCCTATTGACTTTGAATTATTAGCCTAGGTTTATAACACACAGAGGGATCATCTTAGGAGTGGCCCATTGAGAGAGTTCTTTGTAAAGATAGGACGGTTAACAGTTGTAGGCCCCAACACAATGGAACCATTCTCCCTCAATCTATTTACCCTGAGAGATAAGGGTATGTATTGGGCTTTATACCAGATCTTTGGGGAAGATGCTGAAAAGAATATGCCAACCCATTATATGCAGATGATTGCCCAAATTTTGAATCCATCCTTGGCCATTACATTTGATTATGCTTCATACCTCACTGATGTCATTCATAAAGGGCTAGTAGGTATCAAGAGTGGTAAGGTTGACAAGTCATTTGGATGGTATTCTATGTTAATGCATATGTTCCTGTTCAAGGATGCTGATTACTTTGCAAAGGAGATGGACCTGGTTAAGGTCAAGGATAAAGAGGAGATGCCAGTGCAATTGTGGAGTACTATTTTATCATGGGATAGGGAGGATGAAAGTGACCTGAAGTTTGATAGATGCTTTGCATCTAAAATCAGAATCCTCTTGTGTAGAGAAAACCCTAAAATCCCTAAGGCTCTTTTGGAGTTTATC
This sequence comes from Cryptomeria japonica, assembly GCF_030272615.1. Taxonomy (NCBI): domain Eukaryota; kingdom Viridiplantae; phylum Streptophyta; class Pinopsida; order Cupressales; family Cupressaceae; genus Cryptomeria; species Cryptomeria japonica. The sequence continues at coordinate 344,401,731 of NC_081412.1, read as the reverse complement.
AGACCTAAGGAGTTTGCAGAGGATATCAAGATTGCTCACAATTGGGGAGACATCTATTTGTACCTTGTGTCTACTATTTTTAGAGTGTTTGGATTTAGAGGCACCCCCTATTTACTACCCTATCAGGTCCCATTGAAAATAGGGATTGCAGAAGTGTTAAGACAGATTGGAGGGGTACATGAAGCTGAATTAACTAACAAAGGTAAAGGGACAATTTTCCCAACTGTTACCATGGCCCACCACTTTGTAATCACTAAGGGTGGATGGAGATTTTTTGAAGAATTGTTTAAGCCATATAGGCTATCAACTGCAGTGTCAAGATTTGCAGACCCTAAGGACTTCTTCAATGACATGTTCAAGAAAAGAGCAGTATGCAGAGGTAGGCCTCATCAGTTTCAGCTTCCAGAGGATTTGATTAGGAATGAGTTCAGCTTAGATGAGTAGGAACTGAGGAAGGAGAAGTGGGTGGTATATAAGAAAGCCCTTGATTTTATTCAGCAATTTGACACTAGTTATGACCCTTTGTCTAGCTTCACCCCATTTGAGGAGAAAATAAGGTTCCTGATTCTTTTTTTTGAAGACCTCATGCAAACCCTAAAAGAAAAGAGGGAGGCCATAATGCAAAACAATCTTGATAAGGTTAAGATGGTCTTGGCCAAGCCTACTTTTGCTAAAGCAATCTCACCAGGTGACTATGTAATGCATAAGAGGCCAAGGTACACTATAATGATGCCCGTGACAGGTGAGCCTTCCACCTCAAAAGAAAAAAGGAAAATTGAAGATATTGTAGACATTCAGGATTCCCCTAAGAGGCAAAGAGTGGGAAAAGAAATTGAAACTAGTGAGCCTCAATACTCCCCATCTTAGTCTCCTATCCACATTGGAGATGAGCAAGCTATGGCTGAACAACTAATGCAGTTAGGGAGTCTCGTTGAGATTTCTTATACCTATGAGGAGACCTAAGAGAGGATGCTTGAAGAGCCACCAAATGCTGAAATGGATTTAACTGATGGTGAGTTAAAGCGCCAAGAATTGGACCCTACTGTTAAGAAAGCTAGTGAAGAATTCCTAGCTAACAGCAATTTTGTCACATTGAGAGCTTTTCTACAGTTTCTTTGGAAACAGAACATTGATCAATTCAAGACCAGATGTAAGAAAAGGGTAAATGAGTAGCCTCTCCAAGATGTAGCCTAGGTACAAGAAGAGGTTAAGCAGGAAATGATGGAGGAGTTCTAAGCAATCACCGCTAAGAAAGGAAGAGATATGTTGGATAAAGCTGGTGTGTTAATTCTCCTTGAATGGGACATAGCTGATGCATTGATCCTTTATGCAGTAAGAAAGGAAACAAAGCCAATGGAAGGTGTGACCTTTAACAAGGATAATGTTACTCTTGTCTTATGGTTATTAAAGAAAGATGAGAACATGAGGAATAAAAATGCCTCAGATTCTAGCCTCTTTGGAGGAATGATTGTTAAGGGGGTTCAAGACACAGGAGTGGTGGAAGCGACTAGTACTCTTCTAGAAACTGCAAAGTTTAATGTGGCTGTAGCAGAGAAAGAATCCCAAGAAAAGGCTACTCTTCAATTGAAGTTGGAAACTATTTTAAGAGCTTATAACGAGGCTAAGGAAGGAATAGCCAATAGGGACAACATCATCACTAAGCTCCAGAGCCAATTGGCAGGTCAACATCATCAAAGTGAGTCTTCAACATTAATGATCGCTTCTTCTCCAGCAAGACCCCCACCTACTAGTCCAATTATAGAATTCCCTCCTTCTCCTATGCCTTCTAGTTTCCAACCATCTAAGACTTATCAACATGAAATGGAAAAGTTGCAATAGGCCCAAGCCTTATTTGCAAACCAGTATGAGGAGAAGATAAAGGCAACAATTTTAAGTTTTACTGACACTGTTGATGCTCCTACAGTATATATCAACATGAAAAGAATTTTGGACACTCTTAGTGAGTTGAATGAGGATAAGGCCATTTTAGAGCCTATTATGAATAAATGGTTGCCTTGGGAAGTAGACTTAGAACTGATGTGTGCATCATATGATGAGGCAAAAGCTAATGTCATTATCAAGTCTACATGTAAGTTGGCAAAAGGATTAACAAAGTTGGCTGAAGGCGGAGGTAATGTGGAAAGAAAAGCTAATTTGTATAAGAAAGAATATACTGAGCATAAATTTGCATTGTTTCCTAGAGATTTTCTCAACCAAAATCAGTTAAAGGATAAATAGGCATGGTTAGATGAGTTAGGGGCTAATTTATCCTTAAGGGTAAATTAGATAATAAATAAAGAGGACACCTCTTTGTTTGTTAAAACAATTGAGGAAGTAGTGAAGATCAAATCTCATTATGGGTTTTTGGATTCAAAGGTAACGAAAGTGAGGAACGCCTGGAAAAAGTTGTTAAAGTTGAATAAAACAATTATTGGTCATTCATGGCCTACTAATGATGTTTTCCAAGGATGGTCCCAAAAGTATGCGGTGGCTGACGTGGAGATTCAAGAAGAAGATGCTCCAAAATAGTTGGAACATGTTCCAGAAGAGTTAGAAGGTACTCCTAAATGATTAGAGGATATTGCGGAAGAGCCACCAACTGAAGAAGTCATTGAAGCAGAAAAGGGCATGTAACTGCTTCTTGAGTGAAGGAGTTTTTTGTAACAACCTTTTTTGAAAAGATGGTCTGAAGCTTGTATGCATCCATGATTATATAAATGGATACCAGGACCCTTGAAAAGGGGATCGCAAGGAATTGTAAGAAAACGCTGCAAAAATTTCTTTGAGCTTTTTTCTGAGTTAATGGAGAATATTCAAAAGTTTCTGTAATACTTTCTAAAATAATATCAATATGCAAACTATCGGTTTTGAGCTTAAACTTTGTGTTGTCTTCAAGTATTTTTTGCAAATATTTACTATTTTATTCTGAGTAATCTAGGGTTATTCCTTTTGAATATGGATTGTAAGGTAACTCCAAGTAGATGTGCTTCTTAGCTTTTCTCTTCAGGAGGGGAATTAAATATGCGGGAATCATTTCTATCAGTAAATTCTTTGTGGGATACTTTGAATTTGATAAATTCAATTTAGTTTGGTTTGAATAAATTCTTATGTATGATAGGCATATGTGGGGATCTGTAGAAGCCAAGCTAACAGGATGTGTGAAGATGTTTGATTGTGAAAGCATTGTTTGAACTTAGATGACTCTGTGGCCTGGATAAGGCACTGGTATCTATTATGGTTGTCTTTCTACATATCTTGTAGGTCAATACTGAACATGAGTACAAGTTTTATTTCTTTATTTCAGTAGGTTTGAAGGTGATAAGATCCACTGGTTTTCGGACTGGTTTACTATGGATTTGTCTTTTAAAAGTGTGAATTCAGTTCACAAAAAGGTATACCCACCTGAACTTTGGACAGGTTCAAAGTGTAGAAGGTTAATCAAACCTTGTCATATGTTGTTCTGAAAGTTTCCTTCTCTGTGATCTCTCTTCTGCAAATAGAGTTTATCATATTATTATAAGGATCTTAAGGGGAATCATATTTTGAGAATAACAAAGCCCTGATAGAAATCAATGATGATCATTTCAAGAATGTTTTTAAGCTCAGTGAGGCATCAAATTTATTAGAGCCTATTGATTTTGAAATGTTGGCCCAGGTTTATTATGTGCAGAAATATCACTTTAGGAGTGGCCCTTTGAATGATTTTTTTGTTAACATGGGAGGGTTAACTATGGTGGGCCCTAGCATCATGGAACCCTTCTCCCTGAATTTGTTCACTTTAAGGGCCAAAGGCATGTATTGGGCACTATGTCAGAACCTTGGGGAAGATGCCAAAACAACCATGCCAACCCATTATATGTTAATGATGGCACAGATTCTGAACCCCTCTCTAGCAGTGACATTTGATTATGCACCCTACCTCGCTGATGCAATTCATGCAGAACTTGTAGGGATAAAAAATGGTAAGGTGGATAGACCTTTTGGATGGTATTCTCTTCTAATGCATATATTTTTGTTCAAAGGATTTGATTATTTTGCTAAGGAAATGGATTTGATCAAAGAAAAGGAAGGTGAGGAGATGCCTATGCAAATATGGAGCACAATCTTGTCTTGGGACAGAGAGGATGCCAGTTATTTGAAGTTTGATAGATGCTTTACATCTAGGCTTAGGATTCTTCTATGCCCATAGAACCCCAGGATCCCAAAGTCTCTTTTGGAGTTCCTCGGGCCTAAGGAGTTTTCTAAAGGTATTAAGATTGTTCATAATTGGGGTGATATGTATTTGTACCTTGTTTCTATAGTTTTTAGAGTTTATGGTTTCAGAGGAACTCCATATTTATTTCCTTATCAAGTCCCATTGAAAATAGGGATTGCAGAGGTCTTAAGGTAGATTGGAGGTGTGCAAGAGGTAGAGATGACAAATAAGGGTAAAGGGACTATTTTCCCAACTGTTACCATGGCCCATCAATTCGTGATCACCAAAGGTGGTTGGAAATTCTTTGATGACTTTTTTCAACTGCATAGGTTGTCTACTGCAGTAACCAGGTTTGTTGACCCTGAGGATTTTTTCAACGGTATGTTCAGGAGAAGAGCAGTATGCAAAGGTAGGCCACACCAATTTCATTTCCCTGATGACCTAATCAGAAATGAATTCGGTTTGGATGAGCAACAATTGAGGAAAGAAAAGTGGGTGGCATACAAAAAGGGTCTGGATTTCATTCATCAATTTGATAACAGTTATGACCCTCTGTCTAGCTTCAACCCCTTTGAGGAAAACATCAAATTTTTAATTCTTTACTTTGAAGATTTAATGCAAACTCTGAAAGAAAAGAGGGAGGCTATAATAAGAGATAACCCTGACAAGGCTAAGTTAGTTCTAACTAAGCCTGCCTTTGCTAAAGCCATCCCTCCCGGTGATTATTTGATGCACAAAAGGTCAAAATATAGTGTATTGATGCCAGTAATAGGTGAGCCTTCCACTTAAAGAGGGAAGAGAACAATTGAAGATGTCATTGACATCCAAGAATCCCCTAAAAGGCAAAGGGTGGGGAAAGAAGTGCAAGTAGATGAATCTCTATACTATCCCTTTCAATCCCCTATCCATATAGGAGATGAACAGGAAGTAGCAGAACAATTGTTGCAGTTAGGAAGCCTCAGAGAGATTGCTTACACCTATGAAGAGACACAAGAGGGAATGCCAGAAGAGCCACCTAGTGTCGAGATGAATTTAACTAAAGATGAGTTAAAAGATAAGGAGTTAGACCTAGCTGTCAAGCAAGCTACTGAAGAGTTCCTATAGTTGACAACAATTTTGTCACAAGAGGAGCATTCATGCAATTTGTATGGAAACAAAATATTGAACAATTCAAGGCAAGATGTGAAAAAAGAATGAGTGAGCAGCCTCACCAAGATACAACCTTAGTAGAGGAAGAAGTTAAACAAGAAATGATGGCTGAATTCAAAGCCATCACTCCTGAAGTAGGAAGGGAAATGGTGTCAAAGGCTGGTGTTCTACTCCTCCCTGAATGGGATATAGCAGATGCCTTGGTACTTGAAGCAGTCAGGAAAGAGACCAAGCCTATGAAGGGAGTGACATTCAACAAAGACAATGATGCTCTGGTCATGTGGTCCCTAAAGAGGGATGAGAATATAAAAAGGAAGGATACCTCAGGATCTAGTTTTCTAGGAGGCATGATAGTAAGAAGAGTTCAGGATACAAGGGTGGTAGAGGCTACTAGCATAGTTTTAGAAACTGCAAAATTCAATGTAGTAGTGGCAGAAAAGGAGTTGGCGATGATAAGTTATTTGAGCACAAATTGATCCTGAGGAATTTTTGAAAATTTGGCATTTGATTGATTTTCAATTGAGCGCAAAGTTGTTGTGTAGAATAAAATTGAGATTCAACGTTGATTCATGATAAATTGAGCGCAATTTGAAGAAAGAATGAGCATTTGATGAAAAGTGCTAAGTGGTCCAAATTGTGAAATTCACTAGGAAAATGATCTCGGATTTTGATTTTGATCCTGAAAATGGAAGCAAAACAGTTGAATTAGCTAAGGGTACAATTTTTTAGGTCCATCGGAGCAAGTTGAAAAATTAGTGTTTGTGCTATATATGGGAGGAAAGTGTCATTTTTAAATCATTTTAACCCTCCAAGTTTGAAAATTCAAAAAGCCTTATGCGAAGAAAATGGTGGTCCCTACTCATGAGCATCAATTTGAGCGCCAGAGACAACATAATCGACCCCAAAACTATGAGCCAATGGTAAGTGATCGATCTTAAGCCTCTTTATGTTTTCAATTTTGAATTTTTTTGTTCATTTTTCAAGTTTTTGGCATGTTTAAAGTCGGGTTTCATGTTTTGTTGTGCGAGACAGGATCCTTTCTCATACGAAAAACTGTTAAATTATCTTTTGTCGTTTAGACCCTACCTGTGTATCGTACGACATGATTGTAAAAAGACCATTTTTTTGTGCAAGGTCTAATATTTTGTTGTATGGGAATGTTTTGTCGTACGTAGGTCAATCCTGACTCGTACGAGATGTTTCCCTTCTGTGTTTTGTCATTCGAAAAACAGTGAACATTTTTTAGGGTCTAAACTTGAAATTTTAATTTTACACTTGACTTAGTTGGATTTACGTGATGTTTTATTTCTCTTGTAGGCTCATTTGGAATGTTTTCTTATGCTTCATTGTTGGTTTTTTGTAGGTTTGATTACCTCCTATGCTTTTCAGATGAGTTTATCCTCCTACTATGACTTTAGTTTGACAATTATCTGAGGTTGATCAAGCTCATTGATTTGTGCGGTTTGACTAATCGTCTTGGTTTACTAGATATCCGTGTGAATCATGGTATGCTCATAGCATTGGTTGAGCATTTCCATTCAAAGCATAATACCTTTCATTTACTAGTTGGGGAGATGATCATCACTCTTGAGGATGTATATAGGATCCTTCATATCCCTTTTGCTGGGGATAAGGTGGATTATGATGCAGCGGTGTTACCTAGATTATAGGCAGTTAGGCATGTCTTCAAGGATCCAGATATTTTGACCCGTTCCATTAGTTGGGACATCATGATGAGTAGGTATAGTGAGGAGTTTCCTCTGGCATGTGCTCTAGCAAGATTTATCGGTTATTTTTTGATGCCAGATAGAGGACAATAGGGATTCCAGTGGGGATGGGGCAGGATGCTGGAGAGATTGATGGAAACCCCTCAGAGGCTTGGCTGGGGTTCTTGTATATTGGCCCACATGTATCATGAGATGCATGAGATTTTATATAGGGATGGTAAGAGCACGGTTGCAGGTGTATTGATTTTACAGGTTTGGGCTTGGGAGCACCTCCCAGTTTGTCAGCCGATAGTAGGTGATAGTAGAGAGCTTGGGAAGCCAATTGTATATAGGTATGTCGGTTATGTTACATAGCCCCATCTGGGCAAGACCGATTTTTGGCGATAGAAGTTAGATGACCTTATAGCCATGATATGGAGACCATACAGGGGCCTAGAGCCATGGGATGAGTGGCAGCTGGTACGCCAGGATATTTTTGTTACGTGCCCACTTATCGATAGATCACAGACTATAGTGGAGTGATTTGTAGTATCACAAGTGATGAGGCAATATGGAAGGCCTTAGGGGGTGTCATAGGAGTTCATAGCTTATGCCTGATATGTTGATGAGATGAGGCAGGGATGGTCACCAAGGTTATCCTATGCCTTGAGTATGCAGGATATGACTGGTCTATAGTGACTGAAATGGAACTACTTGGATGATGTTGCGGATGCGGGGGTATTGCCCCAGTACAAAGATTGGTTTCAGCAACATCCATTTCCTTGATTCACAAATCCAACTGAGCAAGATCCTCATATAGAGGAGGTTGAGGATGATGCCCTGCGTCAAGATAGGGACAAGGATGAGGACAGAGAGCCAAGGTTTAGAGGGAGGCAAGTGGCAATCCTAGTGCTAGCAACAATAGGGTTCCAGCTGGTCAGTAGAGGGGTGAGGGTGGATCCCTTGGGAGTATAGGTGTGAGGTTGGGCAGAGCTGAGGAGGAGTGAGTAGCTCCGAGATAGGTCCGGCAGTGGTGTGAGGAGCAGGGTGGAGTTGGAGGTGGAGATGGGGGTGGAGAGCCTGTGAGAGAGTAGGGGACTGACATGGGACAATCGATGAGGGCATGTCTTGCAGAGCTGCAGTCACAGTTGACAGTGGCTCCCACTCATCTAGCAGAGCGAGATCGATAGCTTGTGGATCTTAGGGTTGAGCACGATCATCAGATCTCATAGATGAGAGAAGAGATGAGAGTAGAGATAGAGGCCTTATGATAGGAGGTCCTTCACCAAACTAGTAGGGAAGCCTACTATGTTGTAGCATATAGCGTCACAGTTCCAATTGCGCAGCAGGTTATTCCCTACTCGCAGTACATGGCATAGTCAGAGGGAGCTCGAGCACCTCGTCAGGATCCTAGTTAGTAGGCTCCCCCTCCTCCACCAGGCAATGAGGGATAGGCTAAGAGCTAGATAGTCTTTTTTTGTACCTCTGATATTTTTTGTAGACACACCCATTTTTGTAGCCTATACGATCCTTGCTCCGATGGGAGTTTGTACATGTTATTTGAAATCATTTTGTACTCTGACTTTATAATATATATATATATATATATATATATATATATATATATATATATATATATATATATATATATATATATATATATGAGATTTGATTTGACTTCATCGTACTTGTGTTGATTCATTTATGAGATGTGTTCTATATGCTTGATTCTATATGTATGTGTAGGTTAGGAAATAGGAAATCATCACAAACAATATAAACATAATATCTCAATCACGAAAACTCATTGCAATGATCTATCCTAAACAACACTCAATAGAGATATGAAAACAAAAACATTCAAAAGAAAAGATTATGCAAACCAAAGATGTGATTTGAATGCTCCTTCATGCGGCTCCATTGTTCTTCTTTCCTCTTCAAATGGTTTGGTTGTGGATCTCACCTACAAGTGCATACACATAATTGAAAGCAAGTAGACAAGATTTTTGATCAAGAGTACTAGAAATGTGATTGACTAGAAATTCGATAGTCTGATTACCAATTAAGAATCAAGGGGTTTGAGTGAAGAAATTCATCCAATTTATAGAAGAATTGGATAAATGGCAAGATTAGCATGATGCAATTCAAATGGAAATTGCAAATCAATATGACAAATTATGACAAATTATGCACTTTCCATGCACAATTTGATTGATTGATAATTGATGGCAAATTATGACACATTCTATGTCAAAATTGATTGATTATCAATTATGACAATTTATGACAAATTGAAATGTCATTCCCATAGAATTAGGAGATGAAATAGGAGGAATTTGAAATTAGGAAATTAAGAAAATTAGAAAATTGAAATTGATGACAATTAGGAATTAGAAATTGATGGAAAAATAGGAAATTAGGAACTAGAAGAAATTAGGTAAATTAATTAATAATTTGTCATTTATTAATTAATTTACAAGAGGAAGAATAATTAGCCAATTAAATAAAGATTTAATTGTAACTTAGGATTAATAAATAATTTAGTAACCCTAGAAGAAGAAATGACAAATTAGGTTAAATGAATAAATCATAAAACCTTAGAAGATGAATTAGAAATGCAAAAATGACAATTAAGTCTTGATTGAAGATAATTAATGTCATGATTTTGAATTGATAAATGACCAATGCGATAAACGATTTGATTGAGAAAATGCGCCAATTGACGAGGAACAATGACAAATTGATCCAAATTGACATAATTGAGACAGACAACGATCGATGACAAATCGGTCGCAAAATGACAAAATTGACAAAAGGGACAAGAATCGATGACAAAATAGATTGCAAGACGACAAGATTGGAAATGACCACGATCGATGACAAATTGATCGCAAAAATGACAAGATCAAACATGACAACGATCGATGATAAATCGATCGCGTGATGACAAGATTGAAAAGAGGACAAAACCCTAATTAGGATTGACGATGTCCAAAATGATAAGATTGATAATAAGATTGATAAGAGAGCAATGATTGATGACAAATCGATCGCAAGATTGACAGGAGGACAAAACCCTAATTAGGATTGACGATGTCCAAAATGATGACAAATAAGCATGCACATTGATGCAATAGGATAAGATCGATTAAAATCATGACTGGATAGTGTTGTCGACAAGACCAAATTCGAGAGTGAGATAAAGGAAGAATGTAGAAGAATGACTCAATGTTTGCAAATGATAAAAACCAAGTGCGTGACATAGGAGAAATGTTAATGTGACGCAAAAAACCTAAAATGAGGCAATGCGCAAATGTTAAAGTATGACTTCGCAAGCGTTGACCATTTTTAGGTGTCTACATTTTGCCCCTCTTTGAGACAATGTGATTGTAAGCGTTGTTTCAAAGAACAATAATGAAAATTCCCTAGACAATAATAATGACATATGCATGCCCCCTCGAGGAATTGGCTGGAAACATACAAAAAAGAGGCCAATTGATCGATAAAAATGATAGGATCGAACAGACTGATAATCGGAGATCGGATGTAGGAAGGACAAGCAATTGATGGTGCACAAGACCGCGACCAACATAAGATGGAGAAGATGCACGTCCATCTATGCAATGACAAAGAGCTATAAATGAGACCAAGAGATGGAAAATTGTTCATTTGCACTAGCCCAAGAAGAGGGTTTGTTGCTCTGGAAAAGGACACTTGCAGAGAGATGGCGAACATTCAAATGGTAGATCACCTTGGAGAACGTGTACGCACATTCAGACGACCGGACGATGCAGGAGCAGCGGTATGGATCTCAAAAACCCATGTTTTCAATTTCATGAATTTTGATTGCTTTTGGGACATTGCGGGGCCCACGGGGGATGAAAAAGATGACTTCTGCGCTTGTGTAGTCTAATTCTGCGCTTGTGTCATGTCTTTTGCGCTTGTTTAGGAAGACACAAGCACAATTTACCTAACACAGGTGCAGGTTCTCTGACACAGGCGCAAGAGTGCATGAAAACCCTAGTTTTGGTCAAAATGACATGCAAATGATCGGAAAAGGGGGGATAAGGGTAGGATAGGTCAATGTAGATGAAAAACACCCTGATTGGACATGAAAAATGAGGAAATGCAACCCGTAGGAGCAAACCCTAAAACTGACAAAATTTGCCCCAATTGTGATGCAGAGTCGACAATATCCGTTGATCACACGGGAGAATCGACCAGACTGTTTCATGCTAAGACATAGACTCAGGAGCACAGAGAGAGACACATTAGCAGGACTGGGGATATATTACATCACATACATGCCCGAGATTAGGGCAAACACAGGATTGCTTACCGCATTGGCAGAGCGATGGCATTCGGAGACCTCCTCATTCCATTTGGCGACTGGCGAGGCGACAGTGACTCTAGAGGATGTATGGCGCATCCTCCACATTCTGATACATGGGGAGATGATAGAGTACGACCCAGTGACAGGGAGAGATGCATTATGTAGACTATTTGAGTGTGACACAGATGATCTAGACATTGTCGAGAGGGAGATCGGCTGGGAGAGCATGGCGTCCGAGTATGACTGACGATATGTGGTGATAGCAGTTGTGATAGCATGTCTACTAGCAGGCGATAGACGAGGACATGGATTCCCTATTGGATGGGGAAGAGTGCTAGAGCGGATGGCGACAGAGGGGACGGTCTATGCATGGGGACCATGTGTACTTGCTATGTTGTATTTCCAGCTACATCAGATAGCATATCAGGGAGTGCAGACTTTGAGCTGTGGAGTCACATTGCTTCAGGTATGGGCATTTGAGCACATAGCCATATGTCGACCGATTATAGATAGACAGATTGTACCACACCAACCATATGTGTATTGCTATGGTGGAGCACTGAGACAGGGTCCTTTTGGATACATACTATATTGGCGACATGAGCTAGACAGACTGAGAGAGTTCATATGGAGGCCATATCGAGATTGCCCCGGATGGTTAGATGATCATGAGGAACTACCATATTGCAGATAGGAGAGGTACCTGATTGGGCGACCAGTGAACCGCCAGAGAGTGATTGAGTTGTACCTGCCAGAGAGAGTCAGATGACAGTTTGGAGAGAGGCAGGATGTACCTAGGAGGACTGCACACTTCGCCCGATCTCACAGAGAGACGAGTCAGTGGGGGAGTATGATTCAGCCACACATAGCCTATGCTGACTTTGCACAGCTACAGCCGAGACAGTGGGAGTGGAGGTCAGATGTGGTGGATGCTGGGATGACAGAGGAGTATGAGACATGGTTTGCACGACGATGGCCAGTGCCTTTGACTGATCCTGATATTCCAGTACCTAGGAGACAGGAGGACTTCCCACTCACAGGAGAGGAGGAAGATGATGAGGATGACAAGGATGACGAGGGTGATGATGAGATTGATGGGGATGATGGTGGGGAGGACGATGACGGAGATGATAGTGGGGAGGATGATGAGGAGCCAGACTCAGCTGATCAGGAGACATTGCAGGATATTCCTATAGAGCCGGGGACAGCTAGGACAGAGGAGATGGATACGTGCAGGGCTACCATAGCGAGCCAGCAGGATTATATTGCGACATTGGAGAGACAGAATGCCATTTTGAGGACAGAACGAGATACAGCAATAGCTCAGGCACAGCGAGAGGGACAGAGAGTCACTGAGTTCATTGGATTGATTAGGGATGCCAATGCACGAGAGATGGCACAGATGCTGGTAGAGACCGGAGAGGAGAGACTGTATTGGAGGACACTATATGAGAGTGCAGTTCCACCGGAGCGGAGAGCACCTTCATATCGGGCACGATCGAGGACAGAGAGCAGGTCACGCTCTCGGAGGTCATTGAGCAGCATGGGGGTGAGTGGACCTATGAGACCACCACAGCCAGGACCAGGAGGGACATCATCCGCGAGACATGGCAGGGATGAGGAGGATAGAGGGAGCACCCAATGATAGAGGCACGTACTCCTTATGATAGACAGTGGACATTATGTAGTTTGACATTTTGTAGTCAGCCTGCGGGTCATACTTAGGACAGACAGTCCGATTTTGTACTCCGATATTATTATGATATGTGATATGAGAGGCATCGATATGATGGGATGCAATGTGTTATGATTTATGTTATTTTGCATGTATGGATGACTTATGTGCTGGTTTATGTACCATTGTGGAACATGTATGAATGTATAGTTTTGTGTTTTTTTTTTTATGCATTTATAATATGAAATGGATAAAATGCTTGATATGATGCTCTATGTGATGCAAATGTACTAACCGAATGGATGCAGGATGCAGCATGTATGTTTGGAGATCGGAGCACTAGACCAAACTGACTATCCGACCAGACGGAAGAAATGTTAGTAAGAAGAAAATGAGATAGAGGATAGTTAGAGATGAAGAAAAACTTGCTTTCAGTAATGCACTTTGTAGGTGAGAACCTTTATTTTTATGTAGCAAAATGGATGTGTAGCATCATGGCATGGAAGGCCAGAGCTGAAATGCAACCCTTTTTGCAAAAGACAGTCACATCACAGACAAACGACAATCACAATCAAAAAAGAAAAAGACCATGAGCCATCCCGGTCACTCTAAATCACTCAATGACATCATCGAGCAACATAGGAACATGATCGAAGCCAAAGATAAATCAATAAAAATATAAGATACACAAATTCAAGCAAATCAGACAAACATCTTGATCTTCATTGTCAAAAGTTGAAAGTACTGATAGGACGATCATGCTGTCTGGTTTTAGGAAATGCGGTACCCCGTCTAAGACAGGACATAGTCTGGTTTCGAGTATACCACACCCTGTATAAGACCCATGATAGCAGTAACAAGGACAAATGATTTTGATGCCGATATTCGAGTGATATGACAATTTTGATCAGGTTGAATGTTTGGTTTGGATTGAAAAAGTTCATCTGGTTAAAGCATGATTTCATTAAAGCACAGCGTTGGATTGATTGTCGTTGGATGTATGCTCAGCGATTTGTCTTATGCACAAAAGGAATAATGTTATTCCAAAATGTTTGTTTTTTGGATTTTAATGTTTTGAAATGTTTTTGCGTTCATTTTTTCAGGACTTTTTATGATTTTTAGGGATTTTCATTTTTTTCAGTTTTTAGATTATTTTTTCAGGACATTATTCGATTTTTTTGAAGATTTTTTTTCAGCACATTTTTAAATGTTTTTGAGATTTTTTCAGGACATTTTTCAATTTTTTTATGAAATTTTTTCAGGACATTTTAAATTTTTTTTTGAAATTTTTTCAGGACATTTTAAATTTTTTTTGTTTTTAGTTTTTAATGACTTTGCCCCCAGTGTCTAGCAAGGCAAGGAATATGACAGGTGAATAAATAGGCTTGCTGAAATGATGGTGGATAGAGGGAAGACAAAGGCCTTTTATCGTGGAGACAATACGGATGCAATTTCCAAGGGCTATGGCGTGATGGGACAAGAGACTGGATATGACAATGTAAAGTAGGAACATGGCATGAGGGACATGTCAAGAGGTGTTTGAAACCATGTTTAAATTTTGCGTCCTTATGTCAGATCAAGATCAAGGAATGAAAAAGAGTGTATGGATAGTGATAAGATATGGATAGGATAAGCAAGACCAAGAATGGATAAGGGACATGGACTGAAGGTTGGGATAGGATACGGGATAGTGGCAGAAAGTTGCAATAAGCCAGGGAATATGGATGAAAGGTTGTAATAAGCAAATGGATAAATGACCAAAAGCTATGATAGACTGAAAGCTGCAAACAAGATGCATGATGCTCGTGAAGATCCTCAGCCTTATAAAGATCAAAGGTGGAAAGAGGAAATGGACATGAGGGACAATAGGATATGAAGGGTAATGACAGGGGTTGAATAGGATAATGAAGGGCAATAGGATATGAAGGAGGAAATCTGCCCCCAAGTGTGGTGTGCAGGAAGTTCATAAATTACGCATGACGCCTGTTTGCTAGGTTTTCATCACGGTACTTTCCCAAGGCGCCTGTTTGCCAGGTTTTCACCAGTGGACGAATTATTTTTCTTTACTTTTTTTTTTTTTTTTTTCTTTTTGTCTTGTTTTTTTTTTTCAATTGTTCACTTTTTCAATAGAAAATGGACACATGATAGGGGATGGAAGAAGGACTCAATCATCTTTTTGTTTGGATAATAGCCTTTGAAAAAAATGGATCATGACCGTTAAAAGTATGCTCAAAGACGTTGGTAGGATAAGGACATGGAAAATGAGATGAAACTAAGGCAAGGATTTATGCAAAGGATTGGATCAAAGGGATCGAAGGACGGAAAATATGCATTGGATAATGGATAGGGTATTGGAAGAATTGTGCTTGAGTGGACGGAAATGTTGGCAAGATCGACATTGGCACACACCTTGAGGGGTGATGGACTGATGGAGGAAAAATGGATTTTAGATATTGAGATTTGGATGGAGGAAAGGCTATGGATTTTGGGACATAAGGGCCCAAAACGGATGAAGAAGGTGATGGAGGAACAGACTTGGAAGGTTTGGATGGAGGAATAGCAATTTTGGATGCCAAGTTGGATGTTTCTTTAGGCTTTTGTACTTCAAGGAGCTTCTTAGGGATCCACAAGGTTTTTGATTTCTCATGCTTTTGTGGTTCCTTGGAGTGCATTGCTAACACAAGGGATTTAGGAACCCATATATATTTTGACTTTGCTATATTTTTCTCAGTGGGCCTTTGTGGCCTTTTGGATATTTCTTTTTCTATATAAATCATCTTGTTCTTTGTTTTGACATGTCGATTATATTGGACATGTTGATCCTTGAATACATGTGGATTGCTAGACTTATGATGCTTATACTTGGCATCCAAATTGCTTGGAAGAGGGAATGAATGTTGGTGTGGATGGGAATGATATGGAGGCATGTGGGATGGATGGAAGGTTCTCCAAGATGTGTGCCTTTGTTGATGTTGCATAGGAGATGGAGAGATATAGGGACCTAGAATGGATGGAAGCGATGATGGGGAAGGTGGACATTTGGCTTTTGACTTTGAAGGGATACCAATGCCTTGAGTGTGAGCTCTATAGCCATGACCATTAGTATACTCTTTGATATGAAGGGGTTCTTGCTTGTGAAGGTCTACCCCTTTGTCTTTATGAATATCTTGACTTGTAGGAGACTCTTTTCTTTGGGAAGAAGATGCGAGCCCATTTTGAGGTGGATATGATATGAGAGAAATAATGAGATCTTGAAGTGGATCGGATTGCACCAAAGTGGAAGAACCCATTATGCATGTCGAGGGTTCATGAACATCTTGCACTGACACATTAGAATCATGAAGGGGATTAGGATCATGAGGGAGACTAGGATTGTGTAGGGGACATGGTTCAATGACAAGCTCTTCAAGAGATAGAATGGGAGAAATAATGGGATCATCAAAAGGAATGCGATCTTGGAGTGTATATGGAGCATTAGGACAAGGAGATGGAGGAACAAGTGGATCTTGTGGAGGATCTGAAGGAATAATTTGATCTTGACAAGAGGAAGATCATTGGAATCCTCTTTAAAGGTGCTTTTCTCTTGAATTTCAATGGGATCATCGAAAAGGATGGAAGGGATATCTAGAATGTCAATGGGATTTGAAAGGACATTGTGTTCATGAAATGGAAGGGGATCGTTTGGGATTGGATGGACTAAGATATCTTGATCTTGCTCGAGGAATGGTGTGTCAATAGGACCTTGGATAGGATGGACAAGAATAGGGGAATCATCGTGAGTTTCTGGGAAGATGAGATCTTGGTCAACAATTGGATGGGATGATAAGGTTTCAGGATCTTGATCTTGATCTGTTTTAAGACACGTTTCTTCATGCTCTAAATTATCCTCTTGACATGGGGTTGGACTTCGGATATGCATGGAGGATTCTAACAAGGAATCAATGCTTTGGCATGAAGGAAATGCACTTTGAACATTTGTGATGGATTCTGGCCAGGAATCAATGCTTGAACATGAGGAAGAGGGACTTTGAATGGGGTCCTCTAAAATAGGTAATGGCATTAAAGTGCATGGTGGCATTGGGTCTTGTATTTCTGAAACATGACAAGGATGTGCATCATGAATTGGATTATCATTGCAATCAATTATGGATAGCTCTTGGATAATTGCATCCTTAGGTGTATTGTTTGATGAGGACAATATAGAAGGTTCTTGTGAAACTTCTAAAGGTGTAGGGATAGATGCCACTGGAGAGTCAATTTGTTTATGGGGGGATGAGGCATTGCTAGACATAGTTGTATTATCTTGATCTTCCTCAAAGAACTCACTTGGTCGTTTCCTTAAGATCATTGCAATAAAGCCACCTTTCTTTCGAGGTTTTGACATAGTTGTATTTGGAATTTGAATTTGTTTGGAAAGGAGTTGGTTTTGATCTAATGTCATGTTTTGATATTGGACTTGGTTTAATTGTTCTGACATGTTTGAAACTTGGGTTGGTGTGTGTTGCAACCTTTGTTTTTGAATGTTTGGTCATGGTTGTTGACATTGATATGTTGATTGAACTTGAACTTGTTGATATTCCACCATCGGTTGGACTATTTGTGGACATTGTATAGTTGGTTGGACATATTGTTGAAATGGGACCATTGATTGTGTTGGTTGTATATGTTGAACAATTGGTTGAACCATTGGTTGTATTGGTTGAAAATCAGATTGATAGTAAACACCTTCTTGTTCTTCTTGTGGAGGCACATAATGTTGAAACTGATGTTGTCTCTTTTCTTGAAATTGTTTCATCATCTCTATTTGGGAGAGGAGAGCTGGTATGTCTGATCGTTCAAGAAGAGATCTTACATCAATTGACTCAATCTTTGGATTTTGACCTGGAAATTTTTGAAGCATTTTGGACATTTGTGATCTATTCTTCACAATGTTTTTCACTCTTTGTTCCAAAATCTCTTGTTCTTGCGTTAGTTTCTCCTCTAGCTTTTGTATTTGGAGACTTGTTTCATCATAAAGAGTTTGATCAATGTTGCTTTGTTGTTGGGTTGGATAGAATTGTGATTGCATTGTCGGTTGATATGTCAAACTTTGTTGCATCATTGGTGCTTGGCACCTTGTTTCAATAGACATGTCACTATGCAAATGCAATATTTTTGGAATTTTTCAAGGATAATATATGATATGCAACTAAATGCAAACTAAATGAATGAAAATGAAATCTATGGCAAGAGTGCAACCTATGTTTTTGTTCTTTTTTTCAAGATTTTGACAAACTTTTGAAATGCAAATCTAAAAGAGAGACCCTTAAGAAATTGGAATGATGTCTAGACCTCAAAGGACAAAAGGACCAAGTGACAAAAGGACAAAATGACAATGTCTCCCCTATATGCTTGGATACTAAGCTAGGTTTGACAAAATGACATGGATGACAAAAGGACAAAGAGTTTGATAAGGTCTAGACTTCCTAACAATGACTTAGGGTTTATCAAAGATTTGGATTACTCAAGTATGACAAAACCTAGTTTTGGCACTATATGCAAAGGGACAATTAATATGCAAGTGACCTTGATATGATATGATAATGACTTAAGCTTAATGAAGAGACCTAGGGTATGCAAATATGAATGTATGACAATGGTATGACTTTAATGTAAGAGGACACATGCAAATGGATGACTTCTATTGAAAGGAGTATGACTTAGGTGAAATCTAACCTTAGTAATGACAAATGACTTTGCAAAATGCAACCTAGGATGAACCTAAATGTAAGTGACATGCATGTTAAGACAAGATTTTGAACAATGTTTGACAACCATGTTTGAAAGGTGTTTTGAAGCTTGTTGAATGTTTGTTGGATGAATGTCTCTTATGTTTAACCTTGTTTTGAATCAATTTGTTTTGCTTTTTGAAATGGGATGCAATTCAACTTTTGACAATCAAAGAATACAAGATATTGCCACTTAGACTCAAGACACTCATGCTCATTTCCACATTTCTTATGGTAGGCAAAGACATTAGGTACTTGAGAGGTAGACTCATTATGAGATTCAAGGAGAATACATAGATGCTTGACCCCACGGGCTCCCCTCCACGGCACTCACTTCTCAGGGAAGCCAAGCATCAGTCCCCATGGAAATCTCCCCATGGCGAACTTAGTATCTCTTCCAAGTATCCGAACTTGTCCTTCTCAAGCAACTAGAAGGGTTTTTGGCTTCTAAAACAAGGTGTTTAGTAAGGATTTATGTTAAGCATTACTCCTTGATGTCATGCAAGCATGATTAAGACATTAAGCCCATCAAGATACCAAACAAATGTAGTCGCGCAAGCACGATTTAGACCAAAAGGCCCTACTTAGATGTTGATATGAGAAAGAGTTTCAAGGGGCATCACTTCCCAAGTAACTACAATTCCCACGTAACACTTCCTTCAAAGCTTTCGCTCATCGGGTATTTTTTTATAGTGAGTTAGAATGCCAAGGAATTCTAGCCGTACTCACTTTGGGTCGTTCCCTTCTCACGATTATCACTTGCTTGCAAAAGCAAAGTGGTCGGGAAGGCAGGCCCTCTAAATGTGACACACAATCAACAACACAAGCATGG
Organism: Cryptomeria japonica; assembly: GCF_030272615.1. Lineage (NCBI taxonomy): Eukaryota > Viridiplantae > Streptophyta > Pinopsida > Cupressales > Cupressaceae > Cryptomeria > Cryptomeria japonica. Next base: position 344,382,073 of record NC_081412.1, on the reverse strand, counting down.
TATCGAAGATCTGGATTTCTGATCACCCTATGAAGGATGAGAGCATACTCTCCTACTCCAATGTCATACTTAACAATCAAATAAAACAAATGTTCATTCCCACCTATTTATAAATCACTAAGTGCCTAATTAAAAATCTCAAACACACAGTTTGGTTGTTTCTCCAAGGCAACCTGCAAAACCCTAGTTAGAGGTTTGATTTGTTGTCTTTGACCATCGATTTTGCATAACACATGTTAGTAGTTTGATTTATAGTCTTTTCCATGCGTATGCCAAGATTCTGCACAAATAATTAGTACCAAAATCCAAAGCACAAAAAATAGAATGCAAAAACACCAAAAATTTCAAGTAAACACTGCATTTTTCACCTCTGTTCTGGACTTTACACAAGCGCAAGATGCATGACACAGGCACAAGATGTATGACACAAGCACAAGATGTCACCTACACAAGTGCAAGATGCATGACACAAGTGCAAGATGCATGACACAAGCGCGGAAGTGTCCAAAATACCCTGCACGGCCTTGTTTTTGGGTTTTTTTGACCTGCAAACAACTTGAAAGCACCCAAAACACCATAAAGAGGATTAGAAGGTTAGTTTTCACATTGGGTTCACCAATTAATGTAGGTTAGGAAATAGGAAATCATCACAAACAATATAAACATAATAGCTCAATCACGAAAACTCATTGCAATGATCTATCCTAAACAACACTCAATAGAGATATGAAAACAAAAACATTCAAAAGAAAAGATTATGCAAACCAAAGATGTGATTTGAATGCTCCTTCATGCGGCTCCATTGTTCTTCTTTCCTCTTCAAATGGTTTGGTTGTGGATCTCACCTACAAGTGCATACACATAATTGAAAACAAGTAGACAAGATTTTTGATCAAGAGTACTAGAAATGTGATTGACTAGAAATTCGATAGTCTGATTACCAATTAAGAATCAAGGGTTTTGAGTGAAGAAATTCATCCAATTTATAGAAGAATTGGATAAATGACAAGATTAGCATGATGCAATTCAAATGGAAATTGCAAATCAATATGACAAATTATGACAAATTATGCACTTTCCATGCACAATTTGATTGATTGATAATTGATGACAAATTATGACACATTCTATGTCAAAATTGATTGATTATCAATTATGACAATTTATGACAAATTGAAATGTCATTCCCATAGAATTAGGAGATGAAATAGGAGGAATTTGAAATTAGGAAATTAAGAAAATTAGAAAATTGAAATTGATGACAATTAGGAATTAGAAATTGATGGAAAAATAGGAAATTAGGAACTAGAAGAAATTAGGTAAATTAATTAATAATTTGTCATTTATTAATTAATTTACAAGAGGAAGAATAATTAGCCAATTAAATAAAGATTTAATTGTAACTTAGGATTAATAAATAATTTAGTAACCCTAGAAGAAGAAATGACAAATTAGGTTAAATGAATAAATCATAAAACCTTAGAAGATGAATTAGAAATGCAAAAATGACAATTAAGTCTTGATTGAAGATAATTAATGTCATGATTTTGAATTGATAAATGACCAATGCGATAAACGATTTGATTGAGAAAATGCGCCAATTGACGAGGAACAATGACAAATTGATCCAAATTGACATAATTGAGACAAAAAACGATCGATGACAAATCGGTCGCAAAATGACAAAATTGACAAAAGGGACAAGAATCGATGACAAAATAGATTGCAAGACGACAAGATTGGAAATGACCACGATCGATGACAAATTGATCACAAAAATGACAAGATCGAACATGACAACGATCGATGACAAATCGATCGCGTGATGACAAGATTGAAAAGAGGACAAAACCCTAATTAGGATTGACGATGTCCAAAATGATAAGATTGATGATAAGATTGATAAGAGAGCAATGATTGATGACAAATCGATCGCAAGATTGACAGGAGGACAAAACCCTAATTAGGATTGACGATGTCCAAAATGATGACAAATAAGCATGCACATTGATGCAATAGGATAAGATCGATTAAAATCATGATTGGATAGTGTTGTCGACAAGACCAAATTCGAGAGCGAGATAAAGGAAGAATGTAGAAGAATGACTCGATGTTCGCAAATGATAAAAACCAAGTGCGTGACATAGGAGAAATGTTAATGTGACGCAAAAAACCTAAAATGAGGCAATGCGCAAATGTTAAAGTATGACTTTGCAAGCGTTGACCTTTTTAGGTGTCTACAGTATGCATTTCTTTTCAGCATGGATGTATGTAATGCAAATGATTATGGATGTCTATTTTTGTTTCTTCTCATATGAAAATAGATGAATGTGTAATGAATAATATGAAATGTAATGTTTTCATTGTTTCTATGCAATAAGATGAATGTGAATGAGTAATGTGAAATGTATGAATCTATGTAAGATGTTTATGTATGCAGCTAACATCTCAAAACACAAGCACTCGATTGAAGAAATGATGAAAAAGAGACCACTTAGTGTAAGAAATGATGATGCTTTCAGCTCTCATAAAATTAAGAGATCATTATTATCACACCAAAATCACTCTAGATTCACAAAATATAGAATGAAATGCAAAATGATATGCAATATGCAACCTAAACCTAGTTGTATATGGTGAAAATGGATAGCAATAAACAACAATATTGAAAGACTAAAATGGATTCAACCACAAAACCCTAGTCTAACAATGAACAAAGATCCACCATAACATATGAAGATAACCTAAGACAATGCAAAATAACTCAAAAATCACAAAGATTATACCATCACATGTCCACTAGGGTTTTGATCTCCATTCTTCCTATCTCCATTGATCTTGTTTGATATGCTTGCTCTCAGATTTTTGTATGCACAAGAGCTCAACAAAGAACGGAATGTGGTTGCAAGTAGGATCGTAGTGTAGCCAAGCTGCATGAAAGATCATTAGCATGAGTGATTAGGGTTTGACAATGAAGAAAGCATCTCCTTAAATAGAAGACACAATAAGAAATGGAGGGTTAAGATTGAGAGGTGTAAAAAGAGAGGTCGGCTAGGATTAGAGGGTAGGTATAAGAAATACCAAAATAATGAAAGGGGTAGGTAGTGTAGGAAATAAGAGATGAATGACATGTGTCATGTGTAGAAAAAGATAATGAACTAATTAAATAAATAAAGATTTATTTAATTAATAGAAGAAATAGGACAATTAAATAAATAAAATATTTATTTAATTTAGGAAAGGGATAATTTAAATAAATAAATGTATTTATTTAAATGAGAAATAAGGCTAGAAGAGGATAAATGAATTAATTAAATAAATAAAGATTTATTTAATTAATAGAAGAATTAGGTTTAGATAATTAAATAAATAAAATATTTATTTAATTAGACATGACAATTTTGGGTGTCTACATTTTGCCCCTCTTTGAGACAATGCGGCTTGTCGCGTTGTTTCAAAGAAGATAAGATGAACTGATACAGAGTTGCCCCAGAATAAGGAATTATATGCCCCCTCGAGAGATTGGATGAAAATGTCTGAAAAGCGTGCAGACAATCTCTCGATAAGAAAGATGGGATAGAATGGGTTGAGCGAATAATGTGACAAAGTCACAGGATGAAGAATACTGACTCGGGAAATGAAGGGCTGGGCTAGGGTAGGCTATAAGATAGGCCACGGGGGAAAATACATCCTCATTGTCATCTACACCGTCACAAGAGCATAGTGCAAAGCGAAAATAAAGCAGCAACAGTCAGCAGCGATGGCATTCGTTCATAGATTCGACCGTGTCCGCCGATTCCAGCGAGCAGCCGATGCAGGAGAGCCGGTAAGTACCCGAAAACCTCCTTGTACTTTCACGCATTTCGAGTTTTGTCATAAATGCATGTTTAGGAGCAATAAATGCGCTAGAAATAGGATAGTTTAAAAGTGCAAAAACGCGCAACCGCGTCTGTGTCAGCGCCAGGCGCGTCTGTGTCCAACAGGCGCGTCTGTGTCGGATCCAGGCGCGTCTGTGCCTGGAACCGCGTTTGTGTTGATTGCGGACGCGTTTGTGAAATGTAGCAGCGTCTGTGATTTTTAGGAGCGTTTATGTCATGCAGGGAGGTCTGTGTTCCCTGGTCGCGTTTGTGTCTGGTATAGGCACGTTTGTGTTCAGAAAGCGCGTCTGTGTCGCAGAAGCGCGTGTATGCAGTCTATAAGCACGTTTAAGAGTTAAAAGTGCGTTTGTGTTGAAACAGTGCGTTTGTGTGTGTAAATGCATTGTTGTAGTCTTTTAGGTCAAATCGGCAGTTCTGTGATGAACATACGCTGTCGATTGGATAAGCTGCTGAGAGGATACACTCAAGCAGGTCCTCTAGGAAGATTAGGATAGATCAAGGTACTTTGTGATGAACAGGGAGCACCAGGATAGGCAGCACTTTGTGATGAACAGGGAGTGCGAATGTGAGTGACACTTTGTGATGAACAGGGAATGTCACACACGTAGTACTTTGTGATGAACAGGGAGCACTACTAGGATAAATAGCAACACTTTGTGATGAACAGTGAGTGTCACTAGGGTAGATAGCCATATGCATTTAGGTAGCAAGTAGCATTTTGTGATAAACAGTGAATGCCACGATAACTGACAAGATTGAGTTGCTTGACTGCAGGAGTATTTACCAATGTTGGAGTCACGAGAGAGATTCCCGTCGACTCAGAGACTACGACCAGAGTTGTCTATCCAGGACATGATTTCCGTTGAGGAGATGGGTCTCACACATATGCTCTATGTGCCCGAGTTTCAGGCAAACATGGGGTTGCTGACTGCGTTGGCGGAGAGATGGCACTCGGAGACATGCACGTTTCACCTGCCGATGGGTGAGATGACAGTGACATTGGAGGATGTGTACAGGATACTACATGTCCCCATTGATGGAGAGTTGATCCCCTACGACCGTGACGGTGACAGAGAGGCCTTGAGACGGGTTTTTCAGGATCCTGAGTTGGAGATGCGAGCAGGTCATGTAGCCTGGGATACCATGACTGCCACAGGATTAGCATTGCCGGCAGTTGTTGGAGGAGTCATCAGTGGATATTTGTGTCCAGACAGGGCCACACGAGGATTGGCAGTGGGTTGGGGAGGGGCCTTGGAGACGCTGATGGCAGAGCACACTAGGTATGCATGGGGGCCATGTGTCCTAGCACATTTGTATTATGAGCTGCATCAGTTTGTATACCATGGATCAGTGGGTTTGGGCTGCGGTGTGACTCTATTGCAGGTGTGGGCCTACGAGCATCTGCCAGTGACGAGGCCGATTCATTTCAGAGGCAAAGGACAGGGACAGAGTTTTGTTCATTTGTATGCCATGATTACATCCCAGCCTCGGATTGGGAGATTGGAGCACTGGAGGAGAGTCATTGATGACATTGACATGGTGATCTGGAGGCCGTACCTGGGGTGCGAGGAGTGGGAGGATGATGCATTAGAGTTGCCCTACACCTTCCGGAGTAGGTACCTGATTGGGCGGACACCCTATATATTAGAGAGACAGCTGGTGGACAGGGTATGTAGGCAGTTTGGCAGGATTCAGAGGATGCCACAAGGCTCGGGCATGTATGCCCGTACTGTCAGAGATCAGGTGCAGTTTGGCCCACTGCTATCATATGATCAGGCAGTGATGCAGTTAGCTGAGACGATGCCGATGCCATGGGACATGTGGCCAGAGGTAGATGATGCAGGGATGGACGCAGAGTACTCTACGTACTAGGCAGAGCATCCATTTCCTAGATTGACAGATCCAGCGGAGCCACTGGATGGAGAGGGTGGAGGAGAGGATGATGATGGAGGAGGGGATGGAGGTAGGGGCCGGCGGAGGCGGAGGGGAGTGGTGGGAGAGAGACGGGTAGCACCTCGGAGGGAGGGAGGTCAGGAGAGAGCAGCTCCAGTGGTGAGAGGACGGGGTGGACTGCCCCTACAGGTGCCAGCAGCACAGGGTCCCAGAGAGGGACAGAGATAGGTGCAGCCAGAGGGACAGAGACAGGTACAGCCACAGGTACCTATACAGGCACAGGGACAGGTGCAGGCAGAGGCACAGGGACAGGCACCTGTAGAGGAGGAGTCACAGGCAGGGACGGAGAGCGGAGACTCTGAGGAGGATGAGGTGCTTAGGCTGCGGGAGATCTGCCAGGGCCAGGCAGATGAGATTGAGGATTTGGTTCGAGAGAGGAACCACCTCAGGATCAGGGTCCGAGATACAGAGCGGGAGAGGGATCAGGCCATCTAGAGATATACCGAGGCCGAGACAGCTCTGAGGGCAGGGAGGCGGGCAGCAGAGGATGCAGGGGCAGGCTATGCATATGTTTTGCGAGCTGGAGAGGAGATCGCCTACTGGAGGGATCTATACTATGTAGCCGTGCCAGCAGAGCAGCGGGCTAGGAGCTTCCAGAGATCATCGCGCACAGCGACGGCTATGGGAGGGAGCCGCAGGAGACAGGCATCCAGCGGTGGAGTCATGGGGCCTCCACCACCACCAGAGGGACAGGGGGATCCTGGGGCGGGGCCATCTATAACTCAGACTCCGTCGAGGCGAGGCGGCTCCGAGGGAGGGAGTTCCTCATAGCTATAGTGGGCTCCCATTGTATCAGTATATGTACCATTGTTGTATTGTAGACACCTGCGGGTGATTCTTTTGTAGCCATATGATTCTTTTGACATCATTGTATCATGACACTTTTGATTATATATGAGATGATTCATTTTGCGGCAGCTATATGCATGTGTACCTTATGTGATGAGATGTTCTTATGTGATACATGTTTTATGATATGGATGCTTATATGATGCAATGCAATATATTTTTGTTCTTTTATGTTGTATATGTGATGCATGATGTAAATGTGAATGTATGTAATGTAGATGAATATGATAATACAGATGTAAATTGTGCTAACAGGTGTTGTGTGCAGGATGTGATGCAGTTGTGATATCTATATGTATGTATGAAATGCTTATATGTGGTAATGTAGGTGCAACTATATGAAATGCAAATGTTTTTGGTGTGTCATTATACTCAGTCATGTGATAGCAAGCTACGCGGACTTGAGAAGGACAATGGAAGTCAATCAAGAAAGGGGGATGGAAGACAAAAGATATGAATGTGAAAGAGCTTCTTGTGCGTTATCATCATTGAGCTTTATTATGGCAGAATAGGTTATGACAATCGAGGCATTTGTTCGACCTAGAAAGTCATTGTACCTGTTTGCATGGAGATAAGACAGTCACAAACAAGGAATGCCCCAGTTCATACTAGACTCACAGTGTCCTCATATCCTTGGACAAGTCATAGCATTACTAAAAGACAATCCACAGACAGCAAAAGAAAATGGGTGACGATACCCCATCCTCGCCTTTCTAGTCAAAGACATCCTGGAAAAGCTAAAAGACATGTCACCAAAAGATAAAATCAAAAGAAAACCAAGACTCGACACCAACATCCACTGTAGTCTTCAAGTTTGTGTCTCTTGTCACTTGTTTAAGTCTTATTCGATTGTGGTCACAATGTTCACTTTCACAAAAAGGATAGATAGCACTGAACCATATGTTGTCTGAGTCTGTTGAAAGATTTAATTTTGTTGAAGCCCATTGTTGCTGCTGTGTCTCATCTGAAACTGACTGAATCCATGAAACTGATACTTTATTGCGGAGAAAATGGAACTTTATTATGGACCTGGCGATGCAGATGTTGCTTTATTGCGAATTGTGCGCGAATAGACTGAAGAAAGCTGAAAGAAACTATACTCCTTGAAGCATGTGATGTTCTCAGTTCCACACCCATTACTAGACGTAGGAATTGGCCGTAGTCACAGATAGGATCTGATTTATTATGGATGGAAAGGGAGTGAAAAGGGAGGGTTATTATGAATGGCTAACCAATCTTAGGTAGATCAATAACAAGCCATGATGGGACTGGGTAAGTTCATTGTGAACGAATAGGTTGTGAGTGTGTGCAAAGTGAAAGATGAAAGAGAATCCTGAAAGAGGGAGGAGCAAAGTCTCTACGCATGGCGCTGGTGACCCAGTTTTCACCATGGTACTTGCCCAGGGCGCCACCGAAGTGGTTTTCACCGTTGGACAAAATTATTTCTCTTTACTTTTTTCAATTTTTCAGTTTTTTTGTTGTCACAAGGCGCCTGTTTGCCAGGTTTTCACCAAGTAACGATTTTTTTGTTTTATGATTTTTTTTTTTGAATTTTTGAATTTTTTTGAAATTTTTTGATTTTTTTGAATTAGGATACTCAAAAAGAGCTTATGTGTAGAACCTGCGAAGGTGCATGCTGTTGATAGGATCCTCCAAGGATTCACCTTCTGTAGTAGAGAGCTGATATGCCCCAGATCCATATGCTGCTGTGATGATGTAAGGACCAAGCCAGTTGGGTTCAAATTTGCCCTTCTTATCTCTGTCTTGCTGATTTTTGGGGTTCTCTCTGAGGACTAAGTCACCTACCTCAAATGTGCGAGGCTTGACCTTGTGATTGTAACTGCGACTCATCCTTTGTTGGTAAGCCTTGAGATGATTAAAAGCAGTGTGTCGTCGTTCCTCTAGGAGTTCTAGTTCTTGTAAGCGAGAGACCCTGTAGTCTTCGTCGTCGATTATGTTTCTCAAAGAGACCCGTAAAGAAGGTAACTCGACCTCAATAGGCAAGATGGCTTCAGCACCGTAGACAAGTGAGTAGGGTGTAGATCCTGTAGGTGTGCGGACACTGGTACGATAGGCCCAAAGTGCGGGATTGAGTTGGACATGCCAGTTACGGCCAGCGTCGTCGACTGTCTTTTTAAGTATTTTGAGAATTGTTTTGTTAGACGCCTCAGCTTGGCCATTACCTTGGGGGTAATATGGTGTGGAGAAACGATGATAGATATGGAAGCGCTCACAGAGTTCACGAACATCCTGGTTCTTGAAAGGACGCCCGTTGTCAGTGATAATGGAAGTAGGAATCCCGTATCGGCAAATGATGTAGTTCAGGATGAAAGTAGCGATTTGTTTCCCAGTAACTTGCGTGAGAGGCACGGCTTCAATCCACTTTGTGAAATACTCTGTGGCTGTGATAATGAATTTATGTCCGTTGGAAGAAGGAGGGTGAATCTTGCCTATGAGATCGAGTCCCCACTGACAAAAGGGCCAAGGAGAGGCAAGTGGCTGTAGTTCTTGTGCTGGTGCGTGTATGAGGTCTCCATGAATTTGACACTGCTTACACTTCTTGACAAACTGATATGCATCTTTTTCCATAGTAGGCCAGTAGTATCCAGTCCTGATGAGTTTCTTGGCCAAGGTAGGACCACTAGTATGCGGACCACATATCCCTTCGTGTACTTCTCGTAACGCAATCTGAGCTTTGTCACTCTCTAAACATCTAAGGAGGGTGCCATCTAGACCTCGTCGGTATAGGATATCAGCTATGATAACGTATCGGGAGGATTGGCGAATGAAAGTGTGGCGTTGGTTGTTCGATAAATCGGGAGGTAAGATATTGTCGCGAAGGTACGTGAATATGGAACCATATAACTGGGATTCAGGACCAACAACACATATCATTTCCGTAGGAGTGATCTCATATGACGGAATCAGCAAGTTGTCAACCAGGAACTCATAGCGAGTCTCATTTTGCGGTAAATCAATGAGCGAAGCAATTGTAGCCATGGCATCAGCAGCACGATTCTGTTCTCTTGGTATCTGCTCAAACTCTATCTTTGCAAAGTGCTGTTTCAGGTCATCTACCAGTTGTTTGTAAGGCATTAGCTTTTCATCCTTTGTTTGATAATCATCAGTTGCTTGACGGATGACAAGTTGAGAATCGCCAAAAACACAAAGTTCCTGGATCTTCCACTGAACTGCAATTCTTAGCCCCGTTGTTAATGCCTCGTATTCCGCTATATTGTTGGTGCAAGGAAATGATAAGCGGTATGACTTTGGTATAGAATCGCCTTGGGGAGTTATAAAGAGTATACCCGCTCCTGCCCCGTGCTGTGTGTATGAGCCATCAAAGTATAGTTGCCATGGCTTTGCAGGTGATATTGTTAGAATGGACTCATCTAGAAATTCTGACTGTAGAGGAACATCATCTATCATGGGAGCATCTGCCAATTGATCTGCGATGGCTTGTCCTTTTATGGCTTTTCTGTCCACGTATTCAATGTCGAATTCACTCAAAATCATTACCCACTTGGCCAGCCGCCCAGTAAGTGTAGCTTTGTTGAGAAGATATTTTAGTGGATCAATTCTGGCAATCAACTTAGTCTTGTGAGTAAGCATATAATGTCATAATTTTTGTGAAGCAAAGACCACAGCGAGACATGCACGCTCAATTGGAGTGTAGTTTAGCTCATATCCCACCAATGTGCGACTGATATAGTAGACTGCTTTTTCCTTGCCGTCAGGTATTTGCTATGCTAGTAGTGCCCCCAGTGCTGTTGGAGTAGCTGATATGTAAAGTAGCAATGGTTGATTTTGAATTGGTGGCATCAAAACTGGCGGGTTCAAAAGATAGTCTTTAAGTGCCTGAAAAGCCTGTTGACAGTTCTCATCCCATTTGAACTTAATGTTTTTGTGTAGCAGGTGCTGGAAAGGATTGCACTTATCTGCAAGTTGTGCTATGAATCTTCGTATGGACTGGAGTCTCCCTTGTAAAGACCGAAGTTGACTGATATTCTTGGGTGGCGGCATGTCCAAGATAGCCTTGACTTTTGCTGGATCAGCTTCTATTCCTCTTTTAGACACAATGAATCCTAGGAGCTTCCCGGAGGTTACTCCAAAGACACATTTCTTTGGGTTTAATCTTACCTTGTATTTTTCCAGCCTATCAAAAGCAACTGAAAGTATGTCCAAGTGTGTATTTCTATCTATTGATTTAACCAAAAGGTCGTCGACATAATCTTCCACCGTTACATGCATGAGATCATGGAAGATAGTAGTCATGGCTCGTTGATACGTGGCACCTGCATTTTTCAGCCCAAAGGGCATGACATTCCAGCAGAAGGTTCCCCATGGACAAGTGAATGATGTTTTATGTTGATCTTCAGGTGCAATCCTGATCTGATTATATCCAGAAAATCCGTCCATTAAAGATAACATCTCATGGCCTGCTGTGAGATCAACAATTAAATCAATGTTTGGTAATGGGAAATCGTCCTTCGGACAAGCCTTGTTGATATCCCTGAAGTCTGTACATATTCGGATGCTGCGATCTGGTTTGCTGACAGGTACTAAATTGGAAATCCATTCAGGATAATCAATTGGGCGTATGAATCCGACATCTAGTAATTTCTCCAGTTCTGCCTTGACTAATAATGCCACTTGTGGATGCATTTTCCTCAATTTCTGCTTTACTGGTTTTGCCCCCTGTTTAACTGTTAAATGATGCATTACTAAATCAGGGTCTAGTCCAGGCATATCAGCATAAGACCATGCGAAGTTGACTTGTCGTTCCTTAAAGAAGCTTATGAATTTTGCTCTCTCGGTCTCTGTCAATGATTGAGCCAAAAATATGTTGTGTGGAACCTCTGCTGTACCAATGTTTGTCTTTATAGTCTCCTCTACCAACATGGATGATTTTTCCTCGTATGATGCTGGGAGAATGTCAAGCCTTCCATCTTCGGGCGCCTCAGAGAGGTTTTCACCCTCAGATACGTCCTTTCTTTTTACTTTTTTAGAGTCAGATAGCGCCACAGTGTGGTTTTCGCCATAAGACCCTTGTTTTGTTTTTATTTTCACATTTTTGCAACTAGAAGACCCGACACCCTCACCAAAGTATGCCATGTTATTAAGCTCTATGGCGTATCCTGCTTTATGGTCTCCAAGAGGAAGATCTTCGCGAATGCCAAGATAATCAACAATAGCTTCGTCATTTTGAAATGTATCAAGCTGTGGTGGTCCATCCTGATCCCAGTCAATGAGTTGGGGGTGAACGAGGGGAAGGTCTTTAGTGTTTTTAGAGTCCGCAAGGCTAATAGTGAAGATGTGGTTATATTCAGGTATGTCAAGATAGTCATCGAGGTTGTCAATGGCACTCTCCTCATCAGTTTCGATCGTGAGTGAGTCCAAATTATCATCACTAGTAGCACCCTCAGGGACAGGTGTCCTCATCCTATGTGATCCTGACCTAGGGCCTTGAAACGAAGCTTGTGTGGGATCCTTATGGGTCAGTTCTTGAACAACTCTGAATTTCTTGTAAAACTCCTCCTCCTCTGTAGGTTCATCTGGCTCTCTAAATGTCTCATTGAGTTCATAGTCGCTGGAGGATTTGTCTGAACCCCATTCCCACTCATTGGAGTCTGTAGAATAGTCATCTTCTTGTTGAACTTCAGCCACTTTGACTCGCCATATCTGTTTTGTTCTCTTGTTGTGAATCTTGGGATTTAGAAAACCAAGCCCCTTGGAGCGTTCCCTTCTTGTAGTTAGCTCAGATTGTAAAGGCTCCATGACACCTTCTTTGCGTAGTCCGAGAGGACTTTTTCCATCATACCCAAATCTTTGTAGAATTTTGAAACCTTTGCCATAGTTTTCACAGGGTATTATAATTTGATCATGTGTATCATCTTCAGCGTCCTTATATAGCATTTTATATAAATTTTCTTCCTCTAGTTCGCCCCATTTTTGAAAGACAGTAGGATCCCATTTGAGTAGCATGATGGAGATTTGCTTATTAGGATGTGATCTCCCATATTCCTTGGGGGAGTTCATGACTTGTCGTAAGAACATTGTTTGATTCAGAGTGTATTCTCCCATGCCTTTGTCTTGAAACTTGGCTCTAAGTTCACCTTGTTTGGATGTCGAGGGCTTTAATGACTTAGGATCAATATATGCTGAAGAAGGAGTAGCCTCACGATTTCTAGGAATGATAGTCTCAGTATGTGATCTCAAGTTATTGCAATATATGAATGGATTTGGATCACCATTGACCGTTACCTCGACTCCATTATGAGGAAATTTTATGCACTGATGATATGTTGATGGGACCGCTCTCATTTCATGAATCCATGGGCGTCCTAGCAATATGTTATACGTGAGGTCTAGATCCAGGACTTGACAAATCACGTCCTTTGTGACTGGCCCTATTCTGAGTGGTAAGATGACCATGCCCTTGGACGAACGCTCTTCATCATCATAAGCTTTAATAGTGATTTGGTTTGTAGCATTCACAGCTTTGTCAGAATATCCCAATTGTCTGATGGTGCTCAATGTACAAATATTAAGACCTGCTCCTCCATCTATCAGGACTCGTTTTATTCGGTGTTTATGTATGAAGGCTTCAATATGTAGAGGTGCATTATGAGGCTGACTTATGGAGGCGTCATCGGCTTCTGTGAATGTGAGGGAGTGTGGAACGGATAGGTATCCCACCATGGCTTGAAACTGGTCCACGTTTAGATCAGTAGGGACAGCAGTATCTCTCAAGGTTTTATCAAGGATAGCTTTATGTGCAGGAGATATACGTAAGAGCTCAAGAATAGAGATGAGTGCGGGTGTTTTCCCTAATTGCTCTACAAGGTCGTACTCAGGCTTGGTTGACGAAAGATTGGTATTATTGGTAGAGGTACCTGGCAATGTGATCTTACCTCGACGGGTTGTAACATGACATTCAGAGGTAGATGTGGACGAAGATCCTACACCCTTTAGGACAATTTTAGGTCGCTGAGGAGGATTCTCAGGATTTTTATTTTTGATAGTAATGGTAGAAATATGATTGTCCATTGAGATGTGATTAATAGTGGAATCATAATTGTAAGATGTTCTGGTGTAGTTGGCTTGATCATCTGTGACTTTGCCTTTTCCTTTGTCATGTTTTGGGAATGGTTCCTTAAACACCTCATGCTCTTGGTTAGATGAATGTCCCTCAATCTCAATATCTCCTCTGTCAATGAGATCTTGTACAATGTTTTTCAATCGATGGCAATTACTTGTCTTATGACCCTTGCTCTTATGAAATTCGCAATATTCATCATCATTCCACCAATTCGGTTTTACCTTTGGTTCATATGGAGGAAAATCTGGGACCGTGATCACTTTGTTTGCTACAAGCTTTTTGAATACTGATTCAAGTGGTTCTCCCAATGGAGTATATTTCCTTCGTGGTTTAGCAGCCGTTTGATTGTTCACTTGATTGTTGGTAGAACTTGATCCAGAAAAGATGAACTTTGGTCTCACTGTGTTGGCGTCAACAACACCATCACTAACTGTGTTCTTGTTCTTGTTCCAAAATTTTGGTTTGTCCTTTCCCTTAAAGTCCTCTTTGTTTTCTTTGAATAGTTTGATAACTCCTTGTTCAATTAAGACCTTTTCTGTTGCTAGGCCCTTTTCAATGACATCCTTAAATGTAGACAAACAAGCTTTTCTGAGATCATAGCCAATAGCCTTGTTAACATTTTGTGTGAACATCTCCACCATTTGTTTTTGCGGGATCTCACAAGAGCATCTGCTAGCTAAGTTTCTCCATCTTTGTAAAAATGACGCAAAAGATTCTCCTTCTTTTTGTTTCGTATTGCACAAGGTAGTAACTGAGACATCTGTTTCAATGTTGTAAGAGAAATGTTGAATGAATGCCTCTGCCAAGTCGCCCCATGACTTAATACCGGGAGGTAATTGAGAAAACCATTCCATTGCTTGATCTCCTAAGCTCTATGGGAACAACCTCATTAAGTATGTTTCTTCTGCGGCTACCTCAATGCAAGCTGTGAAGAATTGTCTTATGTGTGCCTTGGGGTCTCCTCTCCCTCTATATTTGTCAAATTTTGGCGTTGCAAAGTGTGGAGGAAATGGAGGCATTGGAATGCTCTTATCAAAGGGATAAGGGCATATATCTCTCATAGTATATGTGGGTTTTGATGTGCCCATGTCTTCCACTTTCTTTTGTAGATCTCTAATTTGTTGCTCCAAATTATTTTTGGGAGGAGATTGATTTCTTGTAGCATACCCCATGTTTGAAACACCCATTTGAGGAGGAGCTTGTTGCATATATGGATGATACTGATCGTAGACATGTCCATATGGAGGTCTATATTGTTGCAACATGTATGGAGCACTTGGCATAATTTCTTGTTGAGGGACCCCATATCTGTTTTGTGTGTATAAACCATATTCAATAGGGCTTTCATTTTCCATTGTGTTGCCCCCAATTTTGGCATGAGGTCTCCTTGTGTCAAAATTTTGAGGAAGTCCTTGAGTATCCATTTGTCTTGGTTGACCCATATCTTGAGCATGTGTTTGAACATAAGGCCTCCATGATGGTCTTTGAGTGTAAGTATCATGCATTTGAGCTTGTGTATGTGGGATTGCTGGTTTCTGAAGCAAAACTGATGGTGACTCCGGCATCATATTATTTGGTCCTCCACTATTTGGTTGAGTTTGTTGTGAAGGTCTACTTTCCATAAGTTGAGATAAGTCAAAATCATGTGGTATTTTAGCTCCACTTTGTGCCATCATATTTAGAAAGTATTGACGATCTCTCCTCATTATCTCTTCAACCAATCTATTGAATTGAGGATCCATTATAGACTCTTGTATGTCTGCTGATAGTATTGAAGAATTGTCCATATTATCATTGTGTGTAGCGTTGTGTATAGCGTTTGCGCTTTCCACATTTGGATTGTGTCTATAAACATTCATGTCTGGTAATGTAGTGTGCTCAGGATTGTAGAAGACATCATTGTCATACTCATAAGAACTCATGTTTACGGACCCTTGAGCTTCTTTAGCTTTTCTCCTAGATTTTTGAAGACGGGTTTCAACCATGAACTAGGTGTTTAGCAATATGTGAGAGACTAGACGAAAATGACAAGAGTATGGAAGACCAAGAGTTGTATGGAGTGTAAATGAATCTGAAGTTTACTTGCAATGTCCAAAGTGTAAGACCAAGTATGTATGTAGTAGAGTAGGTGTGACTTCCAAAGAGAGGATAGTTTCTCTTGATGAGGTAAGCTGACCTTGACTCTAAGTAAGACCAAATGAGACCCAAAGGTAAGAAACCTTGATGAGGGACCACTTAGCAAAGTGTAGTAGTATGTAGTGTGTTGACAAAGTATAGTGAGGACAAGCAAGTGACCTTTTGACTCAAGTTTAGACAAGTACGAATGTAAAATGAGATGTGAAGCAATGATGGACTATGTGAGACCTTAGAACAGGCTGAATGCTAGATGAAACCTGAAGAGACGACCTAGGAAGCTCAAGTATGCCGAAACTGATTTCTTTGTTTGTTTGACTGTTAAAATTTTTCAAATCCTGACACAGACGCCTCTGTATACTTCACAGACGCGGTTTTAAGACACAGACGCTACTCTGTTTGATGCAGACGCGATTATGAGATTTTCCTGTTGATGTTTGTCGGGACTGTAACAGTTTTTTGCAATTGTGGACACAGACGCTCCTGTATACTTCACAGACGCTATTTCTAGACACAGACGTGTCTCTGTTCAACACAGACGCTGATAAAAACACAGACGTTATTATGTACTTCACAGACGCATTTATCCGACACAGACGCGGTTTTAACAGACACAGACGCGTTTCTGTAACCTTAGTGCAATCTTTCCTATCTGTGAATTTGTTTTGCTGTGACCAAATCTGATTTTTTCAACTGTTTTTCGTGACAAGAGGACACAGTGTTGATGACCCAATGTTTGCAGACTGTTTAGACTCCAAAAAGTGTGTTGTTTGATGTAAAAAGTTTTTGCATACACTTGAAGACACAAAAGACACAATGTTTTGCTGTTTTGTCTTGATTGTTTGAATGTTTATCATAAGTCAAGCACAATTCTTATGGCTGGCCAGGACAATAATTGTTGATCCCACATGGGGTTTTACCCCCGAGGCTACGCTATTCAGAGCGGATACTTAGATGCTTGACCTCACTGGCTCCACCCTCGGCACTCACTTCTCGGGTCAGCCAAGCATCAGTCCCCATGAAAACTCCCCATGGCGAACTTTGTATCTCTACTAAGAACCGTATGTGTGTGGGCCGCTACCAGAGGTCCGACCTCCTGCCTCAACAACTAGAAGGATTTGGGCATCTAAAACAATGAGGTGCTAGTAAGGGCATCCGCTCATGTGGCCATACATGCGGCACTTTCAGCTCTGTAAATACAGAAGGCTCCCAGCCGGTAGGGGTTACGCCCTACAAATGATCAAATAAATTTGATCAAACGGGTTTATGGGGAGACATAGTGTCAGTATGAACTAATCAGCACACGTTATTCATAGTTTTCACCATGAATACATTTGATTATAGTGGCTTGGAAGAAGATGGCTTTTCTTTTGCTACCACTTGGGTCGTTCTCTTCTCACTAGTAGTCCTAATGACCACACGGGAAGACAGGCCCTCTAAAGATTAAACAAAAAGAGCCTATTGCTCAAGACACAAAAGACAATGGTTAAATTTTAGTGCACCAATTGAAGTGTTTGCTAAGCTATGAAACAAGGCACACAATAAAAATGACAAAACCCTAGCCAAGGCCCTGCAACAAAATTGTTAGTAGTTTGGGTTGTTTCAAATGATAACCCCTTCCTGCAAGCACACAAGTTAGGTAAATTTTAAGAAAACCCAAAAAGACTTTGTGAAAAGGGGCCTTCAACAAAAACGTATTTTGCCTCCAAAGCAAGCTGCACAAACCAGGTTAGCTAGATCTGCAAAGGTTAGCCGAAAATAAACCAGATCTGAAACCCTAAGTACAAAAATCCGAAAACCCGAATCGAAAAACCTAAAAAAAAAATTTGCAAAACAGAATGCACAGACGCTGTTATACCAGACACAGACGCGTCTGTCCGACACAGACGCGGTTCTATGATTCGCAGACGTGATTTAAGAACACAGACGCCTCTTTATTCTGTAGACGCGATCAGATGGTGCACAGACGCGATTCGGGATCACAGACGCGACTTTCGGAAACCTGCAAAAAAAATAGAAATGACAGAAACACAGACGCGATCAAAGATATCACAGACGCCTCTGAAACACAAAAACGCGATCCGAACACTCGCAGATGCGGAAAAAAAAACCTAAAATGTCGTCGAAATCGTCCGATCTGCAACTTCAAAAATGCAAAATCTGCAACAAAAATGTTAAATGCAAAGGGACAAGAGTCCCACCGGGCGTGCCAAAATGTATATGGTGAAAATGGATAGCAATAAACAACAATATTGAAAGACTAAAATGGATTCAACCACAAAACCCTAGTCTAACAATGAACAAAGATCCACCATAACATATGAAGATAACCTAAGACAATGCAAAATAACTCAAAAATCACAAAGATTATACCATCACATGTCCACTAGGGTTTTGATCTCCATTCTTCCTATCTCCATTGATCTTGTTTGATATGCTTGCTCTCAGATTTTTGTATGCACAAGAGCTCAACAAAGAACGGAATGTGGTTGCAAGTAGGATCGTAGTGTAGCCAAGCTGCATGAAAGATCATTAGCATGAGTGATTAGGGTTTGACAATGAAGAAAGCATCTCCTTAAATAGAAGACACAATAAGAAATGGAGGGTTAAGATTGAGAGGTGTAAAAAGAGAGGTCGGCTAGGATTATAGGGTAGGTATAAGAAATACCAAAATAATGAAAGGGGTAGGTAGTGTAGGAAATAAGAGATGAATGACATGTGTCATGTGTAGAAAAAGATAATGAACTAATTAAATAAATAAAGATTTATTTAATTAATAGAAGAAATAGGACAATTAAATAAATAAAATATTTATTTAATTTAGGAAAGGGATAATTTAAATAAATAAATGTATTTATTTAAATGAGAAATAAGGCTAGAAGAGGATAAATGAATTAATTAAATAAATAAAGATTTATTTAATTAATAGAAGAATTAGGCTTAGATAATTAAATAAATAAAATATTTATTTAATTAGACATGACAATTTTGGGTGTCTACACTAGTCACGGGATTTAAAATGCTTAAGATTCATCACCGAGCATAACAAACACAAAGGCAGGTTAGAGTTCCTTTCTTTTTCAATGTGCAATATTTATTATCTTGTCCGCAATGACCCTTTTTTTCGTTCATATCCTTGGACAGATTTCGTAGGGACCCAGATTACATCATAAAGAAATTCCCTCAAAACAGAAAAAGAAATGATATGGGCCTCCCTGTAGCATTCAAATAAGCGGAGTCGAGGTATGTGAGGCAATTTCACCTTGATGTGAAGGCTCTTATCATAGACACCCAGCTAATTTTATGTTTCCAGATCATTGGGATCATTGCTACAAGTAGAAAACAAAGAAAATATTATGCCCCCAATCCTTGCTCCTCTTAGTCACAATAGACTTCCTCGAGTTACTCAGAGGAATAATAATCAAAAACCAATATAAAAGACAACACACAAAGAAAATTTTCATTCATAGCTCAAACTATTTAGTGATTGTTTTCCGTTATGTTGTTTTTCTTGTTTACTCAGTGATAAAACTCTTCAGTAGTTAGGAGATAGGTGACTGACTCAGAGTGGACGACTAGGTTTCACTGACAGAAAGATGACTTGGTTCATACTGCTTAGGACATGTAATGTGCTCTGTCAATTAACCTAAGACTAGGATGTTGATCAATTTCAAGTCATGAGGGTTCCAACGAACTAGGATTTCATAGAAGTGACTAAAATATATGTACAAGTGAAAGCAAAGATGCAAGAAAGCGAGAATGTTGATGTTGCATTGATAGATGGGGTGCTTGAGTACAAGAGGCACCTGTTTACCAGGTTTTCACCTGCTTGGTAGAGATTCATTTTTTTAATTTTTTAATTTTTTACCAAGGTGCCTGATTACCAAGTTTTTACCAAGGCATTTTCTCTCTTTATTTTTTTTTCTTTTTTTTTCTATTTTTTTTTTGTTTTATGATTTTTCTGATTTTTTTGATTTTTTTCAGGACTTTTTCAGCTGTACATTTTGTTGGAGCAGAGAATGCTAAGTGAAGAATTTCTTCAAGTGGATGGTGTTAATCGGTTCACAAAGTTGTTCTCCTTCTACGATTGAGAGTTGATAGGCACCAGAGCCGAATACTACAGTAATGATGTAAGGACCTAGCCAGTTGGGTTCAAACTTCCCTTTGTTGTCTCAAAACTGTTGATTTTTAGGATTTTCTCTCAGGACTAGGTCACCAACCTTAAATTCTCTTTGTCTAACTTTCTTGTTATATCCTCTAGACATTCTCTTTTGATACACTCTGAGATGATCAAACACCACTTGTCGATGCTCATCCAGCAATTTGAGTTCTTGCAATCTAGATATTCTATGATCTTCATCAGTAACAAGACCTTACAAGGAAACTCTTAGAGATGGCATTTCTACTTCAATAGGTAGTACTGCTTCGGACCCATACACCAAAGAAAAAGGTGTAGCCCTAGTAGGTGTTCTAATACTTGTTCTATAATCCCATAGTGTAGGATTGAGCTACAAATGCCAATCCTTCCCAGATTTGTTCACTATTCTGTGCAAGATAGTTAGTAGGTTTTTGTTAGATGCCTCGACTTGTCCATTACCTTGAGGATAATATACTGATGACCAGTGTTGTTTTATTTTGAATTTCTCACAAATCTTGTCTAGATATTTATTCTTGAACTGTCCTCCATTATCAGTCACGATAGACAAAGGTATCCCATACCTGCAGATGATATAGTTTAGGATGAACAAGGCAACTTGTTTACTAGTCACTTTGATGATCGGAACCACTTCTACCCATTTGGTGAAATACTCAATGGCAGTTATAATTAATTTGTGTCCATTAGACGAAGCAAGATATATTTGACCAATGAGATCAAAGGCCCATTGTTGAAAAGGCCAATGTGTAGTGAAGGGTATAAGATCCCTTGCTGGAGCATGTATGAGATTTCCATGTAGCTAACATTTATCACAAGTATTAGAAAATTTAATATCACCTTTCTCCATGTCTGGCCGGTAGTAGCCAGCCCGTAATAGATTTTGAGCTAAAGTAAGACCATTTGAATGAGATCCACAAATACCTTCATGAACTTCCGATAATGCATGTTTAGATTCTTCAGTTTCTAGACACCTAAGTAATGTACCATCCAAAACTCATCTAAATAAATATAACATACCGTGAAACATTTTGAGTTAGGTTTCTTTTCTCATTACGGGTAAGATTTTCAGGGATAATTTGGTCTCGTAGATAAGAGTAGATGTGGTTGTATTAGGATGAGTCATGTCCAATAATAGCACAGACTATTTGGGTCTCAGAAGAATCATAGGATGGGTAATGTAACTCTTCCACCAGGAATTCAAAATGAAAATTGGACTCTTGTAACTCAAGTATAGATGCCAAGGTGGTGATAGCATCTGCTGCTCTGTTTGTGGATCTAGGAATCTGCTAGAATGATACAAAAGAAAAGTACTTCTTAATATCATCAACCATCCTTTTATAAGGCATCAGTTTCTCATCTTGAGTCTAATATGTATCATTGATTTGATTTATGATCATTTGAGAATCTCCATAGATGTGTAATTCTGCAACCTTCCATTCAATAGCTAGCTTGATCCCGTTCACCAGAGCTTCATATTATGCAATGTTGTTTGTGTAACGGAATAGAATCTTATAAGACTTTGGGATTGAATACTTCTGAGGAGTAATAAACAATATCCCAACACCGGAACCATTTTTAGTAAAAGACCCATCAAAGAACATCTTCCAGGGTTGTTGAGAAATATGCATTATTGATTCATTTGGAAACTCTGTATGCAGCAGTTGAGTATCCTCAAGTGAAGCTTCAACAAGTTGATCAACAATTACCTATCCTTTTATAGCTTTGCATTCCACATATTCAATGTCAAACTCTGTAAGGATCATGACCCATTTTGCCAATCTTCCTGTAAGTGTTGCTTTATTCAGAAGATATTTGAGTGGATCAATTTTAGCCATCAACATGACTAAATGTGCTAACATGTAGTGTCTCAATTTTTGTGATGCAAAGACTAATGCCAAGCATGCTTTTTCTATTATGGTGTAATTCATTTCATAGGACACCAATGTTCTGCTGATGTAATAGATGGCTCGCTCCTTTTTATTGTCATCATGTTGTGCCAGAAGTGCCCCCAGTGATGAATCAGTTGTTGATATGTATAAGATTAGTGGTTTACCCTTAATCGACGACATCAATATTGGTGGATTAGACGGGTACTCTTTTATCTGCTAAAGGTGTTGTTCACATTGCTGATCCCAGTTGTATATTATTCCTTTCCTCAATACTTTTGTGAAAGGTTGAGCTTTGTCTACTAGCTGAGAAATGAAGTGTCTGATGGTTTGGAGACATCCCTGTAGACTTCTCATTTGACTGATGTTCTTCGGAGGTGACATTTCCATTATAGCTTGGAATTTCTCAAGATCAACCTCGATTCCCTTCTTTGAAATGATGTAGCCAAGTAATTTCCCAATTGTCACTCCAAATGCACACTTTTTTGGATTTAACCGGAGCTTAAACTTTTCTATTCTTTCTAGTATAGGACCTAGCTCTTGAATATGTGTGGATCTCTTCATAGTCTTCACTAAGGTGTCATCAACATAATCTTCCATATTCTTATTTTCATGTAATGAAATATAGTTGTAACTTCTCTTTGATAGGTCACCCCTATGTTCTTTAGCCCAAATGGCATGACATTCTAGCAAAAGGTTCCCCATGCACAGGTGAAAGTTGTCTTTTCTTGATCTCCAGGAGCTATTTTGATTTGATTATATCTAGAGAATCCATCCATTAGTGAGTACATCTCATACCCAGTAGTCATGTTAACTATCATATCAATGTTTGGCAATGGAAAGTCATCTTTCAGAAAAGCTTTATTGAGGTATCTGAAGTCTATGCAAACTCTGATAGATTAGTCTGCCTTTGACACTAGTACTATGTTTCAAATCCATTCGGCATAATCTATAGCTCTAATGAATTCAGCTTTTAGTATTTTTTCTAGCTCAACCTTGACTAACAATGCCACATGTGGGTGCATCTTACGAAGTTTTTTCTTGACTAGTTTAACTCCTAGTGTGATAGAAAGATGGTGCATAATAAGATCAAGATCCAGGCCTAGCATATCAGAGTATGTTCATGAAAAGTTTATTTTCTTTTTTGAGAATAGATGAGTAAAATTTTCCAATTCTTTTGCTGATAGTGATTGAGCTACATGAATGATGTGTGGTGTCTCTTGACTCCTAATGTTCACTGGCTGAGTTGGCTCGATCAATATGGAAGACCTTTCCTAGAAATGACTTGGCAGTACATCAAGTATCTCACCTTCAGGCTCAAAGAGGTTTTCACCCTTAGGTACGCCCTTTATTTTCTCTTTTTTAGATTCTGACACCGCCATAATGTGGTTTCCGCCATCAGATCTTTTGTTTTTATTTTTCTTGTTTTTGCGACTAAGATACTTGATATCCGCTTTAGTCATGTTTTCATTGTATTCACTAGTGGAAGAGTCCATAGGTTCAATTGTGTTGAGATAATAGGCTGACGTATAGTCATTGGAAAAAGTAGGTATATTCATGGGCTGGTTTTGTAAAGTAAAATCAATTAGTTTTGGATGTAGTAAGGATAAATGTTGGACAGGTTCGAGAGCATTCATGGTATTATCATCACAACTACGGATCGAAAAGTCGAGTTCCAGAAGAATACCTTGCATAAGTGTCTCGAGACTAGGAAGAGTAAGAACATGATTATTAAAGTTCACGTTAATATTTAGTTGATTTAATCCAATAGACATACTTGTAGCATCATTCCCTATGCCAGACTGGTCGTCATATCATGGTTTGACAGCAATAAGATCAGTAGATAGATTTTCATTGTTTACATCAGATGATTCAGATTTTGATGTTGAGTAGATATTGTCCTGAATAAGATTGTTGTCAGAGTCATCAGAGTCATCGAATAAAGTTTTCAAGTCTTCTTCAAGTGATTTAGCGAGCATATGTATGATATCAACACCAAAATCTTTAATGTTGCAAGTTCCTTCATGTTGTGGCTCATTTTTCACTATATCTGACATACCTGTTGACATGATCTTCTACTCCATTCAACTTCTTTTGGACTGATAATTGGTTCTTGTTTTGTAGCTTCTAACTCTTCTTGTGTAGTGTTATACCTGATTTGTTCTGTTTTAGCATAGGGGCACATAGATAAGAAATTTTTTGGTACTCTTCCTTTCTTCAATCCTTGTTCATAGTTTGCTTGTTTCTTTTGTCTAATTTCCTATATTTCCTTCTCTAGTTTTAAGCACATCAGCTCTTGAGTATCATCTATGATACCGCTAGTCTTCTATATTTTCTATAGTGGATGTGTCTAAGAGGTGATTTGGACCCCATTCATACTCATTTGAGTCAGTCTCTGAATCGTCTACTTGCTGCCTACCAGTGTATGTGACTGGAACTTTTAGTGGTGCAAACAATTCTCTGATTCTTACTACTTTATCTCTTATATCCTTTGGGACCTCAACTTCTTGTATTATTGTAGTTGACACCATCGGAGCTTGAGCACTGACTATTTCTTCTTTCTTGACTGCTGATTCTTCTTTCTCTTTTCTACACTCTACTTTTGTTTGTTGAGCATCTGTTTCCTATAATGTTGAAGGCGATATCATTTTCTACCACTTAGACTTAGAAACATGTTTTTGATCTGATGTCTTTTTCGGATTGTACCCCAGTCCAGCCTTATCATTTGTGGATTTTGTTTGCAGCTGAATTGGTTCAGTAATACCCTCTTGATGTTTACCTAGGGGACCAGTACCTGAATATCCCATGCATTGAATCATCTTGTAGCCAGGACCATATTGGTTTGAGGAAATCTCACAATGTCGTACCTCCTCGTTTTGACTATCTTCCTTAAAGAGCCAGTTAAGAACAACATCTTCTTCTATTTCATCCACTAGGGAGGTAGAGGACTGTACAAAGAGACCATCATATATGGTATTTGGAGTTGAAGTTTTTGTTCTCATAGCCTCTGATGGTTTTCCCAATTATTTTGGTGATGGAGGGAGAGAGACTAATGAAAGTACTGGCTCTATCTTGTAGCCATCCATGCCGGTATTTGTAATCTTCAATCTCTTTTCTAAGTCTTTCATTAGTGTTTCTGGATCTTAATTTGTAGAGGTTGCCCTATTATGAGGCACAAAAGTATCCGCACCTTTTTTCAATGCATTACATACGACATTCGTATCAGCAAGAATATTGACTTCTATTCCATTATAAGGAAACTTTAAGCATTGATGGTATGTTGATGGAACTGTCTTCATTTCATGAATCCATGGCCTACCTAGTAATATATTATATGACAAAGGAATATCAAGTACCTGGAAAAGGACATCTCTTTCTACAGGTCCCACTCTGATAGGTAATGATACTAGACCTTTAGAGGTCCTTTCTTCTTCATCATAGGCTTCTATTGTTATTTTCTTGTCGGGGTCAATGACATTTTCAGAGAATCCTAGTTGTGTAAGCAGATTGTAAGTACAAATATTCAACCTCGCGTCTCCATCTATCAAAACACATTTGACTATGTGTTTATGGATCATGGCTTCAATATGCAATGGCTGGTTATGTGGATGATTTAGCAAGTTGTCATCTTCTTCAGAGAAGGTTAGATAGTGAGATGAAGTTAGGTGACCCACCATAGATTGAAACCGATCAATGTCTAAATCCTTCAGAACATAAGTGGTGATCAATGCTTTGTCCAAAATCTCTTTGTGAGCAGAAGAGATTTTTAGTAATTCAAAAATTGAGATTTGAGCATTTTTCCTTTTCAATTGTTCAACAAAACTATATCTAGAGGATGATGTTGAAGTGAGCCTTTTAAATTTATCCAAGGTTGATTTTTTTTGCTTGTTTGATGGGGCTGTTGGGTTTAATGTTGCTTGAGCTGGGTTGGAAGAACTAGCTCCTTGGAGAGTGACTTTCTTCTGAGAATGGGTCAGAGCTCTTGTATATCATGATTCATTTGGTTTATCTTAGACTATAATCACATTGTAATATTCTGATTGGGAAGGCTCAAGCATGTTGATAACGTTGTCCTGGCTAGTATAAGTATAATTTACCTTGGCACCTCATTTGGTCTTTGAGGAATCACCTTGTTCGTAAACAAGAAAAGGGTCCTTAAATGATTTATGATCAGCATTGGTTGGTCCCAATAACAATTTTACCAGTGTCTATGATATCTTGAATCTCATGTTTTAGCTTCATGCAATTGTTTATGTTATGACCTTTATTCTGATGGAAGTCACATTATTCATTTTCTCTCCACCATCTTGGTTTGACTTCTGGATCATATGGTCTGGAGTTATCTGGTAGCATTATCAGGTTGTTTTCCAATAGAGTCTTGAAAGTAGATTCATATGATTCTTCAAGAGGAGTGAAATCACGCTTAGGTTTGGAAAGCCAAGGCTTTTCTTTGAACCATTCTTTTGTTTTCTTTGGTGGATTTTCTGCTGCAGCCTCAACAGCTTTAAGTGCTTGTGTACCACTAGCCAAGTTGAATATTGTGGGCTTTGAGTTAGCTTTAACAGTGTCTACTACTCCATCGTTAACAACATTCTTGCTGTTGTCTTTGCCAAATTTCCCATACTTGTTCTTCTCTTTAGAGCTAGATCCTGGTTGTGTTTCTTTCCAAGGTGAGATATCTCCCTTCTTTATGAGCACATCTTCCATTCGAATGGCATTATCTACCATTTTGTTAAATGATGGGTGTACTCGCATTTGGATACTATATTTCAATTTTGGGACCAAGTTGTTGATAGATATATCCATTTTCTCAAAATCTGGGATAGGTCGAGAATACCTAGAGAACATCTTTCTCCAGCATTGGAGGAAAGTAAGAAGAGGCTTCCCTATTTTCTATTTAGTATTGTAAAGCTTGATCATAGTCACAGGATGTCGAATGTTTTATGAGTATTGTTGTAAAAATAGTTGGATTAGTTCTTCAAACATTTTTATTCCTTTGGGTAGACTTGAGAACCATTCCATTGCTTGACCTCCCAAAATCCTTGGGAAAAGGCGCATGAGATACATTTGATTGTGCATGAACTCCATACAGGCAGCACAAAATTCCCTGACATGATCTTGAGGATCTGAGGTACCATCATATTTGTCAAATTTGGGGATCTCAACTCATGAAGGAAATGGAGACATGTATAGATTTTTGTCAAATGGAAATGGGCATATTGTCTCCAGAGAATATTATTTTGGGGACTTATCCTTATTCTTCAATTTTGTGATCTCAGTCTATAAGGCTTGTAATTGTCTGTGTACAGCGAGTATAAGTGACTCCTCCTTTTTAGTGATGAGTGTTTGAACATCATATCCAGTAGGAAGTTTGGCACCGTGTTTTGCTAGTTCTAAGAAATAATCTTCTTTCTCTTGAGCCAAGATAGCTTTCATCATTTTTCTAAAGTCTTTGTCCTTTTGACAGTCATGAATATCCTTCTCAAGGTTCAATGTCTTTTTCAGCCTCACCTGATGAGGAATCATTATCGGTTTCATGAACATTAAGATTGTCTTTGTCATTGTATTCTGTCTCATGTATAGTAGGAGATTCAGGTTCATAAAAAATTGGTCTACTTGATGACGAAGGTATGTCAGTGAGTGGATCCTCCATGTAAAATGGGTTATCATGATATGAGAAGGGTTTTCCTTTTCCTTTAGCTTCTTTCTTATGAGAACTCCTGGTTTGAATAGGCATTTTTATGGATTAGTGTGACCTAAAGTTGTTTGTGATGCAGAGGTTAAGATCAATTTCAGAGCTAGTTTGTTCGGTTAATGTATTGTTTGAGAGAAACAACTGCGATTTTGTTTGTTTTTTTAGGAAAGATCTATCCTATATAAGACGTTTATCTAGGTTGATTCTAGAGTAGTGACTAAGATTCAGTCTGGTTTTAGGAATGATCTATCCTGTGTAAGATGTTATCTAAGTGACTTAAGTTTGATAGGTAGTTGATTGAACTAGTTGAAAGATGATCGACCAAATCATGCAACACAAATGATAGAGGTACACTGTCTTGATCTGTTTATGCTTAGGATGATGATAACCAATATCATGTTCACTGTAGACTATTTTTAGGCAAGTTTGACTATTATGTACTTACAAAACCAGGGATTCATACGATAGGATTTACTGAACTGGATGACAATTTAGTAGCTTCAGGATGACAACAATTCTATTTCGTACGAGTTTCTGCCTCATACTGTACGACATATGGGTATGTGCAGGACAACAAAAGATTTAGTGCAGTTTTGTTTTGTACGACACAGGATTTACGATTAGATGACAAACTACTAAGTTTTGTATGACACAGGATATGGTGCAGGATGACAAATCACAAGACTCATACGACACAAGATTTGGTGCAGGATGATAAATGATCAGATTTGTATGACTGTTCATAGGGCAGAGACTAAAATTGTAATTTTTTCGATTGCTGAGTATGACAACTGAGTATGACCAATTCTGAAATGGACTAATTTTTGACTAGGCTAGACTAGTTTTGGACAAAATTTTGACTTAGGATGGACAAGTTCTGACATGGATAGAGTTTTGACTTAGGATGGATTAGTTCTGATATGGATAGAGTTTCAACTTAGGATGGACTAGTTCTGACATGGACAGAGTTTTGACTTAGGATGGACAAGTTCTGATACAGACAGAGTTTCAACTTAGGATAGACTAGTTCTAACACAGACAAATTTTCAACTTACGATAGACTAGTTCTGGCATGGATAGAGTTTTGACTTAGGATAGACTAGTTCTGACATGGATAAATTTTTTGATCACTGAGCTTGTTTCTTGTTTTCTCCAATTTTGGTATTTCAATTTTTTGTTTCAGGGATGAAAACACAGAAAACACGTAGTATGAATAGTAACTCCAATCACAACATGCAAGCCCCAAGGAATTTGGTGAGAGAAGAAAACCTTTACTTGTAGACTCAGGTACACACCCAATAGCTAATTAGAATACGACTACTAAGTCTCACGTAAAGGATTCTCAATGCCATATTATTCGACTCCAAATGCTAATGGGAGCATGAAATGACAAGTATCTTGGGAGAGTTACTATCTCTCTTGCACAAAGACCCCCCTTTTGGAGGTGAACCGGGTAGATTCTAATTTTAGTTGGAACTAGTAAGGGATCCATTCAGCGCGTTGAGGTATAAACTCAATTAAGAGGTCTCCCAGCCTTGAAAACCAAGGTTTAATATACCCGAAGGTACCGAGGAGAGCTATTCTCAAGCACAGTCATTGACTTGATTTTCATCAAATCACATTTATTCTATAGTGGGTTGGAGTACTTGGCATTTAGCCGTTCCCACTTAGGTCATTCCCCTCACACCGGTTGTAACGACTTTAAGAGTTTTTCAACCCCTCGGGAGGGCAGGCCTGCTAAAGATGTACAAATCTCAAACAAAGAAAAAGCCTCAAGGGTCTGGATTTCCGATTGTCTAGAAAAAGACAAGAGCATACTCTCCTACCTCTCAGAATTTTCTAAAAACATGAAAGATAGATTTGTTCTTTAACCAGATAGCAATTTAGGTGCCTAAAAATGAATTGAAAGAATACACGATGTTTGGTCAATTTTCCTCAGGCAACCTGCAAAGACAATGAATCAGTAGTCATATTGTCTTTGTGTGACAAGAATATTCTTTGGCAAGCATTCTGCAATAATTGATTAGGCTGTGAAAAATTCTAAGATAGACAGATAAACAACTAGGGTCAATCATCAAAATAATCAATTTGAATAGAAAACCAAAATCATGAAATATGTTTCTTTTGTCTTTTTAACTAGAAAAAATATAGAATTGTATGACAGTATTTAAACTCGTATGATACAAGATTATGGCTCGTATGATACAAGATTCTAGTTCATACGACACCTGTGGTTTGTTGTTTCAACCTATTGGAAATGTCGTATGAGATGTACAGACGAAAATCCAAAAAATTTGAAATTTGGAAAATAAAAAAAAATAAAAAAAAAAGTCAGTCATGGAGGCCAAAATATGTAGTCTTCCACCCCATGGTGAGTGCCAGAGATGTGTGTGTGAAAAAGGGTTTGTAGCTGCAAGCACAACACTTCAATTAAGTCATTACATGTATGGTTAGTAAATCAATAATCAATAAATAATAAACCATAACAAAGTGACTAATTGCCTTCTAAAAGATGCGAGTATAAGATTGCTCTCAAATTTTTATAAGCAATACTAGTGACTAGACTACACCAAGATGAAGGATTTAATCTATATGAGCATATTATTAACTATATGGATGCCAGATAGATGAATAATTCAAGCAATAATGGATTCAAGCAATATGGATTCAAGCAATATGGATGAACTAAAATATGGATGCAAATAATCTAAAAAAGTACAATGTATTCAATGACTTCAGAGCAAAAATTAGTGTAATAATAATAAATCTCCAAGCGTATTCTCAAAAATCTTTGGGGTGAATTGGAATGAGAGTTGAAGGCTGAATTTATAGAGAATTACAAGAGAGATGATGAAAAAGCTCAGTTTAGAATTAATTGAAAATAATTGAGAAATCATGTTCATTTAATGTTGAGATAGATTCCAATTATAGTTTAATTGAAATGCATTCAAATAAGAAGTTCAAGTTGCATTGGAAATAATATTAAATTAATTCCATGCATTTTTTATAAAAATAGATAATTCTTTGATTTATTCAAGAAAAGAGTCTTTTCAATGCAACTGAACTTCTTTTTTTCCGAAAAGCTTTGAGTTCCAATTTTAGAGAATAATCAATAATTTAATTTAATTGCTTTTCTGATTTCAAGTTCTAAATTTAGAAAAAGAAATAATATCTCAAGTTTGATTTCTCTCTCAATTCACTTCTTTCATTTGATTTTCAATTCAACTCTTGCTTTGTAATTAATTCCTCTTTCATAAATAAATTAATTTTTTTTTTGCATGATTAAATGGCAAATTTATTAATTAATTAAATATGCTAGGATATTTAATAAATTAAACAGGATAATTGATCAAAATGATATTCTTGGAAATTATTCAATTAATTAAATAAATATTTAATTAATATTGAGTAATTGACTTGCCATGTGATATTTGGTGATTAAAGAATTAATTATGTTCTCAAGATTTGATTTAATTGCCTTTGGTTAGGACCTTGGTGATGTTGTCAAGATTAGGGGCCCATGGTTTAGATGACCATTTTTAGGGTATTACACAACATACCTTACGGTCAAACTGCATCATCTCCCCTTGATATGTAGACGCCATTATGACCCTAAAATGTTGATACTAGGTGTTGAAGCTAACACTGATACCAATTACATCTCTTCCGATACCAAATGCATTTTCCCTTGTGCAGGTAGCTTTCCTTCTTTGCAGACAACACTCTCGATGGTCCAGTTGTGATTTCAATTGGATAGACATTGAAATATCTCACAATTCCAAACCGATGAGAACATCCCAAGGTCTCAAACATACCGGTACAACCATAAACTCTTGCACTCCCCCTATGTCCAGAAAATCTAATACAAATCAGAAACAATGACTGTCAACTTCCCCTGAGTCATAGATCTCAGGTCCTCGCTTGTCTATTAGGTTCTAAACCGGAGCCAAACTACCCCTTATACTGGTTGAGTTGTGCATATATGATCAATTTTTTGCTCTATCAGCTCCATAAATTCCATCATAGCATTTGACATGATCCTTGATGTACACAATACTATACTATATATGTCATATATCAAACTGGTTAGCCCAAAAACATGCACGCCTGCATGATCAACAACCAGGCCAACATATGTCATTTAGGTCTTCATCAACACCACTTGAGACATAAACTTCTCATTCCAAACTATCGAAGCTAATGCAATGATCCTGGACCACATTGACTTACATAACATGCACTACTGGTCTCCTGCACCAGTCCATCATCTCTACCGGAGCACCTACCTCTAACTTCCATTTTCTTGTGTCAATTTTCTTCCGATCCCAATTACAAATTTTCCAACCATTGACACATGATGCAGTGATCCATCTCTCATCTGTAGGTGTGTAGCCAAGGCAACCACTACACACACTTGCCATCTCATTTTCTTTTTTTATGATGGAAGCAACCTATTCTTCCATTTGTCTTCTTCCACTGAGGGGTTGAATGATATGGTCAAGGTACTACTCCCCCTAAGGTCCTACATCTCCTTTAAGCCTTAGGAGATATCCTTTGTGAATTGAATGCATAGTGTCGGTCCATGGTTGTATCTTCTTACTTCTTCCTCCATACTTGCCTGGTATCATTCTTCTTCCCTTTTTTAGTCTTGGGAGTAGGTGTTACCTTCTTTGGCTGATTGGTCCTTGCTCAACCAGATTCTACATCATGGCCGGAGATGTTGTTGTAGAAGCAGGCAATGTTCTTGCCAAATGCATGATAGGAGGACCCTCTATCAAACCTGTTTGACCTTCTTCTTTTAGTCATTCTATTGTAACTGGCTACCGGAACCGGTGGACCTCTTGATCTTGTAGAAACAAAACCTCTTCTTCTTTTGTTCCATGCAACATTTTGTCTCTCATATGCTCTATATCCATTTCCATGTTGAGCATAGCTTCTATATTGCTTGTCATATGACCAAAATTTCCAGTTCCTGCATTCATGAATTCTATGCCCAAATACATTGCAATTATAACATACATAATTTGCATTTCTTGAGGTAGAAAATGGACTCTTCTTATTGTGCATAGGAGCATATCTATGCATGTTTCTACAACTTGACATACTATGGTCATATGTATTACTTCTTGGACATACAATATTCTTATTTCTAGACCTCTTTATGAATTCATCTTTGCAAGAGAAGCAGTAGTCAGTAAATGATGGCATATGACTTACAAATTTATTCTGCCATTCATGAGGAGATCTTACCGGTTTAGTATTTCCATTTTTGCTTCCCTGGGGATGGATCTTGGATTGTCCACACTCTGCAGTACTTCCATTTGATCTCTTATTTTCCCACACTTGCTTTGTCTTATGGGCAGTAGCGTTTCCTTGTCTTCCATAGGTGGGAGGTCTTCTTTGTTGTCTTCTCATGTTTGTGCTTCCGGTGAAGCTACCTTCTCCCATCTTTCCTTTTCCTTTGGGATCTATATTGTTCCTCCTTCTAGCAGCATCGGTCTTCATCCTTAGCTTCATGTCTTCACCAGTTGTGGTTAGATCAACCTTCTTCTGGGTAGTATTTCGGACAGTGAAGGTTTGTCCCTTGTTATCTCCATTTGAGGAGACAAACAGAATGTCATTGTAGGGGACATTCCTGCTGGTGGAGCATTCATCGGTACCACTTCCTAATCCTCTGGTATCCTTGGCATGCTTTTTCTTCTCCAATATTTTGTCCAAGGCATCACTGCTACCATCAAACCAGATTCTTACCTTGATATGATCCTAACATTTCTCAAGGTCATTTCGGATATCCTCCATGTCTCCTTCTAGCTGCTGAAATTTTATATCCTTGGCCTCAAGTTCAGATGATAGATCATTACACAAGAACTCCTTGGTGTCTTCTTGTTGAGACTTCAACTCTGAGATACATTTCTCAAATTCTTCAAGGCATCTGATCAATAGGTTTTGTTCCACTACTGCAACATTCTTGAGTAACTTATATTTATTCTTCACTCTACTAAGTTCTTCGAATGCACTTACAAGTTCTCCTTCAAGATAAAATTCTACTTCATCTTCTTTTTCACCTTTACTATCACTATCAAAAACATCTTGCTGGTAGGAGTGATCTGCATGATCATTCTCATATGTGTGTCTCTCATCTTCTGATTCTTGAGCCATGAAGAGGTGGGTTCCTTCTTCATCATTGTTGTGGCTGCTAATAGATCTACTTTTATAATCTAAAGATACATGAGTTTCATTTCTCATCATTTCTTCACCAACCGGTTCTGCAGTGGTGGGATCATTTCCATACAGCTTCTTTAATTTGTCCCATAAGCTCTTTGCCGATTCACATCTATCCACCTGTGAGGAAACATCATCTGATAACCCACAGAGTATAGCCTTCATTTCTACATCATTGCACTGGTATCTTCTTTCTTCTTCTGAATCGGTGGGAGGACTCACTTTACTAGGGAAGCCATTAACAACCAACATCCACACATCAAACCCTAACGAGGAAAGGTATACTTCCATCCTACAACTCCATATAGAAAAGTTTGAACCATCAAATATTGAGGGGTTGACACTAAACAAATTGTTGTGTTCAAATACCAAAATCTACCCAAGATAGAGAAATCTTATCAACTAAGAACCTAGGCTCTAATACCAATTGTTGAACACTTTATGTCATTGAGAGAGGGGGGTGAATCAGTGGTTTCCAAATCTTTTTCATTTTCTATCCTATGTGTATATACTGGTTAACTAATCTAACATAAAGCAAACATATTGGTTGATGGGAGGAAAGCATAAATGCAACCACACATAAAAGGGGCACCACATAACACCATATGTATGAGGAAAACCCAAGATGGGAAAAATATCAGTGAGAAATGCTGCTAGAGACTACTACTCCAATCCAGCCTCACAATGAAACATCCGATTACAACATTTAGGGTACCAACCCAAGAAGTACCACTCCTTCTTTATAGAACCAACCCAAGGAGCACCGACCCCTGATTTTAGGGCACTAGCCCAAGGAGCACCAACCCCTGATTTTAGGGCACCAACCCCTGAACCGAGCTCCAACTCAGTGATCTACAATAGACATATATTAGATATAAAAGTAATATCTCTGTTACAAAAGAACTTTTTAACTCTTATGCAAATTTCTCCATCGGTTCTCCTCTCTTCAATCCTCTATCAGTTCTCTGCTCACCTTCTCACTGCAACAACCTTATCTCTTGCCACAACCCACTCTATGTTTCACCTTTCTCTCTATTGCACCCTTGTTGGTTCAGCCTCTTCTTCTTCTCTGTCGCTTCTTCTCTCTGTTGGTTATCCAACCTTTCTATCACATTGCTTCTAGCCACCACTAGTCTACTTTTCTCAATAAGTTGTCTGCTATCTGATTGTTGTCAATTCTCAACTAACCTTCTCTGCAATCTTTTGTGACTCTTCTTTGTCGGTTTAGTCACGACAAGTATACTCCTCTATTAGACTCAATGGCAAGCTATTGGCTGCCTCACTCTCACTGGTTTAACTCTTCAACCCAATTCTCACTCACATACTCAGTCTCTTCTTTGATTATCATTGAGCACTTGACTAATTTTCTCTCACATGCAGCAACACAAACTACATCTTTGTCTTGCACTCTTATAGCCATATTTTCCCACCTAAACATGAGTTTTAACATTGGCACGCTAGGGTTTCCACCATGCACTAAATCTGCATCTAATCTGATCTTTGATCATTGTGACATATCATATCCAATCTGATATCATGTCCTTGATCGATGTTCAACACTCAATCAATGAGCATCGCCCAACTGTTTACCTTGTGAACCACGTCTTCTCTCTTTAGCCGTCTGTAACATGATTTTTGGTCTTTTGTTTGATCAATCATGTGCATGATATGGTTTCCTCCACCCTCTTCAATCTGAAAGATCAGTCTATATTGGATCTTTGATGTTTCCTTGATCTCGAGCCGCAATCCTCTGCCTTCATTCCTAGAGCTTTGCAGTTGCCATAAATGTTGGACCAGTCACCAACAACTTCACCGACATACCACACCGACCAGTGCATGCATGCCACTTCACCTCCATGTGGTCCCTTTGTTGACATCCACCTTTTCTAAGTCTTCTATGTTGGTCTAGACAAGATAACCGACCAACTGCTCAACTATGTTCATCTACCGGTTCACAGACCCTATCAGTTATACCCTAACCGATTTGCCTTCAACCTTGCACTCTGCTTCTCTTCTGGTGGAGCACCTAAACTAGTCGACACACTTGCTAACCTACCTTATGCACATCTTCAATAGATGGGAGCCTTTCACTTCTACACCTTATCAGCATTACCAGTGGACAGACTTATCGACAACCACCTTGATGACACCATGTCATCAGCCTTCACCAATCTCCATTAGTCTACAACTTCTCAGACTTGCCTTCTTCATCCATAGACTAGTTTTTCTATTAACATGTTTGTCAAAGTGACAACCATATCCTTCAATCTCTTTACCGACAACTCATCATTGTCTACTCGGCTGATCTGGTGCATATCTGTGATCTCATGCACTGGTGGGAGTG
Organism: Cryptomeria japonica; assembly: GCF_030272615.1. NCBI lineage: Eukaryota > Viridiplantae > Streptophyta > Pinopsida > Cupressales > Cupressaceae > Cryptomeria > Cryptomeria japonica. The sequence continues at coordinate 344,345,855 of NC_081412.1, read as the reverse complement.
CATCCTTGTCATCTGCATCCTGCATTGCACCATTATAGCTTCCCTGTTTGAGCATGCATATCTTCAAATAGGCACATATGATCTGGTTGGGCACATTCACTATCATTCATCTCTTCATATGGTGTCTACATCTTTATATTGTGGGACTCCTATTGTTTCACATCCACACAACATACCGGTGGCCTGCACATACTTCACTTCTGATGTTGATGTAATTTTTGTATCATTCCCCATCTTCATCACAATCAATATCCCGATATCTTGGTCTCTTCTTGGTGTGCAAAACTATGTATTGCTAACATGTCACATACCAGTCTGCACTCCTTATTTCTTCAACACTAATCAACACTAACTTGTGTACCAGTGACTCCAATGGCCATTATGATAGATGACCTTATCTTCCTTACCGGTTACCTACTAAGCTAGGTGACATAAAAGACATCACATCCTGTATGTATCAATGGAAGTATTGCACATTCATCTCCCATACCAGTTTCCATTCTATACCGATTGACATCAATGACAACATAATACTAACACATGATCTATCACCAAATGATAAAAGATAAAGACTAACTAAGACAAAATTTAGCAGCCATACTGATTTGTGTCTTAATTTTGATTGTTTGATGTGATGGTTGATAATGTCTGATCTCATAAAGTTTGGACACCGTTTAAGACTATCTTGTTTGATTTATAGTGTATCCTCTTCTGTTTAAGACAAGATAATGATCACTTGATATGAATAGTTGATACGATTGATAAGACAACTTGATCAGTTGATTGCAAATGTTTGACTAGATAGTTGTATACTTTGTTAACTTTGTGTGAGTGTTTGTTGGATATCTGCTAGGGTGTTTGATTCTTGCGAGACATTTTATTGCAAGTTTTTTGATTGATTTTTTATTGTTTTTGGATTTTGTGGATTTATATTTGAATGTTTTTGGTTGATTTTTTCAGGATCTTATATGGATGTTTTGGGTTGATTTTTTTAGGATCATATATGGATGTTTTTGGGATTTTTTTTTTCAGTTTTTTTTTTGAAAGATTCTCAAGACTTTATGATTTTTAGGATTTTGTTCTTTTAAATGTTTTTGGATTTTTTTGAAAGATTTTCCAATGTTTTTGCTATTTTTTAGGATATTATATGCTTTTTAGGATTTTCGTAGCAATGCCCCCAATATGCAAACCTATATGACATGATGATCTGCAGAATGCATGTGGAGACAATGAATTTTTGACATGACCTATATTAATGCAACATGCATGATGAAAATGCATTTCCTATTCAAACAAGGATGATTGGGTTTGTTTAGCATTTCATAATACACCAATTGAATTAGAGGTACAAAAAATTTCATAGATAAGTGGTCAATCGATCCTTAAGGTCCCTTGGAACATCCAAATTAACACACTTAGTGACTAGGATTTAAAAATGGAGATGAGAAGAATTTCCCCATTGGTTATTGAAAATTTGATCTTCTTTTGCCCATGTGTGTGCAAATGAGTTAATTCTCACTCTTGTGTTTACTAAAGATCCTTAGCATCTAATATGACTAGCTACATGGATTATTCTAACTTCAAAAGCATCCCGAATAGAGCCTCACTTCCAACAAGCTTTTAGAGATCCGATGGGGTTATAAACTATAATTTCTTGAATATTGCTCCATTCCTAGTAGGAATCCATAGCCCTAATGGAGTTACTCACATGTTGCCATAGTCAATATATTTGTCACACTTGTATGCATGATATTTCAGTTATATATCATCACTCTTTTGCCTTGTGATGGATATTTGACATAACACTTTTTCTTTTTTATTTTATTGCCTTGACTTGTAAGTAATGAAACCTACTTGGGTGTGACAATTACAGTGGTGAAGTAGAATGTTAGTTTTTTCACTAGTCATTTGATCAACCAGGTGTCTAGAATGAATTAGAGATTTTAATAATGTGTTTGAGATATAGCAATTGATAGATTTTGGGTTAACAAGTCTCAAATAGTGAAATCACTACTCAACCATAAGTAAAGCGTCATCATAGGGTAATGTTGAAAATGAATGACCTTAGGACCTCCAATACTTGATGTCCAAATATATAAGAAAGGAGATTACCCTTGTTTCTCTTGAATGCAAACGGATGATAAACTTGGACATTGGTCTTGTTTTATTGATGTTGCTATATGTAAATGTAGAGACTATATGCCATGTAATTTGTGAATGTGATGTGCTTGGAAAGAAACTATATGTGATGTAGTGCTTTGAATAAAATGAGATGCAATGCAGAAAGCAAAAAATAAACTAACCCAACCCTTAGATATAATATCGTTTAAGGTGCATGTTGTTCATAGGGTCAGGGAGTTTTGTGCAGGTAGTTCATTGGTCTTTGTTTGAAGAGTCGGATAAAGATGTCTTTTCCAATAGGATATAAGGACTCAGCTAAGTGTACATGTTCAGTATCTCCAATGTTGATTTCCTTAGTTTTTAGATTTTGTGGATCATCAGAGAGAAATATAGCTCTGACACCTATGAATTCAGCTATAGCCTTATAATTTTCAAAGCAATCCAACCATGGTAGATCCTCTTTCCCCTAATCTATCAAGTGTGGGTGTATGAGGCAAATAGATTCTGGTTCCAAAGTTCTGACATGAGTGGGTTCTATGCCTATTTCTCTTGATGCACTTGAAGAGGATGATGAAGTCAACCAGGTGTTGATATCATTAGCTAGTGTTATGTTTGTGCTTGAAGAAGATGATGGAATAATTTGGGTGTTGATTTCATTAGCTAGGGTCATGGTTGTTTATGTAACCACATTGGCATGCATAAATGGCACAAATACAATCATTGATAAATTGTTCTTTGTAGTATGATCAGGATTGGTGACTTCATTGATAAGGGATTCATGAAAATATTGTGTAGAGGGATTGGGATCATGAGGGGGACTAAGAGAAATGGTAATTTTATTTGAGAGGGAATCTTGTGAGGAACATGGAGGATTATGACATGGAGATTAAGGGATGGAGGGATCTTGATCAAGATTTGGAGAAATAATGGGATCTTGCTTAGGACATGAAGGTGAAGGAATATTTTGATCTTGACTTGGAAAGGGATTATTAGGAAGGATGGAAGGGATGTCCTGATCTTGATTAGGAGGTGGATGTTGGATAGGACTTGAAAGGACACTTTGTTCTTAAGAAAAAAGGCTATCTTTATGAATGGAATAGAAAAGAGCAAGGGGATCATCATAAGATTCTTAGTCGGTAGGATCTTCATCAAAAATTGGGTAGGGTGGAAAGGTTTGTTCTTGATTTGATTTGTTTCAGAACTCATTTCTTTTGATTTTGGATCATCCTCTTGACATGGGGAAGGAGTTTGGATATACATGGGAGATTCTTGGAATATTTCAATATTTTGGCTTGATGGGAAAGGATTTTGAATGAGACTCTCTATAATAGGAGTATATGATAAGATTGGGTCTTGAATTTTTGAAGCATGGAAGGGACTAGCATCATGAATTGTATTAGCTTGAAAACTTATTGTCGATAGTCCTTGGAAGGTTGCGTTATTGGATAGAGATGGTGTGGAATTATCTTGTGTGACTTTTGGGTATGAGGAAATGGTGGAAGATAGGGAGGCTACTTGAGGTGCAAAGTCTTGATGGAAAGAGGCATTGCTAGACATGGGTAGATTACCTTGTTGCATGATAGGTGACACATTGACCATGTTCGATTGATGTCCAAAGGGTGACATGTTTGTAAATAAATTTGCATTCATTTGGGACACCCTTGGTGGTGTATTTGAAGACATAGGAGGAAATTCAAAGATATGTGATGTGACTGAAGGTAAAATTGATTGTGTGATTGTGTGTGATGTTGGTAGTGGTTGACTTGTTTGCACAATTTGTGGTACTGAGAGTCGTGTTGTTTGTTGTATTGGTTGTTGGACTTGCATTGTTAGATGTGTTTGATATTGATATTGGTTTCTCATGTATATGTGTGTGAGAATAGCTGGTATGTATGATTGCATAATAAGAGCTCGCACATCAATTGGCTAAAGTTCATATTTGGATATCCAAATTATTGAAATATTTTGAACATCTGGGATCTACTCTTCTCACATATTTTTAACGTTTTATTCCAAGATCTATATTTCTTGAGCTAATTTCTCTTCAATTGGTATGACACTTGTTTGTTCCTAATAAGTTTGATGCACGTTTTGAGACATGTATATGTTGGATTGAGATGATTGATTGTTTGGTTGCAATGATATGGTCCCATGAAAGTTGGAAGTTTGGTAAGGGTAAGGTTGTCTCCTAGAAGTTTGAGAGCTTGTTTCAACCATTGCACTATATGCCATTTTTTTTTTTGGATTTTTGAAGTTTAGGGATGACATGCAATGCAACTAAAGGATGAAAGTGCAACCTTTTTTTTTTTGGATTTTGAGAATTTTGAAAATGGAAAAATGCAATCGAGGATGACAAATGCAACCTATGTTTTTGAATTTTTTTGACAAATTGGATTAAGGAATGACAATGCAACTTATATTTTTGTTGTTTTTTATCAAGGAATGACAAGATGAAATCCTAAAGAATGACAATGCAAGTTTAGACTTGGACTAGGGAACACCCTAATTTTGACGATAATGCAAAATGGAGATAATAATTTGACCCTATGCCGTATGAGGATGAAGACTATGCAAGGACAAAAACTAGGATTATGGCGACTGTACAAGGACTTACGCAAATATTATGGAAACTATGCAAGGAGTTATGTGAAGATTATGACAAATGTGCAAGGACTATATGTGAAGGTTATGAGGATGATAATGGGATACAAATGAGGACTTTATAATGACTATAATGGGGACTATATGCAAACTTATGCAAAGTAAGGACATAAATGAGGACTACAATGCAAGGACTGATGCAAAGATTATGAGGATGCTAATGGGATACAAATGAGGACTTTATAATGACTATAATGGGGACTATATGCAAAGACTTATGCAAAGTAATGACATAAATGAGGACTTTAATGAGGACTATGCAAGGACTTATGCAAAATAAGGACATAAATGAGGACTATAATGAGGACAATGCAAAGGACGTAAATGAGTATTATAATGAGGACAATAATGAGGACTATGCAAAGACTTATGTAAAATATGGGAATGTAAATGAGGACTATAATAAGAATGATAATGAGGACAATGCAAGGACTTATGCAAATCCTAAGGACATAAATGAGGACTATGATGAGGATGATAATGAGGACTATGCAAGGACTAAGGACTCTAAGAACATCTATGGTCACAAGTATGCAAAATTTTGGACTTTGTTGGATTGTCAAATGTTTCAAGGTAGATTCTACTTCAAGTAACTCTATTTGTAGGATAAGTCTATTTTTCAATTTTGAGAACACTATCAAAAGATAAATGTAGCTGGGTGAACTATGTTCTGACAAACTTTGAGAATTTAGAGATATGCAAGGTAGGACCTAGAATAGCCCAAATACTGACTCAATGCTAGTTTAACACAATGATACACATAAAAACATAGAAGATAATCTTAGGCTGGAAAGTGGAAACTATTTAATGGGCCCCCCACAGCAAAATACCGAAATAAGATGAACAAATAGAGATTCTGGAAGCACTATCTCCACTCCACAACACACACTTCTCGGGAAAGCTAGTCTCTCTTACCCCGAAGATCTGAAGATCTTATCACCAAGGATTTTTTGTCTCATCATGCAAGGTACATGGAGGGTATCTATGGGGTATGATCCGCATACCTAGAACCAATAAACGTGGGATTTGGGCTACTAAGTTGGTTCTTATTGTAAGTTTTGAGGGATCTCGATGCAATGATGGGTTCTTAGAGCAAGCCACTTAAGGCTTTAGTTAAGCTTATCGGTGCAGGGAAGGCCCCCACATACGTTGAATTCACTCAACACTATAGCCGCCTAACCAGTATATTTATATAGTGGCTCAAAAAACCTGCTCAAGAGTACGCTGGGAGAGATGATATCCCCAATGCATCCTAATGTGAAGGACCTCTGTGGGGTGATGAAATCCCCAGTCAAAGATACCCCTCACTACTGAAAAGAAAAAGTGGGTGTCATTATCACCTTTCCCTCTCTCCCAAGACCCTGAAGGTGGGTGGAAAGGTACTTAATGCAACAATAGGTCCACCCAAGACACAAAATGTTATTTTTTCCTTAAATAACACAATGTGTGATTTATTCTATTCATAAGCCATATTCAAGTCAATTTTAGAGCCCAAATTGAGGTGTGAGGTACGCATGTGCATGTCTATTTTAAAACACCAAAGTGAAGTGTGAGATCATGCATGTCAATTTTAACCAGATTTGTTTTAAGCACCAAGTTGAAGTGTGAAAGCATGCATGTCAATTTTAACCAGATTTGTTTTAAGCACCAAACTGAAGTGTGAAAGCATGCATGTCAATTTTAAACCCAAAATCCAAAAGTGATTTAAGGGTGAAAGTATAGTGTTGTGCCGCACTTTAGGCTAAGTGCAATCGCATTAAAAATCCTACTCGGCTGAGTAGGACTCGATCGAGTCTACGTGGTGCCACATGGAGCCTGTTGGGTCTCAAATCAACAGATTGGATAGGTTCTAAGGAAATGCCAACTCCAATGATCAAACCCTCCAATTGACCTGGCCAACTTATAGAGTGAACCTGTTTGGTTGTTAACTCTCTCACTTTAGGCTCTGCAGGACCTAGGCGGGTATACCTATTCACCAGTTGTTTTCAATGACCAGTGCCTTTTATAGCAGATTAAGTGTCCTGATCTGGTTTCCTCCTATCTCAGAATGGCATAAGTTCCTAGGATGGAGATATAGCAGATGAGTTCAAGATTGTTGTTGTAGAAGCTATTCGATCTATGTTTCCTACTTAGTTACTCTTATTGCTTTAAAATAATATATGATGAATATGGTGATAAGTGTAATTTGTAAATAGCCAGTGCCTTCTTCACTGTTTGGGCTACAGAGTCATTATATTTTCTTTAGGACTTACTGTGCGAACTTGTGAGACAGTTTTTACCCACCCCTTTATGGATCTGTCAGTTATTATTTCTTATGAGATCAATTGAATGCTTATATCATAAGTTGCTTGAATGAATTTAACCCTACCTTTAAGGGACCATTCAAGTAAGCACTGCGAAGAACAATTATAATTCGCAAGCAGAACTTTTATTTCAACCTTATAACATACAACATAAATTTCATTCAAAGAATATGAATAACCTTATCTCCTCTAGATAATATCACAAGCAACTGCCAAAAACAAAATGAAATAATCCACAACACACACGCAAAGAAAAATGACTGATCATAGCATGTATTCCATCAAAATTTGTATAACAAAAAACTTACAGGCTATCATACATCGCTGTCTTGTCCCTATAATATATCTTATTTTTTATTACAAAAACCTCTCTCATATATATATGAGAGCAAAAGTCATTTATGAAAAGACGTGTCTTTTCAAAATACTAATTGTTAATTTGAATATTCCTAACAAACTTAAGTAAAAAGAGATTAAGAATTCCTAAATGATGAATATAATCATCCTCTTTAAAGGTCTTGATCTTAATACTCTGTTTCTTCAATTCTTCTCCTTGTGAAAGGTATTTGAAGATCATCTGGTTGACGGTAGGGGCCATGTCTTTGCTTCGATCCAACCTTGACAGAGCCCGATCCTTGATGCTTACAAGTTCATTCCTCAAATCTTCCATAGACATTACTCCTCCTTCTTTATAAAACGAGGGCATTCCAATAGGGCTCCCATCATCCAATTCTTTAAGATCTCCTTTTAGCATATCTTTGAATTTAACATGATCTTCTATATATGAAGTCCCTTCAGCCTTCTCCTCTGGCATCATCATATCAACACTGTTTGTCACCTCATGCAATCGTGCTTTTAACCTCTCATGCTCTCTTAATGCTTTTATGGTTCCAGTGTATACCTTCCAATAATGTTCGACATGTATAAGCATGGTGTTGAATCGGTGTTCAATGATGTCATTAACCAATTTATCCATCTTTTGCTGGATATTATTTACCTGTTTGGTAGCCTTATCTGCTTGATATTTCCAATATAGAACATTAGAAACATCATCCAAGCTCTATCCTATGGGATATGAGGCATATTCATTCAAAGGAGTCCCTGTCTCAAGTTGTAATATTTTCGTTTGTAACTTCTGATTTTCCTCTTTAGATCTTTCATACAAGCCCTTATAGGTAATATTTTCCCTAACCAAAAACTCTGTCTGATCCAAATTTAATTTGGCTACATCCAGGTTCAACTTTACAGTGACCCTAGGGTCAGTCTTTCCAACCTAATGAATCATGAGGTGTCCAAAGGTTTCTTTGATATCCACAATAATTGGTCTTTTTCCTTTCGGATATAATGCCCATTGTAGGAGGGCCTTTTGGTCAGGATCATATCCGGAGCCTAGGAATAATTTATCTATCTCTTGAGGCAACACTTGTTGATTCAAGTCCTGCTTCTTCAAGAATCCATCAAACAGAAGTGCTGAATTTATGTCCCAACCAGAAAAGATGATAACACCAGCCTCTTTTAATATTTTCCTTCCTTTCTCAGGGGTCATATCTTTCATGAGGGTATCGATTTCATCCTATAGTCTTTTCATCTGTTCTTCTTCTGGTTTTCCAGCCATACTTCATTTCACATGAGCCCCTTTATACTGGTACAAGAATGAAAGGAATTCCCTTGAAGAAGCAAATCCATCATCAGCAACAAAGTCTTCATGCTTTGCCATCCTTATATCAACTACATGTCTAATGTTAAATTCATGAGTGTCCACATCCACCTTTGCTTCAAAACCAGGGGGATAATCTTCTCTAAGAGAGTCAGCAGGGATGCTACTAGCAGCTGATTTTGGTGACATGTGAGCCAATGGTTGACTATCCTTTTCAGTGTTGATAAAATGGAGGAATTGTGGGGGCACTCTATGCATAATCTCTACTTCATGTTGAAGTAGCCTTTTGGCTATCTCCAAAGGGTCTTGGAGGTTTCCAAGTAAGTCTCCATCCACCATCCTCCTTGCTCTTTTCCATTTGAAGGCTTCCCAAGTCATTTCGCTTCTTTCTCTCAAAACCCTAGCCTCTTCCCTTTCAAGGTTCTTAATTAAATCATCTGGCATTTTAGCCGCATGTATTCCGGCTTTTAGTTTTTGTGACGCCCTGGCAGCTCTTATATATCCCTCAGGATCAAAGTTCTCTCTAGGATCACCCAGAGTCATGCCATAATAATCTAATTTATTTTGAAGCAAATGATAGCTTTTGGAACTTTTAACAACAAAATCAGAAAACACCAATAACCCTGGCACAATGGATTGTTTACCAAAATCCGTAAGATGTTTGGCACTGACAGCAGATAATTGTCTCACAATCTCTAGGCTAGCCACCCTGTTTGGTACTGTAATTGGAAGCATGTATGGCTTTCCTTCATACCCAAATATCCTAATTTCTGTATGATTAAGGTGGCAATACCAGTCACCCCAGTTGTGATCAATCTGAGACTCTGGAGAGAAGTCTTTTGGCCTAAGGAATCTCTTAATTTCAGGGGACAGAGTATAATCTCTATGTTGTCCAAAAGCCGCACTAAGAGGTTTCACAAAATACTCCTGAAAGTGCCAATATTGATTGTTTATGAATCTTTGATCCCATGCAGAAACCCACAACTGAACTGGTTTCTTCATACCATTCTTATCATAAGCTCTGATGCTGAAATCATCTAACTAGAAATTGATTTCTTGTCCACAATAAAGAATGATGTGCATCAATAAAGAATACAATGAGAAATGGACATTTACAAGGTCTCCTTTCAACTTTTCCAACCCATGATTTAGGGCTTCTGCAACATAAGTGGCATAGTCAAATGACCTAGGGTCTTTCGATTGTAAATCAGCACACAGAACCATAACCCCAATATCCATGAGAGGATCAGCCTCTAAGCCTAATACTTGGGCTGCAGCATAGTATGTATACTTAAAATACGGATGGAATTGGTTGACATCAAATGGAACCTTGTCATCTTTACTGAATGGAACAAAGGACCCCCCTTCTTTTGGTTGGTGAATGGGTAATCTCCACGTCCTGCAGATGTCTTCCAAGTTAAAGAATTCTCATGACAGTTTCTGCATATCAATTTTCTCTTCTACTTCCCAGTCTAGATCAAATACCATATCAATAGTCTATTTGTTAATCACCACCAAGGGATTCCCTCGGTAGTCGCATATGGTTTTGGTTCTTGGATCATAGCAATCTACCAAATCTTTCATTAATTTGACATCCACAAATACATTCGGGACTACCAATTTCCCTAAGTTTTTCTTCCATAGGTTACTTATGGGCTCAGGAGCATCCCTTCTCTTATAACTAAATAGGAACAACTCATGTCCTCTGATTTCAGTCCATATGTCTCCTAGATGTTCAAATCTATCTTCCAATCCTTCTTCTTCACTCTTGATCTTTTTAGACCTCACACTGGATGTCGGGCACTGGTCTAGCAAATTCTGAGTCAAAGCTCTACCCTCCTTTTTCTGTCGTTTGGGCTTCTCTTCAGGGTTTAATTCTTTCCCTTTTCTACTCTTTTTAGAAGAAGAAGAAGGTTCCATAATTTTAGTTAATATGAGAAATCACACTTACTTGGAGAATTGTCGAACTCTTCTGATTTTTGTTCACAAACTTCAGCAAATCCCTTGCAATTTTCCGTCTTTTGGCATCAATCTGGTTCTTATGAAAATTCAATCAATTCAGCTCTAATTGCATGGGCAACTTGTGCACAGTTAATGTCTCTACGTCTATAATGGCTATTCAAATGTTTAAACTTAATTGCAGATGTGACATCCTCCACTTGGGCTTTTAACTCTTTCGCGGGAAGTACTGTTCAACTAATATGATCGTAAATCAAGTTTTCGATGAAACCCTTGTCTTCAGCCGAATACTTTGATCTTTCACCGAAAGCTCACTTTCCTCGATATCACTTTATCGGCGAATAGCCCATGTCGAAAAACCATTTTCTAGTCTCCTCGAAATCATATTTTCCTCTATGAAATTTCTTTCGATAAGTCATTCATGAGTTTCATCAAAATCATATTTTGATGGACACTGTTCTTCGGTGAAAGTCCATGCAAGCCCTTCGAAAGCCCTTTTTTCTTCGATGTCCCCTTTATCGATGAAACCCCTTTATTCTTATTTGATATAATGTTATCGATGAGATCTGCTTTTTGATGAATATTTTTTAAGTCTCTTCGGCAGTTGGATTTCCTCGACTTCGCCTTTTGCTTTTTTCTTTTCACTTTTCGATGAAACTGGAGTATCAATGAGTGGCTTCCTTCATTTATCGAAAGTGATATTCTACCGAAGACATCTTTACTTTAGTGTTTTACACGTCATGTTCTATTTTGATGAAAGAATTCTTTCGATGAAACTCCTTTTGAGATGCTCGATATGATATTTTGGCCGATAATCTTTTAGTTCTCACGCCTATGGGAAGATTTTTTTTTATTTTAAATATAGTGTTCAACAGAGCCTATGTGGAGGACGGGTGGTGGGGTATACTCGACCGAGTAGGGCTCAGCTGAGTCCTACTTCGTCGAGTCCCGACGACTACACTTAGCCCACCATAATGTTATTTCACATTAAAATATGAGGGAAAGGGTGCCAACGGATGGTCCCACCACTTGGGGGACTCAACTGAGGTTGCCTATGTGGCATCCCACATGGCAGCATACTCAGTAAAACCCCCTAATTTTTAGAGCTTTCAGGTTCTGCTAAGAATTAGACCATCAATTTTTGAAAAAAAAAAACAAACTAAAAATGCCCTTTTCGAGAGCTTGGAGTGAGGAACGTTGACATATAATTTTTATAGAATTTCAATTAGAATTAGTATATTAAAATTACAAAATACTACAGGTAGGTATATTAACATTCGAAAAGACTCTGATTCGGAAAAAAAATAGTAAACCATATCAGAAAAATTTAAAAATTATATATAACACTAGAGGAGAGTGTCCTCTTCAAGAATATATAATTTTTTGGGGGATTTCTATAGTTTTAATAGAGGAAATTTGGTGGGAGATGAAAACTGTCGATTTCGGGAAACTTCAACTTTGAATTGTTATAACAGTGAAAATACACATCGAAATCAGATTCTTTTTTTCTGCATTGGCTATGGATGTCATCTAAAACATATTTCAAAATCAGAGGAAAACAAGACTATCTACATATAGTTTTGTGGTGGTAGGTGAAACCCCTGATTTGTAGTATTTTTTAGTAATTGAAAAATTGACTTTAATCACAAACCTGCAAAATAGACTGTGAGGCCCTAGTCAGATCTTTCATCAACCGTTCTATATTAATCAAGTCATATTTCACTCTGTATGATAGAACTAGGTTGTTGTATCTGTCAATCATTGGTTGGTCCTCTAGGTCTTGTATCCGTTTTTCTGCCTTTAGAAGTCGTTGATAACGTCTGGCTTGCCTCCTTTGTTCTGTTGTACTTCGAGCACCTAAAATCTTAAATTTTACCTTATGTGTCATAAGATTTTATATTGAAAGCATCATACAATGATAAAAAATCTTCAGATTTGTAGAATGTAATACATAATTTAGACAAAATAGAGGATTAAAAAATAGGAAAATGAAACAAATAGAATGCCTAAATATGAACGACGAATGAATAATTATATCTAATAGAATGCATAATTATATTTATGCGATTGTGTGATGATGTATGCTTGATTGCATGATGTTTGATTCTGCTTTTGAAATCCATACAAAACCTACAAAAAATATAAAAATCCATACGATCAGCAAAAATTACCCAAAAAACATAGAGGTTTAATTAGTTGTTGTTCACGTCGGGTTCACCAAAATGTCGTATGCTTAAAATCATTATTGCTTAACTACAAATAATAAGGAAATCACGAATCCTTATTCTAGCAATTCAAACATAAACCAATGAAAGAGATGCATATGAATAGAATCAAATTTAAACAATATAAAACTCCCTATTATGCATCATAGCTTCCATTGTTCTTCTCTTCTTTGTTGTATGATGGCTCTTAGATTTCGCACTAGCAACCTACAATTGACACAAAGATTCAAAGTTCGTGATCGTTGAAAATGGAGATTGAATGCTCAATTTATATATTATTGAAGAGGATTGATTGAGAGGTGGAACAAATTGATCAAGAGGTAGAGCTCAGGTGTGCTCACATACTGATTGATAGTTGAATTGCTGATTTGGAGGTGGAATAAAATAGATTGAATTGTTAAATGAGTTAATTGATTGAGAAAAAAACTGATTGAAAGATGAAAAAGAATGATTGGAGGATAATTGATTGATGAGAAAGAAATCTTTATTTAGAAAAAGCTAATTGGAAGACAGAACTAGAATGTTTGGAGAGAATTAAAGAAATGATGTAATTAATCAATTAATTAAAATAGATTGAATAGTTAACTGATTGAAATCTTTTTGGAAAAAAAAATAGAGATTGAAAAGATAATTGAATTAATTAATTTAGAATGTGCTTTCACTTTGACTTTGATTTTCAATTTAATCTTTGCATGTGATTTAATTCAGATATTGAATTTATTTTAAATTCAATTTTGTTATTCGAATATATTTAGAACTTGACTTTGATTTTCAATTTGATTTTTGAAATCATGCACATGTATTTGAAATTGGAAGAATATGAATTTGAATTTGGAGAATTAATGAAATTAAATGAAATGAGAAGAATTAATGAAATTAAATGAAAATAGAATTTGAATTTGAATTAGAGGAATATAAAATTAAACGAAATTACAATTTGGGGATTTGGAAATGGAATTAGAAGAATTAATTAGTTAATTAAATAATTTAAAGAAATTATTTAATTATTTAGAAATTGAATTTAATTAAATAATAAAGATTATTTAAATTAAAGAATTAAAATCACAATTAATTAAATAATAAATATTTAATTAATATTAAGAGAAAGGTTAATGATTAATTGACTAGAGATAGAAATTGAAAATGAATTTATTTAAATAATAAAGATTATTTATTGAAAGATTAAAATCACAATTAATTAAATAATAAATATTTAATTAACATTAGAAAATGGTTTAAATGATTAAACGATGATAGAATTGAAATAGAATAATTAGTAAGATTATGAGGAAATATGAACTTAAAAGAATATGATTAATTGATTTAATTAAATAATTAAGGAATTATTTAATCAATTAGACAAATAATTAGTACATGATCAATGAGACATTTTTAGGTGTCTACAAACCACGCTCATAGTATAAATATAATAAAAATTGAAATTAACGACTTTCATATTTTACCTCATCGCGCACTTCCTTTGATATCAACGGTCCAGATCTCCACATGACTGTGCATTTAGATCAAGATGCTCTTTCACCTTAACGTTGTAGCCTCGTCACACACATGGGACATGGGCCTTGCTAACGTTGGTCTATTCTTAAGTGGACCAATAAGACTATGCATGTTGGAGGTCAAAGGACACGTCGAAAAGGGTTGGCCCAATCTATCCTCCTCCCTAGTTAAGTATACAATTTATAATAGTTAATTAGACAATGCTCAGACCTATCTCTATTTCGGTGACTTTTTGAAGAAACCTTTGTCCTTCAGAACTTCAGGCAGAAATAGAGCTTATGTCATTGATCTACGATCATCCAATGGTCATTAAGTTGACTGATTAATTAATTACAAACTTGTAGTTAACTAGCACTTACAACTCATTATATGAATAGACAAAAGAAAATTAAAGATAAATTTTAATGTAGTTTAATATTACAAGTGAATAAATTAATCTAGTATTTAAATCCAATTAATGAATAAATTTAAAATCAAAAAGTACCTCATTCACACTTATAGAGGTGGAATTAATGTCGAAATGTGCGTATTGATTGTAGAACAAAGCTCAGACAACACATTGATGACATCAGGCTCTTCTTAAGTGGACCAATAAGATTATGCATGCTGGAGGTCAAAGGACACATCGGAAAGGGTTGGCCCAATCTATCCTCCTCGTTAATTAAGTATATAATTTATAATATTTAATTAGACAATGCTCAGACCTATCTCTATTCCGGTGACTTTTTGAAGAAACCTTTGTCCTTCAGAATTTTGGGCCGAAATAGAGCTTATGTCATTGATCTGCGATCAGCCAATGGACATTAAGTTGACTGATTAATTAATTATAGACTTATAGTTAACTAGCACTTGCATCTCATTATATGGATAGCCGAAAGAAAATTAAAGGTAAAATTTAATGTAGTTTAATATTACAAGTGATTAAATTAATCTAGTATTTAAATCCAATTAATGAATAAATTTAAAATCAAAAAGTGCCTCATTCACACTTATAGAGGTAGAATTAATGTTGAATCATGCAGATTGATTGTAGAATAAAGCTCGGCCAACATATTGATGGCAAAGCATTCATGATCTTGGCTCTTGATGGCAGAGTAGGATGTGAGGAGTATTGATTATTTATTCATTTTATGTGGCCATTTTTATTAAACATGTTTAAGAGTTCTTTGAGAGAGTGTGTTGCAGAGAGTAGGGGCTAATATTGAATTGAAGGGGTGTCGACACTATTGCAGAGAGAACATGGAAGCCAGTTTCACATTCAAAATAGAGAAGAAATTGGTGCCCTTCATGGGAAAAGTGTCAGATAAGAGATTTAAGGGCCTAATCTTGTTCAAGGATGAAAGGCTTGTGGATGCGGTGAAGCTCTTGTTGGGAGAGGACATTGTCTATATTAGTCACAAATACAGGACTAATATGAAAATCTATTCCCTTATTGCTGCATGGGGATTATAATTTGAAGAGGATGTGGACAAGGTGAAGAGGGCCTTGCAAAATTTAATTATGGCAGAATACTTGGGAGGGATGGATTCAATTTGGGAGTGGGTTGTTTCGGGAGTGGGTTTCATCATTTTTGAAGGGTCGGTAGAGCCTTCAGACCTACTACTCTTTGTTTGATGGCAAGAGGATGAGCTCAAGGTGATATGCAGAGAGCTTGCAAGAAGAGGATGGGAGGCAAGTATTAGGGTTTGTTTCAGAGTTGGCTTCGGTGGTGGCGGGTATAGATAGATCGATTGGATGGAGGTTATTTGATGACTCCAATCTTTTTGTAATCTTTTTTGAAGCTTTAAATCAATAAAATATCATATTACCTACTGGTAGGTCCAGAAAGTGACAATCTGATAAACTATAACTGTAAAAAGTTGTGCAAGGCTAGCACCCATTATAATATATTCTCCTGAAATAATGAAAGATTCACCAAAATAAATCATTCAAACAATTTTTGTTTAATAAGTGAATAGCTGGGTAGGGCCAACACCCATTATATTAAGATTAAAAAAAAGATACAATAGTATTTGGCTTGTAGCTGAAAATACATTCGCAGTAGCATTTCCAATTTTTGCTCATAACAACCCATAACCCGCAATACAAAATTCTAGCAACAAAACAAAACGGAGCATCTAGACCATACTTCAGGGCTGGGAGACATTCTGAGTCCACCTTGCCACCTCTGCAACTTCACATTCCTCCCTGTCTTTCTTGGATTGTAAGATGAGCAGGCAATCCTATCTGCAGTTAGCATGAGCTTTCCCTGCTGCAATTTCCTCCACACCGTGTCTGTCATCCTCAATTCATTCCTCTCCACTCCCTAACTCCAACACCCCTACAATCTCAACCGCATCCTCCTCACCAATTTCATCTTCATATGCCAACCCTTTAGTGGTTAGGTAGTCCCAATGCCAATCGTCCTCCTTGGGTTCCTTGATTTTGGCTACATACATGAGGAAATTTATACTGCATAGTATAGTACTCCTTCATGCCTACAACAACTGCGCATCTTGTTTTTGCACAATCAAAAATTTAAAAACCCTTCCAATGGAATAGTTATGTGGGAGAGGAATGAGAAGGTTCTCATCCACATTGTCGATGACCGCATCAATGTCACACAAATACGCATGCTCGAACACCATCTGGGTGAGTTTTTTCACCCACTCCTTGGAAACCCTAACATATAATAGTATGGCAAGAAAAAAGGCCATAATATCTGAACTGACCCTATGCCTGTGATACACCATCAGAAACTCCAACCCTAGCATTGTCTTGACCGCATGCATTATGTACGGTCATTCACCAAGACCCCCCCTAATTGTTTATCTATGACTTCACCTATAAACATTTCCTGTGGTTTTGTTGCCCTAAGAATAATTGGCACGTCCATCACTCCCACCTCAGTGTTTCCAACTCGAACATGTAATATAAAAAAAATAGTATACCCCAATGCCCAATTTAAAGGCACTCGATCAGCTTCAACATAAATGTCTCAATAAATGCACACTTACCATAAGTTGCCTTGCACAATATATATTAATAGTATATATATCTTTTTTTTTTTTCTAATTTTTGATACACGTACATAAACCCGCAAACAAAAATGCACTTTCACAAGAGATTTGCAACGACAAATAACAAAACCATTGATATTATTATTCATGTGAGATCAAGAAGTACATTCTAGAAGTAGAGACTATATCTGTAGTAATTGTCATGATAGATCATAAACTAATTAATATTGCTAAAGGAGTATATAAATTCTTCACTATGGAAGACTCCACATTCTAACTTAGACACTACTACTATACCCTTTTCCAAAGAGATCAAGATTCGCTCCAAAAAAATCTCTTAATTATAGTCTTGGAATTCTTTTTATAAGAGTAAGGAATTTCAACAAGCCTTAGACTGTATACAACTACCATGTTCTCATTTGATATATGTTTTTTTTATACACATGGAAATGATATATTCCCAAAATGAAACCTAAAATAGAACAGGATAACTTATCATATCATATGACTAAAACTATCATGAAACTATCATGGACCACGGTGAAGAAACATATACTGTTGAAATTCAACTACTTGAGTCGCGCCACCATCACATTACTGATAACTTTATGGATGCAAGATTCTAACTATAAAAACTAGAGGATGAGTTTCACGGATGCAAGATTCTAGCTATAAAAACTACTAGATGAGCTCCACAAAAACTAGTGGATGAGCTCCAGAGATGGGTATTGTAATCAGAATAGGGATTTGACTTTAGTTATCAATTTTAACTAAATAGGCTCTTTGCTAGAGCCTACTCTTCCATGTCCTCATTGTTCTCCTCCCCGCTCCCTCTTACTCTTAAGATTCAGGAGATGAGGGGCCGAATGTAGGCAGACAAGGAAAGGCCATCTGCAGTTGCAAATGGCCTTTGAAAATCCCTTTAGCTACCTCCTCTGATTTGAAAGTCCCTTTAGCTACAAAGCAATCTATTGTATTGCTATAAACACAACCTTCCTAAAATATTCTCCACCCAGTGTCATTAAAACTATATCTTATGAACACACAGGAAACATCTACATATGGGCATTTCATTTCTGATACTATTCTTGAAGAAGTGTAGATGGAAATATTTATAATGCTCCTTGATCAACTCAACTACAACTGATTTATGAAAAACCTCGGAGCTCTAAATTTAGAAGTTCTAAATATTCCTTTTCACCTTTTTGCCTTTCCAAAGAATCAAAACTCTTCATGCTGGCATGCAACTCTTCATTCTGGCATGCAACTCTTCATGCCACCTAATGAAAGGATCAAAACTCATCAGTCTGCTATAATCATTTAACCACCAATTGAATATTTTCTTCAAGAACAAGCTAACATATGCACCCATGCAACTCTTCATCAAAATGACAAGTATAAAGTCCTCGGACATGAGGAGTGTTTTCTATGCAAAAATATTGCTTAGAATCTAAGATGAAGATTTGATACATGCTAAAAAGTATGTTTCTAATTCCAATGTATAAACAGTACACTTTCTATATGGGTTATTTTCCAAAAAAACTGTGAAAGATGCACTGTAATTATTCTACATTTAATTGGACTTTGATTTTGATGTATTTCTTAAACAAAGGAAATTGTACTTTGATTTTGATGTATTTCTAAAATAGATCTCAAAGTCGAATATGACATCAAGAATGCAAACCAAAGAAGTAGATAATTTCATAATAGTGAGTCACTTGAGCATTAATGCCTAACATCAACACAACTTCATGTGTAGTTGCACAAATTATTCTTATAGATCCATTACATTACTCTAGACTTATAGTAACTTGCAAATAGAATGCAATTCCTTCCTTGAAGGAAATCTACATTCACACTACATAGTCAAACAATGACAATGAAATTTCCAAGACAAATCAAAATATCTTTAATATTATGATTCACCATTCATGTAATATCTAAAAGTACAAATGAAGACAATGTTAGCAACAATATTAAATATCGTAGTCTATTCATGAACTAATTGAAAAACTACTAAAAGAAAGTGTACATTCTTTCACCATGAAACCATCATACACACTAGACAAGACAAAGCCCCATTTCTAGTTCTACTCTCCCCGAAGATGAGAAAATAACATAATCCTTCTTTATGGCCTTGATATTCCTTTTATAATCCTAAGGAATGCAACAAGATATCGACCTTTTACAAGAATGTGTAACATGTATTGCAACAATGCAATACCATAAAACCTCCAGACCAATATTCATGAAAGCTTTGTTTTAGAGACACATAAATCTTCCATGAATGTGATCTACCTTATGAGACATGCCACTATTGCACATTTGTGGTTATTGATGTAGAGAATACTAGGATACAAGATTCTCATTGTATTTCCTGGTAGGGGAGAACTTTGAGATTTTTGATCAAGCAAGGATTCTTGACTCCAAAACCACATCTCCTGTGTCTTCACCCAACTTTCTCTCTACATTCTACCCATTATAAGGGGGACATGGCAGTTTCTAGAGAGATCGGAATTATTTACAACTGTAGCTGAAGCCTACAGTTGCACTTGAGACTTTTAATAACCCTCTGGTTATCTTTGGCTATTTTAATAACCCTCTGGCTACATGGTAAGTCATCAATTTGCTTTACTTCATGGCATCTGCAAACCTTCAGCCATATCTCCTTATGATAGAATTGAGTTGCACCTTCTATGCACTTCATTTTAAAACCTCTACAAGAAAGGCAACAACACTTCTTAAAAACTTATCTCTATAAAATGTCTATCTTCTACATTCTAAAATATAACATGTGAATGATATAACTTCTATCTTCTACATTTTGAAATGCAGCATATGAATAATGACCCTATTTCTCATTTTGTGAAGTGGTGACAATTGACTGTTAGGTCTATACTTTGGATTATTCCACATACTGTATTAATCTGTGTGAGATATAATTTTCTCTCATTTCACAAGAAATCTTTCATTCCAATAGTCTTGACACCTGTACATGACTCATAGACCTCAACATAGATTAATACTAGTAGCTTCTCATTGAATATTAAATATGTTCTATCCTCCATATTTTTCTTCCTCTAACACATGTAGTGCTTTGAGTTTCTTATGCAAAAGGATAGAAAATAATCATCGATCAAGATTTCATATGTGCCAAAAAGCGGCTTTCTAAAAGATTTCATATGGATATGCATAACACTTACAACTAATATGTGATGTGTTTTCTATATTAGTTTTTTTCCCCAATTAATAATGGAAGATATGCCTTATAATGAATGATTCGCCTTAATTTTTCCATATTTTTCATGCAATATGAACAAAATCGCCAATGTAATTATTGTTTTCCCCCAAAATAGTGAAATATTTGCCTTAATTTTTCGTACAATTCTTACGCAACTGAGAAAAATTCACCTTAATTTTCATATAATTCTTATGCAATTGAGAAAAATTCGCCAATGAAATTTGATATTTTTCCCCTATTAAAACAAAATCACCAAAAAAATAATATTTTTCCCCAAAATATTGAAAGATTCGTGGAGGTTTTACACCTTTACCCAAGGGGGATTTCTTAAAGTTATCCATGTTTATTATGCAAGTGTGAGCAATCCACACTTCACGCCATCTATCTCTCCCACTCTCTATTTGTCAACTTCAATACACTTGAGGTTCATGGAGGTGAGGAGACAAGAAAGAGTTACTAGCAATCAGAGCTTCTTGAGTATATTTTATTTATATTGTTTGTTTCTCATTATGCTCTTTATTTCAATCTTTCTTAATATCTCATTTCAAATGGTTGATTTGTTTTGAATACTAATCTACTAACCATTTTAATGGTGACATTTTGGCACGCCTGGTGATATTCTTGTAGGCTAATCTTATGCATTTGATAGAGTTAGTTTCTTCATAAGTACATGCAAAATGATATTCAATGTTTGATATTATACATTCAGCTAATTTTAGTATGCTTTTAGAAACATTACATTTTGATGTTCATGCACTGTTTTACGTGCACTGTTCTATAAAGTAGAATGATCACATATTGTTTTAATTGCAACCATGTTTGAGGCAACATTTCCTTGATGGATTCGGTCAAACATTTTTAGTGGATCCTCTATGCTAATAAAGTTCGCATTTTCACACGTTGAAACATAGATTGCAAAGTGTGGTTGTCAAACTAGGCTTTTCACTTACCGATGGTGCTACTAAAGCTATTTTAATTAATCTATGTTGATCTATAACACTTCACATGCTTAGTCTATGTTTCCATGTTTTGCCTACAACTCTACCAGAACACTTTCAACCTATAATCTTAATATTTCTATGCTTTGATTGTTGTCTACGTTCTTACGCAGAAGTAGGGTAGTTGCTAGAAAGGGTTATGGAACATAGCTTTACATCTATGAATTACTATTGCTTAAATTTTCTAAAGCATTTTCAATGCACTTGTTGAGTGCATATCATATAATCAATGCATTCTCTGAGATAACATTTATTTGAAGCATGTTGTAAACAATGATTTTGTTGTGGTTATTATTTATTTCTCTTATGCTTCATACACTGCTCTTCATACACTGCTCCATGATTGTCCAGGAAAGAGAGGCCACTTGCAAAGAATTTTATGCCATGCTTTTTTTTAAATTGAGCTATTATGGCTTCCTTTAGATTCTTTGATGGTTGTCCATTACCTGTTTCAAAGCTCTCATTTTAACGCTTGTGATTTGCATTGATAGTTTCTAAGGCCTTTCCAATGAGTCCATTCTATACATCACCTGCAATCATTGTATTTCCCTAAAGTGATCATTGTATGTCAAACACCCATTACGACACAAGAAGAACAATTACTAGAAAACCACTATTGAACTTAGTTTTACACCTGCGTTATGGCATGAAGGATCCATCAAAATAAATTTATCATAATCTTGAATTTCACTGTGAGGATGGATTCATCTAGAAATTTTGATATGAGAGGAGAATCATCAATCATTGGTGCATTCATAAGTTTATTTGTATTGAATTATCCTTTGATGGCTTTTTTGTCAATGTGCTCTATGAAAAATTCACTTAAGATCATCACCCATCTATCCAATCTACATGTAAGAGTCTCTTTATTGAGTAGGTATTTAAGTGGATCAATTCTTGCTTGGATCTTAGTTTTATGAGTTATCATATAATGTTACAATTCTTGCAAAGAAAAAACTACTACAAGACACACACACTCAATAGGAGTGTAATTAAGCTCATACCCTACCAAAGTGCAACTAATGTAGTAGATAGCCCACCCATTCTTTTCCATCATGATCCTATTGTACCAAAAGTGCCCCCAGTGTTGTTGTTGTTGCTGATATGTAGAGTAACAAAGGTTTTCCTTGAATTGGTGGCAAGAGTACTAGTTGATTCATGAGATGGTCCTTGAGAAATTGAAAAGCTTGTTGGTATTCATCATCCCATTTATACTTGATATTCTTATGAAGCAGATGTTGAAATAGTTGACATTTATCTATAAGTTGAGCTATGAATCTTCAGATTGACTGGAGCTTTCCATGTAGTGACCTTAGTTGACTGATGTGTTGGCCATTTGGTGGAATTGATTATGTGTTGCATTGATGTTTTGTCATTGATGCAAACACTAGCTGTTTGGATGATTTATCGGCACCCTTCTAGCCCTGATAGGTTAAGTGGTTTTTGGTTAACTTGGATCTGACATGATCCAGTAGGCTCCAGTATAGTCTGGTGATGGAATTATCTTGGTCATGATACTTATACTCATATTTGGTCAGTTGGTTTTGGTCTAGAGATCGGATGCTATTATGCTTGCTTAGAAGATTGGTTTTTGGTTCCGGCGAAGGTTTCACCGATAAAGCTTTTGATGGAGATCTTTGATGAATTGCATAAGTGGTGTTGGTGTAGCTTCTGATGGAGTTTCAGGATGCTTTTGGTGATCATGTTTGAGACTTGGCCGTTGAAGATCATTGTTGAAGCGTGTGGACCTATACTTGGTCCCAGTTGATCTAGGCTATGGAGTGGCTTTAATGTAACATGCGGATAGGACCTATTGATGTATTTCTAGGATGTCTTATGTGTTGATATTATTTGTTTGGTCTAAGGTGGACATGGTTTGTAATTATGTAATTGGTTGTATATATAGATGTAAGCTCTCATTGTAGATCATCATGGTGAATGTAAGAGGTCATGGTCAAGGAATGTAATGTACGAATAATGTAACATCATTTAGGTAGAGGAGTTGGTTGATCATTGGAGATCGAATTAGGTTTATGTAAGAGGATTCAGTCCTCTAGTATTGAGCTTAACCACAACTGTACTCAGGCATAGGTGATGCTATCTTTTTTAGTTCAACACTTCTCAGGATTGTAGTTTGGATTTATATGTAGTCAGTGAGGCTCCTTTTGTGATGAGCAGTACACTCTAGGTTGTTGGTCTTCCTGCAAGTGCAGGCCCCTCAATTGTAATTCACATACTGCAGAAGTATTATCTAACTGTGGGTAGGCTTCCCACCATGGTTTTTCCCTATACCAGGTTTTCCACGTACAAATCTTGGTGTTATGTGGATGGATTTTATTCTGTGATTATTGTTTATTCTTAATTGCTTTAACTACTATTCCGGTATTAATGTTTTGGGTTCCGGTATTAAAGTTTAAATTGCTAATGGTTCCTATAATATGTGACAACTTATTCACCCCCCCTCTCAATTATCTTCCAGTTATTTGAACTATCTAACACGATGTTCTTTGGAGGGAGTATTTCTAAAATTGCCTCGACTTTAGCTAGATTGACCTTGATGTCTCATAATGACACTATATATCTTAGAAGTTTCTCGGAGGTCACTTCGAAGACACATTTTTTGGGATTCAATCTGATCTTGTATTTTTCCAAATGATCAAAGGTTGTTATTAGGACATTCAAATGATCTTCTCATGTGACTGGTTTCCCCAAGAGTTCATCTACATAGTCTCCCATTGTAACATGCATGATATCATGAAAGATCATGGTCATGGCTCTCTAATATGTATCACCTATGTTTTTTAGTCCAAAGGCCAGAAAATTCTAATAAAAGGTTCCCCAAGGACATGTAAAAGTAGTTGTGTTGATCTTTAGGTGCAATTTTAATTTGGTTGTATTTGGAGAATCCATCCATTAATGATAACATTGCATGTCTAGCTATGAGATTGGAAATCAAATCAATGTTAGGCAACAAAAAGTCATCCTTGGGATAAGGCTTGTTTATATCTCTGAATTTTGTGCATATTCTGATGTTGCCATCTAGTTTGCTAAAAAATACAAGATTAGAGATCCATTTAGGATAATTGATCAGTCTTATGAAACATGTAGGCTTTTCTATAGTAGTTCGTCCCTCGACTTTTAAAATTAGAAGTTTGTGGTAGTTTCCATTCGTCGCTCGTGACATATGGTGGGACATGCCTGTACCCTAAGACTAGTATTAGAAGTGTTGTTGTTTTTCACATGTCACCACTATGAAAGATTAAAATCTCTTTGCAAAGTTCTTTTGAAGAAGCTCCACAAGCTCTCCATGTGTCCTCATTGTGGAGAGACTTTTCCAAAGACTCAAAAGTATCACCCTAGGTTTCAGCTGTGAGACATGTGTGTCGATAATATCTTCACCACAATAAAAAATGATATTTGATTGTTAGGATACAACCACCATGCGGGTTGGATGGTGAAAACAAATTGGGAGAAGAACACGCGTGCATGAATCAAAAACTTTTAGGCACATTTTGATAACAAAAATCACAAGGATACTGGAAAGAAATTATCCCCCCAATTATGACCAAAATCACAGATGTTTTCCATGCCAGAGATCAACAAAGGATAAATAGTTAAAAAATTTCTAGCATGAAAGTGATTAGCAACACCACTTTGGCCTCACCATTGTAGGTTTTTGTAGACAGGAAATGGTATATTTTGGGAATGATTAAAAAAGAGAAAAAAATTGTAAATAGGGATATTAAATTTGAAAGCATTAGATGCTATTATGAGATCTATCTTTAGACCTCAGAAGGAGTCCCAGCTTCTAGGAATAAAGAGTTCTTAGACACTTTAAGT
Organism: Cryptomeria japonica; assembly: GCF_030272615.1. NCBI lineage: Eukaryota > Viridiplantae > Streptophyta > Pinopsida > Cupressales > Cupressaceae > Cryptomeria > Cryptomeria japonica. The sequence continues at coordinate 344,320,336 of NC_081412.1, read as the reverse complement.
CATTTTTGAAAATAGTTCTTTAACTTTGATTTTCTATGCATATCGTGATTTGTATTTTGAGCCTTTGTGTTATTGAATATATGACAAACTATGCCTCTGTTGCTTTTGTTTTATTATGAATACATTGTGCCTATGGTGAATGCATGACCACTTTTTGTTCTGGATTTCTTTGGTTCCATTTTTATGAAGTTTGAAGCATTTATTACATTTACTCTTTCATAATTCATAAATATAGGTTATGGGTTATACCATTTTCATAGGAACTAAAGTGAGAATAATTTTTTGAGTTGCTAATTTTATTCTACCTTTATGCATACCCCATAGATAGGAACTAAATATTGTACCTTATACCTTTGTCACTTCAAGTACCCTATTCTCTTCCTAAATGATGGATTAGTGGTGAAAAATACTCAATCTACAAAATGAATTGAATCCCAAGCATACCATTTCATAGAATGTTTAAAGTATTTTAAAAGCTCTGCATTCATTGATGTTTTCTTTTCAATCTTGCTCACACCCTTTGGTTTGAATTATGATTGTTTTCTCCCCTTTTCCCTCCAAAATTGAAGAGTTGGCTTTGAAAATATTGGAGGTTGTTCCATAGGTTGCACCTAGTCCCACACCTTTGAAACTTCCCGACTACCCTTTTCTTAAGGGAAAAGTCTTATAAATGATAAACAATTTTTACTAGCACGTCTAGTGGGGCCTGAAATTTTCTTTTATCACAAGTTTTATTCACCAGACTACATAATGTATGGCTATTCAAAGCACCCACAATAGCCAAAGGAGGATTGTTCATGTCACCATGGTCTAAGGATCTTGATTTCCCAACAACAAGGGAGATATTGTATTTTCGAGGACAATTGGAAGTCACCAAGATAGAAAAAGCACAACACCAAAAATTGCATACATATCATGCCTAGGCACAACCTCAATTCCATTGAGAAGAAAATAAGGGAGAATCACCAATCTTGGGTTCCCAGTTCATAAGAACAAAGGAATTTTATGCGAAGAATTGTTCTCTTGAAGTAATGAGCCCCATCAAAGATTGGTGTTTCCCTCTTCCTTTCCTAGGTAGACTTCTATTTGTTTAGAGCTCAAATTGTTCTTACACACAACAAGGGAAGATCTCACAACTGTTGGCAATTGACACTCATTAGATTCATTTTGTTGTTATTGATGGCAACAAGATATGATGGGAGTCATAAACCGACACTAGGAGGCATATACCGACAGATACCAACTTTGGAGCATTCAGGGATACACCAGCATCAATACTTCTTTGGAAGCCGACATCAAGGAGGATTTACTTAAATCATTTTGTAATTATTATTGTCAAGGCCAACATTTTTGTAAATGTATTGTGAGCCGACATAAGGAATATCATTTGTAATAGGTATATAGGTCAATCTGCTAGGTTATTTTTGGAATGAAGTGAGATATATGAAATGTGTGGATATAGAAGAACTGTATGATGAGAAATATATGTATGAAGATCATTTTGTATGCGAGTATTATATCATGCAATGATCTATAGATAGCTTGGAAAGAATTCTTGGAGGAGAAGAGATACCGATAGCAGTTCAGAGTTTATGAACCAGTACAAAGAAGAATCAGAATGGGAACTCTATTTGGCATAGCAGATGCATTCTTGAGTTCATTTTTCAGTAATTTACTTTGGTAGAAAGCTTGTAGTCAGTGAGAATCTTTAATGATGAGCAGTATGCTCTGTGCAATGTGCCTTCCTGCAAGTGCAAACCCCTATTATATGTAATATCTTTTCATATGGCCAGTGAACTGATATTGTGGGTCACATATCCCACTATGGTTTTTCCTCATTGAGGTTTTCCATGTATAAATTATGTGTGTTATGGTGTTCATTTATGGTGATGGTTTATTTGCTTCTTGTTATATGTTTATTTGTTTACCAGTTTACATATGCATGGTCTAGAAAGTTAAAAACTGTTCATTCCGATAGAACATTGATTCACACCCCCCCCTCTCAGTGTTCTTGGATCCCAACAATTGGTATCAGAGCTTGGTACCTTGGAAGAAGTTTAACAGCTTGAGGAAGATCCTGAAACCAAACTTTTTGAACATAGCTATGGAGAAGCAACTTGAGATGGCTCTTCAGGATTATGATGCTGAAAGGATGAAGAACTTGAAATTGCAAGAAGAATTGAATTCTGCAAATGAATTCATTCTTATCTTGCAAGAAAGGTTATCATCAGCTCAAGCCAAGAGAAAATAACTTTTGCAAAAACTAGATGATGAGGAGAAGAATGCTCTTAAGGAATAATGTCAGAAACTAAGTCAAGCAAATAGGCTCATGAAGAATGAAATGCAAGATCTGACTATGAGGTTATATAAAGATATTGAGGATAGAAAGAAGAAGGAAGATAATCTTGTTATATCTCTGAAGAACAAATTTTATGAATGTGGTAGATTGACACATGAGAATAATTTGTTGAGAACTAATTTGGCACACTCGTGAAACAATGAACAAGAACTTGAAAGATAAGTAACCACTCTGAGAGATGGTTTGACTACTACAAGTGAGTATAAAGAAAAGTTTAGGATGAGTGCTGCATAGTTGGATGACTTGGTGAAAAGACAAAGGAAGATTGATGATTCGAGAGGAGTTGGATTTGTACAAGGTGAATGATCTAGTACTGCAAATGAAGATTAGACAAATGGTATGCAAAACTCATTGAATCAGAGGAAATTGGTAAGGCAATCTAATGCTTATAAATTCAATGGTAGATGTTTTGTTTGAAATAAGTTTGGGCATATGGCTAAACAATGTAGAAATAAGGCAAATCAAAACTACAATTCTATTCCCGGTCAATGTACAAATTGCAAGAATTATGATCATGGATCAAAATATTGCGGAATGAATGTTAAATGTCATGCATGTGGAAAGTTTGGAAATTTTACTAATCATTGTAGGTCAAGAAATGATATCGGATACATAAAAGCAATTCAAAAGAACAATGTTACATGTTATGCATGCAACAAAACATGCCATATTGCTAAGTATTGCAGAAGCAAGACTCAACCGATTAATAATGATAATGAGAAAGGAAAGCAAAAGGTAGATGAAATACAACAAGATCACACCAAGAGATGGGTTAGAAAATCTAAAGAACCAACTGGAGATGGATCTATACTGGTAACTCCACTGGTAGAACAGAATATTCCTCCACCGACAGAAAATTTCACTAGCAACTGAGGTATAAGCCTTAGGGGCTGGCAAATTCATTGCTAAATTTTGCATATTACCCCAGAAGAGATCTAAGGAGATCTGGAAAGAGATCTGGAGAATTGTATTCATCATTGATGAAGGTTCACCCAACACATAACTGTGAAACCGACATCCATAGGGTTGTTGGTGAAGCATTTATTATAGAAAATTAGGGTTTTATTCGCTGATAAAAGAGGGTAAGTGAATTCATTTTCACTCACCAAGAATTCAAGCATTCAGAGCGAAGTAAAGGCGAGTCAAGAGCGAGCAGAAGCATTGTGAAAATCTTTCGAGTAGTTATCAATCTTCCACCTACACTCACTTTCAGGTATTTTTTGACATGGCATCTGGATCTTCAACTCCTACTTTTATTGCAAATCTCACCATTGTCAAAGTCAAGGATAGGTTAAGGCTAGTATTTAAGGAGGCTCCCAAAATTGCTAAAAGGGAAGACTGTGCGGGAGCATTTTCTAGGGTTCCTGATGGTGTAATGTATGTCGAAGATGTGAGGGCATACATTCACTACATCCTTGAGGATTTGGGCACTGAAGACATCAAAAGCGTGTATCAATCCATGATACTGGGAGACTTCAGAACCATCAAACTAAAATTCAAAGCAATTGAGGATCTAGGGTTGATCGCTATTCTGTACATACCGGAATTCAAAGATGAAGTTATCAGATACATTTTGAGCAGGGTTCACAATGAATCTATTTGGCTAGATAGGCCTTACATGATCACAAAGGAGTCAATTCAAGTTGTCACCAGCTTGCCCAAGGTCGGACAAGAACCTGGCAAGAAAATTTTCAACACAAAGGTCAAAAAACTCATTGATGCTACACCTGATAGCAAATCAATGAAAATAAGCACAATCACCAACATGGATATAAAGTTTGCAAGCATGATCATAGGTTACAAGGTAACTCAATCCAACCAATTGAATTATGTTGCTAGTTCATGCATTCATGTTGCATATCAGATGCTGAGGAATAATGTGAAGTATGATTTATGTGAGTTGATGTTAAACCTTGGAAAGATCAAAGGAATCAAGAAAGGCACTTTTAGATATGGAAACTTGATTGTTTGTTTAATGCTTTACTTCCTAAATGAGCTACCCGGTCTAGGGAAGAAGCATTGGGCTCATGACATACCGGTAGGTATGAAGATCAAGGAAGAAATCACCATTCTTGATACCGGTAGAGATGAGAAACTTTGGGGGTATTTTAAGACTTTTCAAGAAAAAATGAGGCAAATGGAGAGAATTTCAAAGAACATTATGGAGAAGTATTCCATTGATATCTGTTTCATGGTAAAAACTGATGAAACTCTTATGGAAGCAGTTGAACGTAGGAAAATCTGGATTACTGAGCTCGGATATGAGGTGGATGATAGAATTTTTGAACTCTATGCAAAGATGTTGTTAGATGCCCCATTAGATGATAAGATAGAACATTTTGGTACAACAGGAGAGAAGGCTCTTGAAGTGAAAACCAGTTTTAACAGGAAAAGAAGAGAGAAGAAAATAGAAAAGATGTCTGCATATGTAAAAGATGTGATCTATAAGATAGGCACTCAACTAGGTTCCATATCTAAATAGGCACCTAAACCAACAGAGGTTGGTACTGCAAAAGTGAAGAAGCCATAAGTTCACATTTCCCCTATCACTTCTGACTCTGATTTTGAGGATAATGAATCTCTAGCTTTCAGAAGGGTACAAAGGAAGAATGTGGTAAAATCACCAGTAGAGCAGAAGAAGGCATGGCCTAGGAGGAGACTTGTTAGAAAGGCAACTAAGCCTACTGCACCTCCACCACTAGCAAGGAAGCCTATGCAAAAGAGGAAACCAGACACACCGACAACCACAAACAAAAAGAAGAAGGGTGATGATACTAGAACTGGTAAGACCATAATGACCGTTCTGAGCTTATTGATGAAATTACAAAAGATGGAATATTGAAAAATATATCAAATTATTATGAAGATTTAGAAGAGAATGAGCAAAATGAATTAGAAGAGGCTATTTTGTTGTATATAGACATTTATAAGAAAACCTTAATTGAAATTTTGAAGGAGATACCTTTATCCTTGTATAATAAACTTGAGGCTAGGAGACTTGATGTTGTCAAGAGAGATAGGGAGATTAAAGAAGTAACACTTTTGGAATTGTGTGGTACTATAAATAATGAGGAAATGAAAAGATGTATAGACATCGCAAATAGGACAATATTTAGTAGTAAATCCCGACAATTAAGCCTTATGATGGGGAGAGTAAATGAGGTGGTAAATGAGACAAGTAAGGGATGGACCAAATTCTTTCAAAAAACCCAGACTTTCTCACATCTCAAGAAGAATTTGCAAGGGCAACAACTTCCACCATTCCTGACAAATCAAAAGGGAAATTTATTTTGGGTAGTTCAATCTACAGTACCTTCCTTCAGTAATTTATGAGTATCCATCATCATTAATTTAGTTGGACTCAACTCAACGACTGATTTCTTCTCAACCTGAGAAGTGTTATTTGCCAAAACCTTTGCTGAGGAATTAGTTTTACCTACCGGTATGTACTCAATGGCTTTTACAACTGGTAGTAACTATAGATACTCAAACACAACCGGTAGCTAAGGATAGTGTACAGCCTATACCAACACAGTCCATTTTTTAGCACGACAATGTACAGGATACTAAAAATTCTGTGGATAATATTCCACCGACAGTAACCAATACTGCACCAAGTGGCGAAGACACCAGTGCAATAGAGGTTGAGATGGATAAGGTAAAAGCCACCGATTCCATATTGACAGGTAAAACTGATTCCCCGAGAAAGGTTTTGGCAATTGACACTTTTCAGGTTTAGAAGAAATCAGTTGCAGAGTTGAGTCCAACTAAATTAATGATGATGGATACTTGTAAATTACTCAGTTTTATCTACAATACCTTCCTTTAGTAATTTATGAGTATCCATCATCATTAATTCAGTTGGACTCAACTCAATGATTGATGTCTTCTCAACCTGAGAAGTGTCAATTGCCAAAACCTTTTTTAGGGAATCAATTTTACCTAGCGGTATGGACTCAGTGGCTTTTACAACTGACAACTAAGGAGATTGTATAGTCTATACCGACATAGACCATTTTTGAGCAAGGCAAAATGTACAGGATACTAAAAATTTTGTGGATAATATTTCACCGACAGTAACTGACACTGCACCAAGTGGCAAAGCCACCAATGCAATAGAGGTTGAGATGGATAAGGTAAAAGCCACCAAGTCCATACCGATAGGTAAAACTGATTCCCTGACAAAGGTTTTGGCAATTGACACTTCTCAGGTTGAGAAGAAATCAGTTGCTAAGTTGAGTCCAATTGAATCAATGATGATGGATACTCATAAATTACTGAAGGAAGGTACTATAGATAAAGGATTAATTGAACAAGTAGTCTTTGTATTGCACAGATTATTACCTGACTATCAGATTGAAGATGGAGCAAGCCCTTCTGGTAAGCTCAAGATTCTAACAAAGCACATATCCAACAATTTTCAGTCTCTAAGGCAGATTGTAGACCGATAGGCTTTGGATAATTTCACAGCAGCAAAAAGAACAACCTTTGATTAGCTTATAGAAACATGGAAGAAGAAAATTGAAGACAAACTTATCCCTATTGAGGTTTGTTTAAAACAATGTACAAATATCTATAGAATGTGTTGTAACATATAAAGTCTTATAGCTAATGTAGATAGCAGATTAAATGAATGATAAGATGGCTAAAATTTCTAACTCTTTTGATGGACAAATTTTTTCCTCGGAGAACCAATTTTTTTCTTTTGAGAAGGAGAGAGATAAAATCATGAGAAGAGAAAGAAATCTAAGAGGATTGGTAAGTCCTAGACTAGATTCATTGAGTGTTCACAAGAAAGAGTGCATGGATATGATAGCTAAACCCACACCGGCAGATATCCAAGAGAAAGAAACACTTGCCCACTTACTAAGTGGACTTGCATCTATTTCTGATACTTTCAACTCCGGCTGGGATACATATCTTTAGTTATTACAAAAGGCATACCCATAAATCTTGAAGATGACTAAGCTCCAGTGAAACCAACAGTATTCTTTTATTCTTTAAATTCTGTCACCAGTCTTTGGTATTAAAGTCAAAGGGGGAGTATGTTCATATGTGAAAAATATCAGGGAATCCATTTTTCACATGAGTGTTAACATCAATGCCAAAGGGGGAGATTGTTGGAAATTGACACTCATTGGATTCATTTTGTTGTCATTCATGTAAACAAGATATGATGGAAGTCATAAACTGGCACCAGGAGGCATATACCGGCAAATACCAGCTTTGGAGCATTCGGGGCTACACCAACATCAATACTTCTTTGGAAGCCAACATCAAGGAGGATTTACTTAAATACTTTTGTAATTATTATTGTCAAGGCCGACATTTTCGTAAATGTATTGTAAGCCGACATAAGGAATATTATTTGTAATAGGTATATAGGTTAGTCTCCTAGGTTATTTTTGGAATGAAGTGAGATATATGAAATGTGTGGATATAGGAGAATATAGTAGAACTGTATGATGCAAAATATATGTATGAAGATCATTTTGTATGTGAGTAGTATATCATGCAATGATCTATATATAGCTTGGAAAGCATTCTTGGAGGAGAAGAGATACCGGTAGCAGTTCAGAGTTTATGAACCGGTATAGAGAAGAACCACAACCGGAACTCTATTTGGCATATCAGATGCATTCTTGAGTTCATTTTCAGTAATTTACTTTGGCATTGTAGTCAGTGAGGCTCTTTAGTGATGAGGAGTATGCTCTACGGAGTGTGTCTTCCTACAAGTGTAGGCCCCTATTATATGTAATATATTTTTTCATATGGCTAGTGAGATGATATTGTGGGTCACAAATCCCACTGTGGTTTTTCCTCATTGAGGTTTTCCATGTATAAATTTTGTGTGTTATGGTGTTCATTTATGTGGATGGTTTATTTTCTTCTTTTTATATGTTTATTTGTTTACTGATTTATATATGCATGGTCTAGAAAGTTAAAAATTGTTCATTCTGGCAGAACACTAATTCACCCCCCCCCCCGCTCTCAGTGTTCTTGGATCCCAACAACAACCTGATACTATATCGGGAGCCCCTATTGCAGACATAAATAAATATGAGCCACCTAAAAATGTTAACTCCCCAAGCTTACAAGAATTTCTCCCCATGAAAAGTGTGTCAGTTTTGACCAAAAATTGCAATGAAGTAGAAGCAAAGCCATAGGAATTTCAAATCAATGAAGCAAATGATGCTCATTTCTAGGATGAGTTGAAAATTTATTTCTCATCATTTGAGAATGAGTGCTAGTTAGGTTAGAATAAAGACTATCAACCCTTAAGAGAAATGTCAAAGAAGAAAGATCTTAAGAGTGCCTGGGCCCAACATGAGAAGAAGTGAAAAATTCAAAAATCAATGCCTCTTATGATAAACCCAATGCATATTATATCCAACCATCATGTGGGTTCCCATTTAGATACTTTGTGCAACAATAAATAAAGCACATTATCTCACTTTTAACTTTTTTCACCTACAGTCAAATCTCTTTAGAGGTAAAGTCATCCACCTTTTCATCGCTAGGAAACATTGCTTCCATGTTTGTATGTACCACTATCCCTAGTATATATAATAATTTGTATAACATGTGTTTATTAAGCATCTCCTATCTAGTGTAGTCTCAGGAATATGAAAAGAAAAGGAACTTAGGGTGTATGGGAAGTTATTTTAAAAACCTAGTAAATGGCTTTGTTTAGTATGAAAATAGTTGCTATTTAGAGAAGGTTAGGTTAGAATTTCCTTCTTTTAAAGAAGCACTATTGTGCATTTGCTTGGCCCTTTGGGTAACCCTGTATAGGATTTGTTTTCCCTAAGTGCCTTGTGTACATGTTTTGTTTGGTGGAAGCTTTTTGTTATCTTAGGGTGCTTGTAGGTAATGTCTTGGAATACTTCAGACTTCTTTTGGAAAAGAGAAAGAAACGTGACATAGTGTTGAAATGTGTAAGGTTACTCAAAAGCATTAAGGGTTAGTTAATGATCACATGGAATAGGTATCCTCTCCCCTTCATTGGTCATTGTATACTATGAATGGTGGTCCCTATTTAATTTTTTGATAAAACTAAAGGAAAGAAACAAGAAAAAACAATGTAATATAAGCAAAATTTTCCTTATCTATCATTAAAGTGTAATTTCTACACATTCTTTGCAAGAAAAAATAAAGAGAAAATAAGAAAATGACACCTTTTCAAATCTCGTTAAAGTTGTATAGATTTTTACATGCATATATTTGTTGAGTGGTAATTACATTGATTTATATGTCATTTTCTCAAAAAGGGAAAAATTATAAAAAGTGTGTTGTTATCATTAGTGTAAGCAGTATTCAGCAAGAGAAGACAAACCTCGAGTCAGTCAGAGGTATTTTGGCTATCATCCTTATCCTCATCCTTGTTCCCATATTCATCTAACAACTCATCCCCTTTAGAATGTAGGTTTTAGTAAAAAACCATTGCCTTGAACTCTTTTATCCATCCCATGTGTAGTGTCGAGTCCTTTCCTAAAAACCTCTTGATAAATTCACATGTGGGGAGGGAATGGTCCCGGTGTTCCTCAATGCACATAATGCATAAATTACCAAGGAAGGGAAGCCATGGTAAAACCACATTCTTCTCCAAAAATTCCTTTAGGTCATTTGCAATAGGAATCCCAACTCCACATTATGCATGTTTCAGAACTTGGCCTAGTCCATCAACAGGGTCATTCCCAACCAGCCCACGGGTAATTTTAGCTATAATGGGTGTTGGCTCACCCAAATAAACTAGTGACCCTATGAAACATGACAAAATTTTTGTGTCCAACCATTATCTATCCTTGTTGGCAAGGATGTCTTTTCTAAACACCCATTTCACTACCGAAACAACCAGATCATTATTTGTCCCAAGCAAGTGCTCAAGACAAACGTTACTAAACTTGCCTAGAAAGTCCTGCTGGACCTTCATCATCATTAACCTCACTATAATATCCATCACAAAGTATTGTGATGAATTATCTCTCCTAAAAACTCAACAAATGGCCTAATTTGGAATGATCTCAAGATTAGTAGAAGCTAGGTTTTATAGATAGGCCAAATTTTTCACACAAGTGTACCTTTGCTCCGATTATTAATTTTAGCAAGAACTATGCCCAAGGAAAAGGAACCATGCAAAAATAGTCCTAAAGGTGGTAGATTCCTAATGAAAACAATCCTCCACTTGGCAAAGGTGATGCAAATCATAGACCTCGAGATTAAGGGAGAATTGATTCACTTAATATTATCTTTACAGTATAAGATTCATTTTAATTTTGGTGATTTTATCAATTTCATAATCGAGGATTTGGTTGTTTTAGAATTTCTTTCCATGTCAATAATATATTCTCATTTAATACTCCTATGGAGGATGGTGTGGTGAACTAATATCTTTGGATTAAGTGAAAAAACTAAAGGTTGCTTTCGCTACCACTCTGGTTCCAAACTTGTCAAAGTAGCCTAAAATTGCCAAATTGAAGTAAAATGAAAAGGTTAAAGGCTTGATAAAAGAAAAGAATAATTAAAATAATAGAAAGTGATGTGGACAACTCTATGGAGGCTATAGATGTCTGTCTATAAATTAAGCAATGTTTGATTGGAACTAGGGTGATATCCTTGTCGGGGCTATAGACACATATCTAGTAGCAAGGCTCTTTCCAGTTGGACTTAGGAGGATAAATTCATCTACATAGATTAATCTATTTGTGTACTTCTTCACCTATCCTAATCTTGGGAGGAAGGGAATAATCATAGACACACTCAAGTAGTAAAGCTATCCACGATAACATGAAAAATTCTAATTGGGTGAATCTTTAATTGTTAAAATAAGAAAATTAAGAAATATTTTCAATCTTGTAAGGTAAATGTGATATTTTGTGCCTGATGTCCTCTTTTGTCTTAAGATGCATGATTTATATTGTCCTTTATTTTAATGGAGTGTGATTTTCATTTTTTCCTTCTTTGCGGGTAGTTGCTCAAAGGTTTGATTTTCCTGATCCTAATCTTTGTCCTCTGCCAATATCTTAAGCTTTCATCTGGGGTTATATAAGAATGTTTTATTTTTCTTGTAAATTTTCATGCTAAGAGGAATTATTACATTTGATATTTTCTTGACCACAAGAAGTTAGATTATTAGCAAAGGTTGAGAAGCAAGTGAGCCAAATTTCTTGAAAGTCTTCCTTGTCAAAGTCTTTAATCAAAGATATGTAACATAGATTATCGAGAAGCTTAGCAAATATAAATGACTGATATACAAAACTAGAGTTCATGGAATCTCTTCCACAAGTGAGTCACCAAGAACTATAGAATTTTCTATAATAGTCAGTTCCCTGACATTTAAAACCAGAAGTTTACAATAATTATCATTCGTCAGTCACCACATATTGTGGGACCTGCCTCTACCCGAAGATTGGTTTTAGAATCCCCAGTGTTTGTCACATGTTACCACCATTGAAGATTAAAATCTCTTCGTAGACTTCTTTCAAAGAAGCTTTGCAACTTCTCCATGTGTCTTCCCCATGGAGAGGATTCACATCATATCCACATGTGTGCCAACATCATATCCACCACAAGAAATGTGATCATTAGTTGTTAGGATACGACCGCCATGCAAGCTAAATGGTGAAAAAAAATGGGAGAAGAACACATGTGCATGAATTGAAAACTTTTAGGTGTGGTTAAATAAAAAAAACATGAGGATACTGGCAAGTACTCATCCCCTAAATTATGACCAAATGCATAAATTTTTTCCATGGTGAAGATTAAGAAAGGATTGACAATTCAAATTTTCATACCATGAAAGTAGTTAGGAACACCATTCTGGCCTCAACACTACATGTTCTTGTTAATAGGAAATGATATCTTTTGGGAAGGAGTCCAAGCTTCCAAGAATACAGAGAAATTAGACACTTTAAGTCATCTTTGAAGATGGTTTTTTAACATTGATTTTTTGTGCATACTATAATATGTATTTGAAGCCTTCATGTTATTGAATATATGGAAAACTATGTCTCTGTTGCTTTTGTATTATTATGAATGTGTTGTTTCTATGGTGAATGCATGATCACTTTTTGTTATGTGTTTCTTTAGTTCTATTTTTTTGAGGTTTGAACCATGTATTACATTTAATCTTTCATATTTCATAAATATAAGTAATGGGTTATATCATTTTTATAGGAAATACAGCAAAAATCAATTGTCGAGTTGCTAATTTTATTTGTCTTTTATGCATACCCCATATCTAGGATCTAAAAATTGTAACGTATGCCTCTATCACTTCAAATGCCCTATTCTCTTCATAAATGATGGATTAGTGGCAAAAAATGCCCCCGCATTAAAGTGATTGTGTACGCCTTATCAAGAGCAATTGCTTTATGGTAGGATACACCCAAAAAGATGAGCATGCTATCACAATAATTTAGCCCCCAAGAGAGGAAAAATCAAAGGATAATGATCACAAAATACAAAACATAGGGTGGTTTCACTTAAATTTGGAGTTAGTATGTTTTTTTATGATAACCAATATATATCATGTGTATATATATAAATAGAATTATCCTCATCCTCCAAAAAAAGGAAACCACCATGGAAGAAGGGGACACATGTGCCTTTTGAGTCAAAATGGGAGAGACCAAAAGAGATCTCAATGCTTTGCATCGTCCTCAAGTAGACAACACTATGGACGATTAATAGAAGAATTGAGAAACAAATAGAAGAAATTCACAAAAAGGCAAGAGAAAAGAGAGAGAGAATCTATAATGCTAATGAAGCTAATCAAGTATGCCATCCACCCCCTGATCTTGCTCATAATTGGTTCAGGAAGGTGCACAACATGCAAGAGGAGCGACATCGAGCATGCTAGATGGAGCTATCACAAGTTCCAAACAAGGACCATGCTCTAATGATGAGTCACTTTGTCTTTTACTAAGAGCTAGGATTAATTCTTTTAAAAAATTTCTAGATAAATCATAGTCAACATCAATATATTCATCATTAGAAATATTAGGATCAATATTTTCATCATTAACAACATTCTCACCTATTTCTTCATCAAGATTAACAAAAATAAGAGCTCTAATAGGAATATAACTTGAACCATTATTTGTCTCAAGCATTTTGCATCTTGGAGATTTAAGTTGAACATGATCTTGGTTAGGACAAGGTTGAACAAATGGAATTTTGTCAAAAGTTGGTGTCTTGCGAGAAGAAGTGATTTGAGAGGCAAGTTCACGATCTCTAGCACAATGTCTCTATCAGTGTTCTCTCACAGAACAATTTTGTTTAGTTTTAGTTGAATGTTGTGAAGGTTTAAGTTCATCAAGTATAGGCTTCTTTTCTTCTTTAAAGGAAGGATGCATAGGAGAAGGTCTCTTGGGTTAAACAATAGGAGAGGTCGGTCGCTTCCCTTTGTAAGATGTAAGAGGCAGATCTGCACCATATAAAGGAGGAATATGAGGTGTAGGAAGGAGACTAGGTCCATTATGGGGAGGAGGAATAGGTCTATCCTAGAATAGACTCATCCTTAGGAGAAGGAATGGATTCTTCTTTAGGAAAAAGAATATTGCTTTCCTTAGGAGGAAGGACAGTGTCATCTTTATGAGAAAAAATAGATTCTTCCTTAGGAGGAAGTGTTTTTAGGGGTAAAATTAATCATAAAACAATAAGATATAAAAGAGCAAATCACAAACTCTTATCCAATTAAAATTAACTCCTAAACGACAATGAAATACATCAAATCAATTGAAAATTAAATAATAATATAAACTCCCTCAATTGATTAAAATAAGCTTCCATTTCTCTTCTCCAAATTGTGTGATAGGTGGCTCTCGGGTGTTGCATTGGGATTCCTGCATATGATAGACACAATTATTTTGAAGATAGTGATTCTAGATAATATAAAACTCCCTCAATTGATCCAAATAAGCTTCCATTGCTCTTCTCCAAATTGTGTGATAGGTATCTCTCACGTGTTGCATTGGGATTCCTGCATATGATAGACACAATTATTTTGAAGATAGTGATTCTAGATTGGAATTGAGAAACAAGGCTTGCTTTTATAGATTTTTTAGGTAAGATGGGGTGAGATTTTAGAATTGAAGTGTTGATTGATAGTTCACTAATTTTTATTGATCAGTTAATTCATTTGATTGATCCGTTAACTCATTTGATTGGAAAGTTTACTCAATTGATTAATTAGTAGATTGAATTGATTAGGGAGATGATTGAATTAATTGATTAGTCAGAAAAAGTGATTGAGAGTGAAAAGGGGAGATTGGAGAGTTAAATGATTAGTTAACAGATTTGATTGATCAGTTATGATTTTCAACATGTTCTATAGGAGATTGAATTGAAATTCATTTTCATTTTGATTTGAATTTGAATTTAGATTTTCGATTGATGAAATGCACATGAGATTTAATGAAATTCATTGAAATTCAGATTTGGTGAAATGTGAATTTGGGAAATTGGAATTAGATGAAATTAATCGAAATTCAAATTTGGAGAAAGTGGAGGAATAAATTAATTAATTAAATTAAATTATTTAATCATTAGAAATAAAATTAATTAAATAATAAATATTATTTAAATAAGGAATTAATCACAATTAATTAAATAATTAATATTTAATTAATATTTGAATGAGGGTTAAATGATTAAATAATTAAAGGATAGAAATTGAATGATTAGTAATGTTGAAGGGTGATGATTGAGTTAGTTCAGAGGAATAATTAGCTTAATTTAAAAATTAAATAATTACTTAATTAATAAGATGAATAATTAGTGTGCGATTAATGAGACATTTTTAGGTGTCTACATTTGCCCCTCTTTGAGACAATATCGAAACGACATTGTTTCAAAGAAAATGAAAAAAATTGTCCCAGTATGCCTTGACAACGCTTTAGGGTGTAAATATGCCCCCTCATAAAAAGTGGTCAAAAAATTATGAAATTGAGACCATTTTTTTGATACCATGCTAGTGAGCAATCGGGTCAAGTTTTGCGTGATTTTGAGTCTATTTGATTTGCCTACAAGTGTTGGCATATGCACACTCCAATGAGACATTGTATGTGATTGAAGGTTTTGTCATTGATGGCAACCTTACAATCCTATGGCACCGGCAAGGCACTACACCGGCAAGGCATTACACCGGCATCAATAGAACACACTTAGAACACCGGCACTGACACAGAGAAAGGAAGTATACCGGCACAGAGGCCGACAGGATTTTTCATATATTATATTTTGTTTATTATTTGAAAAAATTTGTAAGCTGAATTGATATCATTGAAAATGACTCTTATATATAAAAGAGATCATTGTAGACATTTTGTAAGTAAGGAAGTGATGTAAGCGAAAAAGTAAGGAAAAAAGATTAAGTAGACCTATTATGCGAAATATAGGTTAAGGGGTATATGTAAAGAACATAGTAGGAACCGGTACTGAATCTAGCATTGAAGATGCTATTGTAAAACAATACAAGTTATTGGATTTGCATAATCCACATTGTAAGTCAGTGAAACTTCCCATTTGAGTAGTGAGCTCTAGGTAGTTGGCCTTCCTGCATGTGCAGGCCCCTATTGTAAGTAATATTCTCTTATTGGCCAGTAAGTGAATATTGTGGGTCACAAATCCCATTGAGGTTTTTCCCACACTGGGTTTCCTCATTAAATCATTGTGTTATGGTGTGATTTTCATGTGGTCTCTTTCATTTCTATTTATTGCATTATTTCTTGCATACCGATACATTGTTACAATATGTTCTGCATGTTTTAAGTTGAGAAATTGTAATTACCAGTTAGATACTAATTCACCCCCCCTCTCAGTATCTGTGAATTTCCTAACAACAAGTGCATTGAAGTTCAGGGGGACCACGACCGTCGGAGTGGTAAAAACCCTAATTTTGAGCTATAAATAGTGATTTATCTCTTTCATTGGCTCATTTGCATTCATTTGAGTTCTTGGAGTTCCTTTTGATTTTTGAGCTTTCCTACGACTTTGCGAGCATCATGGCCGACTTTCAAATGCAATTTCACTTATCTGATTGAGTCCGGTCATACCAAAGACCACTCGGGACTGGAGGAATGGTACGTATTCTGAAATATTTGCTCATTTTTACCTGTTATTGATTTTCCAAATTAGTCAAAGCAAAATTTGTTAAGTAGTGCACAATTGCATGTTGATTTCTTCGCATTTGTCTTTAGTAATGCACAATTGCATGTTGATTTCTTCGCATTTGTCTTTAGTAATGCACAATTGTTTTAATTGATGCACAATTGTTTAGATATCTAGTATTTGTACTTATTAATTCATATTTGTGATAAATAATTTGCATTTGTGTTTAATAATGCGCATCTATCTTTAGTAATTTGCATTTGTCATTATTGATTTGCATTTGCTCCAAATGATATGCATTTGACTTCAATGATTCACATTTGTTGATTATGTTGATTTTTTCAACATGTGTGATATGAAATTTGTCATACAAATACTTTGTCTGACTTTTTTCTTGTTTTCACTTGCAGGAGAATCTTCATGTGTTGGTATGTAGATAGAAGAGGTCTGATGGTCTTGATCTTCGATCCGAGTTGAGTGCCAAGGATGTTTCCTTGATCCAACGTGTTGGTTTGTATCATGTATTGCACTTGCCTAAGGTTACGACCAACAGGGCCATGATCACAACATTGGTTGAGCACTAGCATTCAGAGATGTGTTCATTCCATTTACCTACTGGAGAGGCATCAATCACTTTGGAAGATGTATGGCACATCTTGCACATTCCTATTCATGGTGCCAAGGTGATATATGATTGCAAAGTAGGGATAGACAACATGTGCGAGCTCCGTGAGTGTACATAGGAGGAGTTGTAGATGAGAGGCCGATATGAGATACCTTGGGAGGTGATGGATTGTGATGAACTTACCATCATATTATTTAGTATAGTAGCATGTATACTTATTCCTGATAGGAGGATACATGGGTTCCCAGTTGTCTGAGGTAGGGTTATGTATGACATGATTGTGCACAGTTTGGTGTTCACATGGGGTTCTTGTCTGCTTGCCACTTTGTATCATCAGATGCATGACATTGTGTATCTCAAATAGAGATCTATTTTATGTGGGGTTACACTACTCAAGGTTTGGGAATGGGAGCATTTAGCCATTTCTTGATTGGTTGATCATGTAAAGCTTCAGGATGAACAACCATATGCATACAGATATACAACAGGGATTAGGCTCAGGGTTTAGGGAACACCCTATAATGGAGACATCATCTTGATATCTTGTAGTACTTTACATGGAGGACTTACCTTGGTTGCCCCAGTTGGATCGATCATGCACAACACTTGCCTTATTGTAGACAATAGAGGTACTTGATTGGTCACGACGTGGGTCAGAGTAGGATCATTGATATTCATCTTCCAGGATACGTACCTCAACAATTTGGAGAGATATAGGGCATACCAGATGTCGCAACCTATTTTTCTCAGACATGTCAAGAAATTGGAGATTGGGGTGCTTGCATTCAGCTCATGTTGTGATAATTGAGTTTGATTCTCTTCATCCCAGTGGGGTTGGGAAGCTGAGACGGTGGATCTAGGGACTACAACTTAGTATGATGGTTGGTGGTTTCTATGTAGACTTGTTCCTTTGACAGATCCTACCATTCGTATCTCACCATAGAAGATTCGACACCAAAGGCCATAGGGAGGGAGGGGGAGAGGAGGATGGGTTGCAGCCATTGCTATAGTGAGTGAGGAGGAGGAGGAGGATGTAGACATTGATGGAGACACCGAGTCTGGTAGCGAGGATGATGGTTCATCTTCTAGATCATCTGACATCGAGGGAGATGAGGGGGAGAGCTCACATGATAGTGATATGTCAAAGTTGGAGGATGCTCCTACTGTAGAGGAAGGTTCATAGGGAAGGTTTGATGATGAAAATGATCCGTAGGTCTTGAGAGCACGTATATGGAGCCTAGAGGATTCTCTAGCGAGGGAGTGGCAGGGGAGGCAGGATGACTGGGTTGTGCTTTTGCAGGAGTGGCAGACATGGATATAGGAGAGTGATCATCTTTGGAGAGAGTGTGATGAGGTTATGCAGAGAGATAGATTGATTAGGGATGCACATGAGAAATATCTTGATCTAGCCACGGGGTCTAGAGATGATCAACTTATTCATTTAGTTTAGGAGTGCACATATTGGCCTCATGAGTACGAGTGAGTTGTTCTCGAGGGATAGCAAGTGTCGAGCTACAAGACATATGTTTTGGGGAGGAGATTGAGCATATCCACTAGTCAAGATACTAGCACCATGGGTGCCATGGGTCCACCTCAAGAACCATCAAGACATCTTGAGGTAGGATCTAGTAGGCAGGATCCTCTAAGTGATAGGGACAGTGTTGGTTGACACTTATTGAGATGTTATTTGAGCCATTGGGCCTTTGTTGTATATTCTAACACATTATCATTTTTGAGTTATATGATATGTAGTTTTATATGCTTTATGTTCTATTGATGATGCATATTTATATTATGCAGTCTATATGATTTTACTTATGCTTTCTATGTGATGCATGCTTCTATGTGATGTAGTTTTATATGATGCAGTTCTATGTGATGTGTGATTTTATGTGTATTTTGATGCATGAATGCAATATTTATGTGATTAAATGATAATGAAAATTCTATTAAAATGATAATTAATATAAATGATGTTTGATGCAATACTGCATGTGACTAAAACTAAATGCAACTATATGAATGTGTGTAAATGGTTCAATGATAATGAATTTAAAATTAATTATAATGCAACTAAATGATTTCAATTAATAATGCTACTACAATGAATCTAGATGATAATACAACTAAATGAATCAATGCAATGCAACTAACTGAATCTAGATGATAATGAATGCAATTAAATGAATGCCACTATTCTTTTTGTTTCAAATGTGCCAAAATATTGCTTTACCCTTTTGACTCAATTAATTTAGAAGAAATGTTAGTAGGATGAAAAATTGATGAGAGAGAGGTGATGTTAAATGATAGAATGATGAGAAAGAAAAATTAGATCAATCCATGAAAAAGATACTTAATTGAAGAATGATCTTGATTGATACAATCAGCATGATGAAATGATATGATTGATGATTAATGATCCTTTGTGTCTTTATTCATAGTGCAAAATGTATTCATCATTGATCCTTATTATGTAACAATTAAGTTGTGTACATCAGGGTATAAAGATCCAAAACGTAAATATATCTCATTGCAAGAACAAACACGCAGTAGACAAGGAGTGAACCCTCCATTCTGAGAATGATGCTAGGAGTGGAGGTATGTGTGGTGTTCAAATATTGAACGCTCTTATCACAGACACCCATAAAACCATTTCCCCAAAACTTCATTGGTTCACACCACAAACAAAAAACAAAGAAAAGAATCATGCCCATCATAGCTCCTCTAGTCACTTTTGGACAACCTTGAATAACATAGAAACATGATCTTTGCCAATTGATAAAAGATAAAACCAAATTAGACAAAACTTAGCAGCTATACTGACTGTGCCTTTGCTTTGATTTGTTTGATGTGATTATTGATAATGTCTGATCTCAGAAAATTGTGGACCCTGTTTAAGACTGATTTGTCTGATTTTGAGTGTATCCTCTTTTTTTTAAGACAAGATAATGATCACGCTAATATGTATATTGATACAATTGATAAGACAGTTTGATCAGTTTGGTTGTAGATTTTTATAAGATAGTTATATCCTTTGTTGAACTTTGTGCAAAGTGTTTGCTGGATGTCTGCTAGGGTATTTGTTTCTGGCGAGACATTTTATTGCAAGTTTTCCAATTGATTGATTTTTGATGTTTTTGGATTTTGTGGATCATATGTGAATGTTTTTGGTTGATTTTTTCAGGATCGTATTTGAATGTTTTTTTATATTTTGATTTTGTTGTTTTTTGATGTTTAAGTTTTTCACGACTTTTTTCAAATGTTTTTGGTATTTGTTCAGGATCCGTTTATGCTTTTTAGGATATTTTACCTTTTATGATTTTTAGGAGTTTTTTTTCAGGACTTTATCTGATTTTTAGGATTTTTTCAATTATGCCCCCATTATGCAAATCTGATATGATATGATGACTAACAAAATGCTCATGAATACAATGATATTTAAGCATGAACTTATGCTAATGCAATATGCAAGATGAAGATGAAGTTCCTATTTGAACAAGGATGACTGTGTTTGTTTAGCATTTTGTAATATGCCAATTCAATTGGAGGTGCAAAACATTTCATAGATAAGTGATCAATCGATCCTCAAGATCCCTTGGATCATACAAATTAACACACTTAGTGACTAGGTTTTGCAAATGGAGACACAAAAAACTTCCCCATTGATTCTCAAAACTTTGATCTTCTTTTGCCCATGTGTGTGCAAGTAAGTTAATTTCAGCTCTTGTGTTCACTAAAGATCCTTGGCATCCTATATGACTAGCTACATGGATTATTCTAACTTCAAAAGGATCATGGATAGAGCCTCACTACCAGCAAGATTTAAGGGCTCCAGCGAGGTTATACACCTTAATCTCTCAAATATTTTTCCATTGCCAGCAGGCATCGATAGCCTTGATGGAGTTATTTGCATGTTACCATAGTCAAGATTTTTTGTCGCACTTGTATGAGTGATATTTCAGTTATATATCATTTCTCTTTTTCCTTGAGATGGATATTGGCATAACACTTTTTTATTTTTATTTTCTTGCCTTGACTTGTAAGTAATGAAACCTACTTGGGTATGATGATTACAATAGTGTTGAATCAGAGTTTTAGATTTTTCACTTGTCATATGATCAACTAGGTGTCTAGAATGAATTAGATTTTGTTAATGTGTGAGATATAGAAATTGATAGATTTTGGGTTAACAAGGCACAAATAGTGAAATCTCTACCCAACCAAAGGTAAAGAATCACTGTAGGGCGATGTTGAAAATTAATGAATTCAGGATCTTTTAAAACTTCATGTCCGAATATTTAAGAAAGGAGATGACCCTTATTTTTTATTAACGAAAATCAGGTTTTAAGGGACCCGAAACCCGCTTACAATACAGAAGATGAGCAAGAAAGAAATAAGAGAAGATAAGACCAAGACAAAACAACTGCAAAAGACCAGGACAAAAACCAGCAGCTAGGACAAAAGGACAACAAGGAGCCAACAAGAAATTGGCATCCAAAACCCAACATTACATTTCAAATGAAAACTTTTATAGACTCCTCAACATTCTGAACCAAAAGCATCATGGCCTTAGCGGCTTCTCTCAGATCATTTCTCTCTTGTTTCAGATGGATGTCTTTCATTTTGGTCTCCATATCAGTGGTGGTCTTCCTGGTCCTTCACCTAGAGATTTGATGGGTGGAGCTGGAGGTTGGTACATCTTCAATGATTACCAAGTTCTTATCTTGATTTTTCCTCTCTAAGTGATCGACCAAGGCATTCATATTATGTGACAAAACTCTTAAGACCTCAAGACTATGGTTCATGAAGCTTTTTAAAGCCTTCTTAGTTTGAGCAACCCAAGTGATGATGTTATCTTTATCTACCTCAGCCTTTTCTTTTACAATTCTGATAACATCCTCCAGATGTTTCAAATCCCCTTTTATCAGGTCTTTTTCCGACCAATCCTGCATCTCAATTTCCTCCTCAGCTTCACTGGTTTCCATCTCCTCACTCTTTTTCCCCAAATTTGTTTCCTTAATCAAATTGTGTATCTTATTTTCCAGGTCCCTCTATTTGCTCTGAATGCTTGTTATGTTGTGAATAACCCACTTCTGGAGATTGAAAGACTCCAGTGTGCAATTTCGGGCAGTATTCAAAATAGTGTTTGCCGAATCCCTACCCTGCTCAGTGCTCACAGAATTAGGGTTGTCTTCCTCCATAGAGTTCAGGGCGACATTCCTATTATCTGAACGCATAGGGTTAGAATAAGGGTTTTCAGAATTAACATATTTTTTCCCTTCCTCCTCTTCTCTAGTGTTCTCTTCCTTCTCACTCTCCATTTTTGTCTCAATATCCTTCCCCTTTTCCTCCTCCAAATCATAATGCACCTTCATTTCCACATTATCAATATCAGCTCTCCATTTTTTATGGGTAGGGGAACTAGACTGGTCATCATCAGACTCAGAATCATTACAGCTCTCAGAAACATGTGCATTAGTTACCAAGTAATCATCCTTGCTAGCCCTAGATTTTTCCTTCAGATATTCATAAATGAGAAAAATAAGCCCTTGATGGGCTATGGGGTAAGAATTCGGCTTTTTGGCATGGTTAGCCAAAATCTCATTCAGAGAAGAAGCTAAGTAAAAGGGTAGGGAAATCTTAACCCCATGGCAGAAATGATTAAGAATTGCAAAATGATAGTTGTAGATTTTAGTAAATCTACCATCAACAGTAAGGAATTCCATCAAAACCCTTAACACTTTCTACCAAAATGACTTTACCTACTGGGGAAGGTAGTAGGAGATGTTGTCTTTCTTGGCAAGCTGAACCTTCTCATCCTTAGATTTCAGGAAGTTTTTAATCGCTTCAGCAGCATACTTCTGGTCTCTATAGAATTTAGTGCCCTCCTTCTGAAGATCTATGACCTCTACAACCAAATCCTCATCAATATTCCAGGTCTCCCCAAACAAGGTGACTCTGTTGTTGTTCCAGCCCCTAGCAAAGCCATGAGACACCGAATTTCTACTTCAATGCAACTTTTCCATATAGTCGGTGAATCCATATCTATGAAGCCTCCTCCACACTTTCCGCTCACTCTTTCAATTTTCATAGCAAGAGGGCTCATTCCTATTTAAGTTACCTCCCATATTGAACAACACGTCAAAGTACCCAAAGGTGTATCTCATAATCTATAGATTTAACCACAAGTTCTTGAGCAAAATTCTGGAATAACAAAACAGAGTCCCGTCCATGGTTTTAAAGATAATAATAATGGCCGCACAAAACTTACGCTTATTATTATAA
This sequence comes from Cryptomeria japonica, assembly GCF_030272615.1. NCBI lineage: Eukaryota > Viridiplantae > Streptophyta > Pinopsida > Cupressales > Cupressaceae > Cryptomeria > Cryptomeria japonica. The sequence continues at coordinate 344,296,955 of NC_081412.1, read as the reverse complement.
TCCCCATCATACATATGATCATAAAACCGATGCCTAAAAGCAATCATTAACTGACAATTCATTAGCTAAGAGGTCTACAACCTTATTGCCTTCCCTTAGAGTGTGAGTTATGAGAATACTAACATAGTCATTTAATAACTTTTTAGCACTTTCAACTAAATTAGTAATATTCCAAGATACCGAACTAGTACCTTTAAGAGCCTGGATGATGTTGAGGGAGTCCCCTTCCAGTGAATTTTTCTTAAATTTGAATCCCTGAGCAAGCTAGAGGATTTTTAGCATAGCCTAAGCTTCAGCCACATGATTATTTTGGAACCCGAAAGGAGAAGCAATAGCAGCAATACAGACACCTTGAGCATTTCTGATGACTCCTCCACCACTGGACTTCCCAGGGTTGCCTTTAGCCGCCCCATCAAAATTCACCTTTATCCATTCATGATCAAGAAATCACCAAACAATATTATCTCTCCTAGTCTTATTGTCAGATCTACAAACTTTCTGGATTAAGTTCCATTCAGTAAGGATGCCTTTTTCAATTTCATTCATATCAGTAAAAAACCATTGTTTATTGTTCCTGTGAGGAATATTTATGTTTTCTTTTATAGCCTTGCAAACTTTTTCAAAGACCACCTAAGAGGTGCACTTAGCTTCCCTAAATATTTTATTATTTCTCTCTTTCCAGATTCCCTAGCAAGTCATGGGGAGAATTAGGGACCAAAGGTTCTTGATAAGAGGAAATTTGGTGGGGAAGGTCCATTGCCAAATAATTTCCTTGAGACTCTTGTGCATGACCCAATCAACTTTCCAATTCACCCAAAACTTACTCCAGATTTCCCAAGTGAAGGAACAATGGAAGAACAGATGATCAACTAATTCTTCCTCTTTCTAGCATAGCTCACACCTGTTAGGGAACATAAAACCTCTTCGGACCAAGTTGTCAATAGTAAGGATCCTATTGTAAGTAGCAATCCAAAGAAACATATTGACTTTAGGGATAAGAATTATGTTCCAAACTTTGCCCTATATAGGGTTACGGATCTGAGTGAAAGTGTTTTTGTAGGCAGAAGCAACCGTAAATTCACATCTTGGATTACTCTTCCAGAGGAAAACATCATCATAATCTTTGTTAATAGAAAAGGACAACAGCTCCTGCTGGAGCAGGAAAAATCTAGCATATATAACATCAAGCCTAACCCATTTGTTCTCCTTCCAGTAGTCACACACCATAGACCCAAACCTCCTTTTACATTCCTCAATAAATTGACTGCTACCTTGATCAAAGAGAGGTTCATTGTTCATCCAAGGATCCTCCCAAAACCTTATTTTGTCACCTTTTCCAAGGATCCATCCAGCTCCAGCTTTGGCCACTTTTATGGATTTGATAATACTATTCCAAATGAAGGACCCAACAGGGATGTCTTCAGAGTTGAGGAGATCCTGGAGAGGCTGATTCTAAATATATTTGTCAAACTAGATCCGGTTCCAATCTTTCTTAATGTCATAAGCTCTCCATATTTGTTTAGCAAGGAGAGATTTATTAAAAGTTTTTAGAGCTTTTATACCAAGCCCTCCTGTGCTCTTTGGTTTACACACTTTGTCCCAAGCAACCAAGGATAGTCTCTTTTTTTCTTCAACCCCTAACCAGAGAAATCTCTTCTGGATTCTTTCTAATCCTTCAACAAATTTAGTCGGGATACCAAATAGACTGAGAGCATATACAGGGAGATTCTGGAGAGTAGCTTGAAGAAGCTACAACTTTCCAGCCTAAGATAAAATGGATCCTTTCTAGACAACAAGTTTTATGTTGAGTTTGTCAATTAACATATTCCAGAGGGAGTTTGGGGGAGCTAATCCCAAGGGGAGACCCAGATAAGTGGAGGGGAGCATTTCCACCTTGCAACCAATAATTTTAGCAATTCTCTATTGTCATATGATAGGAGTGTTCATGAAGTATATAGCCGATTTGTCCCAATTGAATTGCTAGCCAATAGCCAAAGAATAAGAATTAAGAGCACCTTTAAAGGCAACAACCTCCCCAATAGAAGAATATCCCATTAAGATAGTATCATCAACAAACTGTTGGTGAGAACAAAAAACATTAGCAGAGGAAGGTTGAAGACCTTTGATAATTTTATTCACTTTCATTTGTTTGATCAGTCTGCTCATACTCTTTGCCAAGATGGTGAAAAGAATAGGAGATATGGGATCTCCTTGTTTGAGCCCCCTCGACGATTTAAAGAATCTAGTAGGAGATCCATTAATGAGAATTGAAAACATAGGAGTGGAAATAAACTCTCTGATAATTTTCATTATCTTCTCATCAAATCCAAAAGCCTCCATGATTCTGAAAAGAACTTGCCAATCCACTCTATCATAAGCTTTTACCAAATCCAACTTTATCAGAAATCCTTCTTTATTGGCAGCATTGAGGGAGTGAATATTCTCATGCACCAGAATGATAGAGTCCAAAATCTGCCTGCCAAGAACAAAACCTTTTTGCTCCTCGAAGATGATGAAGGGGAGGACAGCCAAAATTCTAGAAGTCAAAACTTTAGATATGATCTTATAGAAGGAGTTACATAGACTTATTGGCCTAAATTTTCCCATTGAATCCACCCCACCCACCTTAGGAATTAAGGCAATAAAAGTGGAGTTGATTTCCTTAAGGATTCTTCTTGAACCAAAAAATTCTTTTACCACATTGACTGTGTCTTTTCCCACAATATGCCAAAATTCTTGGAAGAAAAACATAGGGAAGCCATAAGGTCTCAGAGCCTTATCCCCTTGAAAGGATAAGACATATTTTTTAATTTCCCCAGCAGAGGGTATAGCAGAAAGGGTCTTATTCTTATTAGGATTAATAATCTTGGGGATGATGTAAACCAGATCTTGTTGTTGGGTATAATCAATATCCTTGCTACCGGTGAGGAGCTGAGAAAAGAAACTAACAACTTCATCCCTAATATCATCCTCATTAAGAAGAATTTTATCCTCAGTAACTAATCTGGAAATTCTGTTCGTAGCTTTATGTTTCAAAGAGGTCATGTGAAAAATTTTAGTGTTTCTGTCCCCAGCCTCCAACCAAATAGCCCTAGATCTTTTCCTCCAATAGATTTCCTCCCTAGAGATGATGTTGTGAAGTTTGACTAATACATCATCTTCCTTAGCTTTGGGATACTTTTTATAGCCATCTTTCTGTATAGAGTTTTGGATCTGTTCTAATTCCTCCTTCAGGTTTTTCTTTGAGTCAAAAATATCACCAAAGACCTTGTTCCATATCTTAATGTTATCTTTGATGTTTCTAAGTTTTTTAGCAACTTTGTACATGGTTGTTCCATTCACATCAATATTCCACCAGTTGATAATGGATTTTTCAAGAGAGGGGTGAGAAATCCACATTTTCTCAAACCGGAAAGGGAAACTTTATTTACTCTTAATGGACTCAACAACAAAGGCAATGTGATAATGATCCAAACCAATTCTATTGACAACTGATAGGGAGCATCTATGAGAAAGAATCCACTCATTAGTAATAAGGGATCTATCAAGTCTTACCTGAATGAGGTCTTCACCATCCCTACAATTAGACCAGGTGTAAGAAGCTCCAGTAAGATCCATATCAATAAGAGCATTAACATTGATGAAGTCTATCAAATCAGATCTGCTGTCTAGTTGGGCTTGAGTTCCTCCAGATTTATCAGTACCTTGCAGAGGAGTGTTGAAATCTCCCATCAACAACTAGCTTATCTTAGGGAAAGATCTTCTTTTCTGTTGGATTTTATCCCAAAATTTGCTCCTAGCAGATTTGGAATAAGGGGAATAGATATTTGTGACCACCCATTCCTTTCCTTCATAGATGCTTTTAACTTTCATGGATATAATGTTACCATATTCATCAATCATTTCTCCTAAAATAATTTTCTTGTTCCAGAAAATAGCCACCCCACCAGATGCCCCGTTCAAGCTGCTACCACAGACCCCTCCACTTTTAAAGAAGTTTAAATTCTCCACTTTCTCCTTACTCATTTTGGTTTCCTGAACCAGGATAATATCCGACTTATGGTCTCGAATGAGATTCCATAATATATCTTGTTTGTTGAGACCATTTAGGCCTTTGATGTTTCATGATATTACCTTCATTTGGAAACCTGGGGGTAGGATTCTTGTATAGTTCGCTACCTTCCATCAGCTATGTTTTGCCTTCTCTCTTGATCCTTGTGCCATTTCATGGTTTAATGTCCCTGCTGAGATTTGGAAACACCAATATCAGCCTTGGACCTGGTCCTAGTTTTCACCCCATTAGGGCATCCTGCCTTCTTGTTTTTGTTTTTTCCATTCCTTGTTATTTCTCCCTCATGCTCATCTCTAGGCTCATCTTGCATGTTACTCAGCAATTCTCCTCTTTTCTAGGATGATATGGGCATATCAAATCCAATATTCTGGAATAACGCATTTAGATTAACCTTAGGCGATCCAAACTTGTTCTTCCTTCCAAGTTTAATTTCATGTCCTTCAAATTCATTTAGGAACTCTTCATCTCTTTTTGTTGCTCAAACTTGAGGGGCCTCATGATGAGATTCAGTGACATTCTCAATCTCACCTTCTTCAAGAATCTCTTCACTGATAGCATTCTCTTCATCCTGAGCCTGTAGGGCCTCAAAAGTATTGACTGTTTTGATCTCAAACTCACTGATTTCATTCTTTTTATCTTCCTTCAATGGGGGAATCTTAAGAGGGTCAATTCTATCTCCTTCTGATAAGTCTAGTATGTTACCAGGAATTCCACTTCTTCCTTCCACTTTACTAACTTCCTTATTATTATTCTTTTCTTTCCAGACCTGTTTATGGGGATTGTTAACCATCACAGGTTTTTTAGGGTTACTAGGGAAAGCCTTAGCCCAATGAGCAGTATTTTTACAAGAAAAGAACACAAAGGGGAGGGACTCAAACTCTATTGTTTGTTCCCATAATCCAAGTTTGGAACTTATATCAATAGAACTAGGAAGATCCATCTTCTATGAAATATTGACACAAATGTGTGCATAAACCAGCCTCTTTTGAGCTACAATCATTGGATCTATCGCAATAAGATCTTTAAAGGAGTTTGCAATTCCTGAGAAAACATCCTCAACCTAGAATTCCAACGGCAAGCCAGGCAGCCTTACCTAGACCGGAGTAGATTCAAAAAAAGAGTCATTGAGTTCCATATTAGGAGACCACTTTCTCATAGATAGGGAAGATTTTTCCAAACATCCAAGGACCACCGCTTAATGCTACATCCATATCTTCCCCACAAGAGAAGGAAAAAATGAAAAAACCTCTCGACAGGGTAGAAACATCAATTTGACCTTTCATCCTCCATTTTCTCTTAACAAAAGACCTAACATCTTCAATATTGGGTCGTGGTCCAACAAACTTCCCCACTAGAGAAAAAGCCATTAAAGAAATGCTATGATCGATAACCAAATCTGGAATCGCAATAGCAAGTTTACCCATTTTTCTATCAAAGATGTCTTCCACAAAGTGAATTGATGATTTTCCAGTCAGTTTTCCAGTTGGTTTATTTGTAAAAAGACTACTCCAGGGTTTGAGGGCTTTCACCTCTATGGTCTTTTCTGAGTCAACTTTCACAGCCTCGGGACCCGATTTTGGAGAATCTATCATCTTTTTGCGGTCGGGAGGAGGGTCCCGTTGCCGTGGGTCCCCATCCGGTCTCCCATCCTCATCATCCATCGCTTGTCCTTGAGCTACAAAGGTAGTAGAACCAGAGGACCCAACCTCATTATTCCCTCCATTTCCAGGATTCAAATTTCCCCCCTCTGCTTGCGTTGTGTGGTATAGATGACCCTTGTTTCTATTGAATGCAAATGAATGATAAATTTAGATAGTTGCCTTGTTTTATTAATGAAACTACATGAAAAAGTAGTAATGAGATGCAACTACATGAAAAAATAGTAATGATATGCAGCTACATGTTGTGCAATAAAGAAATATGAAAATGCAATGCCGAATTTAAAATGAACCCGTCCCTTAGCTGTAATATCTTTTTAGGTGCATACTATTCATAGGATTAGGGGGTGGATCTTCCATGGTTGATAAACCATAGGCACCATTGTCAACAACTCTTGTGATGATGAATAGTTCCAACCAGTTAGGTTTGAACTAACCTAGTCCTTCTCATTCTACTAAGTTTCTTTAATTTTCTTTAAGGACAAGATCTCCTACTTCAAAATAATGTGGTCTTGCCCTTTTGTTGTAGTTTCTTCTCATTTGGTTTCGATAACCTTATAGGTGATTTAGAGAAGTTTATCTCTTTTCATCCAATGATTCTTACTCTTGTAATCTTCCTTATATATAATGTTTTTTTAGAGATACTCTTAATGATGTCAATTCTACCTCAATAGGTAAAATAACTTCTGCACCGTATACCAATGAATACGGTGTAGCACATGTTTGTAGTGTCATAAAATTGTGACCCTACCAATTTTTGACTACATTAGGGTCCTCACACATGTGAAATCGAACCCTCTAGCCTGATCAGAGATCAAAGATTGCTCGCCCTGCAGAAATAACTTCTTCCTTAGCCTCTACATCACCCCGACCATATTTTGCCCTGGAAAAAGGGGTAGGATAGGGGCATGGTGCCACTGTCCCCCCTTAGATAGGGGCATGTTGCCCTTGTCCTCCTAGGATAGGGGCGTGGTTCCCTTTTCCTCCCTGGACAGGGGCATGGCGCCCCTGTCCCTGCCTTATTTTAGGGCAGGACCCTTCCTAGAGCATGCATTGTGGGTTGTGCCTTGGGCAGGAAACTCTCCCAATGTCGGCCCATGATGAAATTCAAATCCACCAAACATGTATTTAAGGGGGCATTCATCCCCTCATTTGCATAAGTTGAAGTTGGATAAGATTGGAGTGTGCATAAGCGATCAAGCATTCCTTTCCAGTATTGAGCATTCTCAAGTCTCCATTCAAGTCAAGGATTCAACCATTGAAGAGGAGATTGATTCCAACATTCAATTCCATACAAGCACTTCTATCAACATTGCTACTACAACCTCCCTTGAGTTGATTTACAATTCGGTCTTTCATTTACATCTACTTGCAAGTACTTTCTTTCATTACTTAGTTAATTCCAAAACTGGGGTTTGACCTAAAGGAAAACCCCCAATCCCAACCCATTTCCTCTCTTTTTTGTGTATAGGATGCAAGTGCACAAGTATACTTTTGGATTCGGGCTTCATTTGCAGAGGCGGAAAAAACTTTTTCATTTCGTGGATTTTTCGGAGGACCATGTACATTCCCACCACGGTCCATGCAATGTTTCCTCAAATTCGCAAGGCAACTTTGTCTCAATATTTTACTACCAGATCCAGGTGCACGACTTCATCCCATATTCTGACCTCAAGTTATAATCAGTTCTTTGTCACTTTTGCACTACATAATTTAATCAATTTCCTTTCTAAATCAAACAAGGAAGAGGGGACCAACTTAGCATTCCCAATTCATTCAGAGTTCAATCTACCATCTTTGTGTGGAGAGATTGAATCTAGTGAATTATCTGCTCCCCCTTCCTAATGTAATGGTGAAAAGTGCTTGAATGGTAATCAATAGTGAAACCCTCATCTCTCTTTGAGGGAAAGGATAGTTTTCCTTCTTGATTTATCATTCACCATTTTCCCACCATTACATTTTGGTGAACCCATTCCCAACCCATTTACTCTCTTTTCTGTGTATAGGATGCAAGTGTGCAGCTGTACTTTTGGATTCAGGCTTCATTTGCAGAGGTGGAAAAAACTTTTTCATTTCACAGATTTTTCGGAGGACCATGTACATTCCCGCCACGGTCTGGGCAATGTTTCCTCAAATTCATAGGGCGACTTTGTCTCAATATTTTACTACCATATCTAGGTGCACGACTTCATCCCATATTCTGATCTCAAGTTATAATTAGTTCTTTGTCACTTTTGCACTACATAATTCAATCAATTTCCTTTCTAAATCAAACAAGGAAGAGGGGACCAACTTAGCATTCCCAATTCATTCAGAGTTCAATCTACCATCTTTGTGTGGAGAGATTGAATCTAGTGAATTATCTACTCCCCCTTCCTAATGTAATGGTGAAAAGTGCTTGAATGGTAATCAATAGTGAAACCCTCATCTCTCTTTGAGGGAAAGGATAGTTTTCCTTCTTGATTTATCATTCACCATTTTCCCACCATTACATTTTGGTGAACCCGACATCTTGCATGTTTTCCTTTGAACAACATTATATATTTTTCATTTACAAGTTTCAACTTTCTCCAAACTTAGTGGTTAATTCATTAAAAACCCTAGTTTTTAAATTAAAATTGCACTTGTGATATGTAAATATTGCTTGTGGTTATCTTAGATCTCAAAATTATTTTGATTGTCAAATTTAATTTCCTCGTTGTATTGTTCAATTTGCAATTAAAATTTACAAAATTGAGAGGTTACTTGTTAAAACCCTAATTTTCAAAAATCATCTTGAGCTTGTGCAAAAATTGGATTTCCATTTAATTTTCAGATTTCTGATTGTTCTCAGATTTGTCTTGAATTCTACAATTCAAAATTTCAATTTCCCCCCTTTTTTTTCCCAAAATTCAAATTTCAAAATTAAGTGGTTAGGTCATCAAACCTTAATTTTTAAAATTAATTAGATTTTGTGTGAATTTCAAATCAATTTCAGTTACATTCAGATTTATAAATATTTTCCAAGGTGTCCCTATCCATTAGGTTTGACCCTTTTCAAAATTGCAATTCAATTCCTCTTTTTCTTCAAAACCCTAATAGGGTCCTATTTTCACATTTGCGCCTTCATTTTGCCCATCTAGAGATCATAAAATTCGCCAATTTTGGGGGGTTAGCTTTAAAATCATCGTAATATTCATCCCTGAAAATTTCAAAAAAAGTTGGTAGGACCATGTGTGTTTCCGCCACAGTCCTTGGCTTTTTTCCCAAAATTTTGGGAGACTGTTATGATTGTATTTACTAGCTTAAATCTAGAAGATTGACTGATTTTATCAATTTTTGATCCCTCTGGATTCAGAAATACCTTCAAAACTCAACAGTTCAACTTTCATGAATTTTTAAAAAATTAAGAGGTTATTTATTGTTTTCCCTAAGTTTAAAAATTCTAATTTAAAAAAAAAGTGGTATTCCCTTGGCCCTAATTTTAAAAATTCCAATTTCCTTTTATTTTTGGAAATTGTGTCATCCTCTTCCCCCAACAAAGTTCAAATTGTGTAATCATTATTTTCTTAAATTTTGCAATACTCAATTTTGTAAGCTTTGTTCTACAATTCAAAATTCAAATTTTCCCTCTAGTGCATGAGTTTTACCACTATTAGTCCTACCTATCCTATCCCCATTAAACGAAGCATTAGAATTAAGGATTCCCAAGGTTTAATTATCGAGGAGATGGAGCCTAATTTGGGTAACTTCTTTAATGAGGATCATGCTAATTCTTCCCATCCTAATCATGTGCCTATTGATGGATCTCATGATGAAGAAGAAGCTTTAACTAGGGTTTCTTTAGATCAACTTTCTACATTAGACAATCAATTTGATATTTTTCCAAGAATACCCTAATAGTGAAGCTCTTCCATTAATTGAAGGTGTTAAGCGTATGATTCAAAGTGATAATAATGGAATTGATATATTGTGTGACATTGCTCATATTGTTGATTCTAATGTCATGCCTATCAAGACTTGTGTCAAAACCCTAGGTTACTCACAACCTTCAACACAAGTCGATTCCTCTATTCCTTTGACTAATCCTATGACTAGTATTCCTACTTTCACATCTAACATTATGGCTACTTTTGTCATTCCTACAACCATAGGTCATGGGGGCAATCCTTCTTCTTCATTTAATCCACCATCGTTACCTATGTCTTCCATGAGTGTTCCTATTATTCCTCAACCACTCAGTGTAACACAAGGGGGCAATTCCTATAACAACTTTATTCCTCCTTTAAGTGTCCCTTTTCCTACCCAATCATCACTAATGCCTACTTATCATAATGTCCCACCACCTTATTCTTAGTCCATTCCTTCTTTCAACAACATCATACCACCTTCTCAATCACCTATGTCTAACATCAACTCTTCTACCGAAATGACAATTAACAATCTTGCTCAAACCGTGTCTTCCTTACAACAATGAATTGCTTTGATGAGTCAATCCAAGTTTAGTGTTCCCACCTTTGATGTTACAAGCCCCCTTTCTCTTGATATTGTTAAATTTGCACCACCTAAACATATGGAGATCCCTCAATTGGAACTCTATAATGGAAAAGGTGATCCTCTTACGCATGTCAAAACATTTCAAACCTTGTGTACATATTTTTCTTATGATCAAAGATTGCTTGCAAAATGTTTTACAAGAACACTAAGAGATAAGGCCTTACAATGTTATTTCTCTCTATTGTCTTATTCTATCACTTCCTTTCAACAACTAGAAAATGCCTTCATCCAACATTTTTGAAACAACACAGGTCCTAAAATCACTTTGACTGATTTAGTGCATTGTAAACAAGGTGTTAAAGAAAAAGTGACTCATTTCATTGGTAGATATAAGCATTTGTGTTCTCAAATTTCTTTTCATGTACCTAATAATGTGCTAGTATTAACCAGTGACTCAGAGGGGGGGTGAATCAGTCAAAATAGTTTATACACAATTCAAACTTTCAAACTAGTCGGTCTGCAGCTATCCTAGTTAATTTAAAACATTTCATTTATCATGAAATCAGAGAACATTGAAGAAAAGAGATTTACATGCACAAATAAGAATCACATAACACTAGCAATTATACATGGAAATCCTCGGTTAGAGGGAGAAAACCATGGTGGGGATAACCCACAATCTCTTTTACTGCAGTGAAAAAGAGTGCCTTGTTAAGAGCTTAAAACTAGTTCTTTCTGAAAACATCACCCTGTTAGAAGTGACTAGTATCTAGTTAAGAATACCTTAGAACTTGGTAAAGTTCACCTTGCTAGAGGATTTTGTAACTTCATATTAGAAGTGACTATGTTAAGAGATTTTACATGAAGAACCGGTTAAGGTTCACCTTGTTAAGGGATTTACAATGTTGCAATTATTAGAAGGCAACAAAGATGATTGATCTATCTGATGACACTACCTCTGTCTCATAGATCCACTTTGCATGCGTTGTTCTTTTGATTGGTGTCGGCTTCACCGATTCATACCTCTATCTATTGCACTCTACTTTGTTCGCCCTGTTAACATTCACATAGATCTTTTTCACATTGACAACACACACAATCAGAATGAAAGATGTGAATATATTAGCCTCTGGTTCTGGCACCAGCTTTCCGTCCAAAAATCAGATTCAAAAATCTGTTATTGCACCTCAAATTGCTCTCCAAAAATCATTCTGGGAATATCGGTCAAGACAACCGTTCATGCCGAAAAGTTCGCCAGTTGAAAAGGGAAGACTATCAATTCAATTGGATGTTTCTAAGTCTGGTGGTTGAGACTCCTATGATTCCGGTTGTCGCCTATGTACCGCCAATTCTGCCTAACTGGTTATTTCCTGTATACTGGTCTACTTTCTACTTATCCAGTTAACCCCTATATACTGGTCTACTCACTCTTGATAGGAATAAGGACTACTTTCTACTTAGCCAGTTAACCCCTATATATCGGTCTACTCACTGCTGATAGGAATAAGGACTACTATTCTTCACTGGTTACCCTTTACTCCTTTACCAAAGTACTGTAGAGACTTAAAAGCTGATGTTGCCAACAATGACAACCATTTCACTGGTCATACAAAATGCATCATAATTCCAAAAAACTCCCGATTTGGTATTGGTGGAAAACACTACAAAAAAGGTTTAATGACTTTGCTGCAAAATAGTCATGTATGTGCCGGTTGTGACCCCTATTTCATCTACCTCATGTATATATACAAAATCCCCCTTTTGACATCAATGGAAAAGAATATACAAAAGAATTCATGAAAGTAAAGCAAAAATGTCTTTGAAATTTTCCGTAGCAGCTTGCAAAGAGGATTCCCATGAAGGCTTCACTTGTTTCGTGGTGTTGAATTGTCCATGCAAAATTCTAACAAAATGCTCCATATCATCTACAGTCTTACAATTAGGTGCACTTATGAGGCTTTCTACTTCTTTGACATTCCTTTGCATGAAATCAATGATCGGTGAAGGTAGCACTATAGCTCTAACAGATTAAGAGCTCCTTTATCCTCTTCCTCTTTTAACTTTTTTATTTCATGAGTTAATTGTTTAACGTTTCCACTAAAGGTTGTTGTAGAGCTTGTAAGAGGATCAAAAAAACCTATCAGATCTTGGATTTCCCTTTGAGTCTGAGCTCTTCTATCTTCAAGATCTTTGATTAAATTAGTGAAGCTTGATGATTTGACCAATAATTGGCCAACTTCCTATAGTATAGATTTGACCTCTTCAGTGCTGGTGGAGAGAGAAATTTTGCCAACTGATATTTGTTCCATTAATTTTTCACTTCTCCTTGTTTCATACTGCCTAATTGCAACCTTCTCCAGATTGGTTGCCTCTGAACCAATTACTTTGACAAAAGTGGTCAACTGATCAATGATGGGTGCATTGTCATCAATAGCAATGTCAAGAATGAGATCAAACAAAATTGTCTTGGCAGAATTGAGAATTCTTTCCTTCTTTTTATTTGCTCTAAGTTTTGCCTTTGCAGCTTGAACTCTCATTTTTTTAGAAACTTTTATTAATTGTTTGGGGGACATCTTCTTTATGTCAATTACAGAGTCTTCCTCTTCTTTCTCCTCTATTTCTTCTTCCTTTTCTTCAGCCTCAACCTCAGAGTTGGCTGCAGTGGTGAGTTTAGTTTTCTTCTTTTCACTCTCCTTTTCTAAATCTAACTTCATCTTTACCAGAGGAGTGTCCACCACTATTTTCTTACCACCTTCAGGTTGACCGGACGAATAATCCTCTTTCTTCTTGTGTTGATCAGATTCCTTGGTCTCCTCTATTTCCTTCATCTCTTCTTCCTTCTTTTCTGCTTCCTTTTGTTTTTCTTCCTTCTCCTCAATTTCCTTCTTCTCTAATTATTCAATAGGTGGTATTGATGAATTTATCACCTTTGGGTTCCCTTCCTCTGCACCTTTTTCTAACAAAAGAGGCTCATTGTCAGTAGGATTTATTGTTACCAAAGTTCTATGAGGTTTATCTTTATAAGGTATATCTTCAATTATGACTTCATCTTGACCAGAATGCTTAGTTTGAGTGGTTCCCTTTACCGGTGAAACATCAATATCAATAGTTTGAATAATTGATTTGTGTTCAATCAGTTTCTCTACATCCTTTGTCAGAGTAGGAATAACTGACACAACATTACCTATGATTTATCACCTATAAAAACATCAAATTCATCGGTGGTATCCTTTTCTTTGCCTTTGCTCTTTTCATGAGCAGCTATATCTTGTCCTTGTTTTACTTATTTTTCTATTTCCTCCCCAGCTTCCTTTTCCTGGATCAAAATTATTTTTCATATGGCAACACCCTCATCATGCACACCTTAGACATCTCCTATGGCCACTCTCCCTATCCTGTTCCTTATTTTGAAGCGTTGAACACATGCTTCTGCCTCTATTGAAGCTTGATTGAAATCTAAATCATTTTGAACTTCCATGAGTGCTTTTATCATATGCTCTTTCTCAATTGCTAGTGTTGTTTTCTATCTCCCTTCAATTTTATTTTGCAAGCCTGATGGAATTATTCCATATAATTTAGTAGGAGTTCTGCAGAACTTATGTATGTTCCAGATAAGTGCTTCTTCAATTTTTCTTTTGTCCTCCTCATTGCAGAGGGGATATTTTCTCCCAACACTAGATAGACCTCCATACTATTTTATCCCATGGACCAATTCATCAACAATTGGAACTACATTTCTACCACTTCTTCTGACTTCTTTTATTTCCACATCAGATTGGGTGTCAGTGTTATCACCCTTCTTTTCATCCTTCTTGGGCTTCTTTTTAGCCTTTGTGTCAACTATCCCTTCACTCTTTTTCTTTCTTGCATATGTCACTCCTACCAGTCCACCTTTACCTAGGGAAGATGTGGGAGTATCTAAGTCCTTTACTTTTGTGTATGTTGTTGGCTTCCTGGATGCAATACCCTTGGGTTTTGCCTTCGACATTTTCTTCTTTTCTCCTATTTGGTCTTCATCTTTGTTTGATTTGGCCCCTGTTTGTTCACTTGTACTGGTGGAAGTAGTGGCACCAGATGCTTCACCTCCATACTTCTTGTCTAATGTGTTAATCATTTTCCTTACTCTCTTTTGTATAATAGGCTCCTTGAGTTCCCTTTTTAATTTGGAGCTTGCCTCCTCACAAGTTCCAAATCTCTTTTCTTTTCTGTCTATCAGTTTAGACAGTAACATGTTTGAATATACTTTAGTAATGCCTGCTCCAACCTCATAACCCATAATAGGTACCCAAGAGGTTCTATGTTGAACAACTTGAATAATGCAACAATTAGTATCAACAAGAAAACAAATAGTGTCCTTGTATTTTTTTAACTATACCGGTTGGGATTCTCCCTCTTTTATGCATTCTGGTTTGGAATTCTTTAAAATAACCCCACATTATTTCTCCAAACTTATCACCTAAATCTCTAATCATTTCACCTATCTGAACCATGATAGGTTTATCTTCAGACCACACTACATTGTCCTTACTAAGAAATAAATTTTGTACATAGAAAAATATACATACCAATAATGAACCATACTTTAATGGTTGCTTCTTGTCCTTCTTAATTCGATCCATGTTCACTAGGAATTGACTTCTGATCATCTCATAGATATCATATGTAGAATCCTCCTTGATGATTTGATAAGCTGCATGGATATCACCGTTCGACACACTATTCATGTGGCTTGATTGATAACTCATGTATCCCATCATTGCAAAAGAAAACCTTACTTCTGTGTCCTCAATGTGAGTGATTTTTCATTGCTCTCCTATCACATCGAGATTGAGTTAACCGAGTGACTTCACTGGTTGATATTGTCCTTAGGGTTAGTACTTCACCGGTTACACTAAACCCTGTTACTCTTTGGATCACATCATTTATGATTTTGGTTGGTGCTTCAGCTTCTAGCTATATAAATTGATCATGCACTCTGCTTAGCACATACCTAACCCAATCGACATGAAATTGATTGAGAAAATCAACAACATTCGACAAACCCTTGGTCTTTAGATGCAAATGTTTTGCCTTCAACATATCATGATCACAGATTCTTTTGAATTCATTTCGAATGATTTTATCTCCAAGCTCTTCAAGATTGAAAAGGATGAAGGAGTGAATATCTTCAACCAGTAACACACTGGAGGGCACATATGATAGGTAAACAGTCACATCGATCTCTCTAGCATTCATAGGATGCAGCTTGAACTCGGGTTGTGGTTCTTTAATTTCTTCAACTAACACAAGAGTTGACACAGAAGCTACCATGATGAACTTCAATTTTTTTTTTTTTCAAAAATAGGATTTGAATACCTTCTCCTCTAGGGTTTCCAATCACCACTATCACATTGCTTGATCACTTCGCACAAATAGTGCTAGCAAGATTTTGATCACCTTAGGTCGCACGAGAGCTCAAGAATGTTCACAAGAAAGAAAGGTAAATGAAATCTATTGTCATTTATTTATTTATTCATTAAGGTTTATTCGTGCTTCAATATAATGGCTAGTTTGTATAATTTTGACCATTTACAACTTAAGGTACACCGATTTACTTCCTACCGGTTGCTTGTTACCGATATTGGTACACAAACAACATTTACACTAACCCTCAAAACATTTACCAAATAAGAGCTTTAATCAAAAAATTTATGCATCTAAACTATGCAGATAGACATAACCTCATATCGATCGAGGGGATTCAATAATGATCTTACCATATGTGCTCCCTCTGAGCATCGGTATGCTTAGTTTGAAGAAGAACTATCATCACCAGTGGATGATGACTTAGTTTTAGAATGATTCTCTCCTTCTTTTCTTTCTTTCTTCTTAGTCCATGTCTTTTTCATTTTATTCTTCACTTCTTCAACTGTCTTCTTTCCTTTCAAGTCATTTGGCCCTTTCTTCTTGCCAAACTGGTTCCTGTCTTCAGACCAGTTATAGGATCAGTTCCTGCATTCTCTGGCTAAGTGACCGATCTTATGTAAGTTGAAACATGCCATACCAATTGTCTTCTATGATCCTGCATTATTTCTCTAACCTATTCTCATTCTACAATTTGCTGCACCATGACCAAAATTGCCACAAGTGGAACAGGTGGCATTGAATTGATTACTCTTTCTACTAGGGCTAAGCGGTTTGGATGGTGATCTTGATGCATTTGTATTCAACATGCATTCTTCAGCTTTGTGTCCATATTTATTGCATGTAAAGCAATATCCATTAAAACTTCTTCTACTAGACATGCTACTAAATCGAGATTTACACTCATAAGTAGTGTGTCCATACTTGTGACAGTTATAGCAATAACCATCAAAGGTGAAAGGCTTCCTTTGACTGACCGGTTGATTTCTATAGAGATCAGACTTATGATCCGATTTACCACAACAATTGCAAGAAGATTTAGAAAACTTCATACCTTTCATTCTTGATTTGGTCCTTCTATCATCCTTTGTCCTTTTGGATTTAGATGATTCTCCAGTTTCCATAGGACCCGTACTGAAGTAACCAAGACCAGTTGTCTCCTTTGTTATCCTCTAAGATTTTAATTGTTCATCTATCTTCTCAGAGCTTTCATTAAATTTTCTCAACTTTTCATTCCTCCCATTTGCATATTTCAACTCTTTTTTTAGTTGTTCAATCTCTTTCATCATCTTCTCCTTTTCCTCTACTTTGTCATGCAGATGCTCATGCATGGCTTCATTCTCTTGAGTGAGAATTTAGATTTCTTCATCTTTTTCAATGATGATTGCATCATTTTCTCTTAGGGATTCTTCAACAAGCCTTTTGGATTTTTCAGCTTTTGACAAAACTTCTTTTGCATCTCTTTTTCTTTCATCTGCTATCCCGCTGGCTTCTAGTATTTAAGTCATTCTCAGGGCTTGACTTTCATGCTCTATTTTTAGATATGTGATTTCTTTAGTCAACTTCTTGTTCTTTTCCATCAGTTCTAAGACTGCTTCTTCTGCTTCCGTAGATCCACTTTGTTCAAAGAGTTGATCTATGATATCCTGACTCTCATTTAGTTGTAGAACTAGTTCCTTCCTTTTAGCAAGTGATTTTCTTAGTCTTTCTTTCAGTTGAGCAATCATTTCAATAGCTTCATCAATCTACTCCTGATACTGGTATTCCTCCATGATGTTTTTCCTCAAATTGTCAAACTTTTCTTCAGAGGACCTAGGCTTTGATATTTAATTGTTAGTATTAACTGGTGACTGAGAGGGGGGGTGAATCACTCAAAATAGTTTATACACAATTCAAACTTTCAAACTAGCCAGTCTACAACTATCCTAATTAATTTCAAACATTTTATTTATCATGAAAGCAGAGAAAATTGAAGAAAAGAGATTTGCATGCACAAATAAGAGTCACATAACACTAGCAATTATATGTGGAAACCCTCAGTTAGAGGGAGAAAAACATGGTGGGGATAACCCACAATCTATTTTACTGCAGTGAAAAAGAGTTCCCTATTAAGAGCTACCAGTTTTTTTTGAGAGCATCACCCTGTTAGGAGTGACTGGTATTAGGTTAATAATACCTTGTAACCTGTTAAAGTTCATCTTTCTAGAGGATTTTACAATTTCATATTAGAAGTGACTCTGTTAAGAGATTTTACATGAAGAACTGGTTAAGGTTCACCCTATTAAGGGATTTACAATGATACAATTGTTAGAAGGCAACAAAGATAATTGATCTGTCTGATGACACTACCTCTATCTCATAGATCCACTTTGTGTGCTCTGTTCTTCTGATTGATGTTAGCTTCACCAATTCATACCTCTATCTATTACACTCTTCTTTGTTCGCCCTGTTAATATTCACACAGATCTTTTTCACATTAACAACACACATAATTAGAATGAAAGATGTGAATATATTAGCCTTTGGTTCTAGCACCAGCTTTCCCTCCAAGAATCAGATTCAAAAATTTGTTATTGCGCCTCAAATTGCTCTCCAAAAATCATTTTAGGAATATCGGTCAAGACAACCATTCATGCCAAAAATCTCGCTGGTTGAAAAGGGAAGAATGCCACTTCAACTAGATGTTTCTAAGTCTGTCAGTTGAGACTCCTGTGATTTTAGTTGTCGCCTATGTATTGGTCCAATTCTACCTAACTGGTTACCTCCTGTATACCTGTCTACTTTCTACTTAGCTAGTTAACCCCTATATACCAGTCTACTCACTGTTGATAGGAGTAAGGACTACTTTCTACTTAGCTGGTTAACCCATGTATACCGGTCAACTCACTGTCGATAGGAATAAGGACTCTTGTTTTTCATCGGTTACCCTTTACTCCTTTACTGATGGATTGTAGAGACTTAGAAGCTAATGTTTCCAACAACGACAACCATTTCACCAGTCATACAAAATGCATCATAATACCAAAATAATGATATTCAAATAATTTTCATTTCTAATTTACAAAAAGATATCAGGGACAAGCTTCTTTTGTCTAAGTTTATTTCCTTTCCACAGTTGTGTGCAACACTTCACAATTATCAACTGGTTGTGAGTCAAATGGAGAAATCCACTCCTATGGCTCTAAGTGATAATGGGGAGAGTGTTCAACAACCATTTGTGAAGTTTGAACCAACAAAATGCTTCATCAAGTTCAATGATCTAATCAACAACAACCATGTGAATGCTACACCAGGTGTGCCTTCTATTTCTAAATTTGTTCAAAGAGAAAGATAGTTTACTCTTTTTAATGAATATTTACATAGTATTATGTCTCAGTTGTTGCACATAAAAGTTATCCAACTTCCTCCTATAAAACAAGTTGATCCTTCCAAACTTGCATCTCCTTATTTTGATAACAATTTCTTTTGCCAATTTCATCATCAACCTGGTCATGATACTGAGAAATATTTTGCATTAAACAATAAGGTTCAAGACTTGATTGATAATAATACTATATTTGTGGCAGGTGTGAATGATAAAGGGAATAAATCAGTTTCTCCTCCTAATCAAAATATTAAGATTTCCACTGATCCCTTACCATATCATACCTCTAACGTTATTGAGATTGTGCCTAATTCTCTCACTTCTAAAGAATTTGCCTCTATGGCTCCAAACTTGGTTAATATGGTAGAAACAGAAGTGTCATGCTCTATGAAGTGTACATGTACTTGCAACCACAATGCACTCAATAAATCTTTACAAGCAATGGTTAGTGAATTAAAACAATGAAATGTAAAACCACAACTAATCGACTTATTGCCTCCTAGTAAATGCGAGTATGAAAATGCTCTCAGATCTGATTATGCATATTCCAGTGACTTGACTACACTAAGATGGAGGATTTGAATAATGAGAATGCATGATCTAGCAAGAATAGCATGATTAAGCTAGAATGACGATGCAATTAAGCTAAAATTGAGCATGATAACATTGCTAAGATTCATAAACTAAAAGCTAGATTCCTATAGTAACAATGTTTGAATGCAAATGATATGCAAGAATAATCTGAAATTGGGACCCTTTGTGCTCCAAAATGAGGTCTATTTATAAGATTTCCCAAGGCTAGGGGTGAGGTGGCAAGAATCAACGGTCAAGATTGATTTGAAGATATCAATGGTTAAATTGGAGGAGGTTGGCAAAGGGGGTTGGATTAAAGGGAACATCTATCATCTCTATGGTGACAAGTATCAAGAGGCTTCTAGAAGGAATTAGATGAAAGGGAACACTTAGTGACAAGTGTCACAAAGGTTCTATAAGATGTTGGATGAAAGGGAACATGGTGGGTAGGTAGAATGGGTTAGGTTTAGGAGTGGTAGAAGTTAGGAGAATTTAAATTTAAAAATTCAAATAATAGGAAAAGGCTAATTAATCTCAACAACTCATGAATTGGATTTGTTTTAATTAATTAAGGATTTAGAAGAAATGAATTTTGGATGGAGGGAATTAATTAATTTGAATTAATTAGTTAAAGGGGATGAAATGAACCTATTAAATAAATCCTTACATTTATTAATAAGTAGATGAAAAGAGAAATTTAATCAAATTGCTTAGTGAATTTAATTAAATTGGGAAGGGGATTAATTAAATAATTTCTTATTTAATTAATTATCTTCAAACCATTTTTAGGTTTATACATTTTGCCCCTCTTTGAAGCGAGGTGTGATGACGCGTTGATTCAAAGAATAATCTTATTTTGATGCTGCTATTAGTTTGATAGGATGCCCCATCTCTTGATTGCTAAATTATGGTATGATGATGCCCCTTTGGGAGATCAATTGAGATAAATGATCTTTGGAGTTTTGAGAGATTGATATCCCAATAGATTTGATTTGATTTGATTTTTGCAACTATGGTTTTATGAAAGTGCGAGTTCTTCGATTAGCTTGATTGGTAAGATTGAAAAATCT
Organism: Cryptomeria japonica; assembly: GCF_030272615.1. Lineage (NCBI taxonomy): Eukaryota > Viridiplantae > Streptophyta > Pinopsida > Cupressales > Cupressaceae > Cryptomeria > Cryptomeria japonica. The sequence continues at coordinate 344,276,339 of NC_081412.1, read as the reverse complement.
TTATTGATTAGATTGATATGATTGAGATTCAGTCTGGTTTCAGGAAGAATTCATCCTATATAAGACAACGATGATCAAAGCATCTGGTTTCAGGAAGGATTCATCCTGTATAAGACATGATCAGAACGTCTGATTTCAGGAAGGATACATCATGTATAAGACATGAATCAAAATCAGATCATCTGGTTTCAGGAAGGATACATCATGTATAAGACATGATAGAATCAATTAGGTTTGATTGATTGATTTGATTTGATAAGGTTGATTAGATAAAGAACTGACAGTTTGTTGATATCAAGCTGCAAAAATATTTGGATATGCTGATGTTGATTCTTTTGAGAGAGATATCATAAGAGTTTCGCTAGGTCGACAATATCTAGAGAGAGATGAGTCATCATTCTGATTGTGTATACACTTGTGATGATACTTTGATGATTCCTGCGATAGATTTAACCTTGGATAAAAGGATCTTGTAAGATCCCATGCAAGAATGAAATGCAAGCTAAAATGCAATGGAATGCAAACTATCACCGGACCAGTCACTGGATTATTGCATTTTTTTCATCATTGATCTTTTTGAAATGCGGAAAGTGAGTGCAAACATCGATGGTATAATTAAACCATGATGACCTGAGCACTATATTTCCTGGATTTTGATATAGCAAGTTAACACAAGCATCGAGGTATAATTAAACTGAGATGACCTGAGTGTTGCTTGCGTAAAACAAGCAGTATTAATCATTTCAATATGCAAATCGGAAATGTCTTCAATGATATTTTGATGATCATATCTCGAGACAAATTTGCACATATTAATGATTAATTTTCAGACAGTTTACAAGAAAAATATCATGTTTCTTCCTTGTTCCTCTAGTCAAAGACATCCTAGAGTCACTCAGAAATCATGATAGCGAAAAACAATATAGAAAAGTTGAACAATCATGTTACTATTAGTATCCAAAAAGATATTATCCATTGAAAAGTGTGTGATGTGCTTAGATTGATTTTGTGATAGCTTGATAATTGATAGTTTGATCTCATGTTCAATGTTGGATGTTTCTCAGTTTTTCGCTTGATAAGAGTTATCTAACTACTATTCTACCTGTTTGATTAAGCTCAAAATGATCTAAAGTTTGCCCCTAGCATGGTATAGGATTTTGCCCCAATTCTAGAAACAAAGTCGTTATGATATATCCAATGATCTAAACCATGGTGAGAGAGCAGATGCGATGCCTAAGTATGTACAAATTCTTATGATGGATATGGACAGCGTTGATGGAAGATGAATGCAAGCGAAAGAATGCATGAATTAATAGATGGAAGAGCTAGCTGACAGATAGCACCTGTTTGCCAGGTTTTCACCATTATTTTTTATTGCACTTTTTCTCATATTTGATTTTTTCTTTCTTTTGTTCCTTTTTTCACTTTTTAGGATTTTTTTGCTTTTTCACTGTTTTTGATTTTTCTGATTTTTCACTATTTTTTTTTTTTGTTTTTTTTTTTTTCTGATTTTTCACTGTTTTTGATTTTTTTGCTTTTTCAAACATAGAATTTCTTCAAGTGCATTCTATTGATAGGTTCTTTGAGTTGATCTTCATCCTGTGTTGATAGTTGATATGCTCTTGATCCAAATACTGTTGTGACCACAAATGGACCTAACCAGTTTGGTTCAAATTTTCCTTTCTTTTCTCGATTTGCTTGGTTGCATGGATTTTCCATTAGCACTAGTTCTCCCACTTGAAAGATTCATGGTTTAACCTTATGATTATAGCTTCAGCACATTCTTTGCTAATATACCTTTAAATGATCAAAGACATTTTGTCTTCATTCCTGGATCAGTTCTAACTCTTGTAGTCTAGATACTTGTTGTTCTTCATCTGGGATGAGACCTTTTAGTGATACACATAGAGAGGGTACCTCTACTTCGATTGGCAATATGGATTCTAATCCATATACAAGAGAGAAAGGTGTGGCACCTATTGGTGTGTGGATACTAGTGTGGTAGGCCCATAGAGAAGGGTTTAGTTGAATATGCCAATCTCTTCCAACATCATTTACTATCTTTTTAAAGATTTTTAGAATAGTTTTGTTAGATGCTTCTGCCTGTCCATTTCCCTATGGATAATATGGTGTGGAGAATCTGTGCTAGATTTTGAACTTCTCACATAGCTCTTGTACATCTTGATTCTTGAATGGTCACCCATTATCAATGATAATGGTCATTGGTATTCCATAGCAACATATGATATAATTCAAGATAAATGCAGCAATTTGTTTTCCTGTGATATTGATGAGAGGTACTGCCTCAATCCATTTTGTTAAATATTTTGTAGCTACAAGGATGAATTTGTGACCATTATATGAAGAAGGATTTATCTTTCCCACCAGATCAAGAACCCATTGACGAAAAGGCCAAGATGTTGCTAAAGCATGAAGTTCTTGTGCTGGTGCATGGATCAAATTCCCATGTATTTGACATTGTTTGCATGTTCTTGCTATTTTAATAGAATTTTGTTCCATAGTCGGCCAATAATAGCCCAAGCGTATGAGTTTTTTTGAAAGGTTAAGACCACTTGAATGAATGCCACAAATTTCATTATCGATTTCATGTAAGGCCTTCTTAGATTCTTCTTGTTCGAGACATCTTAAGAGAGTACCATCTAGACCTCGTTTATATAGAGTATATGCGACGAGAGTATAATGGGAGGATTGGTGAGTAAAGTTTCTCTTTTGGTTTTTCGATAAGTCAAAGGTAAGATATTGTCTTTTAGGTATATGTAAGTTTGACCATAGTAGGAGGAATTGTGTTCAATAAGCTGACAGATGGTTTGGGAATCAGGACAATTAAAGGTGGGATGAAACAACTCTTCAACCAGGAATTCATAACATTGTTGATTTTCTTGTGTCTGAAATAGAGAAGCAAGTGTAGCCATGGCATCTGCTGCTTTGTTGTCATTTCTTTGGATCTGTTCAAAAGTTATTTCTACAAAGTACTTCTTGATATCATCAACCATATTTTTGTAGGGTATTAGTTTGTCATCTTTTGTTTGGTAGTCATCATTGATTTGATTGATGATGAGCTGAGAGTCTCCAAAGACCTGAAGTTGTTTAATGTTCCATTCTACAACCATTTTGATACCTATAACCAATGCTTCATACTCTGCTATATTGTTTGTGCATAGAAAGATTAATTTGTATGCTTTCAAGATTGTATGCCCTTGTGGTGTGATGAATAGAATTCCTGCTCCTGATCCGTGTTGTGTATATAAACCATCAAAGTATAGTTGCCATGCTTTTGTTATGATTGTTAGGATATCAGCATCAGGAAACTCAATCTGTAGAGGATGGTCATCTTGAAGTGGTGTCTCTGCTAGTTGATCTATGATGACTTGTCCCTTGATAGCTTTTCTGTCAACATATTTGATATCAAACTCGCTTAGAATTATGATCCATCTTGCTAGTCATCCTGTCAATGTGGCTTTGCTAAGCAAATATTTCAGAGGATCAATTTTAGCTATCAACTTGATGGAGTGAGATAGTAGATAGTGTCATAGTTTTTGAGAAGCAAAAACTACTGCCAAGCATGCTTTTTCTGTTGATGAATAGTTAAACTCATATCCCACTAGTGTTTAGCTGATGTAGTAGATGGCTCGTTCTTTTCCTTCCTTATCCTCTTATGCGAGCAAAACTCCCAATGATGCTTCAGTAGTTGATACATAGAGTAATAATGGTTATCCTATAATTGATGACATTAGAATAGGTGGTTGCATGAGATATGCCTTGATCTTGTTGAATGCTTCTTCACATTGATGGTCCCATTTAAAATTAACATGTTTGTGCAATAGGTGAGTAAATGGTTGACATTTATCTGCTAATTGAGCGACAAATCTTCTGATTGGCTAGAGTCTTCCTTGTAGTGATCTTAGTTGACTAATATTCTTAGGAGATGCCATTTCCATGATTGCTTTAACCTTAGCTGGATCTACTCCTATTCCTCTTGCTGAAACAATGTATCCCAATAGTTTTCCTGAAGTGACACCAAAGGCACATTTCTTAGGGTTTAGTCATAGCTAGTATTGTTCTAACCTGTCAAAGATATTTTCCAGTATCTCTATATGTTCTTCTCTGTTGTATGATTTAGCTAATATGTCATCCACATAGTCTTCCATGAATGTATGCATCATGTCATGAAATATAGTTGTCATAGCTCTTTGATATGTAGCACCTGCGTTCTTTAATCCAAATGGCATGACGTTCCAGTAGAAAGTACCCCATGGACATGTGAAAGCTGTCTTTTCTTGATCTTCGAGTGCTATTTTGATCTAATTGTATCCAGAGAAACCTTCCATTAGAGAAAACATGGAGTGTCCAAAAGTTAAATCTACAATGATGTCAATGTTAGGTAAAGGAAAGTCATCCTTTGGACATGCGTTAGTAAGATCTCTGAAGTCTGTGCATATTCTGATTCTTTTATCTAGTTTTGAAACAGGAACAATGTTGGATACCCATTGAGGATATGCTACAGGTCTGATGAATCCAACATCTAGTAATTTCTTTAGTTCTGCCTTGACTAAAAGAGCAATATGAGGATGCATTTTCCTTAACTTTTGTTTGACTGGTTTGGCTCCTAGGCTAACATTCAAGTGATGCATAATAAGCTCTGGATCTAACCCTGGTATATCTACATAGGACCAGGCAAAATTGATTTTCCGTCATTTGAAGAATTCCATATATTGTTGCATTTCTACCTCTAATAAAGATGTTGTTGGATGAAGAATCTTTGGTTGTTCTATTGTGCCGAAGTAAACTGCCTCTATTGGTTCGATCAAAATGGATGATCTTTCTTGATATTGCTCAGGTAAAGTATCAAATCTCCCATCTTCTAGCACCTCAAGGAGGTTTTCATCATTAGATGCATCCTTTCTTTTTACTTTTTCTTGGTCTAATGTTGCCAAGAAATAGTTTTCAGCATTAGACCTGATATTGTTTTCTTTATTTTCACTTTTGCGACTAGGAGATTTGGCACCCACTTGACTGGAAGATGCATTGCTGAAATTCCTAGTGAGAGTTGTTATGGGTTTGATTGCGTTAAGATATATAGATATAGCATGGTCATTTGGAAAGGTATCAATACCAGTATGCCCTTCATTTTCCCAATCAATAAGCTCAGGGTGGATTAGAGGTAGGGGATCTTCAGGCTGGGATGTTTCAAGGGTTATGATGGATGTATCAAAGTTTTGAATATGTACGTCGATGTCTAGAATGGTACTCTCATCAGAATGACCTCGCGTAAGAAGTTCTTGATCATCCTCAGTTAAGTCCAAGTTAGCTGAATGTGATTCTAATTCAAGTGAACTAGTTCCTGATGTTTGTCTTGCATACGTGTGAACTATATCGACTTCTATATCTCCCTCAAAGCATTTTTCTTTAGCTGATTCTTTAGAGTGATAGGAATCCCATTCCCATTCATTAGAATCTATATCACTTGTAGCTTGTAGTTTACAAATTTGGTCATATAACATTTCTTCCGCTTTTCTAGCTATACTTTTTCTTTTTTCATATTCTACTTCTTCAGGTCTGAGATTGAGTTTTGTCAACTTTTCTATGAGTTCTCCTGAACTTATATTAGCTTCTTTCTTGTTTTGATTGAGATTTAATGCTGCTTGAGAGAAGCTTTTAGTTTGTTTCTCTTGTTGATTTGAAGCTTGCTTCTTTTGCCATTTTGTGTTTGCTTGTGCTTGTTGCTTAGCTGATTTTTCTTCCCTTTCAATTGCCAGTTGTTCTTGTGTGTTTTCATATTCCTCTTGTTGTTGACTAAAAGATGTATCTTCTGGTAGAGTGACTTGTCCATATCCTAAAACTATTTTGTCTATAGTCTGCTAAGTATGAGGCTGAATAGGTTCTGAGATACCTTCTTTTCTTTTTCCTATAGGGCCTGTCCCAGTGTATCCCATCCTTCGAAGAATCTTGAATCCTTTTCCATATTTTTCTGTAGGTATTCTGACATTGTTGAGCTTTTGTTGAACTTCTTCATCTTTGTATAGCCATTATAGCACATCTTTGTCTTATGTCTCCTCTGATAAGGTTTCAACACTAATGAATGCTCCATCAAATATTGGAAGATGCTTCACAATTGGTTGTTGTTTAGAACTTGATGGTTTTCCCAAGGATTTAGGAGAAAGTGGTAATTGTGATATTGAGTATTCTTCATTCCCTTGATCTCTTAGCTGCATTTGTTTTTCCATACTTGATAGAATAGAGGCGAATGATTTTTCTTTGGATTGTGTGTTCAAAGATGTCCCTTCCCTATTATGAGGATCAATTACTTCCTGAGCCACTTTTAGATTGCTACAATATTGGAATGGATTTGCATCTGATGATATTGTGATTTCTTGTCCTTCGTAGGGAAATTTGACACATTGATGATAGGTTGATGGGACAACTTGCAAGTCATGTATCCATGGTCTCCCTAGGAGCACATTATATGACAGGTCTAAGTCTAGAACTTGGCATGTTGTGTCTTTTTGTAGAGGTCCCACTCTAATTGGTAGTATCACAATTCCCTTGGAGGAATGTTCTTCTTCATCATAGGCTTTTATATTGATCCTTTTCCAGACATCAACTGCATTTTCTAAATATCCTAAGGCATGAACAAGACTCAATGAATAGATATTTAGGCCAGCTCCATCATCTATTAGAACATGTTTTACTTGGGTTTTGTGAATAAGGACTTCAATATGCAAAGGAGCGTTGTGAGGATGTTGTAAGGACATGTCATCTTCATTAGTGAATGATAAGCAATGAGGGGTTGTGAGGTGTCCCACCAAGGTTTGGAATTGATCAATATCAAGATCTTTGGATACTGTGGTATCTACTAATGCTCATTCGAGAATCTCCTTATGTGTGGGTGAAATCTTCAAAAGCTCCAAGATTGATATTTGGGTAGGTGTTTTCTGGAATTGTTCCACTAGATTGTATTGTTTTGTTGTAGTGGATGATGTGTTTGTTGTAGGACCCGACAAAACAACTTTGGCTTTGCTTCTTGTGATAGCCTGAGCATGTTCTTGATTTTGTTTTTCTTTAACTACAATCACATTCACCACATTGTCATATGTATGAGCATAGTTTACCTTTGCTTTACCCTTACCATTGTTTGTTGTTGATGACTCACCTTTCTCATAGTTTGGAAGTGGATTTTTAAAGGTTGTATGAGATTCATTTGTTGTATGTCCATCCACAGTTATTACACCATTATCAATTAAGTCTTGTATGACATGTTTCAACTTTTGACAATTATCTGTGAGATGTCCCTTGTTTCGATGGAAATCACAATATTGATTATCATTCCACCAAGGTGGTTTGATTTGAGGTTCGTAGTTCCTTTCTTCTGGTAAAGTGATCAATTTTTTTCGAGAAGTGTCTTTAATGCTGATCTAAGGGGTTCACCAATGTTTGTGAATTGTCTTCGAAAGAAATTTTTGATAGTTGCTCTTTGGTGATTGTTGTTTTGTTGTGCTACTGCTGAGTGAGTAGATAAATTGAAAACCGGTTGTTTTGGTTTCACATTGTTATTATCTACTATTCCATCATTGACAATATTTAGATTTCTATTCCAAAACTTTGGTTTATCATTGTGATTGTTGTTATTGTTGTTGTTAGGAGGATGGACTCCTTTGTAAATTTTCAACTCACCTTTCTTTATCATGGCTTCTTCCATTTTGATTCCATTATCAACCATTTTTCCAAAGCTTTGATTTCCTTGCATTTTTAAGTAATAACTCATTTGATCATTTAAGTTGTCAATGAATATGTCCATTTTTTTGTACTCTGGCAATGTACGAGGATACCGCAATGCTAGCCGTCTCCATCATTATAAGAATGTCATGAAGGGTTCTCCACTTTTTTTTTTAGTGTTACATAGGTCTAACATTGTTACTTCATGTTGTATGTTATAGGAGTATTGTGAAACAAACTTATCCACCAACTCTGAAAATGATCTGATTCTAGGTGTAAGTTTGGAGAACCATTCCATAGCTAGTCCAGTTAATCTTTTCAGAAATAGTCTCATTAAGTAGGTATCCTCGTGTGAAAAATCCATGCTCATTGTGCAAAATTCTCGTATATGATCTTGAGGGCCAGTGCTTCCATCATATTTTTCATATCTCGGAGTTTCAAAACCTATAGGAAATGGTATCATGTTTAAATTTATGTCAAAATGATAAGGACAAATTTCTTGAAGTGAGTATCTTCTAACATTTCCTCTTTGCATCTCTTGGATTTGTGTTTGCACTACTTGTAGTTGTTGTGTGAGAGTCATGATAGGATTGTAAACATGATTTATTCTTGCATGACCATGATTTTGCATTCTAGGAGGATTGGGATCTCTTCTTGTTTTATCTCTAGCTCTTCTTGTATCCTCATTGAATTGAATATTATTCAGGATTTCTACTTCATCTCTTCTAGGTATGTCGGTTTCTTCATTGATTCTGGTGTTATTGGGAATTGATGTGTCATTCATGCAGAGACCAAAGATGTCCTCATATTGTTCATTATTAGGGGGAGGGTCACTTTTCTTTTGTGTCAATTTATTCACATCAAAATCTTGGGGAAGTGTAGCACCAAATTTGGCTAGCATTAGGAAATATTTTTCTTTTTCTTCTTCCAACAATTTTTGCATAAATTTGTCAAATTGGGGATCTTTCTTGATGTCTCTGATGTTTTGTTCTGTTATTTCTCTTTCAACTTGTATTTCATCTTCATGTTCCATGATTATATGTTCTTTGATTGTTTCCAATGTTTCGATTTTTGTTTCTACGATCCTTTGTTTCTGAGCTCTAGCTGGAATGGGCATACATGTGTGTTCTTTTGCTTAGGATTCGATTGTCCAAAAGGTTGTTTTGAGTAAGTGATCAACAGTCAATTTCAAGGCAAAAAATTGATATGACACTAAAAGAGAATTAAAGTGTTGAAAAGTTTGTAAGTTTTTCAATCTTTGGTTTAGGAGTGCAATGATGATGATTTGATAAGAACCAAGTCCAGTAGGAATGATATATCCTATGATGTAGGACAAGGTTATCCTGACCAAACGTTTCAGTTTTAGGATAAAGGATGATTGATCCTGATGAGAAACTATGTTTGAGTGATCATTTTATCAAAGAGGGTGATAATGCACTTTGAGATATTTAGATTTTGAACTTGTTAAGGGTGAGCACTTGGAAATATTGAGGTGTATATTTTCTAAAGTCTAATTTTGATGGGTGATAACTTGACCAAGTGAACCGAGCATACAATCTAAGCATAGACTACCAGATAATAGGTGTTTATATTTACTACAAATTGATTAGGCAAAAATGATAAATCTAAAACAAGCATAGAGGACACAACTCAGGATTGACAAATGCAGAGTTTCATACGACGGGATATGCAGCTTAGAACGACACAAGATATGAGTCTGTACGACAAAGCAGAATTTTTCATGTAAAAAGTAGAGGCTCATATGAAACACTTTTCTTAACCATATGACTAAAAAGATGACTCGTACAACATAGAATGTTGTGTAGCACGACACAAGATTTTATGCAAACAGGTTCATACGACAGAGATCCTAACTTGTACGATAGATAACTAGACAGAGATAAAAATGTTTGTTTGGCTGAATTTTTTATAACTGAAGTTTAATGTTTTGCTTATGTCTTCCAGTTTTTGGATGTCTGAGTTGTCAATTTAGGGATGAATACACAGTAAACACATGATATGATAAATGACTCCAATCAAGCTAAACCATAAGGAAGTTGGCTGAGAATGAAAACCTTTTCTTGCTGACTTAGGTACACACCCAATAGCTAATCAGAATATGGCCGCTGAGTCTCATGCAATGGATTCTCAACGCCATATTATGTGACTCCAAACGCTAATGAGGGCATGATATGGCAAGTGTCTTGGGAGAGTTTCTATCTCTCTTACACAAAGATTATCAGCCTTTCAGAGGTGAATCGGGTAGCTTGTATTTTAACCGACACTAGTAAGGGATTTGTTCAGCGCGTCAGGGTATAAAATCAATTAAGAGGTCTCCCAGCCTTGAAAACCAAGGTTTGATATACCTAAAGGTACGGAGGAGAGCTATTCCCGAGCACTGTCGTTGCTTTGATTTTCATCAAAAACACATTTATTTTATAGTGGGTTGGATTACTTGGCATTATCCATTCCCACTTAGGTCGTTCCCCTCTCATCAGCCTTAAGGGCTAAGAGTTATTACTCCTCAGGAGGGTAGGCCTGCTAAAGAAATGTACTAATGAAAGAAAAAGATGAGTGTAGCTTTCTGATCACCTAAGAAAGGTGATGGCATACTCACCTATCATCAAAGACATGAAATACATGATTGTTCATTTTTTTTTAGCCCAAATTGAAATGTGCCTAGAAAACTTTAATGAATACACAAAGTTTAGTTGGATTCATAGGCAACCTGCAAAATAGATCCATTAGTAGTCATGATTGTGTTTTTGAAATTTGTCTTTGACAAGTGTATCTTCGTCAATCGTCCTGCAGGAAATAGTTAGGCTGCCAAAAATCTCACAAACCAATCAGGGTTAGCATTAGTGAAGTTCGGATTAAAATCAGAAAACCCTAACATGTTGTCTTGTTAAAAATCACAAAACCAGAGACTCGTACGACACTAATTTCCTGTTAGTATGACACAAAGTTATATTTCGCATAGGAATACAAATAGGCTCGTACGAGACAGGAATGAGCTCGAACGAATCAAAAAATTCTAAAGCAAAACTCGTACGACAAATATTTAGCTCCTATACAACAATGAAAAGGATCTCGTATGACACAATATCAACAATTTTCAATGAGTAAAAGAGTGTCGTACAACAAAAAAATCACCTCGTACGACGTTAGGATTTCCTGTCATCCTGGACTTAAAGGAAGTTCGTACAAGTTGGAAAAGAAACTCGTACAAATTTTTGAAACAGAGCCAGATAGAGATGAAGTTTGTTGAAGATTAAGAGGCCAAAAGAGATGATTTCATCCCCACGGTGGGCGCCAAAATGTCCTGCTCTGTGAAGTGTACATGTACCTACAACCACAATGCACTCAATAAATCATTACAAGGAATGGTTACTTAATTAAAATAATGAAATGTAAAACCATAGCTAATCGACTTATTGCCTCCTAGTAAATGCAAGTACGAAAATTCTCTCAGATCTGATTATACATATTCTAGTGACTTGACTACACTTAGATGGAGGATTTGAATGATGATAATGCATGATCTAGCAAGAATAGCATGATTAAGCTAGAATGATGATGCAGTTAAGCTAATTGAGCATGATAACATTGCTAAGATTGATAAACTAAAAGCTAGATGCCTATAGTAACAATGCTTGAATGCAAATGATATGTAAGAATGATCTGAAATTGGGACCCTTTGTGCTCCAAAATGAGGTCTATTTATAGATTTCCCAAGGCTAGGGGTGAGGTGGCAAGAATCAACGGTCAAGATTGATTTAAATATATCAATGGTTAAATTGGAGGAGGTTGGCAAAGAGGGTTGGATTAAAGGGAACATCTGTCATCTCTATGGTGACAAGTGTCAAGAGGCTTCTAGAAGGAATTAGATGAAAGGGAACACTTAGTGACAAGTGTCACAAAGGTTCTAGAAGATGTTGGATGAAAGGGGACATGGTGGGTAGGTAGAATGGTTTAGGTTTAGGAATGGTTAGGTTTAGGAGTGGTAGAAGTTAGGTGAATTTGAATTTAAAAATTCAAATGATAGGAAAAGGCTAATTAATCTCAACTCATGAATTTGGTTTGTTTTAATTAATTAAGGATTTAGAAGAAATGAATTTTGGATGGAGGGAATTAATTAATTTGAATTAATTAATGAACCTATTAAATAAATTCTTAGATTTATTAATAAGTAGATGAAAAGAGAAATTTAATCAAATTGCTTAGTGAATTTAATTAAATTGGGAAGGGGATTAATTAAATAATTGCTTATTTAATTAATTATCTTCAGACCATTTTTAGGTGTATACAAAAAGATATGCCTAAGGACCCTTTTATTACATTTCACCCTAGTGAGACCATTAGAGCACTAGATGGCCCTTTATACATAGTTGTAAAGGTTAAGGATATCCCTTGTCGTGGTGCCCTGATTGATCCCTCTCGCATGGTTAATGTCATAACTGAAGAGTATCTTTTAAATTTATGATTGTATAAACCAATATATGATACTTCTAATGTGGTTGTAAATTTATTTTATGGATTCTCTTGTCCTAGCATTAGCTCTATCACCCTTCCTGTTGAATTCCATACTATATCCATGGATGTTGACTTTGTGATCATACCTTCTTCTGAGAAATTCCATGTGAAGTTGGTCTATCCTTGGCTATCTTCCATGAAGGATATTTCTTCTCCAACCCACAAGTTTCTTAAATTTCCTCACAATGAAGAAATCATAACTATGAACCATAGCTTATTTTGTCCATCTGAAAGAAGCCCTGGTGTTCCTATTGATCTCTTTTGGCCTAAATAGTTTCAATCTCTTCCATCAAAGAGAAATTCTCTTTTTCAATCTTATCAAAAATGGAAGAATGATATGATCTTATCCTTAAGTAAACCTAGATATCCAACACTTGGCATTTGAAGCAGAGAGTCTTGGAGCTAATCCTATTCACCTTCTTGTATTTCTTGTCTCACTCAACCCTCTAACTCCTCAAGCCCATCCAATGGTAATTGGTAGGATTTTTTCTATCTAGACCTCCAATCTCTAATCTAGTTTGGCTTGCCTCCAAGGTATAGCCATTGATCTTAAACAATCAACACTTCCTATTGGGGCTTCCACCTCAATCCCTATCATCACTCCTAAGTGCTCCAACAACCTATGCAAAGGATCCCACTTCACAAACTTGTTTCAAGAGTGTAGCATGAATTTACACAATTTATTTGGTGTCTTCTACTATTTTGGTCACCTTCAAATCCATCGCCAAGCTTTCTCAACCTCTCTTCGTCTCTACAAGCTCCAATAGGCCTAATACAATTAGCCCTCCTATGGTGGTTTCCAGGGCTTAGTTGCAAATATTCCCACACAAGGCCATAAATGAATTGCATATTTTAATACCCTTTTCAGGGTTACAAATAATATTTTGAATTTGCATCTGGGTTTTCTATACACATAGGGGAACCAAAAGTGTCTTATTTTCAAGGTTTTAGGCCTACGTAGGTGACTTACAAATTTGGTCTTAAAAACCTTCACCAGTCAAATCATCTGCACAGATCAATTAAGGTTTCTCTAATGTAATTTAAAGGTATTTCCAACCATGTATCAGTTTCCCCTCTACCAATCCATATGTGCTCTTAAATCGCACATCTTCTATTGTCCTAACTCACCAACTCCTAGTTGTGAGCCCAGGGCATCATTGCACAATCATCACAAAGCCCTGCAAAACCAAAACACCTACTCTAAAAATATGTAAAAACCCTAACCTATAATTCCACATGATTACCACTGGTGCCATCAATGGATGCTTAGCTTAGAGCCATTTTCCCCTTAAACCCTACTTTGCAAGGGTTTTACACCTAGTCAAAGAGAATGGATCTAATCTCTACAACCAGACTCAATCAAACTTTTTGATCTACCTTATTGGCAAGTAGACTCAACAATCTTTCATCCCCTGCAAGTAAATTCCTCTGTCAAGGCTATACTAGGCCGTACAACAGGGCAAAAAGAACAAAAACAGTCAAAACGGTGGCAACACAAGATTTTCCTTATAACTTTTTCTTTTTCATTCCAGAACTTCTAACCCGTACAATGATGATGTCTTGGGATTTAAACTACCTGGTTTAGTTGGTTGAACCAACTTCTTCATTGCCAACATCAAAAAATGCAACTTTTTGCAAAATGTTGCTTAGCAACTTTTACATTTTTTGACACTTAAGATGCAACTTTGCATTCAAGTGTATTACAAGGCTCCCAAAGGCCCTCTAAGCATCCTAGAAGACCTAAAAACAATACATTAAACTCCTATTACATGATGACCCTATTTTAGAGTACTACACATGTGATCAACATCAGTATTACAACCTTCTAGGCTAATAGCATCCTAAACACAACAAAAGTTTGGACAACTCAACCATGGCTTTATTGAGTCCCAAAATGGTTAGCCCAATTATTACAACATTAAAGACACATAAAAGACTTAAGAACAAAACAAAATTTGCTTGGAGTGATAGGTTCCCTGCACAATACTCCCCTGGGAAAAAGAACTCAAGTCCCTTGGTTAAGAGGTTTGCAATCTCCACTCCATGCTGATGTATATCTGATTCTGACATCCACATATGATTTGATTCAGGTAACCCTTCCCACTTGACAAGATAATTATTGCATACTCCTTTCCTCATATTCTTTACTACCTTGGTGTCCAAGATACTTTCCAACTTGACCGATTGGCATGGTGGCAAATCTCTCACCCAATCTTCATTTTCCTGTGATGAAATGTCCAACTGATTTGTTTGTGATTCTCCCTTGTATGGATAGAGATCACATACATTAAAGATAGGAGAAATACCCAAGGTGGGTGGGAGTTCAACTTTATATGCATTTTGTCCATATTTGTGTACCATGTTGAGACGTCCAATCTTCTTCATCAATAGCTTATTAGGCTACCCTTTTGGAAGTCTCTCCTTCCTTAGGTATGCTAGGACCAAATCTCCAATCTTAAATTGCACATTTCTTCTTGTTTTATCAGTATTCATATCATACTACTCAGACTTTTGTTGTAAGGTCTGCGTTACCTTATCATGCACTTCTTTGATACCTTCTACAAAATTCTCACCTTGTGCACTCTTAGGTGCCATAGAACTGAGATCTCTGAGCTCTAGTATACCCCTAGGATGAAATCCATACACTATCTCAAAGGGACTTTTACCTGTGCTTCGATTAGCTGAGTCATTGCATGCATATTTTGCCTGACCGAGTACCAAATCCCAAGTTTTCCCATGTTGTTTTGTAAGGCATCTTAGTAGATTACCCAATGATCTATTAACTACCTCTATCCGACCATCTGATTGAGGATAATAGGTAGATGAAAAGGATAATTTGGTGCCCAACTTTCTCCAAAGTGTCCTCCAAAAGTGGCTTAAGAACTTCACATCCCTATCACTGACTATGTTGATTGGAAGGCCATGAATTCTAACTATCTCCTTGAAGAAGAGTCTTGCAATGTAGGTGACATCATTGGTGCTCTTGCAAGGTATTAAATATGCCATTTTGATGAACTTATCAACCACTACATACACAGTGTCAAATTCCCTTAGAATTCTTGGTAAGCCTAACACAAAATCCATACTCAAACATTCCCTAGGCCTCTGAGGTATGACCAAAGGTTGGTATAGACCTACATTACTTGATGAACCTTTTACTCTTTGACAAATCACACATTGTTCTACTAACCTTCTCACTTTGGATTTCAATTTGGGCCAATGGTAAAGCCTACTAACCTGCTCCAAAGTTTTATCTATGCCAAAATGACCTCCTAGACCTCCTTGATGCTTTTCTTGGATAATGTTTTGTCTCATAAACATTGGGGAATCCAAAGAAGGTGTTGTTTGAACAAAATAGCCTCTTGTATCATATATTCTGAATAAGAGACATGTGAGGTGTTAGAAAAATCAAAACAAACAGTGTATATCTCTACAAAATCTTTATCATCCTTGTAGAGGTCTTTTAACTCATTCAATCCCACACTCTGCAATTGTATCTCTTGCATAGTCATGATTCTCCTACTTAATGCATCAACTACCTTATTTGTAGTTCCCTTTTTGTGCTTGATAGTGAAGGTGTAGGATTGTAGGTATTCAACCCACTTTAGGTGTCTCTTATTCAACTTCTCTTTCCCATTAAGGAAACTAAGGGCATGGTTGTCAATGTAAACTACAAACTCTTTGGGCAGAAAGTAATGACACCACTTCTTCAATGCTTGCACCATGGCATACAATGTCAAGTCATATGTGGAGTATCTTTTCTTAGCTGCACTTAATTTCTTTGAGAAGAATGATATAGGATGACCTTCTTGGCTTAAAATTGCCCTTATTTCCCTTTGGCTAGCATCACATTCTACTATAAACAACTAATTGAAATCAGGCAATCTAAGGGTTGGCATATCTGCTATCTTAGCTTTCAACAATTCAAAGCCCTTATTGGCTTCCTCTGTCCACTTAAATTGACATTTAATACCTCCTTTAATGGTGTTGAGTATAGGAGCACAAACATAGCTAAATTTTCTCACAAACTTCCTGAAGAGGGAAAAATAGATTTGAAAGGTAAACTGATCAAAACATAACGAAATAAACATACAGAATGCTAAAATATCATAAAAGACTATTTCACCTTGCTATTTTACCTTCTCCTTCGGATTGAGCTTGATGAAGTGAAGGCACCCCTTGCTAATGCTCCACTTGATATGCTCCTTTGATTGCTGGATGTGGATGGCTCTCCAATATTGTGCACAAATGATAAGGATGAGATGATCAAGTTGCCAAGATGATTTCCTGGGCTCAAAAGGGCAGCATAAGCTTACTGAATTTCAAGATGATCTGAATGAAGGGATGGAACCCTATTTTATAGGAAGAGGAGAGGAAAACGGATGGCTAGGATGAATTCAAGATGAAGGGCTAAGATTTACTTGTGAGGTCACACAAGGTCCAAGAGAGGGTGTGGAGACCAAGAAATATGCCTTAAAGGCATTTCGTATCTCCACACTCTACAAGATGCATTGGAGGAATTAAAAAATTTCCAAAAATGGATATTATGGGGATTAGAAGAATAAAAAGGAATTAAAAATTCCTTGGGAGAGGGAAATGCCTAGAGGAATGTAAGATTTTGAAAATCTTACATTCATCTAGAAAAAGAGCATTTAAAGCTAGTGGTTGGATGAAAGGACAAAGAGTTGACTTTGTGGCTAATCATGATGATTAGCCATTAACGACTCATTAGGAGGGGAATTAGAGGAAATGTTAGGTGGGATTTATATTTGTAGGAGAATTTGACTAAAAGAATAATGTTAAGCGAGTTTAGGGAGTTTCTAGAAGAATTTATTAGGTTAATGATGAATTAAGAAGATGATTTGTAGGAATCATGTAGGCTAACTAATTAATTGAAATTAATTAGCTAAGAGGAAGATTTGTGAGGATTTGATTTTTTAGAAGAATAAAGAAAGGGATTGATTTATTAAATAAATCAATCATATGCTATAGTGACAATATTAATTATATTTAATTAAAAAATAATTAAAATAATTATTTTTAAGTGTCTACATTTTGCCCCTCTTTGAAGCGAGGTGTGATGACGCATTGATTCAAAGAATAATCTTGTTTTGATGTTGATATTGGTTTGATAGGATGCCCCGGCTCTTGATTTATAAATTACGGTATGGTGATGCCCCCTCGGGAGATCAATTGAGGTATTTGATCTTTGGAGTTTTGCGAAATTGATATCCCGATAGATTTGATTTGATTCGATTGATAAGATCTAGATTCAGTCTGGTTTCAAGAAGAATTTATCCTGTATAAGACAAAGATTATCAAAGTGTCTAGTTTCAGGAAGGATTCATCCTGTATAAGACATGATTGATCACAACGTCTGGTTTCAGAAAGGATTCATCCTGTATAAGACATGATAAGAGCGTCTAGTTTCAGGAAGGATTCATCCTGTATAAGACATGATCGATCACAACGTCTGGTTTCAGGAAGGATTCATCCTGTATAAGACATAATCGATCACAACGAATGTCTGGTTTCAGGAAGGATTCATCCTGTATAAGACATGATCAGAGCATCTGGTTTCAGAAAGGATTCATCCTGTATAAGACATGATCAGCTCGTCTGGTTTCAGGAAGGATTCATCCTGTATAAGACATGATCAGATCACAATGTCTGGTTTCAGGAAAGATTCATCCTGTATAAGACATGATTAGATCACAACGTTCTGTTTTAGGAAAGATTCATCCTGTATAAGACATGATTAGAATCAGAATTGATTATGTGAGGAAAATAAAAATAAAAATAAATAAATAAATAAAGGAAGAAAAATTAGGGTGGAAGGGATAAATGAGGAAGATATATGAAGTAGCCGTGAGGTATGTGGAAAGAAGAATAAGAGATGCGAGACCGCGGAGGAAAATGGGGGCAATTGAGAACTCCATGAGATTATTGAGTTTAGGATTTGATGGAATGATGGTGAGATTTCGTGCACAACAAATGTGGAGAGCCAACCTAGTTTGATGTTGCCCTGAGTGACTTGCACCACTGCTTATAGAAATCAAGATGCCATGAGAAACCCAGGGCGTGGACTGACTCTGTAGACAAACGGGAATTTCTTGCACACAACGATGCAAGTGTTAAGAAACACTAATACAACATTCTTAAGGCTGGAAAGGACAATAGTCATTGAATCCCAATTGGTTTCCCATCTACGCTTACCCAGAGTGGACACTTAGATGCTTGACCCCACTGGCTCCCCTCCACGGCACTCACTTCTCGGGGCAGTCAAGCATCAATTCCCATGAAAACTCCTCATGGCAAACTTTGTGTCTCTACTAAGGGCCATAAGAATATGGGCCGCTTCAGAGGTCCGACCTCTTGCACCAATGACTAGAGGGTTTTTGGCCACTATGAACAAGGTGTTTAGTAAGTCTTCCCATTAGGAGCTACCCTTCAAAGTTGCGCAAGCGCAATTGAGGCCTATAGCCCAACGAAGCACCAAGAACTTAGTAGTCACGCAAGCATGATTGAGATCTTTAGGATCCTACTAAGCACCCAATGTGAGAGTGAACTCTCATATAGCCCCAACCATTAACCCTTTCGTAGTCAATGGCCTATTTATTATAGTGAGTTGGGAACCCCAAGTCCGGGTGTACTCACTTGGGTCGTTCCCCTCTTACCTTCTCAAAGAGCAAGTTGGGAGGGCAGGCCCGCAAGAGATAAACACACAATCAAACAAGAAAAGGTTGGAGGGTCTGGATTTCTGATCATCTAATAAGACGAGAGCATACTTTCCTACCTTTACGCTTTTCTTAAAGACACATAAGACAATGGTTCATTCCATTTTAATTAATATCTAGGTGCCTAATTTAAATAAATGCACAATATTTGGTTGAATCACCTAGGCAACCTGCAAAACCACTTGATTAGTAGTTTGAAAAAATAGTCTTCAACAAGCGTCCTGCAAAACAACTTGATTAGTAGTTTGGAAAAATAGTCTTCAACAAGCGTCCTGCAAAAAATCAACAAAATGACAAAAATATTAATTTTATTTTTATTTTTTGGGAATAAATAGAAAAACATGAATAAAAACTTTTTTACTAATGACAAATGTGGATTTGAAGAAAGCTTTGATGGGTAAATGGGGTTTGACTAGGTTTTTACCACTTTCTAAGGGAGATGCAAGCGAAAAAAATGGGGATTTTGGAGGAGAGATGAAGGAATGGGAAAATTTGTCCAAGAGGGACAAAGAAGCAAAAGTTGAAGATGGATAATATGGGAAAAATTTGGAGGTGATTGGATGAAAAGGGAAGAAGTTATGACAAACCCTAAAAATAGAGAAATATGGGATTTTGGGCTTCAAAAAGTGGATTTTTGAGATAAGGCCTCCAAGGAAGAAAATGTGGAAAATGGCAATGTAGAGAATATGGTGAAGTTTGAAGGGTAATGGAGTCAAGATAAAGAAGATATGGCGAAAAAACAGAAAAAAATTTACCTTTTTTTTTTTTTTTTTTTACCCTAGATTTAACGGAATAGAAACCGTAAATTTAACAGAACAGAAACCCTAAATTTAACAAAACAGAAACCCTAGATTTAACAGAGCAGACAGAAACCCTAGATTTAATAGAGTAGAAACCCTAAATTTAATAAAACAGAAACCCTAGATTTAACAGAGCAGACAGAAACCCTAGATTTAATAGAGTAGAAACCCTAAATTTAATAAAACAGAAACCCTAGATTTAACAGAGCAGACAGAAACCCTAGATTTAATAGAGCAGAAACCCTAAATTTAACAAAACAGAAACCCTAGATTTAACAGAGCAGACAAAAACTCTAGATTTAATAGAGCAAATTGTCGCACTAAACATAATAGAATAAAAATGTCAAAGGTCCGGATTTCTGATTGTCCAGATAGACAAGAGCATACTCTCCTACTTTCACACTTTCCTACGGGTGGACAGATTATATTTAAACAGAGCAGATAACAGGAAATAAATAAATAAAATGCAGACTAAAGTTAGCACCTACAATTTTCAGGTAGGTTAACAAAGCAGACAGTAGCACTACACAGATAGAAAAGTGTCAAAGGTCCGGATTTTTGATTGTCTAGATAGACAAGAGCATACTCTCCTATTTTCACACTTTCCTACGGTCAAAGCATACAGTCGTGCTAAACAGAATAGAAAAGTGAAAAGTCTGGATTTCTGATTGTCTATATAGACAAGAGCATACTCTCCTACTTTCGCACAGATTATACTAAAATAGAACAGACAACAAATCAAATAACAAATCAGATAACAGAGCTGTCCTGCTGCAACAGAAACAGAAAAAAAAAAGAAAGAAACAGAACAGAATAAGGAGGAGCTATCGCGCAGAAATGCAGAGCCACGATTCTGGAACCTGCGAAAAAGATATATATATATCTTTATTTTTATTTTCTGCAGTTGCGCTATTCTGGAACCTGCGTCTCATAACTCACAAAAACCTTAAAAAAAACCAATAACATTAGTTCTCAGGGATGTGAGTCCCACCGGGCATGCCAAAATGAAGAGGGAAAAATAGATTTGAAAGGTAAACTGATCAAAACATAACGAAATAAACATACAGAATGCTAAAATATCATAAAAGACTATTTCACCTTGCTATTTTACCTTCTCCTTTGGATTGAGCTTGATGAAGTGAAGGCACCCCTTGCTAATGCTCCACTTGATATGCTCCTTTGATTGCTGGATGTGGATGGCTCTCCAATATTGTGCACAAATGATAAGGATGAGATGATCAAGTTGCCAAGATGATTTCCTGGGCTCAAAAGGGTAGCATAAGCTTACTGAATTTCAAGATGATCTGAATGAAGGGATGGAACCCTATTTTATAGGAAGAGGAGAGGAAAACGGATGGCTAGGATGAATTCAAGATGAAGGGCTAAGATTTACTTGTGAGGTCACACAAGGTCCAAGAGAGGGTGTGGAGACCAAGAAATATGCCTTAAAGGCATTTCGTATCTCCACACTCTACAAGATGCATTGGAGGAATTAAAAAATTTCCAAAAATGGATATTATGGGGATTAGAAGAATAAAAAGGAATTAAAAATTCCTTGGGAGAGGGAAATGCCTAGAGGAATGTAAGATTTTGAAAATCTTACATTCATCTAGAAAAAGAGCATTTAAAGCTAGTGGTTGGATGAAAGGACAAAGAGTTGACTTTGTGGCTAATCATGATGATTAGCCATTAACAACTCATTAGGAGGGGAATTAGAGGAAATGTTAGGTGGGATTTATATTTGTAGGAGAATTTGACTAAAAGAATAATGTTAAGCGAGTTTAGGGAGTTTCTAGAAGAATTTATTAGGTTAATGATGAATTAAGAAGATGATTTGTAGGAATCATGTAGGTTAACTAATTAATTGATTAGCTAAGAGGAAGATTTGTGAGGATTTGATTTTTTAGAAGAATAAAGAAAGGGATTGATTTATTAAATAAATCAATCATATGCTATAGTGACAATATTAATTATATTTAATTAAAAAATAATTAAAATAATTATTTTTAGGTGTCTACACTTCCTATTAAAAGATGCCATTCCATGAAAACTCCTAACATCACTTATTCTCCTAGGTATAGCACAATTAAGTATTGCTTCTACTTTCTTGGATCCATCTTTAAGCAACCTTGTGAAATAACAAAACCAAGGTAAACTAACTCTTTTTTCAAGAACTCACATTTTTCAAGGTTGATTTTGAGTTGAGCCTCCTTCAACTTCTTCAAGACCATCTCCACATGCTTAAGGTGTTCCTCCTTGGACCTTCTAAAGACCAAAATGTCATCAAGATACAATATAAGAAATTTACCAATAAACTCAACTAAGACTTCATTCATGAGCCTTTGAAAGGTACTAGGTGCATTGGTGAGGCCAAAAGGCATCACCAACCATTCATATAGGCCTGCATTGGTTCTAAATGTTGTCTTCCATTCATCTCCAAGTCTAATTCTTATCTGATGATAACCAGATTTCAAGTCCACCTTTGTGAAGTAGCTTGCTCCACCTAGATTGTCCAATAGGTCCTCTATCCTTGGCATGGGTAACCGATATCTTATTGTGATCTTATTAATTGCCCTCGAGTCAGTGCACATTCTCCATTTTCCTCCTTTTTTAGGCACTAGAACTATGGGAACAACACAAGGACTCAATCTCTTTTTGATAAACCCTTTGTCTAAGAGTTCTTGCACTTGTTTGGTGATCTCTTCATTTTGACTAGGTGTCATTTTATAAGAAGCTTTGTTAGGCAGATTTGCCCCTGATATCAAATCTATTTGATGATTTACATCTCTCATTGGAGGCAAAGAATCGAGCATATAATCTCCTATAACTTCTACATATTGCTTTAGTAAACCTTGCACTTCTTGAGGCACTTCACTCATTGGATCTGCCCTAGCTTCATTTTTAGGCTTTAGCACTATAGCATTTCCCTAAATACCTTCTTTCTTTAATACCTTAAGGAACTCTTTACCTATCAACAACATAACACTTGACCCTACTTTTTTTTACTCCTTTGGATTAGGTAATGGATCCATTTGATACTTCTTTCCATTCTTGGTGATGAGATAACTGTTCTTTTCTCCATCATGACTGGCTTTCACATCATATTGCCATGGATGGCCCAAAAGCAGATGACAAGCATCCATAGGCAATATGTCACATAGTAGTTTGTCTTTGTACTCGCCAATTTCAAATTCCACCCATGCTTGTTCATCAACTAAGACATGTTGACCCCGGTTGAGCCATGATACTTGATAGGGAGTGAGATGAGGTAATCTTTTCAGTTTGAGTTTATCCACCATTTCAACTAAGACAATGTTCTCTATGGAACCTGAATCCACAATCATCTTACAAATTTTCCCATGTGACTTACAAGTGGTCCTAAATAAACTTTTCCTCTATGGTGGTTCTTGAGCTTGGGGTATCTTTAGCATTCTTCTCATTATTAAATTTTCTCCATTTGTCATTGGCCTTGCCTTTCTGATCGGAGAGGTCTCACTTTGAGTATCCTCCTCTTTCACTAACTGAGTCCTTATTTCACCCATGTATGAGCTTGTTGAACTTGAGACTTTTCCTGGGTGTAAGGAAAGCATAGTACAAAAAATGCTCTCCTAACACCAATTCTAAGGGGAATCAAGCAAGTATGTCTTTAAATTATTTTGCAGAACATTAAGATATACACAGACTAATGAAAAACTAATCACATAGAAAACACAATAGAGATTTAACAGTAGATTTACATGGGAAAACCCTTACAGGTAAAAAACCCACCACAAAAGAGAGATCACTTTATTCACAATTAACAAAAGGTTACAATAAAGTTATAGATCCTCTTCACATGCATTTTCTCTCAGAATCTATGTTCGGATCACAGTCATCACCTATGCAGAACACTTAGGCTTCCAACATACAGGACTCCACACTATACATCACATAGTAACCTCTCTCACACTTTTGGTTACATCTCTGGCAACATATATATCAGCCATCAATTACAACATATCAGTTAAGCATAACCGTTATGGAGTCCAATGGTCTATCATTCAGTAACATCCATCCACCTAACCAACATTGCCTTTCGGTTTCCTCTAGCTACTCTGATTACATCTATCAAATGCAGTTCACACAACAGTTAGTTGCTCCAACCGCTAGGAAGTCTAACCGTCGATCGTCATGTACTCATGACTCGTCCATTATCCCACATTTGTGAGGAAGTCGGGTCAGTTCGTATTCATATATATTGACAAGACCATCTTCAGTGTCGAAGTGTTTTACCTTTTGGACTTCGGTTCGAACGCACACCCGTAGTCAGTCTCTACTCCATCGATCATCGAAAATACAACAAATGCATTGCTCCAATCTCCTGATGAACCAGTAGATGACTCCACTAATGTGGCTCCAAATAGGTCAGCTCCATCGACTCATCAAAATAGCCTTCAATTAGGTAGACCCGATCTCCTGATGACACCACAACAAATCGATCGGGCCATCGGCATAACCCAACAATGTCACCCCGATCACTGATATCAACCCGATCACAAAAGGCAACCTCATCGGGTCATCCACAAGACAACCAAATAGCTATCTTGATCATCTAATCTTCCTTGATCTTCTCAATCTCTCTTTCTCCATGGTATTACTCCCTGGTTTTCCACCTGAGCATGCCCTCATCCACCACTAGACCGATTCCCTTTCCTCTTTCCGCACTCTGCCACATGACACCCCCTGATTTCCTCCAGAGTCCCTACCCTGCCACCTTAGGAAGGCCTCACTAACCACATAGAATGAAGCTCTTCTTTATTGTTGGGTCACGATGGAAAGTCTAACGAGCAATTTCCCATTGTGACCTAGAGACCATCGTCGGATCTTCTATGATCACTGTTCGATCAGTTGCAATCTGCTTGGACTTTAACTTTCCTTAGTCGCTCTCCTTCTGGGTCCCACCACTTGGTTGCCATGTTGTGAGGGAACATTTTGGGCACCTCACAACCTTGGTATAGTGTCAACCGCTGATAGTCCCAAAATTTTATTCCACTGTTGATCTTCCTCGGATATGTCATTGGATCTTCTCAATTTGAACGACCCTTATCTCACCTGGGCCGCTCACTTATGCCATGTGTCACTTCTTGATTGGCTCCGAAGTCCCTGTCTAGACCTACCCTAAAAATTTCTTCTCCCTTTAAAGGATCCTCTATATGTTCCTCTTTGTGAGTCCCCACTTCCTTCTTGGTTTTGATACTCTTCATTTTTTGTAACATTCTGCCCCCTGCCAAAGTTTCCTCTACCTCTGAAATTTTTACCACCTCTATGCTTTTGATTTTGCTCACTTCTCCTCTTGATCTTTTCCTCTGCCCTTAATGCCAACTGAAAACACTTATGAATAGTGTCTGGTGTGAGGATTCTTATTTCATCTTATATTTTTTGCCTAAGTCCATTCATGTATCTTGCCAATTTCTCCACTTCATTCTCATGCTTCCTAGCCCTCAAACTTAGTTTGTGGAATTCCTCAGTGTATGCATTGACATATAGTTCCCTTTGTTTCAAATTTTTTAGTCTCTTATGGATTTGAACTTCATAATCCCCTAGTAGGAATTGAGCCTTAAGCCTATCTTCATACGCTCCCATGAAGTTATCTATTTCTTACCTACTTGCACCCTTTCTTCTTGCATCATGTTCCACCAAACCAATGTTGATCCTCTCAATCTTGACTTGGCCACATTTAATCTTTTCTCCTCTACTACTCCTTATAATCAAAATGATTATTTAATGCCTCTATCCAATGTAGTAACTCCTCTCCATTGATATTTCCTCCATAGGTGGGTAATCCATCCAAGTTATCCTTGGAGATGGATTTGACTACATCCAAGAATATTTTTTGGTCTTGGGGAATTGCTACTGCTGTTTGGTCCTCCTCATCTTCCAATTCTTCATCTGTCTCATCTCCCCATTCTGTCTTAACCTTCCCCTTCTCCTTCTTAACATCTCTGGCTCTTTTACTTCCTTCCTGATCCTTCAATCCTTCTAGCATCTCTGTCACCATCTATCAGATGGCTTCTGGAGTCATTGCCTTTGGAGGCATTGAACTTTCTACTGATTCATCACAGTATGACATACACCAGTGTTTCAAAGGGTGGCTCTGATACCACCCTGATGCAGAGAGTCTTGGAGCTAATCCTATTCACCTTCTTGTCTTTCTTGTCTCAGTCAACCCTCTAAATCCTCAAGCCCATCCAATGGTACTTGGTAGGGGTTTTTCTATCTATACCTCTAAGTTCTAATCCACTTTAGCTTGCCTCCAAGGTATAGCCACTGATC
The DNA here is from genome assembly GCF_030272615.1 of Cryptomeria japonica. NCBI lineage: Eukaryota > Viridiplantae > Streptophyta > Pinopsida > Cupressales > Cupressaceae > Cryptomeria > Cryptomeria japonica. The sequence goes on along the minus strand of NC_081412.1, from coordinate 344,250,223 downwards.
TTAAACAATCAACACTTCCTATTGAGGCTTCCACCTCAATCTCTATCACCACTCCTAAGTTCTCCAACAACCTCTGCAAAGGATCCCACTTCAAAAATATTTTTCAAGAGTGTAGCATGAAGTTACACAATGTTTTGGGTGTATTCTACTAGTTTGGTTACCTTCAAATCCATCGCCAAGCTTTCTCAACCTCTCGTGGTCTCTACCAGCTCCAAATAGGCCTAACAGAATTAGCCATCCTATGGTGGTTTTCAGGGGTCAGTTACAAATATTCCAACACAAGACCACAAATAAATTTCTGATTTGAATACCCTTTTTAGGATTACAAACAATATTGCAAATTTGCATCTGGGTTCATCGTACACATATGGGAACCAAAACTATCCTATTTTCAAGGGTTTAGGCCTACCCGAGTGACTTACAAATTTGGTCTTAAAAACCTTCACCAGTAAAATCATATGCACAAATAAATTAAGGGTTCTATAAGGGAATTCAAAGGTTTTTCCAACCATGCATCAGTTTCCCCTCTACCAATCCATATGTGCTCTTAAATCACACATCTTCTATTGTCCTAACTCACCAACTCCTAGTTGTGAGCCTAGGGCATCATTGCACAATCATCACAAAGCCCTGCAAAAAATAAAAAAACTACTCTAAAAATATGTACAAACCCTAACCTAGCATTCCACATGATTACAACTGGTGCCATCAATGGATGCTCAGGTTAGAGCCATTTTCCCCTTAAACCCTACTTTGTAAGGGTTTTACACCTAGTCATAGAGAATGGATCTAATCTCTACAACCAGACTCAATCAAACTTGTTGATATACCTTATTGGAAAGTAGACTCAACAATATTTCATCCCCTGCAAGTAAATTCCTCTGTCAAGGCCATACTGGACCATACAACAGGGCAAAAATAAACAAAAATAGTCAAAACGACGACAACACAAGATTTTCCTTATTACTCAAAACTTTCTTTTTCATTCTAGAACTTTTAACCCATACAATGATGATTGTCTTGGGCTTTAAACCACCTATTTCGGTTGGTTGAACCAACTTCTTCACTGCCAACATCAAAAAATGCAACTTTTTGCAAAATATTGCAAAATGTTGCTTAGCAATTTTTACATTTTTTGACACTTAGGATGCAACTTTTCATTCAAGTGTATTACAAGGCTCCCAAAGGCCCTATAAGCATCCTAGAAGACCTAAAAACAATACATAAAACTCCTATTACATAATGACCTTGTTTTAGAGTACTACACCTATGATCAACATCAACATTACAACTTTCTAGGCTAATAGCATCCTGAACACAACAAAAGTTTGGACAACTCAACCATGGCTCTATTGAGTCACAAAATGGTTGGCCCAATTATTACAGCATTAAAGACACATAAAAGACTTAAGAACAAAACAAAATTTGCTTGGAGTGATCAGTGCCCTGCACCAACATTCCTATTATTCTTCAAGATGAGGTTCTTCCCCTCTTGGATAGAACTAACTTCCCTCCTAAGGAAGATTGTCCACCTACCCCTATGGATATGACTTTACCTTCTCCTAAAGAGAACAAAAATATTCCTCCTAAGGTTAGACTTATACCTCCTCCTTATGATGGACCTAGTCTCCTTCCTACACCTAATATTCCTCCTTTCTATGGCCTATTTCCACCTCCTTCCTCTTATCGAGAGAAGAGGCCTGCTTCTCCTATTGTTCAACCAAAAAGACCTCAACCTAAACATTCCACTATCAAGGAGAGAAGCATTCCTACTTGTTCAAGTGTTCCTCTTTCTTCTCAGCCTTCCACTAAGACTCAATGGAATCATTGTATGAGAGAACACTGACAAAGACACCATGTTTGAGCTCGTGAAGATATCCCTTAAAATACTCAATCTCCTCAGACTCTGACAGTTGACATGATTCCCTTTTCTCCTAAGCAAGATGTTCAACCAACATCTCCAAATCATAAGTTGCATAAAACATGTGATTGTTTTACTCCTATTTGTGTTCTTGCTCCTCTTTCTTTAAACTTTGATGAAGAAATGGGTGAAAATGTTATTAATAATGGCAATACAACTCCTAATACTATTGATAGTGAGTATGAGTATGTTGATGTGGACAAATAATTATTGGATAAGTTTTCACAAATCCTAATCCTAGCTCCTAGAATCGAACAAAGTGACTTACAACATGTGCATAGTCCTTGTTTGGATCTTATGATAGCTCCATCTTCAATGCTTTATGTCGCTCCTTTGGCGTGTTTCTCGCCTTCTCGAAATAGTGATCAAAAAGATCTGGAGGTGGATGTCATGCTAGATTAGTGATACTAGCACTGCAGATCTTCTCTCTCTCTCTCTCCTTTCTTTCTCTTTTGTGACCATTCTTCTATGTGTATCCCTATTCTTCTATTCTTCCCTTAATGTCTACTTGGAATGATGCAAAGCATTGAGATCTCTTCTTGGTCTCTTTCATGTTGACTCAAAAGACATCCTCTCTTCCCTTTCTTCTAAGGTAGTGTCCTTCTTTGGGGAATGAAGATTATTATATACATCATACAACATACTGACCCCGAGGAAAGCGACACTACCTTGTGTTTTGTGTTCATTATACTTGGGTTTATTCCTCGACTGGGGGCTAAATCCTTGTGATAACGTGCTCCCTCTCTTCTCTCTCTCTTGAGTGTATCCTACCTTAAAGAAATCACTCCCGATAAGGTGCATGTGATCGCTTTAATGTGGGGGCATACACTCCACTCATACTTTCCTTCTTGTGATACTTAGAATTACTTAGTGAACTTTATTTTTCTTTGTAATATTTTGTATCCTTTCTTTCATGACTCATAGTGAAGGGAACTTTGTTATTTGCAGTCATGGTTCTCCCCTTCTCAATCTTCCCTTTTACTTTGTCAATCAAAGTCGTAAGATCCTAAGTCCACTGGGGGCTTGGCGAATCTTGCCTCCTTGACATGGTAAAAGTCTTTCAATATTGTTTCCTTTTACTTTACTAACAGTATTGGCATACGCTTATACTCCTGCTAAAGTGGGGGCTAAATGTAGTGTCATAATGTTGTGACCCTAGTAATTTTTTACTGTATTAGGGTCCTCACATATGCAAACTCGAATCCTCTAGACTGATCAGAGACTAGAGATTGCTCGGCTTGCAGAAACAACTTCTTCCTTGGCTTATACATCAAACCAACTACATTCTTCCTTGGAGAAAGGGGTAGGACAAGGGCGTGGCACCCTTGTACCTGCCCTATTTTGGGGTAGGACCCTTCCTAGATCATGTATTGTGGGTTTTCCTTGGGTAGGAATCTCCCTCGATGTTGGTCTATGATGAAATTAAAATCCACCAAACATGTATTTAAGGGGGTATTTATCCTCTCACTTGCATAAGCTGAAGTTGGATAAGATTGGAGTGTGCACAAGTGATCAAGCATTCCTTTCCAGTATAGAGCATTCTCAGGACTCCATTCAAGGCTAGGTGTTGCATTCAAGTCAAGGATTCAACCATTGAAGAGGATATTGATTCCAACATTCAATTCCACACAAGCACTTCTATCAACATTGCTACTACAACCTCCTTGGAGGTGATTTACAATTCACCCTTTCATTTACATCTACTTGTAAGTACTTTCTTTCATTACTTGTTTAATTCCAAAATTGGGGTTTGACCTAAAGGCAAACCCCTAATCCCAACCCATTTCCTCTCTTTTTTGTGTATAGGTTGCAGGCGCAAAGCAGTACTTTTGGATTCGAGCTTCATTTGTAGAGGTGGAAAAACCTTTTTCCTTTTGCGGTTTTTTTGGAGGACCTTGTACATTCCCACCACGGTCCGGGCAACATTTTCTCAAATTCACAGGGTGACTTTGTCTCAACTTTTTACTGCCAAATCCAGGTGCACAACTTCATCCCATATTTCGATCTCAAGTTATAATTGTTCTTTGTCACTTTTGCACTACATAATTCAATCAATTTCCTTTCTAAATCAAACAAGGAAGAGGGGACCAAATTAGCATTCTCAATTCATTCACAATTCAATATACCATCTTTGTGTGGAGAGATTGAATCTAGTAAATTATCTTCTCCGCCTTCCTAATCTAATGGTGAAAAGTGCTTGAATGGTAATCGATAGAGAAACCCTCATCTCTCTTTGAGGGAAAGGGTCATTTTCCTTCTTGATTTATCATTCACCATTTTCCCACCATTATAGTGTTGTTGTTTGTACATCGGTTATGTAGGCCCAAAGAGTAGGATTTAGCTAGATGTACCAATCATGTTCTGTTTCAGTGACAACTTTCTTTAGAATTTTCAAGATCGTTTTGTTTGTTGCCTCTTCTTGTCTATTGCTCTATGGATAATATGGAGTTGCAAATAATTGTTGGATGTGAAACTACTCACAAAGCTCACTTACTTCTTGGTCTTCCATTATATGTCACAATGCACATTGGGATTCCATATCTGCAAATAATATAATTCAGGATGATCTTTTCTATTTGTTTTCCTTTAGTGTAAGTCATAGGGATTTCCTCGACCCACTTTGTAAAATATTATGTGATAGTAATAATGAACTTATGTTGATTAGATGAGGTAGGGTTGATTTTCCCTACTAAATCAAGTCCCCATTGTGAGAATGACCATGGTGATGTGATGGATTGAAGGTCCTATGCAGGTGCATGAACTAGATCTCTATGAATCTAGAATTGTCTGCATTTTTGTACATATTTGTAGGAATCCTTCTCCATTTTTTGCCAATAGTATCTTATTCTCAATAGTTTGTTGGCTAAATCTAGGCCATTGATATGGGCACCACAAATTTCATCATGAACTTCTTTTAGTGCTTTTTGTGCTTCTTCAGTATTGAGACATCTAAGCAAGGTGGTATCCAGACTTCTTCTATACAATGTGTCTGCAATAAGTGTGTATCTAGATGCCTAGTGTATGAGGGTCTTTCTCTAATTGGATGAAAGATCTGGAGGCATATATTGATCATGTAGATATGAGTAGACTTCTTGGTACTAGGGGGATTCAGGTCCCACTATGACACAAACATATTCTGAAGTAGATATTTAATATGAAGGTACCATTAACTTCTCTACTACGAACTCAAATTGAGTTCTATTATTTGGCATATAAAGGAGATATCCCATAGTTTCCATTGCATCAGTAACTCTATTTTGTACTCTAGGGATTTGCTCAAAAGAGATAGAGAAATGTTGTTTGAGTTCTTCTACCAATTGTTTGTAGGGTGTGAATTTATCATCCTTGGTGTCATAATCATTATTCACTTGGTTGAAGATAAGCTGAGAATTGCCATAGAATTGTAATTCTTTGATCTTCCATTGTACTGTAGTCTGAAGTCCTATTACTAGTGCTTCATATTCATCTATATTATTAGTGCATGGGAAGCTTATTCTGAATGATTTGGGGATAGAATCACCTTGAGGGGTGATAAATAGGATTCCCGCTCCTACTCCATGGGTAGTATGTGATCCATCAAAGTATATTTTCTAAGTGCTAGATGTTGTGATTGTGAAGATAGATTCATCTGGGAAATCTACCAGCATTGGATGATGGTCTTGCATTGGAGCCTCTGCCAATCGATCTGCAATTATTTGTCCTTTGATGGCCATCTTATCAAAATATTCAATGTCGAACTTGCTTAGGATCATCACCTATTTAGCTAACCTTCTAGTTAATGCAGCTCTTCTTAATAGATACTTGAGTGGGTCAAACTTTACAATGAGTTGGATCTTATGACTGATCATATAGCATATAAGCTTTTGGGAAGCAAAAATCACTACTAAGCATGCTCACTCAATAGAAGTATAATTCATTTCATAGCCTATGAGGGTTCTACTAATGTAGTAGATTGCTCTTTCTTTTCCTTGATCATCATATTGTGCTAAGAGAGAACCCAAAGCAAAGTTTGTGGCAGATATATATAATAATGGTTGTTTTCCATGGATTGGTGACACTAACACTAGTGTGGTAAGTAGATGGTCTTTCAAAGCTTGAAATGCCTCCTATTCTGACCATTTGAATGTTACACCTTTCTTTAAAAGGCATTGGAAAGGGTGGCACTTATCTGCCAATTGTTCTATAAAGCATCTTATAGATTGGATTCTCCCTTGTAGACTTCTTCATTTCTTGAGTGTTGTTGGTGCTAGCATTTCTAAGATGGATTTCACCTTTTCAGGATCTACTTCAATGCCTTTGTTTGATACAATGAAGCCCAAAATATTTCCAACTATAACACCAAATACACATTTCTTAGGATTAAGCTTTACTTTGTACTGTTCTAATCTATCAAAGATTTTAGCTAGAACTTCCAGGTGATCTTTTCTAGTTTGTGACTTGGCTAGGATATCATCAACATAATCCTCCATGATATCATGTATCATGTCATGGAACAATATTGTCATAGCTTGTTGATATGTTGCACCTGCATTATTTAAGCCAAATGGCATGACGTTCCAACAATATGCTCCCCAAGGACATGTGAATGTTGTCTTTTCTTGGTCTTCTGGTGCAATCATGATTTGATTATAACTAGAGAAACCATCCATGAGTGAAAGAATCTCACTTCCCATTGTAAGATCTACAATCATATCAATATTTGGAAGCGGAAAATTGTCCTTTAGACAAGCCTTGTTTAGATCTCTGAAGTTAGTGTAGATTTTGATGCCCCCAGTGTTCTTGGTTACTAGGGCTAGATTGGAGATCCACTCTGCATATTCTATGGGTTATGAATCCCACATCTAACATTTTTTGCAGTTCAATTTTGACTTGTAAGGATATTTGTGGATGCAACTTTCTTAACTTTTGATTGTAGGGCTTTATTCTTGGTAATAGTGGTAGATGGTGTAAAACCAATTCAAGATCCATTCCTGGCATATATGCATAGGATCATGCAAGGCTGATAGGCCTTTTCTTGAAAATTTGAATAATTTTCTCTTTTTCCAAAGGATTTAGGGATTGTGGCAGATATATTTTATGTTCATTCTCGACATCTCCTATGTTGATCTCTTCAGTTTCTTCCATTAGGAGTGTCGATTGCTTTTGATCTATTGGAAGATCATCAAGCCTACTTCTGGTCACACTTTATGTTTCTTCTAAGTCATCTGGATTGGAGGAAGAGCTTACCTCTCCAAAATATGTTGTTCTATCCAAATCTATGGTGAATCCTACCTTGTGGTCATCAAATGGGAATCCATCTCTGACACCTAAGAGCTCTTCTATAGCCTCATCATTCTCAAACCAATCTAGATTTGGCTCCTCTTTTTACCCCCAATCTATTAAATATGGGTGCATAAGGCATATATCTCTTTCCTCATCAAAGTTTTTGCTTGTTGTTATCATGCACACTTTATTATCAAATTGTCTTGTGAAGAAATTTGGGTCTATTCCTATATCTTTGTAAATCTATAGGTTGCAGGTGATCATAATATCTATCCACATCTTCTATGCTACTGCTATGGAGAGAGAAAGTCATAGTCATGTGAGTCAATGATTGTCTCAACATAGGTGTATATATCTGATTTGTCATCATATGGCTCCTCCTCAATTAGAGTTAAAGGGAACTCTGTAGTATTGATGATGTGTGCAATACTCCCATGACTTGATGATCCATCTTCATTGATTTTAGTAGGTGTTATAGATCCATCTTCACAATTATTGGAGTGTGTGTATGAAAAAGTGGTTTGTAGCTGCAAGCACAACACGTCAATTAAGTCATTATATGCATGGTTAGTAATCAATAATCAATAAGTAATAAACCATAACAAAGCGACTAATTGTCTTCTAAAAGATGCGAGTATAAGATTGCTCTCAGATTGTTATAAGCAATACTGATGACTAGACTACACCAAGACGAAGGATTTAATCTATATGATATTAACTATATGGATGCAAGATGGATGAATAATTCAAGCAAATAATCAATTCAAGCAATAATGGATGAGTAAAATGGATGCAAATAATCTAAAAAGGACAATAATCTTCAATGGCTCCAGAGCAAAATTAGCGTGATAATATTCTCCAAGCGTGTTCTCAAAAATCTCTGGGGTAAATTGAAATGAGAGCTGAAGACTGAATTTATAGAGAATCACAAAAGAGAAAAGCTCAATTTAGGATTAATTGAAAATAATTGAGAAATCAGGTTCAGTTAACCTTGAGATAGATTCCAATTATAGTTTAATTGAAATGCATTCAAATTAGAAGTCCAACTTGCATTAGAAATAATAATAAATTAATTCCATGCATTTGTGATAAAAATAGATAATTCTTTTATTTATTCAAGAAAAGAGTCTTTTCAATGCAACTGAACTTCTTTTTCTGAAAAGCTTTGAGTTCCAATTTTAGAGAATAATTCAATAATTCAATTTAATTGCTTTTCTGATTTCAAGTTCTAAATTTAGAAAAAGAAATAATATCTCAAGTTTTATTTCTCTCTCAATTCAATTCTTTTTGTTTAATTTCAATTCAACTCTTGTTTTGTGATTAATTCCTTTTGCATGATTAAATGGTAATTTTATTAATTAATTAAATATGCAAGGATATTTAATAAATTAAAATGGGATAATTGATCAAAATGATATTCTTGGAAATGATTCAATTAATTAAATAAATATTTAATTAATATTGAGCAATTGATTTGCCATGTGATATTTGATGATTAAAGAATTAATAATGTGCTCAAGATTGATTTAATTGCCTTTGGTTAGGACCTTGCTGATGTTGTCGAGATTAGAGGCCCATGGTTTAGATGACCATTTTTAGGGTATTACATGGAGTAGCTAATTTTTATACCTTTTTGTTGTGTAGCTATATCCAAAACCTTGGTGTTTTGGGTTGTCTTTAGGTAAGATGGGTTCTATTATGTCTTGAGAATTTAGTCCCAATCACATTCTTCCATCATAACCATGTCTTTGTAGCATTGTGAATTCATTCCCATATAGATCTAAGGGAATTTTAAAGGACCTTGATGATGATCTCTTTAAAGGTACTCAAACATTACATTTGATTGTGTTGACATAGTTTGAGCAACACTTTGTGTTGAATTTGTTGTTGTTGTTGGTATCTGATTTGTATTTTAGTTTAGAGTTACCCTGGGTGGCAAGATTGCAGAAATGTCAACATTCGAGGATAACTTTGCTCCATTTTGGATCAAAAGAGAGATATACCTATCTCTATTGTTATTGATAAGACCATTGAGGACTGTTAGTACTTGAGGGTCTTATTGAGCAGTCTCATTTTTTTCTTTTGTTAATTCAGTCTATAGCTCTTCAATTATGGGTAGTTGATTTGCATTTGTAGGTAACATAAAACCCCCTCTTGGTTGTGAATTTGAGCTTGTATGTGGACTCATATTCCAAGTAAGGTTGTAATAGGGGTCACTATTTGGATCCATTTGATGTTTTGCAGGGTCACTATTTGTATCTATTTCATGTTTTTCCTTTTGAGATCATGTTAATAGCATGGATGTAACTTCAAAGTGGTCTTGATACTCTATAATGTACCTACAAGGAGAATTAAGGACTTGGACAACTGATATGAAAGACTTTGATCTATTGATTGTGAGATTATATATACAAACTTAAACTACTATGAGGACTCTCTACTGCTAAGGAATTTGTCCTTCAATGGTAAGTCTGGCAAGTTGTCAAACAGTTTCTTGTTCTCTTTGTTTCTTGATTTCTCATTCAACTTTCCTTTGAATTCAAACTAGCTTACAAACTTTGTTATCTAAGACAAACTCAATCTCTTCATATTATGGGAGTCCAATTCTTAATTCCCAAGCAAGATTGTCTAAAACATCAATTATTTTTAATTGATCATTATTTGGTCCAAGGTTTGGTTGCTCAAATAGAAATTATCCATCCTCTGGTAGACCCATGCAAATGAAATGCTCTTAAGACTTCTAAGGGTGATATACTATGACTGATACAAATGATGAAAATGCAAGAATTAAAATAATGGACTTCATTGCAACCTATTGAAGTGTGCAAGATTGATTCTATCCAAGGAGGGACGTAAATGATGACTTTGAAAAGACTATTTGGATGTGAATAGTTGACCTTAATTCCTAAGTATGAGGTGAAGATTTGTGCAAAATGAGGACATAAGTTCTGACTATGCATGGGACCTAAGATCATAAAATATATCATATTCTCCATTTCTTTGAATGTGGAAAATTTGGTTTGATGTTGATACTTGATATTGTTGGCATTATTGTCATTTATGTCAACAAGTGTTGTAGGGATTCCAAGAGGATGCAGAGAAACAAGTATTGTAGGTTGCAGAAGTGGTCGTATCAGGATAACTCAGTCGATCAAGTGTTGTGTAGGTGATATCTTCTCTAGTGGTTTGATTGAAATAAGTTAGGCCAATGTCGAGTCATGAGGAGTCTCTTTTGTGTTTTGTCGAATCGGAATAGCAATGCCAAATACCAAAGCAGAGCCACACCTCAGAATAGCTGATAAAGGTGGCATAACAAGTTTGTGTTATGTCGATAGAGTAAACTACTCTAATATCATTGTATCAGAATAGCTATTGCGACTAGGAAACCATGTATACCTATTAGAATAACTATTGAATGTGGAATGACAAATTCTTACAATGGCGATAGTGTAAGCTATTCCAATAGAGGAAAATGAAGAGAAGACCCCTTGGTAAGTTTATCGGAATAACATATGCCTATATGTTGAAGGACTGTGGAGTTGTGATTTTGGAATAGCTATGTCGATGCTTGTTCATGTTGGGTCATTGGAATAAGTTTGTATTAACAGATTAGTGTTCAAATCTTAGTTTGATAGTGTTGGTTGTTCCGATGAGTTTTCATTTTTGGGTAACCTATGTCGATGAAGTTTGTCACCATGGCATTAAAGTTTCGATATACCTATGCCGATAAAGGGAGGTTGACAGTATGTCATCGAAATGACTTATACTGTCGTTCTAGCATGTTTTTTCCTGTACCCTTAATTATGGTAATTTTGATACATGGTCATTTAGCTTGGAGGTTCTTCATTCAGAATAACTATGGTGATGAACATGAGGAAAGAGAAATCCAAATGATAGAGTAGATTGACAAAAGTATTTATTGTAAGCCCGATGTGTTTGCAGAGCATGCCACAACTATAGTCCGACTATGACAGAGTCTTATGTGGCTGATGACCGATCTTGACCAAGTGACTTGAATGAAGAATATGAAGACATGTGTCTCCTTGATGAAGAGAGAACCAATTTGATATGCAAAAGTTGGTGATGGTGGATTTAAGTATGGTAGCTATCTATCTTGTTTGGGTAGGTTAACAAAGGATGAAAAATTCATTAATGGCAACCAAGTTACAGGAAGGCTATGTGGCTCGAGGAAGGATTGTAGATCATTTTAGGTAGAGGAAGATAACTAAAATTAGTAATCCAATTATAGAGAAAGATCTGAAGATAGACAAGATGCATTTAATTTAGGTAGCTAATCTGAGATATTATTCAGGGCAAAGAATAAAATCTCTTGAGTTATAGACCTCATTTTAGAATAACTGGTGGACAACTGAGAGGGGGGGTGAATCAGTTGTCAACAAATTATATTAATCAAACCACTTTATAACCTTTAACCAAAGCACATAAACATTAAATACCAAAACAGCTGAAATAGATACCAGTAAGCAATAAAACTTAAGAATGGAACATAGAATCAACATAATGCAACCATACCACACAACATCATGATTTGTATGTGGAAAACCTAGTAAAGGGAAAAATCAATGTGGGAAGTCTACCCATAGTCAGATGATACTTCTGCAGAAAGTATTTGATACAATAAGGGGCCTGCACATCCAGGGAGGTGTTGGGATAACCAATGAACAACTATGAGGGGGGGTGAATTAGTTGTTAACAAATTATAACTTTTAATCCATAGTATGACCTTAAACAAATCAAGTACCGATAAAGCACAGACAGATGCCAGTAGGAACAGATACTGGTAAACAATACAACTTAATAATTAACCATATAATCAATGTAAAGCAACTATACCACATAACACCATGATTTGTATGTGGAAAACTTAGAAAGGGAAAAACCACGGTGGGAAGCCTACCCACAGTCAGATGATACTTCTACAGAAGGTATGTGTTACAATGAGGGGCATGCACTTGTAGGAAGGCACACTGCCTAGAGCATACTGCTCATTATGAAAGAGTCTCACTAACTACAGAAAGGCTAGAACCTTCTCAAGATAAATGGAAAACAATCCAATAGAGTGAAATACTAGAAATAACATCTACTATGCCCAATTACAGTCCCGGTTAAGCTCAATGTCGGAGGACTAAATCCTCTTTTGAATCCAATTCGATCACCAATGATTGATCAACTCCTCTGCCTAAATGATATTACAATATTTGCACATTACATTCCTTGACCATGAACTTTCCAATAACCATGATACTTTAAAAAGAGTTTCTATCTCTTATTTATAAAAACCCTAAGGCCTAAACTAATTAGGTCTGCCACCTAGAGATATTACAATAATATCATTACATATTTCCATTTACAATGATATGCCATGTCGGCTTAAGACCAAAACAATAATAACAAATCCATAAAACATCTCGAATCATCCAAGTAACATGTAGAGTACACGCTAGCATGATATCGGTCCATAACCTAGATAGGTACCGGACCTATTCTGGGTCCACCACGCCAAAGTAATATCTTCAAGCATTTGAAGAATGATCAAATAACATCTTCAACATCCTTAAATCCTCAAAGAAGCTGCACCAACAACAATTGTGCATCTTGTCATGATTCCTTAATGAAAGCTCTATCAGTAAAGCCTTAAACCAGTGTCAGTAAGGGTTTATCAGAGTGTATGATAACATCCAATTACCAAGCCAATACCAACTGACCAAAACATGCTCATGGAGCATATAACTCATGAAATCCAATATACTTCACTGATCCAAACATGTCGGAAGTGTCAATAGATAATCTCTTCTATCGGTAACACTAGATCTTCTACCGGTAACCAAAACTTTTCTATCGGTAACCATCCATATCAGCTAGTGTTGACATTAATGACAAAACATCAATACAACACATAATCAATTCATCCATAATGCCAAAAATCTCCCCCTTTGGCATTGATGGCAACAATAGATGTGAAAAATATCTAAGTACCAAGAGATGCCAAACAAGTCTCCCTTTGTGGAAGATAACCAACAATCAATAGCTCTCCCCCTGTGAATGATATCTTTGTAAGGTTCAGAATGATTTTTCACATTACTATCACTCCCCTTTGACATCAATGCCAGATTTCTGACAAATATATCAAAGCAATGATATAAACCTTTGAATCTCAAAGCTGACTACTCCCCCTAAGTAGTAGCACCACTCATTAGTGCCAGAATGAATAATGTTTCTGATAATACATGTCGGACTGATGACAAACTTCATCAATCAAGTCTTTGTCGGAGGGGCAGAAACCCCTAACCTGTCTCTTAAATATTCAAATGATTCCTTAGACAACAGTTTAGTGAATATGTTTGCAATCTATTCTTTATTGTTCACATAAACCAATTTGACTTCCTTTTCTTCTACCTTGTCCTTCAAAAAGTTATAATTTATTGAAATATGTGTAGTCTTCGAGTGAAATACTAGATTATTAGACATGTCAATAGCTGTAGAGTTATCACAATAGATAACTACCGGTTCACTACAATTTACGTTGATATTCTTCAACATTTTCTTCATCCACAAAACTTGAGTGCAATTAGTTGTTGCTACAGCATACTCAGCTTCTACAATAGATAAAGAAATGCATGACTATTTTTTGCTTATCCATGAAACTAGTTTATTTCCAAGAAAGAAAGCCCCACCAAAAGTGTTCTTCTTGTCATCAGTATCACCTGCCCAATCTGAGTCTGTATATGCACATAAAGTGAAATCATCATTTCTGGAATACCATACACCATATTATGTTGTTCCTTGCAAATACTGAAATATCCTCTTTACTGCACATTCATGATTTTCTTTAGGATTACTTTGATATCTTGAAACAATACTTACTGAATTCATAATATCAGGTCTAGTTTGAGTTAGATATAACATACCACCAATCATAGATTTATACCTTGTCATATTTACCGGTGTAGAAGTATCCTTGATATATAATTTCTCACTTGTAGCCATAGTAATACTTACCGATTTGGAATTCTCCATACCAAACATTTGTTGGCATTATAACAGACAATAAGAGATTGTTGGCATTTCAATATGGATATTGAGAAGGTTGTTGATGATTATGGATATAACTGATTAAGGATGTTTATTGTCTTAATATTATTATTTTGTCATTAATATCAAGAAATTGATTTTCTAATTCAGTATGATGTTGCCATATCTTAAGAAGTATGATTTGATGAGTATAAAGATGTCGGTAAAAGACACAGAAAGATTGTGATGAATAAGGGGAGAAATAAGTTATTCAATGGGCAACTATTACTGAGTTAGACAATTATGAGATCATGATGTTTAGATTGTTTTGATATCCTACATATGTTGTTGATTGTAAGGTTAATACTATACTATGTTACCGAACAAAGAACCTAGTCGGTAAACCCTAAGGAACCTAGTCTGTAAACCCTAAGGTTATCATTATCGGTTAATGAAGGTGGAATGTCTACCGAGTGAAGTTTAGTATTTACCGAGTTGCAACCGAGCTGTAACAAAATGCATTAAATGATTAAAAGCGTTATTTAATGAAGGAAGCTGATGAGCTAGAATTGATTAAATGATTGGTATGTCGTGCATGAAGTTTGTTAAAGAATCTATGGCAATGGAAGATCAGCAGAAAGATCTACAGCTCAGATTGAACCGCAATACCTTAGCACAAGTTCCAAGAAATGTATGCAAGTTCCAAGGTGAGGTAAAACGTTTTCAGATCGAAGGATACATTGAACCTGGTCAAGATTGAAGATCTAATGGTTATGATTGATCATGGGATATGTGATAAGGAGATTAAGCGGTTAGCAAATTGTTTATAAATAAGGAACTGTTGATAAACAATGCATGCGGGCAAGTGTAAGCATAGGGATGCTACATAGTGATTATCGAGCACAGAAACTTGAAGACTTGTTTGATTAACAGAGTATAGAGCCTAGCAGAGGGACAAGATAAGTCCTACGACTAGATTGTATTGAGCAAATAAGAATCTGCTATAGCATTTCAGATGCAAAGTTGCAAATATATTTTTATTACTGTTATTTTGTGAAGTGACAGAAAATCTCTTAACCGAGTGGACTTAACAGTCTTATTTGTAAAACCCTCTAGCAAGGTGACATTCTGATTAAGTGTTTGAAACCCTTTAACGAGGTCACCTCTAACAAGGTGAAGATCCTAATAGATCTGAGGGAAATCCCTTAACCAGGTCACATCTAGCAATGTGTTTGTAATCTTTAACAGGATTTGCTTTTAACCGAGCATACTCTAGAAGAGTATATTTCTTAGTGGGTCCAAAATTCCACAGTGGTTTTTCCCTATTTGGGTTTCCATGTTAAATTTGGTGTTATGAGTGTTGTTATGATTATGTGTTCTTAAGGTTGTATGTTTTAGAGTTTTGATTACATATATCTATTCAAGCTACCGAGGTTGAATCTGTGATTTTATGGAAGATTAAGTTTATATGATTCACCCCCCCCTCTCATCTTGTTATCTTGGAATATATACTTAACAATTAGTATTAGAACTATCAATTGGTATCAGAGCTTTGGTCTCCAAAAGAAATAGTTTAAAGGTACTTGAGGAAAAGATCCAAAGATGTATAAGAGGGATGCACTAAAGTTGAACAAGTCAAGCTTCTCTACATGGCAGAAAAGGATGAAGTTGCACCTATCAGGAGTTGGAGAATATGTTGTATATTATCTGGAGAATGATTTCATTACACTGAGCACCTATCCATTGACAATGGAAGAGATAAAGGCAAAGCAAGAACATATTCAAGCAATGATTGAAATAACATCTGCATTGACCAACTTAGAGTTTAATGATCTAGAAGGATGCAATGATGCCAAGGCAATGTGGGACAAGCTCATATCTGTGTATGGTGGTGATGAACATGTTCAAAGAGCAAAAGTGGATAGTCTAAGAGGACAACTTGAATCCATGAGAATGAATGAAGGTGAGAACATAACCCAGTACAGTACAAGGTTAAAGGAGATTGTTAATCAAATCAAAGGAGCAGGAGGAACCATTGAAGAGAAGGATGTCACAAGTAAGTTATTAAGAACCCTTCTACTAGCTTATGCAATCCGAGTCTCTACAATCAATGAATTGAGGTCTGTACCCAATATGCCAGTTTCTTTGGATGCTACTATTGGTAAGCTACATGCATTTGAATTAAGTAATTTTGATAACAATGGGTCTTCGGTAAATAAAATTGAGTCTGCATTTAGTTCTTTTCATCTTGATGAGTCTGATGATTACAATGATAGAAAGTATAAGTACTCTGAAGGGAATCACAGTGGAGCAAGTGAAATATTTCATAAGAACATGGAAGAAGTACACAAACTGTATGAGGAAATTAGAAAGCAAGAAGAGTTTGAAGCACTATTAGCCAGAAGGTTACTGAGAGGCAAAGGTAAGTATAAAGGAAAACTACCTTTGAAATGTTTTAATTGTGATAAGATAGGACATATGGCTTCTAACTATCCTGACAAAGATTCTACTGAAAAGAGAGATTGTCGAGATGACAGACAGAAAAATAATCCTTACAGAGGATACCGAGACTTCAAAAGAAGAGATAGAAAGTCATGCCTAATAGCTAATGAGGAATCTAATGATGATAAATCAGATGAAACTGATACAGAGGAAGTTGTTTATGTGGCTATCAAAGATGGATCAGATGAAGAAAGGTATGAAGAAAAAGCCCTAATATCTCACATAAATACTAATGATTCTTGGATCATAGATAGTGGATGCTCACATCACATGACAGGTGATAAACACAAGTTTGTTATGTTAGAAGATTATGATGGAGGTTATGTAAGATTTGGTAATGATGCACCATGTCCGGTAAAAGGTAAACGATCCATAACACTTCTTGACAATGCTAAATGTAATGATGTTTATTGGGTTGAAGGTTTGAAATATAATTTGTTGAGTGTAGTATAGCTAAACAACACAGGTTACTGAATAGAATTTTAGAAAGGAATTGTCAAAGTTCATGACAAGCATGGAAAGTTAGCATCTACTGGGACTCAAACAAAAGGTAACACATTTCACCTTGACTCAACTCAAAATAATTGTCTTTATGCAAAGATAGATGATACCTGGTTATGGCATAAAAGGTTTTGTCATGTAAATTTTGATAATCTGATCAAAATAAGTAAGAAACACCGAGTAAGAGGTCTACCTAGTTTGGAAAAACCTGAGAATGCTATGTGTCGAGGATGCTAGATGGGTAAGATGACAAGATCAAGCTTTACAAGTAAGTCCTACACTTCTAAGGGAATTTTAGATCATGTGCACACTGATCTTTGTGGTCCTATGAAAGTTTGAAGTTATTATGGTGATAAGTACATATTATTTGTGGATGATTACTCAAGGATGATGTCAGTAATGTTTTTAAAAGAAAAATCAGAAGTTTTTCAAATGTTTAAATGGTACAAGGCAAGAGTTGAAAATGAAACAGGAAGACAACTGAAATGTCTCAGATCAGATAGAGGAGAGTTTACCTCTGATAAGTTCAACTTATTCTGCAATGATCATGGTATAAAAAGACAAGTCTTTGCACCGAGAACTCCACAGCAAAATGTGATAGCTGAGAGAAGAAACAGATCAATTGTGGATTGTGCAAGGACCCTGATGATTGAAAAGAAAGTGCCACAAACATTTTGGAGAGAAGCAATAAGCACTGCAGTTTACACCCTAAACCAAGTACAACTGAAGAAAGGAACCTTTAAGACACCATATGAAATCTGGTATGACAAGAAACCTAATGTAAGTTATTTCAAAATCTTTGGAAGTAGATGCTATGTACACAAAGATGATAGAAATGGAAAGTTTGATCAGAAAAGTGAAGAAGGAACATTTCTTGGTTATTCTTCTAGAAGTAAAGCATTTAAATATCTGATCAAATCATCTAACAAAATAGTAGAAAGCTCAAATGTGAAAATTGATGAATTTGCAAAAAGAAATGATGAAGGAAATTCTAAGGAACCGGAAGATTATGAAGAATTTGTCTATGTTCAACCGACAAGTCCTACCGAGAGAGTTACTGAAGAAAATAAAGAGTATATTTAGTTACCGAGTGATGAAGAAGATCATACAGAGCCTACCGAGCCTGTGTTAGCCAAGTATGTCAGAAGGAATCATGCATCAAGTCAAATTATAGGAGATAAGGATGATTCAATGATGACAAGAAACAAACTGAGACAAAACACATGTCTGATATCTGAATTTGAACCAAGGATAGTGAAAGAGGCATTTAATAGTGAAGATTGGATAAATGCTATGACAAAAGAGATTGATCAAATCAAGAAGAATGACACATGGACACTGGTCCCAAGACCGAAAGATAAAAATGTAATCGGTACAAAGTGGATTTTTCAGAATCAAGCTAAATGAAAAAGGTGAGGTCATTCGAAATAAAGCAAGACTAGTTTGCAAAGGTTATGCTCAAGAAGAGGGAATTGATTATGGTGAGACTTTTGCACCTATGGCAAGACTTGAAAGAGTAAGAACATTGTTGGCATATGCTGCTTTCAAAAATTTCAAGGTATATCAAATGGATGTCAAATCTGCATTTCTGAATGATATATTAGAAGAAGAAATTTATATTGAACAACCTGAAGGATTTGTTGAAGACAAGAATAAAGATCAGGTATGTAAATTGAACAAAGCATTATATGGTTTGAAACAAGCTCCTAGAGCATGGTATGAGAGATTGAACTCTTATTTGATCAAGATTGGTTTTATAAGAACAAGTGAAAACAACAATATGTACATGAAGAATGATGAAGACAATGTAATACTAATCTCAACCATATTTGTTGATGACATTATATTTTGTGGGAATGATTCTCTATGCAAAAACTTTGGTAATGAAATATGCAAAGAATTTGAGATGTCATTAATCAGTGAGATAAAGTATTTAATAGGTCTACAAATACTGCAAATGAAAGATGAGATTTTCATTACTCAATCCAAGTACATAAAGGAAATCTTGAAGAAATTTGGAATGGAGGATTCAAAACCAGTAAGTACTCCTATGACTACCAGCTATAAATTATCAAAGAATGATGAATTTGCATCTATTGATGAGACACTTTACCAATCCATGATTGGAAAGCTACAATATGTTGTTCACAACAGACTAGACATAGCACATGTAGTAGGTATAGTTGCAAGATTTTCTGCAGATCCCAAAGCTGAATATGTTGCTGCAGCATTGAATTGTACTAATATAGCATGGATCAAACAACTGTTGGAAGGTATAAATGAGAAAGTTACTGAGCCAGTAACTATATTATGTGACAATACTAGTGCCATTAATATTTCAAAGAATCCTGTTATGCACTCTAAGACAAAGCACATCTCTATCAAATATCATTATCTTAGAGAAGAAGTTCAAGAGAAGAAAGTGGTGTTGGAGTATGTTAGCACAAAGGAACAAATAGCAAATATCTTCACCAAGCCACTGCCAAGGGACACTTTTGAGTATCTCGGAAGCAAGTTAGGGGTCCTACCCCTATCTTCTACTCATTGACCAAGTTCGGTGAAAGCATCAATTCGATGACTCTAAAGAATATCTTTTAAGAGTTGATGTTGATTTACACACTTTAGGATGTTTTCTAAAGGTGCATAGGAAACAAAAACAAGGAACAGAAATTGTAGACATAATGCTCTGACCGAGACTGAGTTGACACATAACAGCAAGGAATTCACTTCTCAGCGGAAGAAATCATGTTTTAGTTCTTTACTTTTTGGCATTGTTGTCAAAGGGGGAGAAGACTAATGTATGGGGGAGAAGTCTGATGATAGGGGGAGAGCATTTCAGAATCTCACAGCAATCTGAATCAATTAGGTCAAATCAATTGGTTTTGCCATCAATGCCAAAGGGGGAGATTGTTGGCATTTCAATAAGGATATTGAGAAGGTTGTTGATGATTATGGATATAACTAATTAAGGATGTTTACTGTCTTAATATTATTATTTTGTCATTGATGTCAAGAAATTGATTTTCTAATTCAGTATGATGTTGCCATATCTTAAGAAGTATGATTTGATGAGTAGAAAGATGTTAGTAAAAGACACAGAAAGATTGTGATGAATAAGGGGAGAAATAAGTTATTCAATGGGCAACTATTACCGAGTTAGACAATGATGAGATCATGATGTTTAGATTGTTTTGATATCCTACATATGTTGTTGATTGTAAGGTTAATACTATACTATGTTACCGAGCAAAGAACCTAGTCAGTAAACCCTAAGGTTATCGCTATCGGTTAATGAAGGTGGAATGTCTACCGAGTGAAGTTTAGTATTTACCGAGTTGCAACCGAGCTGTAACAGAATGCATTAAATGATTAAAAGCATTATTTAATGAAGGAAACTGATGAGATGGAATTGATTAAATGATTGGTATGTCATGCATGAAGTTTGTTAAAGAATCTATGGCAATGGAAGATCAACAGAAAGATCTACAACTTAGATTGAACCACAATACCTTAGCACAAGTTCCAAGAAATTTATGCAAGTTCCAAGGCGGGGTAAAACATTTTCAGATTGAAGGATACATTGAACCTGGTCAAGATTGAAGATTTGATGGCTATGATTGATCATGGGATATGTGATCAAGGAGATTAAGCGGTTAGCAAATTGTTTATAAATAAGGAACTGTTGATAAACAATGCATGCGGGCAAGTGTAAGCACATGGATGCTACATAGTGATTACCAAGCACAGAAGCTTGAAGACTTGTTTGATTAACATAGTATAGAGCCCAACAAAGGGACAAGATAAGTCCTATGACTAGATTGTATTGATAAAATAAGAATCTACTTTAGCATTTTAGATGCAAAGTTGCAAATATATTTTTATTACTGTTATTTTGTGAAGTGACAGAAAATCTCTTAACCAAGTGGACTTAACAGTCTTATTTGTAAAACCCTCTAGCAAGGTAACATTCTGATTGAGTGTTTGAAACCCTTTAACAAGGTCACCTCTAACAAGGTGAAGATCCTAACAGATCTGAGGGAAATCCCTTAACCGGGTCACATCTAGCAATGTGTTTGTAATCTTTAACATGATTTTCTTTTAACCGAGCATACTCTAGAAGAGTATATTTCTTAGTGGGTCCAAAATCCCATAGTGGTTTTTCCCTATTTGGGTTTCCACGTTAAATCTGGTGTTATGAGTGTTGTTATGATTATGCATTCTTAAGGTTGCATGTTTTACAGTTTTGATTACATATATCTGTTTAAGCTACCGAGGTTGAATATGTTGATTTTATGGAAGATTAAGTTTATATTATTCACCCCGCCTCTCATCTTGTTAGTTTGGCATCTGTACTTAGCAATTAGTATCAGAACTATCAACATTTTCACCAATTCCCTCAGATACTTAGTTTGACAGATAAAAATGCCTTTGTCAGTTTGAGTAATCTGTAAACTGAAGAAAAATTTCATCTCACCAATCATGGACATTTCAAATTCATTTTTCATGTTGTTAGCAAATTCCATGCATAGTTTATCTTCTCCTCCAAAAATTATATCATCAACAAAAACTTTAATAATTAGAATATCATTATCAGTGATCTTATAATATAGATTACTATCAACACTACCTTTAGTAAAACCAAGCTTCAAAAGATATTTATCCAACCTTGCATACCAAGCTCTAGAAGCCTGTTTCAGACCATATAAAGATTTCTTCAATCTGCAAACCATGTCTTTATCATTTGCTAGTGAAAATCCATCGGGTTTCTCAATGTAAACTTCTTCCACAAGATCACCATTTATAAATGCACATTTGACATCCATTTGATAAACCTTATAGTTCTTATAAGCTGCATAGGCAAGAAATAGTCTAACAACTTCAATTCTAGCTACAGGTGCAAATGTCTCACCATAATCAATTCCTTCCATTTGAGAATATCCTTTACAAACGAATCTAGCCTTGTTTCTTATAACTTGACCATTCTCATTCAGTTTATTTCTAAAAATCCATTTAGTTCCAATATCATTCTTATTTTTAGGCTGAGAAACTAAAGACCAAGTTTCATTCTTCTCTATTTGATCTAATTCATCTTCCATAGCCTTTAACTAATGTTTATACTTACAAGATTCAATAATAGTTGTTAGTTCAACTTGAGAAATAAGGCACACGTCTTCATTTAATAGTTTTCTTCTTGTCATAACTCCCTTGTTTCTATCTCTAATAATTTGATCTTCAGAATGATTTAATCTTACATACCTTGGTGCCTTTTGAACTTTAGGTTCACCACTTTGATCATCAGTCATAGTTGAATGTTCTGATTGTGCCGATGTAACTGTCTCATCTTCCTGTACCAGTTGAGGCATTATTGGTTCAGTTATGATCATTTCCATTGTTGGTTCCCTATCATATGATATAGAATGATTTATGTATTGTTCATCCACTTTCACATTAGCACTCTCCACAATTTTCTGCAATCTTTTGTTATAACATCTATATGCTTTTCTTTGAATTGAATAACCAAGAAATATCCCTTCATCACATCTCCAATAGAATCATCTCTTTTGATATAGCATTTACTTCCAAAAATTCTGAAATACTTAACACTAGGTGTATGTCCAAACCATAGTTCATAAGGTGTCTTACCGGTTTAACCTTTGATGTGAACTTTGTTGAATGTGTAGACTATCGTACTCACTGCTTCTCTCTAGTAAATATGAGGCAATTTGTCTTCCATCATCATAGATATAGCTGCATCCAAAATGGTTATGTTCTTTCTTTCAACTACTCCATTTTGCTGAGGAGTCCGAGGTGCAGATAGTTGTCTCCTGATTCCATTTGTCTCACAGTCATGATCTGATCTTAGACATTTGATTTTCAATCCAGTTTTTGTTTCAACCTTCACTTTAAAGATCTTGAAATTCTCAAAGGCTTCAGACTTCTCCCTCAGAAAAGTCACCCACATCATTCTAGAGTAGTCATCAATAATCAGCATGAAATACCTATCACCTTGAAAGCTTCTAGTCCTTGCTGGACCACATAAGTCAATGTGAATCAAATTAAGTACATCATTAGATTTATCATGTATTCTCTTAAAAGAACTTCTGACTTGCTTACCCAATTGACATTCCTTACACACCGGATTGTGAGGATTCATAATCTTAGGTATATCTCTAACTTCCTTAATTGAATTGATCTTAACAATGCAGTCAAAATTAACATGACACAACCTCTTATGCCATAGCCAACTCTCATCAATATGAGAAATCAAACATGTCTTATTACCAATGTTCAAGTGAAAGATATTACTTCCTATCTGAATACCGATTGCAATTTCTAAACCAGTCTTGTTAATGATTTTGCATTTTCTATCTTTAAACTGAAGTTGAAAACCCTTATCAACTAATTAACCAACACTCAAAAGTTTATGCCTTAAACCTTCTACATAATAGACATTATCAGTGTTATGCTTGCCATCCAAAGAAATAATACCTCTACCTTTGATCATAAATGCCTTGTCATCTCCAAATCTGACTTGACCATCATTGTATTCTTGCAAGGACACAATATTTTATTTTATCCCCAGTCATATGATGTGAGTATCCACTATCAATTACCCATTCATCCTTATCTTCAACTTTTTCTACTAGGGCCTTCTCTTCATTTTTGATAGCTAGTTCTAGTTCATCTTCCTTCAAAGCATAGAACACCAATTCTTTTCCATTTCCAGATCCACTAGTAGAGTCTTTTGTTGTTTTATCTATAGATTCATTTGTTACTCCTTCCTCATCTGCTATGTAGTATTGTTTACTTTTCTTGAATCTGTATATGTTTGGGTTAGGCTTAAAAGTTTTCTTAACTCTTTCCTCAAACCTTGCATTCCTTTCAGGACATCTAGATGCAAAATAACCAATCTTATTACATGCAAAACATTTAAAAGGTACTTTTCCTTCATACTTACTTATAGTTGGACCTTTAGGTACTCTTCTAGCAAACAAGGCTTCAAGTTTCTCAAGCTCTTCATCTTCTTTCCTCATGTCTTTCAATTCTTTTGCATATAGGGCTCTCTAATCAATTTTTTCGGTAGATGTTGATGATGATGCATGAAAAACAGGTTCAGACGTTACAGATTCAAATTCTTCAAGCTCAAAAGAAGATAATTTCCCAATCAGAATATCTCTGTTGGCTGAAATGTTTGCCATTGTTCTTAACTCATTAATAGAAGTTGTCTTCATCTTGTAATCTGGTGGAAGGGCTCTCAAGACTTTGGAAACTATTTCATCTTCACTTAGAAATCCTCCACAACATTGAATTCCCATAACAATATCATTTACTCTTTCCATAAACACAACAATTCTTTCATTTTCTTCCATTTTCAAGATTTCATACCTTACTCGGTAACCATCAAGTTTAACAATTTTGACAATAGGGTCACCTTCATTTAGAGTCTGCAATTTGTCCCATATAACCTTAGCCAATGATTTGTCAGTCAATCCCATAATCTGCTAATCAGTAAGTGCACACAAGAGCGCTTCTCTAGCTCTGCAATCATTTTCAATATTCTTATCTAGGTCTGCAAGAGCAGGATTGCTAGATGCTAGATCATAAGGTGTATATCCTTTCTCAGTGATCTCCCAAATATCCTTGTAAGACATCTAAGATGAGTCTCAATTTGAATTTTCCATATCCCGTAATTTGTTTCATCAAGCTTAGGGATTTCTCTTCTGAAAATAGCTACCGGTGGATTAGAAGTGTTAGTTGCCATAGGATCTACCTCAAGCAGTTAAGCTTCTACAAAAGAGCACTAATGCTCTGATACCAATTGTTAGGATAACCAGTGAACAACTAAGAGGGGGGATGAATCAGCTGTTAATAGATTATAACTTTTAATCCACAATATGACCTTAAACAAATCAAGTACCGGTAAAGCACAGACAGATGCTGGTAGGAACAAATACTGGTAAACAATACAACTTAATAATTAACCAGATAATCAATGAAAAGAAACCATACCACATAGCACCATGATTTGTATGTGGAAAACTTGAAAATGGAAAAACCACGGTGGGAAGCCTATCCACAGTCAAATGATACTTCTGCAGAAAGTATGTGTTACAATGAGGGGCCTGCACTTGTAGGAAGGCACACTGCCTAGAGCGTACTACTCATTACAAAAGAGTCTCACTAACTATAGAGAAGCTACAACCTTCTTAAGATAAATGGACAACAATCCAATAGAGTGAACTTCTGGAAATAGCATCTACTATGCCTAATTATAGTCTCGGTTAAGCTCATTGTCAGAGGACTAAAACCTCTTTTGAATCCAATTTGATCACCAATAATTGATCAACTCCTCTGCCTGAATTATATTATAATATTTGTTGGCATTTTGGCACTATGTTGTCATTGATGTCAACTGGCATGATGGAAATCCACATAAGAGTGAGCATAAAGAATGAAGGTCAATCGGTCTAAAGGATGGTTGCTTGTTTATGATGAAGAGGCAGAATGTTAAAAGTTATCTCAAACTACCAGAGGTGAAAATGTGTAACCGATACAAGATGCTCTATCGGGTAATAGAAGAACAACACTCTACTGGAAAAGAGATATACCAGCATGTGTTTTTTCGGACTGACTGTGAGTTGATGGGCCATGTCTTGATCTATGTGATGCCATGTGGAGAAGAGGTGGCAAGTGTGTTGTGGTTGGTGAAGCCTCATCGACAGGGTTGATGAAATAGATAATCGCCATTAATGAAGGAGCCACAAATCACAGGATTGCACCTGACTGATTGCGGCTCGAGGAAGAAGGAATGACAAAGGAAGATCAGGGTGCAGTTGGTGCCTGAATCAAGGTAAATGAAATTTGATTCAGGACATTCTCATAAAGGAAACTTCTGGAACAGTTTGTGTGTCATCTGACTTCATGACAGAAAATCTGATTCGTGATTGCCATTGCAAGAAAAACATGTATTGGATAATAAAAATTGCATGCAGGTGCAGTCTTCAAGGATAGGTGATTGATCCAAGATAGGTGGGATTGGATCTCATGGAGATTGTGTCAAAAAGAGAAAACCCTAACTACCCAGGTTTTTAAATTGCATTCTGGTGAGAAAGCAAAGAATAAGAAATGAGAGCTCTGGACAGATGTCGGGGTTGATGCTGTGAAGATTAAGAAGAGAAGAGAAGGGAGAGAGAGAAAGGAGAAATTTTTTGAAGGTGTTCTGAGCAAGTTGCAGTGTGAGTGAGCAAGCAAACCGGTGAGAGGATTCCACTCGCAGTATCATAATCTGGCAGTTGAACTTAACCGGTAAGGTATGGTAGAGTAAGTAGCATCCTAGTGTGACACAGTGTGTTGAGAGACTGTGTGTGAAAGGGAGAGAAAGATAATAGAGAGTTATTTGATTCTAGAGTTGCATAATTCATTTGCAAAAAGAATCCTCAATTGTATTCAAATAGTATTTCAATATACATCGCCAAGTTGAAGCTTGGTGCAGGGGTTGGTACCCTAAAAGTGCAGGGGTTGGTGCTCCTTGGGTTGGTGCCCAAAATCTTTGTAAGTTTGTGTTTGACCTGTGAGGCTGGATTGGAGCAGTAGTCTCCAACAACTCTTCTCACCAAGGTTTTTCCCATAGTGGGTTTTCCTCATAAATCTGGTGTTGTGAATTTATTGTGTGTGAATGATCTCTTTGGTTTTCTCTCTTGCATTACCGGTATGATTATTTAGTGGTCAAGTAAATAGTTGATTGTCTGGAGTTAGATCGATAAGAGGAAAGATTTAGGAACCACTGATTCACCCCCCTCTCAGTGGTATTCTATTTTCAACAATTGGTATCAGAGCTTGGTTCCCAGTTATCTTTAAACCTTTGGGTAGATTATGGACTTTGAGCATAATGGAAAGAAGTGAGTCTGCTTGCTGAAAATCCTGCATGTTTGATGGATCCAACTATGCCTTCTGGAGCAGAAGAATGGAGACCTATATTTTATCTCTTGGTTTTGATGTATGGATGTCGGTCAAGAATGGGTATGTCATTCCTAATAATCCTCCCACTGACCCAGATGCAAAAAGGGAGTATGAGAATAATGCAAAGGAAAAACATGCCATCTTGAGCGGACTATCTGATAATGAATTTGTCAAAGTCATGCATTGTGTTTCAACAAAGGAGACATGGGACAAATTGCAAAGGTTGTTTGAGGGAGATGCAAATGTCAAGAAAGCCAAGTTGCAAACACTAAGGAGCCAACTTGAAAGCATCAAAATGAAAGATGATGAAAAGATTGCAGACTATCTTCACAGATTTGATGAAACTGTGAATACTATTAGAGGACTTGGAGAAGAGATTGCAGATGAGATTCTTGTCAAAAAGATACTTAGATCTCTCATTCCAAATATGATACTAAGGTGTCATCCATAGAAGAATCCAAGGATCTGAAGACTTTTACAATGGATGAACTATTTGGCTCCCTGACAGCCTATGAGATGAGAACAACCAACGAGACTTCCTCAAGGAAAGAAGCAACATTCAACATAACTAAAAAGGGCAAAGAAGTTGTTACTCATAAAGAATCCTACTATGTGTACACTGGTACAGAATGTTGATCTAGTCACACTGGCATCATCTAAGAATTCCACAGTGACTAAAGAACAGTAGCAAGTGAACACACCCAGGTATGTAAGATTAAATCACTCTGAAAGTCAAATAATTGGGAATAAGTATCAAGGTGTTATGACTAGAGGAAGACTGGAAAATGAAGAGGTATGTCTAATTTCTCAAATTGAACCAACAACTATTAATGAGGCATGTGAAGATAAACATTGGATTAAGGCTATGGAAGATGAATTGGAACAAATTGAAAAGAATAACACATGGACATTGGTGATGTTGAATTAAAAACAAAAATGTAATTGGAACTAAAAGGGTATTCAGAAAAAAACTTAATGAAGATGGTAAGGTAATCAGAAACAAAGCAAGATTAGTGTGTAAGGAATATTCATAGAAAGAAGGAATTGATTACAATGAAACCTTTGTACCGGTAGCTAGAATTCAGGTAGTCAGATTATTCTTAGCTTTTGTAGCACACAAGAACTATAAAGTATATCAAATGGATGTTAAATGTGCATTTCTAAATGGTGATCTAGAAGAGGAAGTTTATATTGAACAACCTGATGGATTTTCTTTGACAGATGACAAAGATATGGTTTGCAAGTTAAGGAAAGCTTTATATGGATTGAAGCAAGCTCCTAGAGCTTGGTGTGCTAGATTGGACAAATATCTTTTGAAGCTTGGTTACACTAAAGGTAATGCTGACAGCAACTTATATTACAAAGTGACTAATGATGACATCTTGGTTATTGAAGTTTTTGTTGATGATATCATTTTTGGAGGAGAAGATGGATTGTGTAAAGAATTTTCTAATAAGATGCAGGAAGAATTTGAAATGTCTATGATTGGAGAAATAAAATTCTTTTTAGGATTGTAGATTTCATAGACTGATAAAGGTATATTCATAAATCAATCAAAGTACTTGAAGGAATTACTTAAGAAATTTGGCATGGAAAAATATAAACCAGTAAGTACACCTATGACTACAACTAATAAACTATCATTGAAGGATGAATCAACACCAATTAATCCAACAAGATACAAGTCTATGATAGGAGGTTTACTGTATTTGACACAAATAAGACCTGATATTATGAGTGCAATATGTATTGTTTCAATATTTCAAAGTAATCCTAAGGAAAATCGCAAATCAACAGTAAAAAGGATTTTCCGGTATCTACAAAGCACAACAAATCTTGGTTTATGGTATCCTAAAGATGAAAATTTTGATTTATGTGCATACACAGATGCAAATTGGGCAGGAGATGTAGATGATAGAAAAAGCACCACCGGCGGAGCATTCTTTCTTGGCAACAAACTAATTTCATGGTTGAGCAAGAAACAAAGTTGTATATCATTATCAATAGAAAAATCAGGATATTTTGTAGCAGCAACTAATTGTACACAGGTATTATTTATTAAGCAAATGTTGAAGGACATAAAGGTAAAATGCAAAGAACCTAGAATCATTTACTATGATTGTAGACACATAAATCTATCCACTTAATGTCCAAGGGGTTGAGCTTAATTGGTTAAAACATTGGGTTCTCACTGTGGAGACCCAAGTTCAATTCCCAATAGGGACATCTGAAGTGGAATTCTAAGTTGTGACTCTTGGCCTTCCATAGGATAGGGAAGGTCTTGGGGTCAATCTAATCAAACATAATAATAACAATAATTCAAAGATATGTAATGGGGATGGGGGCCCCCTACTGTGTCCCCACTGGTTCATAGCTCCGGTCAAAAGCTATTCAGGCTTCGGCCAATTATCGATCAAAAAAAAAAAAAAAAATTCTGTCCACTTAATTAAATGAATATTTAATTAATTCATCTTAACCTTCTTCTCCCATTAATTAAATAAATTATTCAATTTATTTGATTTAATTCACTTAACCAAATTCAGACCATTAATTAAATAAATAAATCATATTTGTTTAATTAAATCTTCTCTCACATTTAAATAAATTAATATTTATTTAAATCCCCCAAAATCCCATCTCTCACATTTAAATAAATTAACATTTATTTAAATCACCTTTATCCTCCACCCACTTGCATTTTCCTACAAATGCAGGTTGCACAACTATTTTAAATAAATAAATTATTTATTTAAAATCCTATTTATCCTCACCCACTTGAAACCTTTAATGGCTTCCCTTAAAGTCTTCAAACTTAATGGCTTCCTTCTAGAGTCTTCTCAAGCCTTTAATGGTTTCCCTTAAAGTCTTCAAACTCAACGACTTCCTTCTAGAGTCTTCTTAAGCCTTTAATGGTTTCCATCAAAGTCTTCAAGCATTTAATGCTTTATCTTCCTTTTTCTCATTTAAATAAATTAAGATTTATTTAAATAAAATCCAAAATTCACATTCACATTTAAATAAATTAATATTTATTTAAATATCTATCCAAATGCAAATTACACCATTTAATTGAAATAAATGATTTTATTTTAATTAAAAATCCCAAAATTCCTCCCACTTGCATTCTCCTACAAAATCCACTTGCATGCCTAAATCCCTTCTAGATTCTTCTAACTCCTTCTAATTAGCCTAATCCTATCCTAATCATTGTCACATTCTTAAATAAAAGGAAGTCACTTCTCAAAAACCTTCAAAGTCTTCAATAACCATTAAAGGCTTTATGTCTTCAAATGGTTAACCTCTAAAGTCTTCCAAACCATTAAAGGCTCTTACATAACCATTTATGGTTAACTCACTTTTTACCTTTGGTTAGAGACTTTCCTCTAACTTATCCATCCTTTTGACTCATGGGTCTCTTCAAAGCATTTATTTCTTTGACTAAGGTAACCATTTAACCCTTGCACATTCATTTATCCCTTGGATAAAAGGAATATCCATTAACCTAACCCTAACCCAACCCCCCAGGGTAACCACCATGTCCCCTCAAGCATTTAATGCTCCTTATCTCTCCTCTCAAGCCTCTTCATGGTGACACTTGTCAACATGGGATTGGGTTGAAAGTCTCACATGGATTGAATATCTTTCAATCCTAACCCTTGTTAATATTGCTCAATCTTAACCCTTCATTTCCCTATTTCTTCTATAAATAGAACCCTTATCCTCAAGCCAAGAAGGAAGCATTAGAGTATTGTTGCTATACTGGTATTAGCATAGAGATTTTTCATAGCATCACTATCTACACTTGCATAACATTTATTTATCACATCCAACCATCTTGAATCTCCATATGGCATCCATGGCTAGTGCTAAAAGCTAAGAGCTACACTCATTTGGGTCTTGGAGAGGGGAGAAACAAGGGAGAAGCATCAAAAGGCATAATGGAAGCATCTTAGGGAGGCTCTTCTCCTTTATTTTGTTTTGTTAAACTTCTTTCATGCTTTTTTGAAATCTCTTTTGATATGTTTGGAATGGTTTTTAGTTATTTGTTTTGGTTTTATGGTTGAAACTAACTTATTAACATTGAACTTTGTTGTTGCCTTGTCCCCATTTCCATGACATCAGTGATAATATGGCAGCAATTGATATATCAAAGAATCTAGTATTTCACTCTAAAGCTAAACATTTATCTATCAAATTCAATTTTCTGAAAGAGAATGTTGAAGCAAAAGAAGTGAAATTGGTTTATGTGAATACTAAAGAGCAGATTGCAGATATCTTTACTAAGCCTTTGCATAAAGAAACTTTTGAATATCTAAGAGAGAAGCTTGGAGTTATACCCTCACCGGTAGAAACTTAGATAGTTGGAGCATGGCATTAGACTGACAGAATTAACAAAGAATTTTTTTTTCCGGCCTTGATGAAGGAGAGCTACTTCTCAGGGGGAGTAGATTGAATAAATGTGGTTATAACAATTGGTATTTGTAACAAGTTTTATGAACTAATTGTATTTGTTTTTGTATTACTTTGGCATTTGATGTCAAAGGGGGAGAGATATCTATGGAAAAACACATTATCTTTTGGGGAGAGATTATTCACTGTGAGAGATTGTTACTCTCTGTATCTGTATTTTAATGATCTCTTTAGGAGATTGTTGGTTTTTGGTTTTTGACATTTTTGCTTTGACACTTAGATGGTTTTTCCATCTTGTGGTGCCATCAATGGAAAAGGGGGAGATTGTTGGTATTATGGATGTGTTGCATTGGTTTTGTCATTGATGTCAACACTTGAGAACACTTGGAGATCTTTGGTTATGTTCACCGGCATGTTCAGTGACTTATGCATAGTCACCGGTATCTGGTTCACCGATAGTTTATATTGTTCACCGACACTGAGGATGATTTGTTATTACTTGGTTATGTCGAAGACATTTTTTGGACACTTGGTTTTGGTGATTTGATTATTGGTACAATCGAGCTTGCATATTTGCTGTTATCGACAAATAGGTCTATGTTATGGACCGGCAAGCATTATCTATTCCAGATCAGCACGATACGTTATGGAGATGATTTGTTATTGTTGTAAATGCATTCAGCTGATATTATGCATCGCATATTGATTCATTTGTAATTGATTTTATTGTAATATCTTAGTGAGCTGACCTACACATTTGGTCTTAGGTTTTAGTATATGTGTAAGATCTCATTTGTGAGATTAAGAAGAAGAAGAGGAGAGTGTGAAAAAGGATTGTAATAAGGTATATGTGAATATAATCATAGCTATACATGCAAACATCATTTGAAGATTCAAGGAGGGTTTATAAAAGGCAAATCAGAGCTTAACTAGTACTGAATCTAGCATATGAAGATGCTATTTTGAGAAGTACATTATCATTGGATTTAACCATCCAATTGTAGTCAGTGTGACTCCCATTTTGTGATTGAGTAGTGAGCTCTAGGTAGTTGGCCTTTTTGCATGTGCAGACCCCATTTGTACACACATACTATTTGTAGTAGTATCATCTAATTGTGGGTAAGGTTTCCCACCATGGTTTTTCCCTTACAGGGTTTCCACGTACAAATAATTGTGTTATGTGTTGTGTATGTTATTTGTCTTTCTGTTTCATGAATTACACTTTACCGGTATTGTTATTAACTGCTAAACTGTCTACCAACATTAAACTTTGGTTTATTGGTATTATGCACTAAGTTTGGTTAAGTTAGTTTTGGTTTGAAATTAATAGACATCTGATTCACCCCCCCCCCCCCCCTCAGCTGCCTCTGGGACCTAACATATCATTGGCACAAAGTGGGTCTACTAGAACAAAATGAATGAAGAAGGTAAGATTGTAAGACATAAAGCTAGACTAGTGTGCAAAGGATACTCTTGAGTAGAGGGGATTGACTTTGAAGAAACATTTGCACCAGTGGCTAGACTAGAAGCAATTAGGATGTTTCTAGTTTACTCTACCTACAAGGGCTATAAAGTATATCAAATGGATGTAAAATATGCTTTTCTAAATGGAAATTTAGAAGAAGAAGTATACACGGCACAACCAGAAGGATTTCTGCTGCATGATGATGAGACATTTGTGTGTTGGTTAAAGAAGGCTTTGTATGGTTTGAAGCAAGCTCCTAGAGCATGGTACTCAAGATTATATCAGTATCTAAAGGAGAAAGGATTCAAAAAGGGAAGTGCTAACAGTAATTTGTACATAAGGAAAGATGGGAAGCACATGATTATTGTGGTTGTGTATGTAGATGACATCATCTTTGGAGGCAACAAGGATACTCTCTGCAAAGAGTTTTCTGATCAGATGCAGTCAGAATTTGAGATGTCAATGCTTGGTGAGTTGACTTACTTCCTTGGCTTGCATATATTACAAAAAGATAAAGGAATATTTATCTCATAGGTCAAGTATGCAAAGGAGATGCTGAAGAAATTCCAACTGGCAGATTGCAAACCGGAAAGTACTCCCATGGTGACCGCCAACAAATTGAGTAAGAATGATGAATCACTAGTAGTGGATCAGACTCTGTATAGATTCATGATATGAAGTCTACTGTATCTAACTGCTTCAAGACTAGATATAGTTCATGCAGTATGCATGGTAGCCAGATTCCAAGCTACACCAAAGTAGTCACACATGAATGTTGTTAGCAAAATTTTTAGGTACCTACAAGGAACTCTTAGCTATGGTTTGTGGTATCCTAAACAAGGAAATTTTATCTTGGGAGCACACTGATGCCGATTGGGCAGGATGTATTGATGATAGAAAGAGCACAAGTAGTGGTGCATTCTTTCTAGGTGACCAGTTGGTCTCTTGGCATAGAAAGAAGTAGGACTCAGTCTCCTTATCTACTGCTGAAGCTGAGTACATTACTACTGCTACATGCTTCTCTCAAGTGCTTTAGATGAAGCAGACTCTCAAAGATATACAGGTGGATATCACTTAACCTATTCTCATCTGGTGTGACAATTCGATTGCAATCAACATAGAAAAGAATCCAGTCATGCATTCCAGAACAAAACACATTGCTATCAAATATCACTTTCTCCGAGAGAAGGTTGAAGGATAGGAGGTAAGGATGGATTATGTCCCCATTGGTGAACAAGTAGCAAACATTTTCACCAAACCATTACCGGTCAACACTTTTGAGTACCTCCGCCATAAGTTAGGAGTTGTGTTACCTGCCTAGGATGGCTTTATGTGGCTCAAGGGGAGATGATAGTGGTAAAAGGGGGAGCCTAGTATGGATCAAAGGGGGAGTGCACAAGTACCCTTTGTCATTGTGTCAAAGGGGGAGAAATGTACCGATGTGAAGTGAATCTTGAGAAGTTGACATCAATGCTAAAGGGGGAGATTGTTGGCATCTTGGCACTATGTTGTCATTGATATCAACCGACATGATAGCGATCCACATAAAAGTGAGAATAAATAATGAAGGTAGGATGGTTGCTTGTTTATGATGAAGAGGCAGAATGTTAAAATTTGTCTCACACTACTGGAGGTGAAGATGTGTAACCAGTACAGGATGCTCTACTGGGTAACAAAAGAAGAACACTCTACTGGAAAAGAGATATACCAGTATGTGTTTTCCTGACTAACTGTGAGTTGGTAGGCCATGTCTTGATCCATGTGATGCCATGTGGAGTAGAGGTGGCAAGTGTGTTGTGGTTGGTGAAGCCTCATCGATAGGGTTGATGAAACTAATAATCACCATTAATGAAGGAGCCACAAATCATGGGATTGCACCTGACTGATTGCAGCTCAAGGAAGAAGGAATGACAGAGGAAGATCAGGGTGCAGTTGGCGCCTGAATCAAGGTAAAGGAAATCTGATTTAGGATGTTCTCATAAAGGAAACTTCTGGAACACTTTGTGTGTCATCTAACTTCATGATAGAAAATATGATTAGTGATTACTACTCTGAGAAAAACATGTATTGGATAATGAAAAATGTGTGCAGGTGCAGTCTTCAAGGATAGGTGATTGATCCAAGATAGGTGGGATTGGATCTCATGAAGATTGTGTCGAAAAGAGAAAACCCTAACCACCCAGGTTTTTGAATTGCATTCTAGCGGGAAAATAGAGAATAAGAAATGAGAGCTCTAGACAGATGTCGGAGTTGATGTTGTGAAGATTGATCAGAGAAGAGAGGGAGAGTGAGCAAGGAGAAAAAATTAGAAGGTGCTCTGAGCAAGTTGCAGTGTGAGTGAGCAAGCAAACTGGTGAGAGGATTCTATCGATAGTATCATAGTCTGGCAGTTGAACCTAACCAGTAAGGTGTGGCAGAGAAAGTAGTATCCTAGTGTGACACAGTGTGTTGAGAGACTGTGTGTGAAAGGGAGAGAAAGATAACAGAGAGTTATTTGATTCTAAAGTTGCATAATTCATTTGCAACAAGAAGCCTCAATTGTATTCAAATAGTATTTCAATATACATCGCCAACTTGAAGCTTGGTTTAGGGGTTGGTGCCCTAAAAGTGCAGAGGTTGGTGCTCCTTGGGTTGGTGCCCAAAATCTTTGTAAGTCTATGTTTTAACTATGAGGCTGGATTGGAGCAGTAGTCTCCAACAACTCTTCTCACCAAGGTTTTTCCTATATTGGGTTTTCCTCATAAATCTGGTGTTGTGAATTTCTTGTGTGTGAATGATCTCTTTAGTTTTCTCTCTTGCATTACCAGTATGACTGTTTAGTGGTCAAGTAAATAGTTGATTGTCTGAAGTTAGATCAGTAAGAGGAAAGATTTAGGAACCACTGATTCACCCCCTCTCAGTGGTATATTGTGTTCAACAATATTCGCAGATTACATTCCTTGACCATGACCTTTCCAATAACCATGATACTTTACAAAGAGTTTCTATCTCTTATTTATACAAACCCTAAGGCCTAAACCAATTAGGTCGGTCACCTAAAGATATTACAATAATATCATTACATAATTCCATTTATAATGATATGCCATGTCGGCTTAAGACCAAAACAATAATAACTGTAATACCCTAAAATTGGTCACCTAAACCATGGGCCCCTAATCTCAAGAACATCACCAAGGTCCTAACCAAAGGTAATTAAATCAACTTTGAGCACACAATTAATTAATTCTTTAGTCACTAAATGTCACATGGCAAGTGAATTATTCTATATTAATTAAATATTTATTTAATAAATTAATTCGTTCCAAGAAAATCATTTTGATCAATTATTCTATTTAATTTTTTAAATATCTTAGCATATTTAATTAATTAATAAATTTTCTATTAATCATTAAAAAAAGAATTAATTTATTACAAAAGAGGAATCAATATGCAAAGCAAGAGTTAAATTGAAAATAAAATTAAAGAATTGAATTGAAAGAGAAATCAAACTTGAGATATTATTTCTTCTTCTAAATTGAGAACTTGAAATCAAAAAAGGAATTGGTTTGATTTGTTATGGTTTTATTATTCATTCTTATATCTATCTAACCATACATGCAATGACTTAATTGAAGTATTGTGTCTTACAGCTTGCAGATACTTATTCCACTTTTCACACACACATTTCTAGTGCCCACTGTGGGGTAGAAGACTACATCATTCGGCCTCAAAGACTAACTTTTTCTTATTTTTTAGATTTTTTATTTTTTCAGATTTTGGTCTGTACAGTTATTGTAAAATATCGTACGAGTTTTCCCATAGTGCTGAACAACAAACCGCAGATATCGTGCGATCTCATACAAATTATTGTATGACTCGGTGAGAATCATCATATGGTATTTTGTGTTTTTGGGTTAAAAGGAGATTCATTCTTTAGGTTTTCTTTTTCAATTTTTATCATACTAATGTTGACCCTATCTTGTTGTTCGTTTGAGGAATTTTTCACAACGTAATCATTTTTTTGCAGAATGCTTGTCGAAGAATATGCTTGTCAAATAGAGACAATATGAATACTAATTCGTTGTCTTTGCAGGTTGCTTGAGGAGATTCAAGTAAATATTGTGTATTCTTTAAATTCATTTTTAGGCACCTAAACTGCTATCCGGTTAATGGACAAATCTGTCTTTCATGTTTTAAGAAAATTCTAAGAGGTAGGAGAGTATGCTCTTGTCTGCATAGACAATCAAAAATCCAGACCCTTGAGGCTTTTTCTAAGTTTGAGATTTGTGTAACTTTAGCAGGCCTACCCTCTCGAAGATCCTATAAGGCCAAATCCATTAACGCCAGTGAGAGGGGAATGACCCAAGTGGGAATGGCTAACGCCAAGTACTCCAACCCACTATAAAATAATGTGATTTGATGAAAATCAAGTCAGTGACAGTGCTCGGGAATAGCTCTCCTTTGTACCCTCGGGTATATCAAACCTCAGTTTTGAAGGCTAGGAGACCTCTTAATTGAGTTTATACCCCGACGCGTTGAACGAATCCCTTACTAGTACCAATTAAGATTAGAAGCTACCCGGTTCACCTTCGAAAGGGGGGATAATCTTTGTGCAAAAGAGATAGTAACTCTCCCAAGATACTTGCCATTTCGTGCCCCCATTAGCGTTTGGAGTTGGCTAATACGGCGTTGAGAATCCATTGCATGAGACTCAATGGTCGTATTCTGATTAGCTATTGGGTGTGTACCTAAGTCTGCAAGCAAAGGTTTTCTTCTCTTACAATTTTTCATAGGGTTAGCATGCTATGATTGAATTCATTATACATACTGTGTGTTTACTATGTTTTTGTCCCTGAAACTAAAACTAAAATACCAAAAAACTAGAGAAAACAATAAACAACTCAATGGTCAAAACTTTGCTCGTGTAAAAAACTAGTCTATTTTAGTCAAAACTCTGTCTGTGTCAAAAACTAGTCTATCTTAGTCAAAACTCCGTCTGTGTCAAAAAATAGTCTATCTTAGTCAAAACTCTATCCATGTCAAAAACTATTCTATCTTGGTCAAAACTGTCTGTGTCACAAACTAGTCTACATCAGCTGTCAAAAACTAAGTCTATCTCAAAACTGGTCGTCGTCAGTCTTTGAAAAACCCATCTGTCATAATTTTCTCTTTGTCTAGTAAACTATTGTATGAGTCTTCTGATTTATCATCCTATTACATAACTGTTGTCATATGAAATTTCATCAAGTCTTACAGTTTTTTGTCTGGGTCCTTATTTTGTGTCGTACAAAATATGATAAATTGTTGTCCTGCTTAGGGAATTATCATCTGATCTCTGGTCCTCTGTCGTATGAAAAAACATTACATTCATCAATTTGTTGTCTAAGGTATACCCATCTGTCATGTGAACATAGGCAACAACTTGTACGAAATTTTGTTTTTATCGTCCTAAAGCTATTAAACTGTCGTCTGGTCCTGTAAAACCTGTCATACGAATCTCTGATTTTGTCAGTCCAGAATAGTCAAACTTGCCTAAAACAATCTATAGTGAGCATAAAACTAGTTATCGTCATTCTGAGCATAAACAAATCTAAACAGTGCACTTCTACCGTGGTGTTGTACGATTTTGTCGATCATCTTTTAGCTAGTTCAATCAACCATTTATCAAACTTAAGTTACTTATATCATGTCTTACACAGGATATATTTTTCTCGACACCAGACTGAGTCTTAGTCACTTCTCTTAAATCAAACTAGGTAACTTAGATCACGTCTTACACAAGATAGATCTTTCTTGAAACTAGACTAAATCTTAGTTGCTTCTCTCAATCGATATGTTATGTTGGGGCTTCAAATTTCCAACTAATTTAAAGCACCCTACTATTGAAAATGGTGGTCACTTCATGGAAATGACACATAATGGATGATTAATGATTTGAACACCTAGAGTAAAGGAGGATATGAATAAATTAATTCCAATGGACCCTATGAAAGACTAGTGTTTTTTATCTATAGAAAAGATTATATGAACAGAGAATTTAAATGAATGAAACATGAAAATATAAGAAATACCCATTTTAGAAAATCAATTTTCCAAGCTCCAGTAAAAATATTAGATCTGTACAATGTGTTTTTGGCTATAGATCATACAAAAGACCATAAGAAGGTTGAAAAGTCTGTTATTTCGACCTGCATGAAAGAAGATGTCGACTTGGAATGAAAATATATGCAAATGTCAAATATGATGAAGACCCATTTTATAAGTGGATGTTTCCTACCACCAAAAAAAATTGCAGATTCATATCTAAAGTTTACGGCTCCCAACCAAATGAAAAACCGAAGGATAGCTTAAAGCAAGGTTATTGATTAACTAGTTTGCATATTAATTTCAAAGGGTTTTGTTAATTTTAATGTAAAATGGTTACTTTTCACCCCAAAAAGGGTATGGTGCCCATTCAACCACATATATAAGTGGTTACAAAATGTAGATGAGAGAGAAAGAAGTTGAAATAGAAGAGAACTATAATATAAACTTTGGATAATACTATATTATTTTTTAACCATTAATTCAATTAGTTGTTTTCCTTCACATATGTGATGTGGATTATCTCATTTTCTATAGGCAGTTGTTTGTGATATTATCTAAAGGAGATAAGGTTATTTGTATTCTTACAGTGAATTCTATGTTCCTATGTTATAAATTTGGATTAAAAAGATCTACTCATGGATTGTAATTGTTCATTGTAGTTCTTCCTTGAATGGTCCCTTAAGGTTAGGGTTATATTCATTCAGGTGGTTTATGATATAAACATTTAGCAGATCTCATAAGAAATAGTTATTAATAGATTTACCAAAGGGGGTAAGTTTAAAAACGATCTCACAAATCATACATCAAGTCCTAGAGAAATATAAAACTTTGTAGCCCAAATAACAGGAAAGGCACTGGTCATTCACAAATCATAACTTTTTACCATATCAATTACCTTTACTTTAAAGCAATAGGAATAGTTGAGTAGGAAATATAGAATAAACTAGCAATAGTGTAAATATATAAATTTCAAGTGCAAATATCAAATAGATTTCACAAATAACCATCTTGAACTTATCTAAAAGCTACCTATCCTAGGAACCTATGCCATTCTGAGAGAAGGAAGAACTTATATCAAGACATTCAATCTACTATAAAAAGCACTAGTCATCGAAAGCCACTAGTGAATAGGTATAACCGCCTAGGTCTTGCAGAGCCTAAAGTGAGAGAGTTAGTAACCAAATAGGTTCCCTCTATAAGTTGGCCAAGTCAATTGGAGGGTTTGATCATATGAGTTGGCATTTCCTTAGAACTTATCCAATCTGTTGATTTGAGATCCAACAGATTGGTGACTCTGCTGAGGAAAAATTCATTTAAGAAAGACTCTGTTGTGGGAAAGAACTCATATACAAAATATAATTTCCTTTCAAGAAGAAAGGTGGTGAATCTGAAATAATAAACTTTATGTACGGAAGAAGGTCATTAACGCAAGGCCATCCCATTATGCAGTTGGAATTCAATAAGAAAAGAAACTCAAAAGAAATAAAAAATAAATTTTATCCTCTATGAAGGAGGTGGTGACTCTATATATAATTAATGAAGAAAAGATCAGTGGTTGATATAATATCAATCCAAAATGTATCAGTATCCATATTCTTATGAAGCTCCTTGTTTAGGGATACAACATACATCTACACGATGGCAACTTTATGAAGCATACAGGCTGTTGGATTTTAGTAACATCCCTATGTATCCATATCCATTCCCATATGAACTTAAAACTCATATGCCGAGGTTTCTTGGAGTGGAAGGTGAATCACCAATTGAGCATTTGAAAGCATTTTATTGGTTTAATGAAAATTTTCAGATTTGTGTGGAGGAATTGATCATGAAATTGTTCGTGATGACTTTGGAAGATGTTGCAGAGAAGATTTTTTGATTGTTATCCCTGCAAAGCATCTCATCATGGGAGGAACTTGAATGGTAGTTCCTAGAGGAATTTTATGGCATCATTGAAGAAAATGTATCTGTCATCAATCCATTAGTCAATTCTCCACAATGTTTTACATTCCATAATCAGATTCAGACAGATCATTATATTGATCCCTTGGCACATGTTAATTCATTCTCTAGCATAAGGAGAAAGGAAGGTGAATCTATAAAAGGATTAATTGGTAGAATGATGACAACTTATTTGCAAATACCTAATGATATAAGGCCTAATATATTTATGCTCGCGGAATTACTCATGAGGGAATGCAGACCTGATAATTTGGAATTAGCGTGTTCAGTTGCTATGGAGATGATCAGAGCACTACTTGATTTGTGTGATAAGAGTAACATAAACATAAGAGATGCAGATGAAGATGAATATATAGGAGAATCAGTTATCCCTTTGTAATTCCCATCTGATGAAGAAGTAATTGATGATGTTTGTGAGTACAAGTCAGAACCTAAAGAAATTGTTGCTAACATTGATGAAGAATATTGTACCAGTCATGAGGAAAGTGAATCCATACCTGAGTACCTTGATTATACAATTGATAAAGAAGAGGTATGTGAATTTGAAAATGTCTTTCAAATATTTTCAAACCCCTTATGTGATGAAGTGATAGAGGAAAATCATAATCCCTATTGCCATGGTATGTGTGAAAAGGATTTTCATGTATTATCAAATCCTTTATATGATGAGGAAGAAATATTTTCAAGTAATACATTTTATACTAAGATAGAATCAACTACACCAAATGAACACACTATAGCATCACTATTGCATGAAGAACTGGGAAATGTTTTAGAAGCAATAAATGGCATGGCTGATTGGGATAGTACCAAGATGAATGATCATGATGTTTTCGAAAATGCAATGTTGCTACATGCCCAAAATCAAGTATTTGATAGAGGAAAAAATAGATTTTCATTGTTGGGGCTTGAGGCCACCAAATCAGGTCAATGAATAAGGCACATGGTCTGCTCCACCAGAGATCTGAATTCTTTCTATGCCCGCAAGGGGCATACATCCCCAGACAGAGCCACAGTTGGGGCTTCAAATTTCCAAGTAATTTAAAGCACCCTAATATTGAAAATGGTGGTCACTTCATGGAAATGACACATAATGGATGATTAATGATTTTAACACCTAGAGTAAAGGAGGATATGAATAAATTAATACCAATGGACCCTATGAAAGACTAGTGTTTTTGATCTATAGAAAGATGATATGAATAGAGAATTAAAATGAATGAAACATGAAAATATAAGAAATACCCATTTCAGAAAATCAATTTTCCAAACTCCAGTAAACATATTAGATTTGTACAATGTTTTTTTGGCTATAGACCATACAAAAGACCGTAAGAAGGCTGAAAAGCCTGTTATTTCAACATGCATGAAATAAGATATCAAATTGGAATGAAAATGCATGCAAATGTCAAATCTGATGAAGACCCATTTTATAAGTGGATGTTTCCTACCACCACAAAAAATTTCAGATTCATATCTAAAGTTTAAGTCTGCCGACAAAATGAAATCCCAAAGGATAGTTTAAAGCAAGGTTATTGACTAACTAGTTTGCATATTAATTTCAAAGGGTTTTGTTAATTTTAATGTAAAATGGTGACTTTTTACCTCAAAAGGGGTATGGTGCCCATTCAACCACATATATAAGTGGTTAAAAAATGTAGATGAGAGAGAAAGAAGTGGAAATAGA
The DNA here is from genome assembly GCF_030272615.1 of Cryptomeria japonica. Lineage (NCBI taxonomy): Eukaryota > Viridiplantae > Streptophyta > Pinopsida > Cupressales > Cupressaceae > Cryptomeria > Cryptomeria japonica. The sequence goes on along the minus strand of NC_081412.1, from coordinate 344,207,452 downwards.
CGAGAAATATAATATAAACTCTAGATAATACTATATTATTTTTGAACCATCAATTCAATCAGTTGTTTTCCTTCGCATATGTGTTGTGGATTATCTCATTTTCTATAGGCAGTTGTTTGTGATATTATCTAAAGGAGACAAGGTTATTCATATTCTTACAGTGAAGTCTATGTTCCTATGTTATAAATTTGGACTAAAAAGATCTACTCATGGATTGTAATTGTTCATTGTAGTTCTTCCTTGAATGGTCCCTTAAGGTTAGGGTTAAATTCATTCAGGAGGTTTATGATATAAACATTTAGCAGATCTCATAAGAAACAGTAACTAGCAGATTGACCAAAGGGGGTAACTTTAAAATCTGTCTCACAAATCATACATTAAGTCCTAGAGAAATATAAGACTTTGTAGCCCAAATAACAGGAAAGGCACTGGTCATTCACAAATCATAACTTTTTACCATATCAATTAACTTTACTTTAAAGGAATAGGATTAGTTGAGTAGGAAATATAGAATAAACTAGCAATAGTGTAAATATATAGATTTCAAGTGCAAATATAGAATAGCTTTCACAAATAACCATCTTGAACTTATCTAAAAGCTACCTATCCTAGGAACCTATGCCGTTTTGAGACAGGGAAGAACTTAGATCAAGACACTCAATCTCCTATAAAAAGCACTAGTCATCGAAAGCCACTAGTGAATAGGTATACCCACCTAGGTCTTGTAGAGCCTAAAGTGAGAGAGTTAGTAACCAAATAGGTTCACTCTGTAAGTGGGCCAAGTCAACTGGAGGGTTTGATCATAGGAGTTGGCATTTCCTTAGAACTTATCCAATCAGTTGATTTGATATCCAACATGTTAAACGAACAACTAGCTCCAAATTTGATCTTGACTTCTACATCACAAACAACTTTAGGTCACATCAATCAAATTAAAAGGCCTATTCAAACCAAAAGTTCTCATAAGAAAGCTGCCAAAGGAAAAGGAAAATCCTTTTCATATCAAGATAATCCATTTTAAGTAGAGGATCCTCTCACTAATTAAACCTTCATCATCAGATATACCAGTTTATGATCAACCCTTGTCTCCCACCATATCTGGAATAAAACAAGAAAGACAAGTTGCTAAACACAATGACGACCTTAGTATCCATGATACCGATAGTGATTCCTCATCAAGTGAATCTGAAGCCTTTGAACCTCCAAAAACTGATATTCATAAATGTCAAAAGGATAAAGATTTCCAAAAAATGAAGAAGATTATCATGGCTACAGAAAAAGAAGACTATTTTCTAGAACTAGCAAAGCAAGGCACTAAACTTCCTACTGGTTATAACGTTGAGGCCCTCATCACTAAAGAGGAAGAGACACCCTTGGCAATGGTAAACAAACAATTACAAGTGTTACGGACTGAGATCATAAAACTGAAAAACAAAGATAAATCATCAAAACAATATTCTCTGGACACGATATACCCATTTTCATTTGATAAAAACCTTTACATGCCTTCATTTCCTTCACGAGTGGAGATCACTAAATTTGACAAATATGATGGCACCTCAAATCCTCAAGACCATGTCAGAGAATTTTGTGCTTTATGTATGGAGTTCATGCATGGACCAACCTATCTAATGCACCTTTTTCTGAGATGTTTAGGAGGGCAAGCTATGGAATGGTTTTCAAGCCTACCTATGGGAATAAAAACTTTTGAAGAATTAATCCAACTATTTCTACAACAATACTCCTATAACATTCGTCACCTAGTCACTATGATAGAGCTTTGCAATACTAAATAGAAAATAGGAGAGCCCTTTCTCACTTTCCTCCAACGATGGAGAAAGATGTTCTCTAGATATTCACAGCCTATTCCAGATTCTGAGAAGATGGATATCTTCATCAACAACTTGATCCCTAAATTCAAATACAATATCCAAATGCAAGTATACCATTCATTTAACAAATGGTAGATAGCGCCCTCAGAATGGAAGATGTGCTTATAAAGAAAGGAGATATCTCACTTTGGAAAGAAACACAACAAGGTTCTAGTTCCAAAGAAAAGAACTAATATTGGAAATATGGCAAAGAGAACAACAAATATGTTTTTAATGATGGAGTGGTAGACACTATTAAAGAAAAATCAAAATCCATGATATTCAACTTGGCTAGTGGTACACAAGCACTCGAAGCAGCTAAAACTGCAACACAAAATCCTCCGAAGAAAGTAAAAGAGTGGTTTAAAGAGAAACCTTGACTATCAAAACCTAAATGTAACTTCACTCCTTTGGAAGTTAAACCAAAATGGTGGAGAGAGAACGAATATTACGAATACCATCAAAACAAAGGTCACAACACAAACAATTGCATGAAGCTCAAACATGAAATTCAAGATGTCATCGATGCTGGAAAAATTGTTGTTGGAAATCACACAACTAATGATGATCACAAAGCTTTTAAAGATCCCTTACATGTTTATGAACAAGGTGATTCCTCAAAGTCAAAAGGAGGTGCCAAAGTTAATTACACCTATACCAACAATGATAATGTGATTAACATGATTGAGTCTTCCCAACCTGAATATTGCAATGTGATCATAATCAAAGATAAACAAAATTAATCACAAAACGCAAATATTGTGACTCGTGCTCAAAAGAAAGTCACTCTCCAAGGAGATAGTTCTTCAACTCTTGCTCAAACAACATCAAACCTACCAAGTTCTTCGAACACACAAACATATACAAACGTAGCTAATTCCAAATAGCTGGCTTCATCATTCTCTCCTAGTTATAGCATTGTCAAACAATTGAAAAGAACAAATTCTCAAATCTCCATCTTTGAATTGCTCAAAATCTCTTTTTCTCATAAAGAGATCCTGGACAAAGTGTTGCTCACTACTAATGTCCCAAAAGATTTAGATATCGATCGGCTTCAATCTATGGTGGGTCACCTGACTTCACCTCATTATCTTACTTTCTCTAAAGAAGATGACAACTCGTTGAATCACCCATATAACCAGCCATTGCACATTGAAGCTATGATCCATAAACACCAAGTTAAACGTGTTTTGATAGATGGAGGCACTGGGTTGAATATTTGTACCTATAATCTACTTACACAGCTGAGCTTTTTTGAAAATGTCATTAATCTGACCAATAAAATAACAATCAAAGCTTATGATGAAGAAGAAAGAACCTCTAAAGGTCTAGTACTATTACTAATCAAGGTAGGACTTATAGAAAGAGATGTTATTTTCCAGGTGCTTGATCTTCCTCTATCATACAACATCTTACTGGGCAGGCCATGAATTCATGAAATGAAGGCAGTTCCATCTACATATCATCAGTGCTTAAAATTTCCTTATAACAGGGTTGAAGTTAATATTCCCACTGATATAAACTCCCTCTGTAATGCATTGACAAAGAGTGTTGATACCTTTTTGCCTCATAATAGAGCAACCTTGGTGCAGGAGCACCTAGTTGAGTCAAACACTCCTTTTTGAGTATTTTATGATTCCATGTTTTTAATGTCTTGTTTCAAGTTGATAATGTTGTTTTAGGTTGTTATGTGTCTTGTTTTGTGGTTTTGATCTCATTTTGGGCTCAAGAGATCAAGTTTTGCCTTTCAAGCTTTGAGTTGACAATTTTTGGCAAAAATGTAAAAAATTGCCAAAAAGGTCTTCTAATGCCTTCAAAAGAATTGAAACATGTTTTTTAAGTGTTTTTAAGCATGTCTAAGTTTTTTAGACAAGTTGGTAAGGTTAGGGTGTTAAAAATGTCTTTTGGAGCAAGAAATGTTGTCATTTGGGCTTGCAAAATTGTTAAAATTGTCATTTTCTTGCAAAATGAAGTTATGGAAGCCTCATGTCAGTACTAGGGCTTGATAAACAACTAGAAAGACTATAAAATGCCTCCCTTTTCCTTGGAGAAAGGTTGGTGATTGTTTGAGAAAGAGTTTCCTAATAAAAATCATGATATTTTGGCTTTATTCACTGGTTTTTCCTCCTTTGGTGTAACAGTTCGTACTGTAGCTTCATAGTCTATATTGTACCTTTGGGAAAGTGTGTATATTGGTTGTAAAATTATTCCTAATTTATTTTAGTACTGGTTTCCTTTGGCAATTTGTTTGTACAAATTTATTTTACTTCTGTGTGCTCACTGCCCTGTCAAGGGTTTGAAGTTCCAAAATGCCACCACTTGACTGATCCAGGTTTGGGATTCCACAAAATGGATTTAGTCAAGTTGGAATTCATGTATATACTATACATATGCTTTTATTTATGCCAAAAGTGTGGTTGGAAGAAGGACTTGAGTGAATACTAGGCAAGTATTGGTTATTTGGCTAGTAGCATGAACAAAAACTCAAGATTTGCACCCAAAAGTAATTTGGAGTGAATAAATGAATGAGGTAGAGGTCTGGGCATGTGGCCAAGGATGTTTAGCATCATTTTGAAGTGTTAGAGTATCTTTTTCCATTTAATCATTCTCATTCTGTAAACAAAATAGTGAGTTCACTGTTTTTGTGAATTATGTTACCAAAATGCTCAAGGAATGCTTCAAAGCATAATCCAAGCCTTGTAACTGAGAAGGGAATGTAATAGGAAGAATCTCTAGTGTGTTGCAGACCTCATTGAGGTATATTTCCAATTCAAACTCTTCATTATGCAGGTCAAAAAGTGTAGTAGCTACTGACTGGTAAAAGGGCAGCAAATTAACAGTGACAGTGGCAATTTTACTATTTTCTCACTTGTTTGCCAAGTGTTTGGCATTATGTTTGTAGGGCAGGAATAGGGGAAGGCTCTATTTGGTGTGGCAGAAGTTCTAAGTTAGTTTGGAGACTTGATGAGTGGAGTTGGAAAGACTTCTCAATGTTCTTTGGTTTAAACCCTACCAAACCCTCCAAAAGTGCCTTAAATGGTGGATAGTCCTCATATTGCCATAACAATGGCCTAAACCATGAAAATTAGTTAGCATATACCTCTAAACCATCATCCAAACCAAGTTTGTGGGAGGTTTTAACCATTGTTGAGTAGGATAAGCAAAAACAGTGGCAATTACCCCTCCACGGGCTAGTAGCCCTTTTGACTGCATAACACACAATTGACTGTTTTTGTCAAAATGCATAAACCCGGTTATAAGGAGGAGTTTGGGGTTTTTGAAACCTTATGAGATCTCTCCAAAACAATGAAATTAGCATCAAATAGGCCCTTGGATAGTGTGTAATCCTTTTGGAGGTTTTTGACTTTTGGTTGGTGTTTGGAGTAAGCTAAGGGCTATGAGCCTTAAACTAAGTTGGGTGTCAAACTTGAACAAAACCTTGCTGCCCCTACATGTCCATGTTGAAGACTCCCAATGCACTCTAAAATAGAGGGTTGAATTCCAAAATAATAGAGATTGAAGATGTGTATATGGGTGGAGTGAGCAATTTGAGTAGGTTTGAGCATGAGTGTGAGCTATCACCAAAAAGGGAGGTTGTTGGTGAAGACTTGTAGAGAGACCTACCAAGTATAACTAAACTTTTTTGTGCAAACATCAAGAGCAGACACAAAAAATACCTTTTGTTTCCTTTTATGGCCTTTTGACTCAAATTGGCCTTTTTGAGCAATTACCTAGCAATCTCCCTATCAAACCTCTACAATGAAAAGTTTAGAAATATTGATGGACTTAGAAAAGAAATTGAAAATAAAAAATACTGGCATGGATGGATACAAAATAGAACTAGTCCTTTCAATAATCTCTCTTCCTCCATCACCAAGACAGTCAAAAAAAACATCAGAGGTTATGGAGCCACAGACTTCCACTCCAAATGTCATATATGATGGTCTCTTTGTACAATCATCCACTTCCCTTGCAGATGAAATAGAAGAGGATGTTGTTCTCAAATGGCTTTTCAAAGAATATAATGAAAACAAAGATGTAAGACATTGTGATATTTCTCCAACACAATATGGTCCAGGATATAAAATGATTCAACGCATGGGATATTTAGGTACTGGTCCTCTGGACAAAAATCAAGAAGGTATTATTGAACCTATCCATATACAAACTAAGTCTACAAATGACAAAGTTGGACTGGGATACAATCCAGGAAAGACATCAGACCAGAAACGTACTTCCCATCATTAATCTAAGTGGAGGAAAAAGATACTGCCTTCAACATCACAGAAAGTAAACACTCAACAAACTCAAGAAGAGTATGAAAAAGAACAAGAAGAACAAGAAATCAAGAGAGAGGAAACAATCAATAAACAGGTTCCAATGGTATCAAATACAACATTACAATGAGTAGAAATTCCAGAGGATATGAGAGAAGAGGTAGAAAGAATCAAAGAATTGTTTGCACCATTGAAAATTTCAGTCACATACACTGGTAGACAACACGTAGATGATTCAGAAACTGACTCGAATGAGTATGAATTGGGTCCAGATCATCTCCTAGATACATCTAGTACAAAAACTCTAGAAGAGTCCAATGATATCATAGATGACACACAAGAGATGATACACTTAAAACTACAAATAGAGATAGAAGAAATCAGACTAAAAAGACAAGCAGACTATGAACAAAAGCTGAAAGAAGGAAGAACACAAGAAAATTCTTCACCTACTATGTCTCCTTCTAGTAGGATAGAACAAATCAGGTATGGAACTACACAAGAAGAATTGGAAGCTACAAAAACAAAACCAATCATTAGTCTAGAGGAAGATGAATGGAGTAGAAGATAGACATTCACAAAACCATCAAGGTTATGTCAATAGGTATGTCAGATACAAGTGATAAATGAACCAAATCATGAAGGAACTTGCAACATCAAAGATGTAGGTGTTGACACTATACATACATTCACTCAATCACTTGAATAAGAGTCGAGAACTTCCTCTTATGACTCTGATGACTCCAACAATAGTCCTATTAATGACAATACCTATTCACCATCAAACTCTGACTCCTCTATCATGGATGTAGGAATCTGTCTACTGATCTTGTTACTGTCGAACCACGATATGTACTCCAGTCTAGCATAGAAAATGGTGCTACGAGTAGGTCTATTGGATTTGGTCAACTAAATATTAACATGCACTTCAATGATCATGTTGTAACTATTCTTGGTCTCGAGACATGTACACAAGGTAGTCTTCTAGAACTTGACTTGCCGGTCCGAAGTTATGATGATAATACCATGAACTCCCTCAAACATATTCAGACTTTATCCTTGGTACATCTTGAACTAATTGACTATAGTCTCCAAAACCAACCTATGAATGTACCTATCTTTGCTAATGACTACACGTTAGCCTACTAACTTAATGAAATTGAACCAATGGACTCTTCCACCAGTGAACATAGTGAGAATATGACTAAAATAGATATCAAGTATCTTAGTCGCAAAAATCAAAAAGTCAAAAATATAAGATTTGATGGCGAAAACCACATTGTGGTGGTGTCAGAATCAAAAATAGAAAAAATAAAGAATGTACCTAAGGGTGGAAACCTCTTCGAGGCACCTGAAGGTGAGATACTTGATATATTGCCAAGTCACTTCCAAGAAAGGTCTTCTATATTGATTGAATCAACTCAGCCAGTAAATATTGGGAGTCAAGAGACACCACATATCATCCACTTAGCTCAATCATTATCAGCAGAAGAGTTAAAAGATTTCAGCAATCTCTTTTTAGAAAAGAAGATCAACTTTGCATGGACATACTTTGATATGCCAGGCCTAGATCCTGATCTTATCATGCACCATCTTTCTATTACACCAGGAGTTAAACTAGTCAAGCAAAAACTCCGCAAGATGCACCCTCATGTGGCACTGCTAATCAAAGCTGAGCTAGAAAAGTTACTAAAAGCTGGATTTATCTGAGCTATAGACTATGTAGAATGGATTTCAAACATAGTACATGTATCAAAGGAAAAAAAATCTATTAGGGTTTGCACAAACTTTAGGGATCTCAATAAAGCACGTCCGAAAGATGATTTTCCATTGCCTAACATTGATATGATAGTAGATATGACTGCTGGATATGAGATGTACACGCTAATGGATGGGTTCTTTGGTTATAATCAAATCGAAATAGCTCCTGAGGATCAAGAAAAGACAACTTTCACCTATGCATGGGGAACCTTTTGTTGGAACATCATGTCATTTGGGCTAAAGAATAGAGGAGCAACTTACCAAAGAGCATTAACTACTATCTTTCATGATATGATGTATAAGAACATGGAAGATTATGTTGATGAAACCTTAGTAAAGACTATGAAGAGATCCACACATATTCAAGAGCTAGGTCTCATACTAGATAGAATGGAAAAATTCAAGCTCCAGCTAAATCCTAAAAAGTGTGCATTCGGAGTGACATCTGGGAAATTATTTGGTTACATAATTTTTAAGAATGGAATTGAGGTTGATCCTGAGAAGGTCCAAGATATAATGGAAATGCCACCTCCAAAGAATATTAGTCAAATGAGAAGTCTACAAGGATGTCTCCAGTCAATCGGACGCTTTATTTCTCAACTAGAAGATAAAGCTCAGCCCTTCACAAAAGTATTAAGGAAATGAGTAACATACAATTGGGATCAAGAATGTGAACAAAAGCTTCAAAAAATCAAAGAATACATGTCTAATCCACCAATACTGATGCCACCAATTTAAGATAAACTATTGATCCTATACATATCAGCTATTGATTCATCATTGGGGGCACTTCTGGCACAATAGGATGACAATAAAAAAGAGAGAGCTATGTATTATATCAGCAGAACATTGGTGTCTTATGAAATGAACTATACTATAATAGAAAAAACATGCTTGGCATTAGCTTTGCATCACAAAAATTGAGACACTACATGTTAGCACATTCCATCAAGCTAGTAGCTAAGATTTATCCGCTCAAATATCTTCTCAACAAAGCAACACTTATAGGAAGATTGGCTAAATGGGTCATGGTTCTTATAGAGTTTGATATTGAATATGTAGAACACAAAGCCATCAAAGGATATGTAATTGTAGATCAACTTGTTGATGCTCCACTTGAAGACACTCAACCTCTGCATATAGAATTTCTAGATGAATCAATCATGCACCTTACTCAACAATCATGGAATATGTTCTTTGATGGGTCTTTCACTCAACATGGTTCTGGTGCTGGAATACTTTTTATTACTCCTCAAAAGTATTCAATCTCAAAGGCTTACAAGACTCTTTTCCCTTGCACAAACAACATTGCAGAGTATGGAGCTTTGGTAAATGAGATCAAGCTAGCTATCGAATGGAAGTTTCTAGAATTACACATCTATGGAGATTCTCAGCTAATCATCAATCAAACCAATGATACATATCAGACTCGAGATGAGAAACTAATGCCTTATAAGAGAATGGTGGATGATCTCAAGAAATATTTTACTTTTGTATCATTCCAGCAAATCCCCAGATCAACAAACAGAGCAGCAGATGCTATGGCCACCTTGGCATCCATACCAGAGTTACAGGAATCTAATTTTTGCTTTGAATTTCTGGTGGAAGAGTTACATCACCTTACCTATGATTCTCTTGAGTCCCAGATGGTCTGTTCTATTATTGGACATGACTCATCTCACTATAGCCACATTTACTCTTATTTATGAGACCAAATTGTCCTAGAAAATCTTACCCATGATGAGAAAAGGAACCTAATCCGAAATGCTTCACAGTACGTCATCATCACTAATGATCTATTTAGGCAAGGTTTGGATAGTACTTTGCTTAGGTGTCTAGAAACTGAAGATTCCTAGCGTGCATTATCAAAAGTCCATGAAGGTATTTGTGGATCTCATTCGAATGGTCTAACTTTACCTCAGAAACCACTAAGGGATGGCTAATACTGGCCAGACATGGAGAAAGAATCTATAAAGTTTTCTAAAACTTGTGAGAAGTGTCAGCTACATGGGAATCTCATACATTCTCCAGCAAAGGATCTCATACCCTTCATTACACATTGGCCTTTTCAGCAATGGGCCTTTGATCTCATTGGTCAAATATATCCTTCATCATCCAATGGGCACAAGTTTATTATAATTACCACTGAGTACTTCACTAAGTGGGTAGAAGTGGTTCCACTCATCAAAGCAATTGGTAAACAAGTAGCTTTGTTCATCCTTAACTATATCACTTGCAGGTATGGGATACCTTCATCCATTATGACTGACAACAAAGGACAATTCAAGAATAAAGATCTAGATGAACTCTATGAAAAATTCAAAATCAAACAACACTAGTCATCTATATATTACCCTCAAGGAAATGGACAAGATGAAGCCTCTAACAAAAATCTACTGACTATCTTATACAGAACAATAAACAAATCTGGGAGGGATTGGCATCTGCAGCTCAATCCTGCACTATGGGCTTATAGAACAAGTATTAGAACACCTACTAGGGCTACACCTTTTTCTTTGGTGTATGGATCTGAAATTGTCTTACCTATTGAGGTGGAAATACTATCTTTGAGATTTTATTTGCAAGGTCTTGTTACTAATGAAGACTACATAATATCTAGATTGCAAGAACTTGAGTTGCTAGATGAACGTCGGCAAGTGGCATTTGATCATCTGAGAGTGTATCAAAAGAGAATGTCTAAAGGATATAACAAGAAGGTTTCACAATGATAATTTTAGGTTGGTGACCTTGTTCTGAGAGAAAATCCTAAAATCAACAGTTTCGAGACAACAAAGGGAAGTTTGAACCCAACTGGTTGGGTCCCTACATCGTTACTACAATCTTTGGCTCTGGTGCCTATCAGCTCTCAACATAGGAAGGAGAAAATCTCCATGAACCAATAAACACCACCCACTTGAAGAAATTATTCACTTAATATTCTCTTCTCCAACAACCTGTATAGATAAAAAGTTGATGTAGAGGTATGGTTCAAACAACTTGAAAATGCTCCAAGTTGCTCACTTGCTCAGCCAAGCAACAAAACCCTCCATTCAAGGATTCACTCCAACAAAGCCTCACACACTTATGAGAATCAATTAAAAATCCCAATTCACCTATTTTCATCCCCATAACCCCACAATGGGATAGTGTGCAAGGTTATCAATATTTGGTTTCAAACCCCACAGGCAAAAGTGCTCAAAATGGCTCAAATTGCTCACAACCCCTCCAAATGGTTTTATAGGACAAAAAAGGCTCAATATAGGTTTTATAGGTTCCTAAAAACTCAAATGATGCCAAACAACCCTCTGACTTGGTTGTTCAGGTCCCAAAAGTCACAAAGTGCAAATTGGCTCCTTAGACCTATTAGCCTTCAAAACTCACTTTTTGGCTTCCCACCCAAAAAATCCAAAGGATAGGCTAATATTGTTTTATTTTATTGAGAACCAACCTAGGGCAGCACTTTCTACCAAAGGAAAAGTTCTGGAACCTCTTGCAAGTACCATTTCTAATAAACCCTCATCTAGGCTAATAAGGGCTAATTTGAACACCTTACAAAGGAACTATCCATCAAACAAGCAATTTAGAAAAATGAAATATTGGATCACCTTGGGGTATCCAAATAATCACCAATTACCAATTCATAACTCCTCATTTGCATTAAATTAAAGTTATGGGGACTGTTCATGAATTTTGTTCAATTCCCACAACCAGTCACATGGAGATGCCTGGCCAAATTCACCAAAATCTTACCCAAAATGCTTCCTCCACTTTTGAAACATTTTTAATCTTAAATTAAACTCCCAAATCCTCTATTTTACCAAGTTTTATAATTTTCCCATGGTGAATTTGGAAGAAATGGGAAATTGAAGTTGAAACCCTAGGAAAGGGCACTTTCATGGGTTGTTTGGATCTGTTACAACTTTTCTCCCTCAATACTTCACCTCCAGACCTCTGGTTGGATTCAAAAGAAATTTAACTCAACCCTCTAAACTCCCATGAAGATATTTTTCACTTTAGAGGCTGGACAGGGCCATACCAAGCGTGATAACAATAATTTTTCTGGAAAAATGTAGTATTTAATTGATTTCAAATATCAAGTTTACAAATTCCACCCACAACAAACCCCACATGATTTTGTTGAGGCACTGTATATCTTTACCAACATTTTAAAACTGATTGGAGGTGGTTATCAACATTGGGAAACCAAATACAACAACTTTTTGAAAAGTTGCTTTACAAATTGATAACTTTTTTCAATTTTTGACATTTTTGCATTTTGCCATTCAAACTAAGTTTATCATCAAACTAGAGACATAAACACATTTAAATGGATCTAACTAGACCAAAACAACCTTGAATCCCTAATTCTACTCATCCTAAGTCCCCTTTGACGTTAGTTGACCATAGGGTTTATAATGCACCCTAGGGCCCTAGGCCTTTGTCATGCCCAAAATTTAGGGCAAAAACGGAACAAATTTTTTTTTTTAAAACATACTAAATTAATTAACAAGTTCACTCTTGCGACAAACGTTAATGAAATTTCCATTATTAAATTCGAGCTAATTCTGAAAACGAACTAAGCATCGATAAATTGTTAAATTTTAATTGCGGAGAACCTACTGATTTAATTCTATCTCCAAGAGATATCTAATCAATAGGTTTATTAAATTAATCAAACTAAAGGATATAGGAGTGAAAAATTTAATTTATTCTCCCATAAGACTATATAGTCTTTTCAATTCTTTTATATTTCTCTTTATAATTTATCCCAAATTAAAATTAGGATTATATAAATATATACATATATTCATATTTGAATATGCATATATTTATATATTTATAATTTAATTACTTACTCAAAATACTCAAAAATTCATATATTTACATATATATATATACCCATATATATATATATATGGATACATATATATATATTATATATTTTGCATAAATGACAAATATTTTAATTCTAAATTAAAAAAAAACATTATATCTTCCTAAATATTGTTTCATATTTCCCCCAACCCTAAGTAGGGTTCAAATCTCCCCACTTATATATTATCTAATCTAATTAACTTATTTATTTTTAATAACAACTTGCCCTAGCCCCATTCGGCTAGGGTTTTATACCATATATAAATTGTAACAGTCAATATTTTTGGCTGGGCCGAAGCCCTTGGCGGCCATGGAACCATTTTATCACAGGTCACGGGAGTTTTGGGAGGCGGCTGACCGCGCGCACCACTGTGTGAGCTCACAGTGGCGCCGCGACACCACTGTGTGGCCACACAATGGCGGCCGTGGCCATCCATTGTGTGCCCACACAGTGGGAGCCGCAAGCGGCTCCACTGTGTGTGCACACAGTGGGCGCCGCGCAGCCGTCCACTGTGCGTACACACAGTGGAGTCCGCGGGGACCCAAAACATTTTTTATTTTTTTATTTTTTTTAAAAATATAATATATAAATATATATATATATATATATATAAATATATATATTTATATATATATATATATATTTATATATATATATATATGTATATATTTATATTTACTTAACTTTTATAATCATAGTTAAAAAGATGAAATTTATTTCGTTATATATTTATATAAATTTTTAAAAGAGAAATTTACATGCAAAATTTTTAAGCTTAATTTAATAAAAGGAAAAAAAACATAAAGTTAAATCAGATTATATATATATATATATATATATATATAAAATTAATCAGCTTCTAAATCAATGTTATCTAAAATACAATTTAGAACACTATTCAAAGATACATTATACTTTTTCTGAAATAAAGAAATTCATTGATTTTTTTATTTTTTATTTCAAATAAAATATTCAAATAAAACAATTTTTCCATTTTAAATACTTAAAATCTTTCAGTATATAAAAACTTCTATTTTGCCTCAAGTAAAAATATAGGTAAAATCTGAATGAAAACAATTCTTTTATTCCTTTCCATAATACAAGAAGCTTTGCATGCAACACAAATTAACTTTTCTTTTTCAAATAAACCAAAAGTAGAAATAACAAGCTTTTCTTTTTAAAACATCTCTAAGATATTCTACCAATTTACAGAATGTTTTCTCTGAATAGTCACAACAATAAGACTTCAAGTCTGCTTTCACAAATTACAACTTGCTTCTCTTTTCTATGAATAAGGCATATTTCTATAACAACTTTTAACAAACATCTGCAACTGAATTCAAGTATCTTCAATAACAATCTTCTGTATCTCTTTCATGGTTTCTAATCTCTTTCCTCTGAATTTCCTGCATAATAGAAAACACAAATATGACCACGGAGTGCTCACCTCCCAGCCTAGGCTAACCGGTAGCCACCCCCGAGCTCGGAGAACCAATTCCTAGACGGGTAACAAACAGGCATACACATAGAAAGCAATGCATACAGATATTCCAGACACATTCCCAACCTGGCTTACACAGCACCACACTTTGGTGATGATCATTTCAAAAGGGTGGTAGTGGACCAAATACCCTGAGGAGAACTGCAAGTATGAAATAAACAAGAAGCCACCTCATCGCACAATAAAAATATCAAGAATTCTCAACCCCTTAATCCTTATGCCCCCCAAAGGCATTCTAGCCTTATAACCCTTCTTATGACCCCCATTGCACAAACAGGCCATGCAACAAGGGTCACACAAAGATCCCTTGTGATCGCTCTCAAAAGAGAGTCTCTCACTCAAGGGCTGTCACTGCTACCACCCTCAAGATCCTCTTCTCTCCCAAGAGTAAGAGATCTTGAGAAAACTCCCAAAACACATCAATTCATAAAACAAAATATCAAAAGATTCTCAAACATAAACTTTCAAGAATACAATTTTCTTACACCAACAAACTTCCAGACATGAACAAGAAGAAGATATTAAAAGTAAAAATGGAAACCAACCTTAATATGCCCAAAGGTTATTATGATATCTGATGAAGAGCTGCCCAATCCACAAATCTTTTTCCTTCTACCCTTATTCAAATTCCTCTATTCCATAACATTATTTTTCTTCTAAATTTTCTTCTGTCTCCAAAAATGGAGAGTGGGTGATTACCCTGCTATTCTCAAAAATCTTCCTTAAGAAGCTCACTCTCTGAGTTCTCACAGGATTCTAAAAAAAAAACCAAAAAAGAAGAAAGAAAGCAAAAAAGCAAAAAGACTCTCATTCCAAAAAGAAAAATCTTGATTAGATTTAACTTCTAATTTTCAATTTTCGCTCAACTCAAAAAAACCAATTTTTAAAGCGTTAAAAAGATCATTATAAAGTAGAAACTTGCCTAAAATTACCCCTAACCCCTAGGTATACCTTATGGGCTTTAGGAAGCCCTATTAAACTACCCCTAGGTGTTCATTTAACCCATTTTAAACCCCTCTGAAGTTTATTTTCGGGTCAAACATAAGTTGACCACTCCAAATATTATATTCCCAAAATATTTTTGACAACACATTATTTTATTTAAGATTAATTATAATTAAACACTTTCCCACTAAGAGACAAAATAAAATATTTAAATTTAAATACACACGTGTCAAGTGACACTAATAAAATACTTTTACAAAAATAAAACATGAAATTGTCTCTTGAGGTTTTTACACATTAAAATTTAATTAACACTTAACACTCATGCATCATATACTGTTACGAATAAAATACAACACAAACAGGGTGTTGTCTCTCCAAATAGACAAACCCTGGCTTTACGAACATACATAAGTCTAGGTTTGATTCTCCGTAATTTTCCATGGTCACATGGTAAATTTCCTGCGCATCTCAATTTACACATTAGTACTTCCAAATATCCAATTATAATATAATTCAATAATATAACAATGCACATCATCAATAGCATACAATTTTCATCTACACAGATCAAATACAACTTTTACCAAGCAATTTCACATAAGCAATTTTCATCCCAATTCACATAAACTAAACATACATCATAGTTCTACATTCAGAATAAAGTCCTGCAAATTCAATATCGACATCTATCATTGCAATATCATTCTATCTAATAATCATGTAGTGTTCTATCTCAAAAAGCATGTAAGTAAATCATCAAATCATAGCAATGTTATCCAAATCCTGAAATCATATAAGTTCTAAGTCTCAAAATGCATCAAAATAAAGTATCCATAATAGTCTAAAATATAAAATCCATTGAATGTCAGACTGAGTCGAGGTGAGGCCTCACATCCTCCCCCTCTAGGCATGAACTTCCTCCTGGAGTTCATCAAAGAGGTGAGGGTACTCTGATCTCATACGTACTGTGTCCTCCCATGAAGCCGTAACCTCATCATAACAATCCCACTGGACCCTAACCTGGTCTAGCTCTCGACCTCGAAGGGCCAATGTCAGGCGTGCCAAAATGCGAATGGGCTCCAAAGCTAGCTGCCCGTCCGACTCCACCTGCAAGGCATCCCAATCTAAAAGGTGAGACTCATCATAGATATATTTTCTCAAAACTGATACATGAAACACATCATGGATGCGTGACAGGCTAGGTGGCAAAGCTAAACGGTAGGCAACTGGGCCTATCCTCTCCAAAATCTCAAAAGGTCCTACAAAGCGAGGTGCGAGCTTAGAACCCTTTCCGTAACGGATTGGACTCTTATGTGGTCGCACTCTCAGGAAAACTCTGTCTCCAACCAAGTAACTACGATCAACCCTCTTTGCATTGGCATATTTCTTCTATCTATCTTGAGCCTCTCTGAGACGCTGCCTAATCAAATCCACCTGCTGTTCCATATCCCGAACTAACTTAGGACCAATAGCAACTCTATCCTCTATGCGATCCCAACTCAAGGGCGTCCTGCAAGGCCTACCATATAATGCCTGATAGGGTGGCATTCCCAAGGAAGTGTGATGCCCATTGTTATAGGCAAACTCCACTAAGGGAAGGTACTCCTCCCATCGGGTCTGATGATCCATGACGTACATATGAAGCATATCCTCTAACACCTGATTGACCCTCTCTGTCTGACCATCTGTCTCTGGGTGATAGGCTGTACTGAAATTGAGCTTAGTGCCCATAGCTGCCTGTAATGACTTCCAAAAGGTAGAAGTGAAAAGAGAATCCCTGTCAGAAATAATCTTGCGGGGTATGCCATGAAGTCTAACAATGTCTCGCAAGAACACCTATGCTACTGCTAGAGCTGTGAATGTGGTACGAACTGGTGAAAAGTGAGCTACTTTGGTCAGCTTGTCAACTGTCACCAAGATAGCATCATGGCGATGAGAAGACATAGGGAGACCAATGATGAAATCCATGGATATAGTATCCCACTTCCACTCTGGTATAGCATGAGACTGAAGCAACCCACCTAGATGGCAGTGCTCCGCCTTTACCCTCTGACACTCGAGACACCGAGCTACTATCTCAGCAATGAGCTGCCGCATTCCTGGCCAATGGTATAACTGCCTCAAGTCAGCATGCAACTTCTTAACCCCGGGATGCGCTGCATAAGGAGCTCTATGAGCTTCCGTGACAATGAACTCTCGCAACCCTCCGGAGGAAGGTACATAAATGCGCCCTCTATGGCGTAACAGTCCATCGGACTCCAAAGAATAATCCACATATCTCCCTTCTAGAGTAACCTGAGAACGTAATACCTGACAAACCTCCGCATACCATCCATCCTTTGACAAGTGCCGAAGTATACGGTCTCTCAAGTCTGTGCCCATGGATATAGTGTAAACCTCGTGACGTCTCCTACTCAAGGCATCTGCAACTACATTTTCCTTTCCTTTGATGTAGTGAATGTCAAAATCATATTCGCACAAAAACTCCATCCATCTCCTCTGACGTGCACTAAGGTTCGGCTGAGTGAAGATGTACTGAAGACTCTGATGATCTAAATGCAACTCAAAGTGATGTCCTAAAAGGAAGTGTCTCCACCTCACAAGTGCATGCACTACTGCTGCAAGCTCAAGATCGTGAGTGGGATAATTAAGTTCATGAGTCTTAAGTTTCCTAGACTCAAAAGCTATGGCCCTACCACCTTGCATAAGAACTGCCCCTAAACCCTCTAGGGAAGCATCTGTACAAACCATGAAGTTAGCTGAAGGATCTGGTACAACAAGGATAGGAGCGCTAGTAAGTGCCTTCTTGAGTTCCTGAAAGGCCTTCTCGCACTTCTCTGTCCACTCAAATTTCTTCCCTTTACGCTGAAGAGAAGTAATAGGGTGTGCGACTCTGGAGAAACCTTCGACAAAACGTCGGTAATATCCTGCTAAACCCATGAAACTCCTGACCTCTGTCACACTGGTAGGCGCTGGCCAATCCATAATAGCCCTAATCTTTGATGGGTCAACTGAGATCCCATCACTGGAAATAACGTGTCCAAGGTACTTAACCTTAGATCGAAAGAAAGCACACTTCGATAGGCTGCCAAACAACTGATTATCCCACAAACACTGCAATACCTATTTCAGGTGCTCCTCATGCTCCTTCTCATTCCGAGAATATATCAGTATATCATCGAGGAACACAATAACAAAATGGTCCAGGAAGGTACGGAACACCCCATTCATGAGGCTCATAAAAACTGCTGGGGCATTCGTAAGTCCAAAGGGGACTATAGTAAACTCATAGTGACCATATCTAGTGCGAAATGCGGTCTTGTGGATATCACTTTCCACTATTCTCAACTGATGATATCCTGACTTCAGATCTATTTTGGAAAAGACTTTGGTACCCTGAAGTTGGTCAAACAAATCATCAATCCTGGGCAAAGGATATCGGTTCTTGATGGTTACTTTATTTAGCTACCGATAATCCATACACAATCGTAGAGATCCGTCCTTCTTCTTAACGAAGATGACTGGTGCACCCCACAGGGATACGCTAGGACGGATATGACCCTTCTCAAGAAGTTCCTCAAGCTGAATTTTAAGTTCATTAAGCTCATTTGTGGTCATTCTATAAGGTGCTCTGGAAACTGGCTCGGCTCCTGGTACTAGGTCTATATGAAAATCAATCTCTCTACGGGGAGGCATTCCCGGTAGCTCTGAAGGAAATACATCTAAATATCCCTTAAGGATAGGATGGTCATCGAGCGATGTTTCTTTTTCCTCCTCTTCCTCTTTGTCACTGATAGTGATAGCAAAAAGCTGACATCCCTTCCGCATGCTCCGCTTAAGCTGCATTGCGGAGATCATACGAAGAGACACACACCTCTGAATCCCGGTGATAACTATGGGCGAACCATGGTCATCCTCACACTCGATCTTTTTCAGGCGGCAATCCATCTTAGCTCTGTGGGCATAAAGCCAATCCATGCCAAGTAAGATTTCGTAAGATCCAAGTGGAGTCACTCTAAGGTCTACTAAAGTGGTGATCTCGCCAATCTGCAGCTGACATGCCCTAACCTCTGATTCCACTAACACTCTAGCCCCTGAAGCTAATTCCACTTCCCAACTGACACCCTGCTTAGTTGCCACTAGCCCACAACGCTCCACAACCGATGGAGATATAAAGGAGTCTGTAGCTCCTGAATCAAACAAAATAGATACATTGTTACCTTTGATTATACCTGAAGATTCGATAACCGTGGCCTGATGATCAGCCTGGCGGTTGTCAACTGCTGCGAATACTCTATGGGACCTGCCCATATCACCAACTATCGGCTCTAAAGCGGCCATCCGCTGACTCCCTGCTACCTGTCCTTGAGGGAAATCCCTCGCCAAATGCCCCATGGCTCCACATGTAAAGCAAGCACCCCGTGCCTGGAACTGGGCACCCTGAGGCCTAGAAAATGCCTGACCTCCTGATCTACTGGATCCGCTGTACCCACCCCTGGAGGACTGCTGAGTCCCCGCCGGCTGTGTGTACTGCCCCTGTGCTCTCTGATCACGTTTCTGTCCTTGAGTCTGCCACTGCTTGGGCTTGGAGCCCTGTGGATACTATGGAGGCTTCTGCCTCTGGTTCTGTGGTGTCTGTTGTGGAGGAGGGGGTTTGGAGAACCCCTGAGAATTTCGGTTGTTCCCCTTCCAATGTGGTTTCTGGAATCCATAAGTCTGAGGTGCGGGATTTCGGTTCTGATACCGATCCCTATTGTCTTGTGGTCTAACCTGAATTTCCTTAGCAATCAGTGCCTTCTCTACAGCAACCCGAAGGATGGTGGTTGGAGGCACATGACCTCCCTGATGAGATCCCCTGGATCTCGACGACCTCTCTCAAAATAAACTAGTTCCACTGCAGGAGGTGGTCCTGGCATATGCACTGACTCTGGCTCATTACCACCCTGACTCTCTACAGGAATCGGAGCTGGGCTCCTGCTTTGTTCTCTATCAACAGACCTATGACTCCCAGAGTCATGACTCCTAGCCTGAGGGTTCTCTGCTGGAATCCTTTCCTGAACAATGCCAATAAGATTTTGAATGGCTGCTAAGAGGTCTCGGTTAGGTTCATTTGGCTGTTCGGGAGGTGCTCCTGGGTTCTCCTCTGGAACCGATGCCTCCCTCTCTTCCTCATCGCATGCTATGCGCTCACGTCTAGGACCTCGTCCGCGCTTGCGAGCTTGTAGCATCAACGGAGGCATCCTAAGAGGAAAATAAGACAAAAACAATTAATTTATTTCTTTTATAATTAAATTTATTTAAATTCAAATTTCCATTAACAAAATAATTTTTTTTAAAAATATTCTAAGGCGAAACGTAAGTGAGTAAGGCTCCTAGTGTGGAAACCCTGCTCTGATACCAAAATGTCATGCCCAAAATTTAGGGCAAAAATGGAACAAATTTTTTTTTTAAAACATACTAAATTAATTAACAAGTTCACTCTTGCGACAAACGTTAATGAAATTTCCATTATTAAATTCGAGCTAATTCTGAAAACGAACTAAGCATCGATAAATTGTTAAATTTTAATTGCGGAGAACCTACTGATTTAATTCTATCTCCAAGAGATATCTAGTCAATAGGTTTATTAAATTATTCAAACTAAAGGATATAGGAGTGAAAAATTTAATTTATTCTCCCATAAGACTATATAGTCTTTTCAATTCTTTTATATTTCTCTTTATAATTTATCCCAAATTAAAATCAAGATTATATAAATATATACATATATTCATATTTGAATATGCATATATTTATATATTTATAATTTAATTACTTACTCAAAATACTCAAAAATTCATATATTTACATATATATATATACCCATATATATATATATGGATACATATATATATATATATATATATATATATATATATATTATATATTTTGCATAAATGACAAATATTTTAATTCTAAATTTAAAAAAAACATTATATCTTCCTAAATATTGTTTCATATTTCCCCCAACCCTAAGTAGGGTTCAAATCTCCCCACTTATATATTATCTAATCTAATTAACTTATTTATTTTTAATAACAACTTGCCCTAGCCCCATTCGGCTAGGGTTTTATACCATATATAAATTGTAACAGTCAATATTTTTGGCTGGGCCGAAGCCCTTAGCGGCCATGGAACCATTTTATCGTAGGTCACGGGAGTTTTGGGAGGCGGCTGGCCGCGCGCACCACTGTGTGAGCTCACAGTGGCGCCACGGCACCACTGTGTGGCCACACAGTGGCGGCCGTGGCCGTCCACTGTGTGCCCACACAGTGGGAGCCGCAAGCGGCTCCACTGTGTGTGCACACAGTGGGCGTCGCGCGGCCGTCCACTGTGCGTACACACAGTGGAGTCCGCGGGGACCCAAAACTTTTTTTTTTATTTTTATTTTTATTTTTAAAAAAAATATAATATATAAAAATATATATATATATA
The DNA here is from genome assembly GCF_030272615.1 of Cryptomeria japonica. Taxonomy (NCBI): domain Eukaryota; kingdom Viridiplantae; phylum Streptophyta; class Pinopsida; order Cupressales; family Cupressaceae; genus Cryptomeria; species Cryptomeria japonica. The sequence continues at coordinate 344,185,744 of NC_081412.1, read as the reverse complement.
AATATATATATTTATATATATATATGTATATATTTATATTTACTTAACTTTTATAATCATAGTTAAAAAGATGAAATTTATTTCAATATATATTTATATAAATTTTTATGCCTAATTGGTGTGCATATTCAAATGGGGAATTTATTATTAAAGTTTTCTTGAAGCCTTCAAGATTTCATGTTTTGTTGTCAAACTCATTAACAAAGAGGAATGATAAGTAAAAAGAGAATTGGTTACGTTCCATTTGATCTTAGTTGTGAGACTACTAGATGGGATTGTTTTAAAGTTGTCTATGTAGGGCGTGATTGACACATTTTTGAAAACATAAAGTTAAATTAGATCATATATATATATATATATATATATATATATATATATATATATATAATTAATAAGCTTCTAAATCAATGTTATCTAAAATACAATTTAGAACACTATTCAAAGATACATTATACTTTTTCTGGAATAAAGAAATTCATTGATTTTTTTATTTTTTTTTAAAATAAAATATTCAAATAAAACAACTTTTTCCATTTTAAATACTTAAAATCTTTCAGTATATAAAAACTTCTATTTTGCCTCAAGTAAAAATATAGGTAAAATCTGAATGAAAACAATTCTTTTATTCCTTTCCATAATACAAGAAGCTTTGCATGCAACACAAATTAACTTTTCTTTTTCAAATAAACCAGAAGTAGAAATAACAAGCTTTTCTTTTTAAAACATCTCTAAGATATTCTACCAATTTACAGAATGTTTTCTCTGAATAGTCACAACAATAAGACTTCAAGTCTACTTTCACAAATTACAACTTGCTTCTCTTTTCTATGAATGAGGCATATTTCTATAACAACTTTTAACAAACATCTGCAACTGAATTCAAGTATCTTCAATAACAATCTTTTGTATCTCTTTCATGGTTCCTAATCTCTTTCCTCTGAATTTCCTGCATAATAGAAAACACAAATATGACCACGGAGTGCTCACCTCCCAGCCTAGGCTAACTGGTAGCCACCCCCGAGCTCGGAGAACCAATTCCTAGACGGGTAACAAATAGGCATACACATAGAAAGCAATGCATACAGATATTCCAGACACATTCCCAACCTGGCTTACACAGCACCACACTTTGGTGATGATCATTTCAAAAGGGTGGTAGTGGACCAAATACCCTGAGGAGAACTGCAAGTATGAAATAAACAAGAAGCCACCTCATGGCACAATAAAAATATCAAGAATTATCAACCCCTTAATCCTTATGCCCCCCAAAGGCATTCTAGCCTTATAACCCTCCTTATGACCCCCATTGCACAAACAGGCCATGCAGCAAGGGTCACACAAAGATCCCTTGTGATCGCTCTCAAAAGAGAGTCTCTCACTCAAGGGCTGTCACTGCTACCACCCTCAAGATCCTCTTCTCTCCCAAGAGTAAGAGATCTTGAGAAAACTCCCAAAACACATCAATTCATAAAACAAAATATCAAAAGATTCTCTAACATAAACTTCCAAGAATACAATTTTCTTACACCAACAAACTTCCAGACATGAACAAGAAGAAGATATTAAAAGTAAAAATGGAAACCAACCTTAATCTGCCCAAAGGTTATTATGATATCTGATGAAGAGCTGCCCAATCCACAAATCTTTTTCATTCTACCCTTATTCAAATTCCTCTATTCCATAACATTATTTTTCTTCTAAATTTTCTTCTGTCTCCAAAAATGGAGAGTGGGTGATTACCCTGCTATTCCCAAAAATCTTCCTTAAGAAGCTCACTCTCTGAGTTCTCACAGGATTCTAAAAAAAAAACCAAAAAAGAAGAAAGAAAGCAAAAAAGCAAAAAGACTCTCATTCCAAAAGGAAAAATCTTGATTAGATTTAACTTCTAATTTTCAATTTTCGCTCAACTCAAAAAAGCCAATTTTTAAAGCGTTAAAAAGATCATTATAAAGTAGAAACTTGCCTAAAATTACCCCTAACCCCTAGGTATACCTTATGGGCTTTAGGAAACCCTATTAAACTACCCCTAGGTGTTCATTTAACCCATTTTAAACCCCTCTGAAGTTTATTTTCGGGTCAAACATAAGTTGACCACTCCAAATATTATATTCCCAAAATATTTTTGACAACACATTATTTTATTTAAGATTAATTATAATTAAACACTTTCCCACCAAGAAACAAAATAAAATATTTAAATTTAAATACACACGTGTCAAGTGACACTAATAAAATACTTTTACAAAAATAAAACATGAAATTGTCTCTTGAGGTTTTTACACATTAAAATTTAATTAACACTTAACACTCATGCAGCATATACTATTACGAATAAAATACAACACAAACGGGGTGTTGTCTCTCCAAATAGACAAACCCTGGCTTTACGAACATACATAAGTCTAGGTTTGATTCTCCGTAATTTTCCATGGTCACATGGTAAATTTCCTGCGCATCTCAATTTACACATTAGTACTTCCAAATATCCAATTATAATATAATTCAATAATATAACAATGCACATCATCAATAGCATACAATTTTCATCTACACAGATCAAATACAACTTTTACCAAGCAATTTCACATAAGCAATTTTCATCCCAATTCACATAAACTAAACATACATCATAGTTCTACATTCAGAATAAAGTCTTGCAAATTCAATATCGACATCTATCATTGCAATATCATTCTATCTAATAATCATGTAGTGTTCTATCTCAAAAAGCATGTAAGTAAATCATCAAATCATAGCAATGTTATCCAAATCCTGAAATCATATAAGTTCTAAGTCTCAAAATGCATCAAAATAAAGTATCCATAATAGTCTAAAATATAAAATCCATTGAATGTCAGACTGAGTCGAGGTGAGGCCTCACAACCTTACAAAATAGACATTTAGGATCTTATTACAAAAAAAACATAAACAAAGGATTATTTGATCCTTCCCACCAACTTTCTATAAAAAACATGAAATTTTCAATCAAGAAATTATGAAATTGAGGCTTGTGCCCCTGTACCATACTTCCAGGGTGGGATGATCTCATTTCCACATGAGATAAGTTGGTCCAATGAAGTGCCATGCTTCAGAATTTTTGCCTCATCCATGAAGGTATTGTTTGTATTCTTTATTTCTGGTCGTCTTGATGACCCTTTCATCAATGATATTTTCAGGATTCTTTGGTGCATGAGGATGTATATCAACAATGTCCTCCTGAATCTCCTCCACATGAAAGTTTGTACCTCCAGCAACATTCCCTTTATAGGGTGTTAGATCACATACATTAAAGATAGGAGAAATACCGAGGTTAGAGGGAAGAGATATCTCATAGGCATTCAACCCATGTTTCTTCAAAACCTTGCAAGGACCCACTTTCTTCACAAGTAACTTTGTATGCTTCCCCTTTGGTAATCTTTCTTTCCTTAGGTACACCCACACCATATCACCAATCTAAAATTGTACATCCCTCCTCTTCTTATCAGCAAGTTCCTTGTACTTTTGTGAACTCTTTTGGAGGGCTAGCCTTACTTGATCATGCACTTCCTTCATGCTATCAACAATTGTTCACCATGAGCACTTGTTTGCCCATCATGTTGAAGGTCTCTCAACTCCAAGATGCCTTTTGGATTCTGCCCATACACAATCTGAAATGGACTCCTTCCTATACTCCTATTCACAGAATCATCAAATTCAAATTCGGCTTGTGGAAGTAAAACATCCCACTTCTCTCCATATTGCTTTGTCAAGCATCTCAATAGGTTTCCCAAGGACCTATTCACAACTTCAGTTTGCCCATCTATTTATGGATGGTAGGCTAAACTAAAGTTCAAGTTTGTTCCCAACCTCTTCCATAAGGTTCTCCAAAAATGGTGAATGAATTTCACATCCCTATCAGACATAATTGTTAGAGGAAGTCCATGTATCCTTACAATCTCTTTGAAAAACAAATTTGCTACATAGGGTGCATCACTTGTACTCTTACATGGCAAGAAATGTGTCATCTTACTGAACCTATCTACAATAACAAAGATGCTATCAAAGCCTTTTTGAGTCCTAGGCAATCTCATTACAAAATCCATACTACAATTTTCCCAAGGCCTTGTATGTATGGGTAATGGTTGATACAAACCTGCATTGGTGGAAGTACCTTTGGCTTTTTGAAAAATAGTGCATGTTTCAACAAATCTTCTCACATCACTTTGCATCTTAGGCCAATAGTAGTGTATTCTTACCCACTCAAGGGTTTTATCCAACCCAAAATATCCTCTCATGCTTCCACAATACTTTTCTTTCACAATATTCTCCCTCATTGAACACCTAGGAATGCATAGTTGATGTCCTTTGAACAATAAACCATCTTGGATCAAGTAATCAACATACTCAACATGGTATGCTTCAGAAAAATCAGAACAAACTTTATAAATTTCATGAAAGTCTTCATCACCTTCATACATACCTTTCAAGGAGTCAATCCCCACACTTTGCAACTTCACCTCTTGCACTGTCAAGGATCTTCTACTCAAGGAATTTGCCACCTTATTTACAACTCCTTTTTGTGTTTGATGGTAAAGGTATATGCTTGGATAGATTCTACCCATTTCATATGCTTGTGACTCAACTTCTCCTGGCTATTCAAGAAGCTAAGTGCCTGATTGTCAGTAAAAACAACAAATTCTTTTGTAAGGAGATAATGCCTCCACTTTTTCAAGGCTTGAAGTAAGGCATACATTTACAAATCATATGAGGAATACTTCCTCTTTGCCTCATTGAGTTTCTCACTAAAAAATGTGATGGGCCTACCCTCTTGGCTCAAAATAGCCCCTATAGCAACATTAGATGCATCACACTCAATTGTAAAAACCTTTTGGAAATCTAGAAAAGCAAGTATAGGTTGCTTTTCTACCTTTTGTTTCAGACTTTGAAAAGCCTCCTCAGCTTCCTTGGTCCACACAAAATTGCACTTCTGGCCCCCTTTGATTGTTTCTAGGATAGGTGCACAAACTTGGCTAAAACCTCTTATAAACTTCCTATAAAAAGAAGCCAAGACATGGAAGCTTCTAACTTCAGTCATTGACCTTGGAGAAGGCCAATTAAAGATACTCTCCACCTTCTTAGGATCCATCTTGATGCTTCCACCTGAAACTATGAAACCAAGATACACCAATTCTTCCTACATAAAAAGACACTTGTCCACATTGATTAGGAGCTTTTCTTTCTACAATCTCTTTAGGACCAAATTCAAATGTTGCATATGTTCATCTCTATTCTTACTAAAAATAAGAATATCATCCAAGTAAACAATAATAAATTTACCAAGGAAAGGTTTTAGAACTTCATTCATGAATCTCATGAATGTACTAGGTGCATTGGACAAGCCAAATGGAATCACTCTCCACTCATAAAGGCCTTCATTAGTCTTAAAGGTTGTCTTCCATTCATCGCCAACCCTTATTCTGATTTGATGGTACCCACTCTTCAAATCCACCTTTGAATACCACCTTGCATCCCCTAGATGATCCAACAAGTCCTCAATCCTAGGCATAGGGAACCTATACCTAATAGTGATCTTGTTAATGGCCCTTGAGTCCATACATAACCTCCATGCACCTTCTTTCTTAGGTTCTAGCACAGTTGGAACAACACTTGGACTCAAACTTTTAGAAATCAAACCCTTATCTAAGAGTTCCTGGATTTGTCTTGCCATTTCCTCATTCTGTTGGGGTGTTAACTTATAGGCAGCCTTATTTGGGAGTGTAGCCCCTAGGATTAGATCAATATTATGGCTAATCTCTTTGATTGGAGGTAGGGTATCAGGCAGCTCTTTGGTTACAATATCCTTATAGGTCTCAAGCAAATCTACCACCTCTTTTGGTCCTATCCTTCTAGGTTCTTCCTTTTTCTTGTGCACCTTTCTTTCTTCCTGTTTTGGCAATACAACCAAAGCATAACAAGAAGTATCCTCCTCCTTCAAACATTCTAAAAAATCTTTCTCTCCTACAAACAAAAACTTAGAGTCTTTTGGTTCCTCACCATTATCAGGTAGGGGTAGTAATGTTACCTTCTCACCTTTCTACCGGATGGTGTATGTGTTCTTCTCTCCATCATGACATGACTTCATGTCATATTTCCATGGCCTTCCCAATAGAAAATGGCATGCATCCATGGGTACTATGTCAAAAATTACCTTGTCCTTGTACTTGCCAATAGAAAACTCCACCCATGCTTGTTCTTCAATGATGGTTTGTTGCCCCTTTGTGAGCCATGATACCTTGTAGGGTCTTGGATGTTTAATCCTCTTCAATTTCAGTTTCTCTACTACCTTAATAGACAACAAATTATTGTTAGTACTGATACTTAATGTAAAGTACATATGCCAATAGCTAACAAGATGAGAGGGGGGGGGGTGAATCATACAAACTTAAACTTCCATAAAATCAACAGATTCATCCTCGATAACTTATACTTCAGAAACATAACCAAAAACTGTTAAACATGCAAACTTAAGAACACATAATCATAACAACACTCATAACACCAGATTTAACATGGAAACCCAAATAGGGAAAAACCACTGTGGGGTTTTGGACCCACTAAGAAATATACTCTTCTAGAATATGCTCAGTTAAAAGCAAATCCTATTAAAGATTACAAACACATTGCTAGATGTGACCCGGTTAAGGGATTTCCCTCAAATCTGTTAGGATCTTCACTTTGTTAGAAGTGACCTTGTTAAAGGATTTCACACACTCACTCAGAATATTACCTTGCTAGAGAGTTTACATATAATACTGTTAAGTCCACTTGGTTAAGAAATTTTCTGTCACTTACAAAATAATAGTAATAAAATCTATCTCCAACTTCACATCTAAAATGCTAAAGCAGATTCTTATTTGCTCAAAACAATCTAGTCATAGGACTTATCTTGTCCCTCTACTGGGCTCTCTACTCTATTATTCAAATAGGTCTTCAAGCTTCTGTGCTCGGTAATCACTATGTAGCATCCATGTGCATACACTTGCCCGCATGCATTGTTTATCAACAATTCCTTATTTATAAACAATTGCTAACCACTAAATCTCCTTGATCACATTTCCCATGATCAATCTTAGCCATCAGATCTTCAAACTTGACTAGGTTCAATGTATCCTTTCGATCTGAAAATGTTTTACCTTACCTCGGGACTTGCATTCCCTTCTTGGAACTTGCATAAAGTTATTACGGTTCAATCTGCGCTATAGATCTTTCTGCCGATTTCCCTTTGCCATAGATCCTTAACAAAACTTCATACACAACATACCAATAATTTATACATTTCTAGCTAATCATTGTCCTTCATTAAATAATACTTTTATCCATCCCATGCACACTGTCATAGCTCAGTTGCAACTCGGTAACTACTAAACTTTACTCGGTAGACATTTCGCCTTCATTAACCGATATCGATAACCTTAGGGTTTACCGAATAGGTTCCTTGCTCGGTTGCATAGTATAGTATTAACCTTACAATCAATAATATATGTAGGATATCAAAACAATCTAAACATCATGATCTCATCATTGTCTAACTCGGTAATAGTTTCCTATTGAATAACTTATTCCTCCCTTTATTCATCACATTATTTCTGTGTCTTTTACCAACATCTTAATTCTCTTCTAATCAATCTTCTTAAGATATGGCAACATCATACTAAATCAGATAATCAATTTCTTGACATCAATGACAAAATAATGTTATAAAGATAGTTATCATCCTTCTTCAGTTATATCAATAATCTTCAACAACCTTCTCAATATCCTTATTGAATATCAACAATCTTTCTTACTGTAATGCCAACAATCTCCCCCTTTGGCATTGGTGGCAAAACCAACAATTAAATGGTAATACCAACAAGATATTCAAATTGATTCAGATTCAGATTGTTGTTAGACTTCTCCTGTTATCCTTGATCTATTGTCTTCTGAAGTCTTCTCCATTTTCAATAGGCTTCTGAGCTGTTGACTTGCATTTAGTCTTCTCCATTTTGCAATCTACTCCCCTTGTCATTAGTCTTCTGTTATTTCCTGTAGGTCCCAGAGACAATTGAGAGGGGGGGGGTGAATCAGTTGTCAAATAAATTCAAACCAAAAACTTATTAACCAACTTAATGCTTAATACCGGTAAGATAGTTAAGTATGCCGGTAAATAGTGTTAACTAGAAAATTGCTATACCAGTAAGAATTAATGCATGAAACATAAGCACAAAGTCATCCACAACACATGACACCAATATTTGTACGTGGAAACCCTATAAGGGGAAAAACCATGTTGGGAAACCTTACCCACAATCAGATGATACTACTGTAGATAGTAAGTGTACAAAGAGGGGTCTGCACATGTAGAAAGGCCAACAGCCTAGAGCTCACTGCTCAATCACAAATGGGAGTCACACTGACTACAGTTGGATGGTTAAATCCAATAAGAATGTACTATACAAAATAGCATCTTCATATACTGGATTCAGTACCGGTGTAATGCTGATATGCTTCTACAAATACCTAACTTCACCTTCAAATGATGTCTTCGTGTATACCTCTGCTTAATCTCGCATATACTTTCACACAATCCTTTTTTGCATTCCACACTTGATCTTACAAATAAGATCTTACATTTATACCATACCCTAAGACCAATTTTAGTAGGTCAGCTCTACAAGATATTACAATAAAATATTTTACAAATAATACAATATCCAATGCAATAACCGATTGAACATGTTGGTTTAATACATTTACAACAATAATAAATCATCTCCATAGCATGCCATGCTAATCTGGAAAAGATAAACCTGCCGGTGTAACCCTAGATAACCTGGACCTATTTGCTGGCAAAAGCAAATATGCAAATAAGAATATACCAATGATTATTACTTCAAAATAAAGTGTCCACATGATGTCTTTGACATTGCCAAGTGTCTTCCATGTCATTGCAGGTACCGGTGAACATTATATCCTACTGGTGAACATTATATCCTGCCGGTGAACCATATACCAGTAAATGTTGCTAGATCTCCAAAGTAGGTGTATATAGTAGGTGTTGACATCAATGACAAAACCATACCAAAATACCAACAATCTCCCCCTTTGGCATTGATGGCAACACAAGATGGAAAAACCATCAAAGTGCCAAAACAGAAATGCCAAGTACAAAAACCAACAATCTCCATTTCTCCCCCCGGGAGTAACATGTGTTTATCCAAAGATTTATTTTCAATACCAATCTCTCCTCAAAAAGATAATGCATTTTTCCATATATCTCTCCCCCTTTGACATCAAATGCCAAAGTCATAAAAAGTCAAGTTCATACCAAATACCAACCAATTCAATATACCAACTACTCCCCCTGAGAAGTAGCTTCCTCATTAAATACCAGAATAAAAGATTTGTCCATTTAATTATGTCGGTTGATGACAATCATCAACTATCTAAGTCTCTACTGGTGGAGGTAAGACTCCAAGCTGATCTCTGAGATACTCAAAAGTTTTCTTAGGCAAAAGTTTTGTGAAAATATCTGCAAGCTGTTCTTTAGTATTCACATAAACCAGTTTTATCTCCTTTTCTTCAACTTTTTCCCTTAGAAAATTCAGTTTGATAGAAACATGTTTTGTTTTAGAATGTAATACTGGATTCTTAGATATATCAATTGCTGCAGTGTTATCACAATATATAGTAATAGGTTCCTTGCATTTTACCTTTATGTCTTTCAACATTTGCTTAAGACAAAGTACCTGTGTACAGTTTGTTGCTGCTGCAACATATTCCGATTCTGCTGTTGATAAAGATGTACAACTCTATTTCTTACTTAACCAAGAAACTAGTCTCTTTCCAAGAAAGAATACTCCTCCAGTGGTGCTTTTTCTATCATCCACATCTCCTACCCAATTTGCATCTGTGTATGCATATAGAACAAAATTTTCATCTTTAGGATACCATAATCCAAGATTTGTTGTGCCTTGTAAGTACCGAAAAATCCTTTTTACTGTTGATTCATGATTTTCCCTAGGATTACTCTGAAATCTAGAAACTATACATACTGCATTCATAATATCAGGTCTGGTTTGTGTCAAATATAGTAAAACTCCTATCATAGATTTGTATCTAGTTGGATTAACAGGTGTAGATTCATCCCTTTGAGATAATTTGTCATTTGTAGTCATAGGTGTGCTTACCGGTTTAGAGTTTTCCATCCCAAATTTCTTAAGTAGTTCTTTTAAGTACTTAGATTGACTCAAAAATATGCCTTTATCAGTCTGTAAAATCTGCAATCCTAAATAGAATTTTATTTCTCCGATCATAGAAATTTCAAATTCATGCTGCACTTCAAGAGAAAATTCTTTGCATAATCCATTGTCTCCTACAAATAGTATATCATCAACAAATACTTCCATAATCAAGATGTCATCATTAGTTACTTTATAATATAAATTGCTATCTGCTTTTCCTTTAGTAAAACCAATCTTTAAAAGATAGTTATCCAATCTTGCATACCAAGCTCTTGGAGCTTGTTTTAATCCATACAGAGCTTTTCTTAATCTGCAAACCATATCATTATCATCTGTCAAGGAAAATCCATCAGGTTGTTCAATATAGACTTCCTCTTCAAGATCTCCATTCAAAAATGCACATTTAATATCCATTTGATAAACTTTGTAATCCTTGTGAGCTGCAAAGGCCAAGAATAATCTAACTACCTCAATTCTGGCTACCGGTGCAAAGGTCTCATTGTAATCAACTCCTTCTTTATGAGAATATCCCTTACACACTAGTCTTGCTTTATTTCTAACAACCTTACCATCTTCATTGAGTTTGTTTCTAAATACCCATTTGGTTCCAATTACATTTTTATTTTTAGGTCGGGGAACTAATGTCCAAGTATTATTTTTCTCAATTTGTCCTAATTCTTCTTCCATAGCTTTAATCCAAAATTTATTTTCACATGCCTCATTGACAGATAATGGTTCAATTTGAGAAATAAGACATACCTCTTCATTTGCCAATCTTCCTCTTGTCATGACTCTTTTAAATTTGCTTCCAATTATCTGATCTTCAGAATGATTCAGTTTTACATATCGGGGTGTCTTAGTCTGTTGTTGTTCTTCATTTACTATGGAATCTTCTAATGATACCGGAGTAACTGGATCATCATTTTGTACCGATGGATTTATTGTAGATTCATTTGTCATAATTTCTATTACTGGTTCAGAGTCTATATACCTTGAAGTTCCTCTTAATCGTTCATCAATCTTTACATTTGTACTCTCAACAATTTTCTGTAATCTTTTATTAAAACATCTATATGCTTTACTCTTAGATGAATAACCAAGAAATATTCCTTCATCACTTCTAGGATCAAACTTGCCAATATACTCATCTCTTCTAATATAACATTTACTTCCAAAAATTCTGAAATACTTAAGAGTAGGAGTATTACCAAACCATAGTTCATGAGGGGTCTTACCGGTTTCACCTTTGATGTGAACTTTGTTGGACAACAGTGCTTACTGCCTCTCTCCAGTACACATGTCGTAGATTTTCTTCTGATAACATACTTCTTGCTGCATCCAAAATAGTTCTATTTTTTCTTTCAACAACTCCATTCTGTTGTGGTGTCCAAGGTGCTGATAACTATCTTTTGATTCCATTTACTTCACAGAATGTATTAAAATCTTTAGATGTGAATTCTCCTCCTTGATCTGATCTTAAACATTTAATTTTCTTACCAGTTTCATTTTCAACCATTGCTTTGAATAGCTTGAACTTCCCAAGTGCTTCTAATTTTTCTCTGAGAAAAGTAACCCAACACATTCTAGAATAATCATCAATAATTAGCATGAAATATCTATCACCTTGTAAGCTTTTAGTTCTAGCTGGACCACATAAATCAGTGTGAATTAAATCAAGAGCATTATTGGATTTTTCTGGAATACTTTTGAAACTAGCTCTAACTTGTTTTCCAAATTGACATTCCTTGCAAATTGCATTCTGAGGTTTCACAATTTTAGGTAGATCTCTAACTGCCTTAGAAGTACTGATTTTTACCATGCAATCAAAATTTACATGACAGTCTTTTATGCCATAACCAACTTTCATCTATATGTGCAATTAAGCATGCCTTTTCACTGTTATTCAAATGAAAGATATTACCTCTAGTCTGATTACTGGTTGCAATTTCCAAACCAGTTCTATTCATGATTTTGCATTTTCCATTTTTAAATTGTAACTGAAAACCTTTCTCAACTAATTGACCAACACTTAAAAGATCATGTTTTAATCCTTCAACATAGTAGACATTGTCAGTGTTATGTTTACCATCAAGAGATATTGAACCCTTACCTTTGATTGAACAGGATTTGTCATCTCCAAATCTTACTAAACCTCCATTGTATTCTTGAAAGTTCAAGAATTTACCTTTGTCTCCAGCCATGTGATGTGAGCATCCTGAGTCAATAATCCATTCATCCTTTGATTCAACTTTAGCTGCTAGGGCTTGTTCTACCGGTTGAGCAATAGGTACCGGTTGATCTTCTATTATAGCAGCAAAGACCCATATGTTGTCTGCTGGATCCTCATCAGAATCATCAGTCACACCTTCATCAACAATGTAACAAGATTTATCTTTGTTTTTCTTAAATCTATATCTCTGATATTCAAGATTAGGTTTGTATGTCCTTCTAGCTTCTTCTCTTAGTCTAGCATGTCTATCAGGGCATCTTGAAGCCATATGACCAATCTTATTGCAGTTAAAACATTTAAAGGGTGCTTTACCTTCATACTTACTTCCAATTGGACCTTTTGGCATTTTTCTTGCAAATAGTGCTTCAAGTTCTTCAAGCTCTTCATTCTCCTTCCTGGTTTCTTCAAGTTCTCTTGCATAAAAGGCTCTCCAGTCTGATTTGTCAAAGGATGGAGCAGATGATGTTGATTCTTTGAAGGCCAAATCAGTTTTTATAGTAGTAACAGGACCAAATTCCTCAATTTCAAAAGCTGAAAGTTTTCCAATCAATGTATCCCTAGTTACTGATGTTTTAGGCATTGTTCTCAACTCATTTATAGCAGTAACCTTCATTTTATATGCCGGTGGCAAACCTCTTAAGATTTTTGAAACAATCTCATCTTCACTCAAGGTTCCTCCACAACATTTGATACCCAAAACAATTTCATTTACTCTTTCCATAAAAGCAGAATTCCTTTCATCTTCTTCCATTTTTAGATGTTCATACCTAACTCAGAAGCTTTCAAGTTTTGCAATTTTGACTGTGGGATCCCCTTCATTCAGTGTTTCCAAATGATACCAAATAGCTTTTGCAGTGGATCTATCTGATAATCCCATGATTTGTTGATCTGATAATGCACTCAAGAGTGCTTCTCTAGCTTTGCAATCATTTTCTTCATCTTTGGCTAAAGTAGTAGGAGTAGTCTGACCAGCTACAGTAGTAGTATAACTATTCTTAGTAACTTCCCAGATGTCTTTACCAATGCAATTCAAATGTGTCTCCATTCTGATTTTCCATATCCCATAGTTGGTTCCATTAAGTTTAGGACTGTCCTTTCTGAAATAATTAGTAGACATTGGATCTCCTCAAGTTGTTAAACTTTTGCAAAACGAGGACTAGGCTTTGATACCAATTGTAGGTCCCTGAGACAACTAAGAGGGGGGGGGGGGGGGTGAATCAGTTGTCAAATAAATTCAAACCAAAAACTTATTAACCAACTTAATGCTTAATACCGGTAAGACAGTTAAGTATGCCGGTAAACAGTGTTAACAAAAAATTGCTATACTGGTAAGAATTAATGCATGAAACATAAGCACAAAGTCATCCACAACACAGGACACCAATATTTGTACGTGGAAACCCTGTAAGGGGAAAAACCACGCTGGGAAACCTTACCCACAATCAGATGATACTACTGCAGATAGTAAGTGTACAAAGAGGGGTTTGCACATGCAGAAAGGCCAACAGCCTAGAGCTCACTGCTCAATCACAAATGGGAGTCACATTGACTACAGTTGGATGGTTAAATCCAATAAGAATGTACTGTACAAAATAGCATCTTCATATGTTGGATTCAGTACCAGTGTAATGCTGATATGCTTGTACAAATACCTAACTTCACCTTTGAATGATGTCTTTGTGTATACCTCTGCTTAATCTCGCATATACTTTCACACAATCCTTTTTCGCATTCCATACTTGATCTTACAAATAAGATCTTACATTTATACCATACCCTAAGACCAATTTTAGTAGGTCGGCTCTACAAGATATTACAATAAAACATTTTACAAATAATACAATATCCGATGCAATAACCGATTGAACATGTCAGCTTAATGCATTTACAACAATAATAAATCATCTCCATAGCATGCCATGCTGATCTAGAAAAGATAAACCTACCGGTGTAACCCTAGATAACCTGGACCTATTTGCCGGTAAAAGCAAATATGCAAATAAGAATATACCAATGATTATTACTTCAAAATAAAGTGTCCACATGATGTCTTCAACATTTCCAAGTGTCTTCCATGTCATTGCAGGTACCAGTGAACATTATATCCTGCGGGTGAACATTATATCCTGTCGGTGAACCATATACCAGTAAATGTTGCACAGTTTACTGTTTGCCGGTGAATGTTGTTGGATCTCCAAAGTAGGTGTATTTAGTAGGTGTTGACATCAATGACAAAACCATACCAAAATACCAACATTTCCATCATTCAGGGCTTTATCATGCAGTCAACCAATTAGTCTTCTCCCCCTTTGATAACAATGCCAAAAAGTAAAAGAACTAAATCATGATTCCTTCCTCTGTGAAGTGATTTGCCTTCTGTGTAAGATCGCAGTCTCAGTCAGATCGACTTATCTCTATTCTTTTTTTTTTGCATACCTTTAGAAAACCTTCTAAAGTGTGTAAATCATCATCAATCCACACATAATATTCTGTAGATTCATTAAATTGATGCTTTCATCGAACTCGGTCAGTGAGTAGAAGCTAGGGGTAGGACCCCTAACTTGCTTTTGAGATACTCAAAAGTGTTCCTTGGCAGTAGCTTTGTGAAGATGTCTGCTAATTGCTCCTTTGAACTGATATATTCTAGCACAACTTTCTTCTCTTGAACTTCTTCTCTGAGATAGTGATACTTTATAGATATATGCTTTGTCTTAGAGTGCATCACTAGATTCTTTGAAATGTTAATGGCACTAGTATTATCATAGAATATAGTTACTGGCTTGATACCTTTCTCATTTATATCTTCCAATACTTGTTTGATCCATGCTATATTGGTACAATTCAATGCTGCAGCAACATATTTAGCTTTTGTTGTAGATTGAGAAATACATCCTTATTTCTTGCTAAGCCAACTTACTAGTCTTTCTCCCAAAAAGAAAGCTCCACCACTTGTGCTTTTCCTATCATCTATGTTGCCTGCCCAATCAGCATCAGTATAAACTTTTAAATCAAAATTATTTCTCTTTCCATATACTAAGCCATAATCTTCAGTACCTCACAGGTATCTAAAAATTATCTTGATTGTTGTCATATGAGTTTCCTTAGGATCTGCAGAGAACCTTGCTACAATACCTACTGCATGTGCTATATCTGGTCTACCATGCACAACATATTGCAATTTTCCAATCATAGATTGGTAAACTGTCTCATCAACAGATGCAGATTCATCATTCTTTGATAATTTACAGTTAGTAGTCATAGGAGTACTTACAGGTTTAAAATCCTCCATTCCAAATTTCTTCAAGATTTCCTTTATGTACTTGGATTGAGTAATGAAAATCTCATCTTTCATTTGCAATATCTGTAAACCTATAAAATACTTTATCTCACCAATTAGTGATATCTCAAATTCTTTGCACATTTCATTTCCAAAGTTCTTGCATAAGGAGTCATTACCACAAAATATAATCATCAACAAATATGGCTGAGATGAATATTCCATTGTCCTCATCTTTCTTCATGTACATATTGTTGTTTTCACTTGTCCTTATAAAAACAATCTTGATTAAATAAGAGTGCAATCTTTCATATCATGCTCTAGGTGCTTGTTTCAGACCATATAAAGCTTTGTTCAGTTTGCATACCTGATCTTTACTCTTGTCTTCAACAAATCCTTCAGGTTGTTCAATGAAAACTTCTTCTTCTAGTATACCATTCAAAAATGCAGATTTAACATCCATTTGATATACCTTGAAATTTTTGAAAGCAGCATATGCCAACAATGCTCTTACTCCCTCAAGTCTAGCCACGGGTGAAAAAGTTTCACCATAATCTATTCCTTCTTCTTGAGCATAACCTTTGTAAACTTGTCTTGCTTTGTTGCGAATGACCTCACCTTTTTCATTTAGCTTGTTTCTGAAAATCCACTTAGTACCGATTACATTTTTTTCCTTTGGTCTTGGGATTAGTGTCCACGTGTCATTCTTCTTGATTTGATCAATCTCTTCTGTCATAGCATTTACCCAATCTTCACTGTTAAATGCTTCTTTCACTATTCTCGGTTCAAATTCAAAAATTAGACATGTGTTTTGTCTCAGTTTGTTTCTTGTCATCACTGGATCATATTTATCTCCTATAATTTGACTTGATGCATGATGTCTTTTGACATATTTGGCTAATATAGGCTTGGTAGGTTCTGTATGATCTTCTTCATCACTCGATAGCTGGACATTATCTTCATTTTCTTGAGCAATATTCTCAGTAGTACTTCTCGGTTGAACATAAACAAATTCTTCATAATCTTCTGGTTCTTTAGAGTTTCCTTCATCATTTCTTTCTGCAAATTCATCAATTTTGACATTTGCACTTTCCACTATTTTGTTAGATGATTTGATCAGACATTTAAATGCTTTACTTCTAGAAGAATAACCAAGAAATGTTCCTTCTTCACTTTTCTGATCAAACTTCCCATTTCTATCATCTTTGTGAACATAGCATCTACTTCCAAAGATTTTAAAGTAACTTACATTAGGTTTCTTGTCATACCAAATCTCATATGGTGTCTTCATAGTTCCTTTTTCCAGTTGAACTCGGTTCAGGGTGTAAACTGTAGTGCTGATTGCTTCTCTCCAAAATGTTTGAGGTACCCTCTTTTCTATCATCAAGGTTCTTGCACAATCCACAATTGATCTGTTTCTTCTCTCAGCTATCCCATTTTGTTGAGGTGTTCTTGGTGCAGATACTTGCCTCTTTATACCATGATCATTGCAGTATAAGTTAAATTCATCAGAAGTGAATTCTCCTCCTCTATGAGATCTAAGACATTTCAGTTGTCTTCCTGTTTCATTTTCAACTCTTGCCTTGTACCATTTGAACATTTGAAAAGCTTCTGATTTTTCTTTTAAAAACACAACTGACATCATCCTTGAGTAATCATCCACAAATAATATGAAATATTTATCACCATAATAACTTTGAACTTTCATAGGACCACAAAGATCAGTGTGTACTAGATCTAAAATTCCTTTAGAATTGTAGGACTTACTTGTAAAGCTTGATCTTGTCATCTTACCCATCTGGCATCCTCGGCGCATAGAATTCTCAGGTTTTTCAAGACTCGGTAGACCTCTTACTCAGTGCTTCTTACTTATTTTGATCAGATTATCAAAATTTACATGACAAAACCTTTTATGCCATAACCAAGTATCATCTATCTTTGCATAAAGATACTTGTTCTGAGTTGAGTCAAGATGAAATGTATTACCTTTTGTTTGTGTCCCGGTAGCAGCTAATTGTCCATGTTTGTCATGAACTTTGACAATTCCTTTCTGATATTCTATTCGGTATCCTGTATTGTTTAGCTGTGCTACACTCAATAAAAATTGTATTTCAATCCTTCAACCCAGTATACATCATCACATTTAGCATTGTCAAGAAGTGTTATAGATCCTTTACCTTTCACCAGATATGGTGCATCATTACCAAATCTTACATAGCCTCCATCATAGTCTTCTAATTTAACAAACTTGTGTTTATCACCTGTCATATGATGTGAGCATCCATTGTCTATGATCCAAGAATCATTATTATTTATGTGAGATATTACGGATTTTTCTTCATATCTTTCCTCATCAGATCCATCTTTAATAGCCACATAAACAACTTCCTCAGTATTAGTTTCATCAGATTTGTCATCATTGGATTCCTCATCTGCTACTAGACATGTCTTTTTATCTCTCCTTCTGAAGTCTCGGTGTCCTCTGTATTGGTTATCTTTATACCTATTATCTCGATATTCTCTCTTTTCACTATATTCTTTGTCAGGGCAGTTAGAAGCCATATGTCCTATTTTATCACAATTGAAACATTTTAAAGGTAGCTTTCCTTTACACTTACCTTTTCCTCTCGGTAACCTTCTGGCTAATAATGCTTCAAATTCTTCTTGCTTCTTTATTTCCTCATACAGTCTGTGCACTTTTTCCATGTTCATGCAAAATCTTTCACTTGCTCCACTATGATCTCCTTCAGAGTACTTACTCATTCCATCATTGTAATCATCAGATTCACCAATATGAAAATAACTGAATGCAGATTCTACTTTATTTACTGAAGACCCACTGTTATCAAAATTACTTAACTCAAATGCATGTAGCTTACCAATAGTAGCATCCAAAGAAAGTGGCATGTTAGGTACAGATCTCAATTCATTGATTGGAGAGACTTGAATAGCATAAGCTGGTAGAAGGGTTCTCAACAAATTACTTGTTATATCCTTTTCTTCAATAGTTCCACCTGCTCCTTTAATTTGATTGACAATCTCCTTTAGTCTTGTACTGTATTGGGTTATGTTCTCACCTTCATTCATCCTCATGGATTCAAGTTGTCCTCTTAGACTATCTACTTTTTCTCTTTGAACATGTTCATCACCTCCATACACAGATGTGAGCTTAGTTCACATTGCTTATGCATCATTGCAGCCTTCTAGATCATTAAACTCTGAGTCGGTCAATGCTGATGTTATTTCAATCATAGCTTGAATATGTTCTTGCTTTGCTTTAATCTCTTCCAAGGTCATAGGGTTGGCGCTCAATGCAATGTATTCATTCTCCAGATAATATGTTGCATATTCTCCAATTCTTGATAAATGTAGCTTCATCCTTTTCTGCCATGTGCATAAACTTGACTTGTTCAACTTTGGTGCATCCCTTTTATACATCTCCGAATCTTTGCCTCAAGTACCTTTAAACTTTTTCTTTCGGAGTCCTTAGCTCTGATACCAATTGTTAGTACTGATACTTAATGTAAAGTACAGATGCCAATAGCTAACAAGATGAGAGGGGGGGGTGAATCATACAAACTTAAACTTCCATAAAATCAACAGATTCATCCTCGGTAACTTATACTTCAGCAACTTAACCAAAAATTGTTAAACATGCAAACTTAAGAACACATAATCATAACAACACTCATAACACTAGATTTAACATGGAAACCCAAATAGGGAAAAACCATTGTGGGATTTCGGACCCACTAAGAAATATACTCTTCTAGAGTATGCTCGGTTAAAAGAAAATCCTGTTAAAGATTACAAACACATTGCTAGATGTGACTCGGTTAAGGGATTTCCCTCAGATCTGTTAAGATCTTCACTTTGTTAGAAGTGACCTTGTTAAAGGATTTCACACACACAATTAGAATGTTACCTTGCTAGAGGGTTTACATATAAGACTATTAAGTCCACTCGATTAAGAGATTTTATGTCACTTACAAAATAACAGTAATAAAATCTATCTGCAACTTCACATCTAAAATGCTAAAGTAGATTCTTATTTGCTCAAAACAATCTAGTCATAGGACTTATCTTGTCCCTCTACTAGGCTCTCTACTCTGTTATTCAAACAGGTCTTCAAGCTTCTATGCTTGGTAATCACTATGTAGCATCCATGTGCATACACTTGCCCGCATGCATTGTTTATCAACAATTCCTTATTTATAAACAATTGCTAACCGCTAAATCTCCTTGATCACATTTCCCATGATCAGTCTTAGCCATCAGATCTTCAAACTTGACTAGGTTCAATGTATCCTTTCGATCTGAAAATGTTTTACCTTACCTCGGGGCTTGCAATCCCTTCTTGGAACTTGCATAAGGTTATTACAGTTCAATCTATGTTGTAGATCTTTCTGCCGATTTTCCTTTGCCATAGATCCTTAACAAACTTCATACATGACATACCAATCATTTATACATTTCCAGCTAATCATTGTCCTTCATTAAATAATACTTTTATCCATCCCATGTGCACTGTCATAACTGGATTGCAACTCGGTAACTACTAAACTTTACTCGGTAGACAGTTCACCTTCATTAACCGATATCGATAACCTTAGGGTTTACTGACTAGGTTCCTTAGGGTTTATTGACTAGGTTCCTTGATCGGTTGCATAGTATAGTATTAACCTTACAATCAACAACATATGTAGGATATCAAAACAATCTAAACATCACGATCTCATCATTGTCTAACTCGGTAATAGTTGCCCATTGAATAACTTATTCCTCCCTTTATTCATCACATTATTTCTGTGTCTTTTACCGACATCTTAATTCTCTTCTAATCAATTTTCTGAAGATATGGCAACATCATACTAAATCAGATAATCAATTTCTTGAAATCAATGACAAAATAATGTTATAAAGATAGTTATCATCCTTCTTTAGTTATATCAATAATCTTCAACAACCTTCTCAATATCCTTATTGAATATCAACAATATTTCTTACTGTAATGCCAACAATTATCAGTAGAACCTGAATCAATCATAACACTACATACTTTGTCACCACTTCTACAAGTAGTCCTGAAGAGTGTCTTCCTTTGGGGTGGCTCTGGTGGATTAGGTGCCTTGATCAATGTCCTTCTCATCATGATGATCTCTCCCTATTCAGGTTGCACAAAGGATCCATGAGAGTGAACACTATGTGTGTCCTCATCTCTCACCAAATTTTCTCTCCTTTCACCTTGTTTTTTTGCCTTCTCTGGACATTTGGATGCAACATGCCCCATTTGATGACACCTATAGCATTTTATGCCTTCTAGGCCTCTTCCACCACCCCTTCCTCTTAAGCTTCCTCTATTTCCTCTGAAAGAACCTCTAGAGCCTTCCCTTGACTTGATTCACCAAGGTCTTTGGAACCTTGTCCTCTTCCTTAAGACATATTTTTGCCCCTATTTCCAAAGTCTTTTTGCCCTCTCCCTCTTCCACCTTGATCACTCTTCCTCTTGAGTTTTTCTTCAACCTTAAAAGTAAGTTGAAAACATTTTTGGAGTATGGGAGGGCTACTTAGATTGATTTCATCTTAAATGGTAACTCTCAACCCTTGCAAGTATCTTGCAAGCTTCACACATTCAGGCTCCACTGCATTGGAATTCATCACCAATTTATGGAACTCTTGAGTATAATCTGAGACACTCATCTCCTTTTGTCTCAAAATCATTCTCCTCTTATGAAGCTGGACTTCATAATCATTAGGAACTTATGCATCCCTGATCAATGCAACCATCCTCTTCCAAGTGGTCACTGGATTCTTCTTCTCCTTCACCCTATCATCTTGAGTGAAATTCCACCATGTAAGGGTTGATCCCTTCAACTTGGCCTTAGAAATATTAACTCTCTAACTTTTTGGTACATCTTCACATTCAAAGAAGCTTGTAAGGGCATCAATCCAATCCATAGCAGCATCTGGATTCAATTTTCCATCATAGGAAGGTAGGTCCAACCTAACATCCATGGTCCTTCTCTCCATGGCCTTCAGGGTCTTCACAAGTAGTCTTTGATCAGCAGACACTTCTTCTTCATCACTTTGCTCAAGGGGTTCCTCATCAATCCCCTCTTCAACAACATCAAATTTTCCACCACTTTTCTTATGAATTTCCCCATTAAGTCTATCAACCTCCTTCTACAAGGAATCAATCTTGTGAACCAAGTTTTGATCCTTTAAAAACTTCACTATATGTGCATTAGTCATCCTTGAGGAAAAATCACCCTCATATTCTTCCCCTAACATGGATAAACTAAAAAAATCCTTCTCCTAAGGATCACACTTGATCTGATACCAATTGATGTAGAGGTATGGTTCAAACAACTTGAAAATGCTCCAAGTTGCTCACTTGCTCAACCAAGCAACAAAACCCTCCATTCAAGGATTCACTCTAACAAAGCCTCACACCTTTATGAGCATAAATTAAACATCCCAAGTAACCTATTTTCATCCCCATAACCCCACAATGGGATAGTGTGCAAGGTTATCAATATTTGGTTTCAAACCCCACAGGCAAAAGTGCTCAAAATGGCTCAAATTGCTTACAACCCCTCCAAATGGTTTTATAGGCCAAAAAAGGATCAAGAAAGGTTTTATAGGTTCCTAAAAACTCAAATGATGCCAAACAACCCTCTGATTTGGTTGTTCAAGTCCCAAAAGTCACAAAGTGCAAATTGGCTCCTTAGACCTATTAGCCTTCAAAACTCACTTTTTGGCATCCCACCCAAAAAATCCAAAGGATAGGAAAATATTGTTTGATTTTATTGAAAACCAACCTAGGGCAGCACTTTCAACCAAAGGACAAGTTCTGGAGCCTCTTGCAAGTACCATTTCTAATGAACCCTCATCGAGGCTATAAGGGCTAATTTGAGCACCTTACAAAGGAACTATCTTTCAAACAAGAAATTTCACAAAATAAACTATTGTAGTACCTTGGGGTATCCAAATAATTACCATTTACCAAGTCATAACTTCTGGGTTGCATTAAAATTAAAGTTATGGGGACTGTTCATGAATTTTGTTCAATTCCCACAGCCAGTCATATGGAGATGCCTGGCCAAATTCACCAAAATATTACCCAAACTACTTCCTAAACTTTTTAAACCTTTTGAATCTTAAATTAAACTCCCAAATACTCCATTTAACCAAGTTTTATAATTTTCCCATGGTGAATTTGGAAGAAATGGGAAATTGAAGTTGAAACCCTAGGAAAGGGCACTTTCATGGGTTGTTTGGATCTATTACAATTTTTCTCCCTCAATACTCCACCTCCAGACCTTTGGTTGGATTAAAAATAAAGGTAATTGAACCCTCTAAATTCCCATGAATATATTTTTCACTTTAGAGGCCGAACAAGGCCATACCAAGCGTGATAACAACAATTTTTTTGGAAAAATGCAGTATTTTATTGATTTCAAATATCAAGTTTACAAATTCCACCCACAACAAACCCCACACGAGTTTGTTGAGGAACTTTATAGCTTTACAAAAATTTTCAAATTGATTGGAGGTGGTTATGAACATTGGGCAACCAATTACAACAACTTTTTGAAAAGTTGCTTTACAAATTGACAACTTTGTCAATTTTTGACATTTTTTGCATTTTGCCATTCAAACTAATTTTATCATCAACCTAGGGACCTAAACACATTTAAATGGATCTAAATAGACCAAAACAACCTTTAATCCCTAATTCTACTCATCCTAAGTCCCCTTTGACCATAGTTGACCATAGGGTTTATAATGCACCCTAGGCCCCTAGGCCTTACAAAATGGACATTTAGGATCTTATTACAAAAAAAAAACATAAACAAAGGATTCTTTGATCCTTCACAACACCTTTCTATCAAAAAAATGAAATTTTCAATCAAGAAATTATGAAATTGAGGCTTGTACCCCTGCACCAAAAGTCTTGAAAAAGAAATCCTCAAAATCATAAAATGTCCTATTAAAAAAAAAAAAAGAATCTTTGTCAAGCAAGTGAAAACCTGGCAAATAGGCGCCTCTTGTACTCAACCACTCCATCTATCAATGTAATGTTGGCATTTCACACTTTCCCACATCTTTGATTTCTCTTGTACATATCTTTTAGTGACTTTTGTGACATCCTGGCTCATGGCTTGAAACTGATCAATGCCTTAGTCTTAGGGTAATCGACTGAGCAATTTACGTGTCTCAAGTAGTATCAACCAAGTCATCATTCTGTCATTGATACCCAGTCGTCCAATCTGAGTCAGTAACCTGTCTCCTAACTACTGAAGGGTTTTATCACTAAGTACACAAGCAAAACAACATTACTGAAAACAATCACTAAATAGTTTGAGATATGCATGAAATTTTCTTTGTGTGTTGTATTTTATATTGGTTTTTGATTATTATTCCCTCTGAGTAACTCGAGGAAGTCTATCTTGACTAAGAGGAGAAAGGATTGGGGGCATAATATTTCCTTTGTTTTCTTCTTGTAGGAATGATTCCAATGATCTGGAAACATCTAATCAGCTGGGTGTCTGTGATAAGTGCCTTCACATCAAGGTGAAATTGCCACACATACCTCGACTCTGCTTATTTGTATGCTACAAGGAGGTTGGCATCATTTCTTTGTCTGTTTTGAGGGAATTTCAAAAAATGTGCAATCTGGATGCATGCATAATCTATCCAACGATATGAACAAAAAAAGGGTCATTGTGGACAAGATAAATAATATTGCACATGAAAAGAAAGGAACTCTATTCTGCCTGCTATGTTTGTAAATGATTAGTGATGAAAATTAAGCATTCCAAATCCAGTGACTAGTTTTAAGTTGCATTCATTTTTCATTTTGTGCATTTCAAGTGATTTATGCATGATAACAATGATCTCTTTATCTTCTGAATGAGAGTTTTAAGTATCATCATTTCTAAGCTAAGTGGTCTCATTTTCATCATTTCTCCAATCAAGTACTTGTGTATTGAGATGTTAGCTGCATACATATGCATCTTATATAGATCCATACATTTCATTATACACGCTTATTTGAATTCATATTATTGCATTAAAAAAATTGCATTACTAGTTACTCATTTTCATCATTTATTTGCATATGAAAAAAAATAAAAACAAACATCCATATTCATTTGCATTACATACATCCATATTGAAAAAATATGCATACATATAGAATAAAGCATGTACAAAAACATCTCAATCAATTAACACAAGTACGATGAAATCAAACCAAGATCTCGTATATATCATCATAAATATCCTGGAGTACAAATAAAAGTCTCAGGGTACAAATGATATCAACTATCATCTACAATGTCCCATCGGAGTAAGAGTTATGTGGGCTACAAAAAAATGGGGTATATAAAAAAATCTAAGAGCTAAAAAAATCTAGCTCTCTTCCTCTCCCTCATCGCCAGGTGGTGGAGGATGTGGAGCCTGCTGACCAACATCCTACCTAGGTGCCTGAGCTCCCTCAGATCGAGCCATATACTGAAAATATGGGAAAACATGTTGCGCTACAGGAACTGCTATGCTATATGCCACAACATAATGAGCCACCCAACTCATTTGGTGCAAAACCTCTTGCTGAAGAGCATCTCGCTCTACCTTGACCTCAACCAGTTGTCAGTCTCGCTCCACTCTGAGCTCCACTAGCTGTCGGTCTCACTCTGCTCTGAGCTCCACCAGCTGTCAATCCTACTCTGCAAAATGTATCCAAGCCAATATCAATTGTGACTACAGACCTACTAATCTCAATCTTATAGATTGTGTTGTATCAGTTGCTCCCTGCTCCCTTACAGGCTCTCCACCTCCATCTCCACCCTGCTCATCTCTTTGTTGTCGCACCTATCTAGAATTTGCTCACTTCTCCTCTCCTCTACCCTATGTCTTCCTAGCACCACTAACCCCCACACCAATAACTCCAAGGGATCTACTCTCTCCTCTCAAGCACCACATTACAAAAATGGATTTAAGTCTTTTAGCAAATTACAAAAATGGAAAATTGTTGTTCTGCAACTATGCTTTATTATGTTCTTTAACTGAATACTTTGAAAAGAAATGAAAATGTTTATGATAGTATAATGAAAATAAGGATACTTTCAGGACTTCAAAATAAATATGTTAAGATAAGTTCATATAGAATTTAAGAAGAATGTTTCTTTATCAAGGACCTTGAATGTATGATCAACCAAAACCTTAAAAGATAAATAAAAGACCAGTGCCCTTATCTAGGGGGTACTTATGACACTTTTTGGATAGAAAATCTTATCAACTCCTAAGACAATATTGATCATCAACTCTGAAGGTTTCAGTATGTGTTACACAACAATGAAAACCCAATATCACATTTTATGTAACAGCATGTGATGGCACATCATAGCAAATCGTATGACAGATTTATCAGGAGGACATAATAACTCATCAACATAAAAGTATGCACAATACTTAGGAAAACAAACAATGAACCTTCATATATTGATCCTTAAGAGATGATTGCATACATAAGATGGACTTGAAAATACTCAATTATAGTTTGTTTGCATAAAAAGATACTTCTTTGTTCTATAGACTTCCCTAATACATATAACTTACAGTCCTACCTGGAAGTATGCTATTTCTAAAATTTGACCAATTATAGACAAAATCACTCATTATAAATACATATGCTAAGAGGCACGAATGGAAAGACACACCCTTCCATTATCCTAACAACTAACTGAACAGTAACTAAACAACCTAAAAAAAACACCAGTTGCATTACAAACACAATACTAAACAATGACTTAAGGCTTTCGATCCAGCCGGTGTCCGCACTTCTGAATGTGCCGTAAATAGCCTAGGTTTTTGTAAGTTGTTGCATTGAAGATCACATCCCTGGCTGCATTCTCAATCATGTAAATATTCTCAAATTGGTCGACAGTGTCATTCATATCAAGGATATCTATTTTGGCAATGGCTTGGGCTGCACTAAGTAAAGACTTACACTCAGAAATCCATATGGACTTATCTTTAATTACTCCTGCATCGTCTACCAAACAAGGAACCCCATGTTGAAAAATCTGCTAGCATTCATCAAATTCCGACTTCAATTCCTTTGCAACTTC
This sequence comes from Cryptomeria japonica, assembly GCF_030272615.1. Lineage (NCBI taxonomy): Eukaryota > Viridiplantae > Streptophyta > Pinopsida > Cupressales > Cupressaceae > Cryptomeria > Cryptomeria japonica. The sequence goes on along the minus strand of NC_081412.1, from coordinate 344,158,840 downwards.
CTCATGTGTGACAAGCAAACCCTGAACCTTCCTTTTTACCTTTTCTTTAGTCGATACATCTTGCAACAACAGGTTGAGTCTATCTTGAATCCTGGTGTGTGAAACCATATTGTCCATGTTCCTTTGATATACACCCCAGAACTAATGCAATGCCTTCTCCAAATTCTCATATCTCTTATTCAACAAAACACAAGCGGTGTTAACGTTGATATTTGTCAGCTCCCTCTTCAACTTAGTATGCTCATAAGCCAATTTTTTGATTTTTTTCTTCCATTGACCTCCTGAATCAGTAATTTGAGGGACCAGATGCCCACTCCTCTTAAGGGTTTCTTCATATAAGGCCTTGTATTTATTCTTCTCTTCTATCTCATGCTTCATCTGGGTCTTATTGAAATTTGAAATATTAATACCTATATTGGCCGTGACCATAGGGTCTACTTCTCCAACTTTTAGGGTCGTCATGTGACCAAATGCTTTGTCCACATCTATGATTTTTGGCCTTTTATTGGGAGGGTATAAGGCCCACAACAACATTTCTTCTTCATTTAAATCATACCTTGATCCAATAAAAATGTCTTTTACTCCCTGGATATTCAATTTTGTATCCTTATTGTCTGTGTTCAACAAAGAATCAAGGATAAATGAGGCACTCAGGTCCCAACCTGGAAACACAATTATTCCAGCCTCTACTAGTAGTTGCCTCCCCTTTTGTGGGGTCATAGTCTCAACTTCTATGTCAATATCTTCCTTTAATCTCTTCTTCATTTTTGCCTCATTTTCAGGGGTAATATTTGGCACTCCTTCCCTTAACTTCTTACCCTTGAAATGGTATAGGAATGATTTGAACTCTTTAGACTTTATAAATTGATGATCTGACACAAAAGAAGCATGCTTTGTCATTCTTTCATCTATTTTTGCCTTCAGTGCAATGATGAAACTATCATGTGCTTTTGGATCATTTTCTTTCTTAGGTGCCTAGAGTTTGGAAACAACCTTGTTCTCCCTTGAATCACTTTGGGTTGGTTCTTCCTCTATGTTTTCTAATCTCTACCTTCTCTCCTCTAGTTTTTCCTCCAAGGTTTCCATAACATCCGCCGGCTCTTCCACCTCCTTATTTCTACACATGTCTTTAAATTCATCCTCTTGATGAAGATAGTCTCCCAACTCTTGCCTCTTCCTGCTTGCATGGATGTAACCCTCAAGATCATAATGCGTCCTAGACACATGCTTGAACAAGTTGTATTCATCCACCAACTTCCTATCAATGGCTTCATATGCTTTGGTAGATACAATTTTAAAGTCCTGGAAGTGAAGTGTACCAGGGAGGAAGGCTTGCTTGTGTGCACTTCCAAAATGCTTGGCATTAGAAACACTTAATTGCCTTACAATTTCCAAAAAAGAAATCCTGTCTGGTGCAGGTTTTGGTAGCACATAAGGATAACCTTCAAATCCATAGCATTGAAAAAAAGTGAAGTTTTGGTATGAGTACCAATCACCCCAATTGTTATTGAGCTTTGTATTTTTGTGCTCCTGAGGCCTAAGAAACTGCATTTAGACTCAAACCCTCTGGCCATAATCCTCTGAATCTCCCATAGAATAAAATAATATGCATTAACAATGAATAATGCTTGAAATGCTTATCTGGATTATCTTTCAAGTTCATGAAAGCTTGATGCAATCTGTCCACTAGATATGAAGCGAAATCAAAAGCTCTAGGCTCATGCCTCTAGATATCCGCTGCTAAAACCAATGGTCCTATGTTTGCCACATCAGGAGCTTCAATTCCTCCAACTTGGCCACATGCCATATATGTATATTGTAGATACTTCTTGAAAATAGTTATATCATAAGGAGGACTATCTTCCTTTGTTAGCCTCCCCTTTTTTGCTTTGTGGATTGTGAGGTTCCAACCCTAATATGTAGTATCCATTTTCCTAAATTCCTCCTCCAAATCCGTAAATGAAAAAGGCACATCTACCCCCAGATCCACTGCAAAAACTTCTTGAATTGTGGCTACAGCAAAGTGAACAAAAACCGTCCCATCAGGCAACAAAATGCTTCGCTTGTTTGCATCATAATATCTCAGTAGGAGTTTTAATAAGTCAATATCTACAAAAACATTACGTACCATGAGTTTACCTAAATTGGTGTTCCATGGGTTTGAAAGTGGCATAGGTTCATCCCTACGAAGGTAATGAAAAAGAAATAGCTCATGCCCTTGCATTATTATGAGTACATCTCCAATTTCTTTGTACCTGTCCTCCAACTGCTTGTGAATAGGCAAATTCACCTTAGCTCTGCATGACCTGGCACCTAGAGAGCCCATTTGATCTATCAGATCTTGGTTTAGCTTTCTTCGAGCATCACTGACTTTACCCTTAGATTTTTTTGTTGCGGTACTGGACACTTCTACAACCTTTCACTTCCCTTTTAATCTTGACCCTTCCATCTCTGCAAAATTATTCACTCAACACTTAGCAGCTCAGAAAACACCTGATACCTTTTCTACAATAACTCTATGTGAAATACTGTTATGCAACATTGGTTATATATCCCAAGGAGTCCATCTTGTACTCAATTACCACAATATTGATGAATTTTCTTCATGTAGAAAGGGACCTACTCCATAGATGCATTTAATTGAAGCCATTTATGTTAGTTTTTCACATCAGGACCTCCAACGGCTAATTGGTGAGACCCTTTCCGATGATTCAATTGTTTGGCGCCGATTGTTATGACTTTACCACTTTTCACTTTCTGATCGGCACAAACTACCCCAACCAACTTATCGGGTCTCAGGATAGCAATTTTTTCTCTATCTTGATGGTTAATTTCATCCCGATGGGCACCCTTTCATTCTCGGTTTTGCCTTTTATTTTAGTGCTGCATCGGCGTAAATCTCCCTGATGGATTCGCCTTTGGTTTCCTTCTACTTAACTCATTGGGTGTCGACATAGTTTATTTCATGTCTCTCCGATGCCCCGATGACCTCAATATACCAATCCACATTTTACATAATCCCACCATGTTATCAGCATAACTTATCTCGAAGAACTCCTCGCAACCCACCATTCGCCTAAATGGTCCTATCGAGTTTCGGCATAACATAAAAGTTCTTCCTCTGATGTCCCGATGAATCCTTACTAGATGCTTTCTTTATTGACATAACTTACCCCAATGTCCTTGTAAGCACTTCTATCTTCATTGAGGATCAAAATAGCCCTTTTCTATTCCTCCCAAAGTCCCAATGAGTCTCCGATGTACCTTTATGTTTAATGTCTTCAAGTCTATTTTATCGGTATAAGTAATACCGATAGTTTCACCCTCTGACTCTTCATGTCATCGGGGATCGGCCTAACCATTTTTGTACTATTCCGATATGGTTCCCTTTTTTGATGGGCCCGCGTTTGGTTCCCTTTAGTCATTAGGTTTTAGGATAGACTATTCTCATTACTTCCGATCTCTCGATACTATATGATGAGCTTTTCCTTATCGTTACAAGTTACACCAATGGATTCATAGGCTATCGGTATAAAAATTTCCACGTTTTGCCGATAAACTGATGTATGCCGATAGGAAAACAACCACCTTCTATTTCATTGAAACAAGCTATCCCAATGACATGACTTTCTCAAGAGCGTGCACCATGTTGAGTATTTTTTAAATGCTCCAAAGCATCTACATGCTGTTTCATCGGTATAAGTTATGTCAATACTCCTTTTTCTCACCAATGCTGTTTCATCGGGACTACTTATGTGGATGATTGAAATTTTGCAATTTAGCATAGATGGACCATCACTATTGAATATTAGTGATCCCCACTTTTCTCGTAGGGTCTAATACATATTAGAAGACAATCCTAGATCATACCATAATGACTTCTCTATTGACAAAATGCCTCCATAATGGATTCCTTATGCAGTCAATAATTAGTGCATGCCCTTAGTGTGCCCAAGTAATACCTTGATACTCCTAAAATAGCTGATCCTTTAGAGGACTTTACCTGTGCTAATAAAATTTCTGCACATGCAAACCAACAATAAATGCTCATATGATGAAAATGAAAAAAGAAAAAGGCCTCTATATAGCATAAAATATTTTGTAAAAGTATGTGCTAATAGTGGATCTTTCTAAGGATGTATGTTCCTTTTAAGGACATAGGAAGATCCTAGTTATCTCTGGAAAACAGACCAATACGAAAAATTGATAACAAAAAGCAACAAAAATTTAAAATATTATGATACAAAAATACTCCCTGCTCATCAATAGAAGAAGTGCTTAAGATATTGAGTATGAACTAGGAACTCTTGTACTTGACCATTTGTATCCTGCAAATAATAAGAGTTTTATCCACCTTTTTTTGAAATAATGAAAGGTTCTAGCCAGAGTGCATCGAACTTGCCATGCTTCCCTTTATCCTGATCTTTGGCATTCCATTTTAACACCCATTCCCCTTCTTTAAAAGACCTGTCACATGCCTTCTTATCATGAAAAGCCTTTACCATTTGTTGTCTTTGTAGGTTTCTTTCCTGAGCTTCCCTTCTACATTCATCCAACTCAGCCAAGGCCATCAACCTGTCTTCCATAAAGTTTACTTCTTCTGAAACTTCCTCTGTAACAAATTTGTAAACTAGGAGCAAATTGCTTAAGGGTAATCGCGCTCCTTTGCCATATAACAGCTCATATGGGGCGAATCCTATGGATTTCTTAACTGTCACTCTGTTAGCCCATACTGCTAAAACCAATTTTAAATCCCATGCCTTCTTATTATTACCTAATATCCTTTTGATAATCTTCAAAAAAAAATTATTGCTCGATTTTGCCTGTCCATTTCCCTGAGGATGATAAGGTGATGAATATGACAAAGCAATACCATAGTTTTCATAGAAATCAAAGAACTCATCTGATCTGAAGCACATCCCATTATCTACCACAATCTTCTGAGGTACCCCAAATCTAGTTAAAATATTTTCCAAAAGAAACTTTATCACAACTTTGTTGGTAGCCTATCTTGTGGGAATGGCTTCAACCCACGTAGTAAAATAATTTGTGGCCACCAAAATCCATTTATGCCCACCACTAGATTTGTTTGCTATCTCACCTATGAAGTCAATACCCCACATCTAAAAAGGTTCCTCCATATGCATGGGTCTGAGAGGAATGGCTCCATTATATTTGAGCTTCCATGAAAACTTTTGACAAGCCTCACATTTCTTGATATAAGTATGACAATCCTTGAAAACTTGAGGCCAATAATAACCAATATTAAGAATTTTATGAGAAGTGGTTTTAGCTAAGAAGTGGCCTCCATAGACACCTTCATGTAAATATTTTAAAACAATAGAGGCTTGACACTCATCTAAACATAATAGAAGGACACCATCTCTATTCTTCCAATATAGATCTCCATTTAGTAATACATACCTATATGTTTGAAGCTTTAAAGTTCTCTTTTGACTATCATTTAGATTATCCAGACATTTCATGTATTTCAAGTAATACACAATATTTTCATACTAGTGACACCTTTCAATGCTAATTTATACATCTTTCAGCTCCACCTGATTTACTTGTGCTGCTTCAAGATTGGATTCTGCCATTAACTTCGCTAAACCTTGACCTCTTACCAATTTTTTGATCTATAAATCAATATTGAACTCTTGGATCTGATTTATCCATCTGCATCTTCTCCCAATAGTCTATGTTTGTCTAAAAATGTCTTTAACAACAACATTTGGTACATAGGCAATAATGGTGGCACCAACTAAGTAAGGTCTAAAGGATTTCATAGCTTTCACAAGAGCATAGGCCTGTTTTTCATTCAAATCATAATTCAATTATGATTCTTGTAACGTTTTACTAAAAAATGCCACTAGTTGTTCATGACCCTCATCATTCTTTTGTAACATGACAATAGGAATAGTATGGAATGAGGAAAATGAGAATACTTGAAAGGGTTTAGAGAAATCAGGTGATTTTAAAACAGGGTCTTCCTTGATGGCTCTTTTGATATTTACAAAAGCTTCCAGAGCTTCATTAGTCCATTTTATTTCAGCACCCTTTTTCAACATTTTAGCAATAGGATTTATGATTTTAGAAAATTTTGAAACAGACCTTCTCACAAAGTTAATGTGACCGAAGAAAGATTGCATAGCTTTAACAGTTTTTGGAATTTGAATTTTATCAATAGAAACAATCCTTTCTAGATCAATTCTAACCCCATCTTTGGAAACAATATGACCTAACAATTTTCCTTCGGTAACCCCGAAATAACATTTTTTAGGATTCAAAGATATGCCATACTCTAGCACTCTGATAAAAATCTTTTCCAAATCATTACAATATTTTTTGCCTTTTTAGAATAAATCAATCATGCCCTCAAAAGCCACGTCCATAGCTCTCTGGAATGTAGCTCCTGCATTTGTTAGTCCAAAAGGCATCCTAGCATAAACATAAGTACCCCAAGGTGTAGTGAAAGCAATTTTGACCTTCTCTGCTTCCCTAACTTTGAATTGATTATAACTCGAGAAGCCATCCATCATAGATAACAACTCATTTCCTGTGACCCTCTACAACAAATATTCCATATTAGGCAAGGCATAATTATCTTCCAAAGATGAAACATTTAGATTTATGAAATCTACACATAACCTAATATCACCATTTTTCTTTCTTACTGGTACTAAATTTGATACCCATGTTGAGTGCCTTATAGGCTCAATAATCCCTGCATTTCTCATTTTCATTAACTCCTCCTTCATCTTTGGAGCCAAGGTAGGATTTATAGGTCTTTTCTTTTTTCTAAAAGGTTTTGCATTAGGCTTCAAAGGTATCTCATGCTGGAACAAATCTTCCCTGTAAGCTTTAAGGTCTTCATATGACCAAGCGAAAACATACCTATACTTCCTCAACAGATTAATCAATTTTGTTCTGATTTTTGGTGTGAGCTTCTTTCCAACATACACTTCTCTTGGGTTGCTTTCACTTCCCAAGTTTACTTTTTTGACCTCCTCACATCCTCTTGAATTAGGCCTAAAATTCATTACTTCTTTATCATCAAACATTCTTTCAAGCTCTATCAATCCTTTTGGGATTCTATTAGTTTTTAGCTGCAATACTTCCTACCCAAGTATAGTTGCTTTGTCATCCTTGTCCTCCACCAGTCCATTCCAATCAATCCGCTGGTGCTCATACTGATCTTCATAGAATAATTTTTTTAGTAAATCACTGTCATCATAAAAAACTTGCCAGTTTTTTACATTATCAGGCACTGTCGGTCTGGTCTTAATATCCACTTGGGTAATATCATCCAAAGAGATGCCATTATGTTTAATAGCCAAGTTCGCCATGAAGTCTATCCAAATATTGTTGGATCTCTTAGTCCAATTGATGGAGAAGGCGTCGAATAATTCAATGTGATCCCAAACTTTTTTCTTGTAGTTTCTTAATTTTTCATTTTTTGCAGCAAATTTGTCTCTAACTTGTGAAATGGCTAGTTTTGAATCACCATAAACCATTAGTAAATTGACACCATGCTTATTTGCTAGTTTAAGACCTAATAAGAGGGCCTCATATTTGGCAACATTATTAGTACATTCAAAGGTTAACAAAAAGAGTATTTAAATTTTTTTTCTTTAAGAGAAATAATTACAACTCCTGCTCCATTTCCTTCCTTACTGCAGGCACCATCAAAGTATAACTTCCAAATTAAATTTTCATTTTGTTTAACTGTTTGTGTAACTTTACTGATCTCCAGAGGTTTAGAAATACTTACCTAAAATTTGTCCATATTTGAGTGGCAAAAGTAAGTTGCTTCATCAGGATCAACCTCTTCTATGAGATATGGGGATCTTGGCTCTCTGTTTATCCTCATTGTTGTCAGTTTGACTGGGATGGTAGCATATGATATATCAAGCTGAACATGACCACCTACCAAATTTGACCATTTCCTGGACAACAACATTCCATAGTTCCGAGGAACTTGCACCACAGTGATGTCAATTTTATATGTGGTATCTGGGCAAGCTGGAAACCTAAACTCCACATCTTTCATAATACCTACCATAGGTACGGACCTGTTGTCCATGGAATAACACTTACCATAAGGTGTGTCAAAATGCATCCCAATCTCTTTCATGACATCTTCAGGCATGATGTTTACTATTGCCCTTGAATATATCATATAGTTCCTGACCATTTTATTGTTAATTAACAGTGTCAAATAGAATGGATCAACCTGTGTGAGGCTTTTTGTGATTTACATGCCTAAGTAGATTACTGGAGGATCCTCTTTCAATCTAGAAACATCCTTGCTTGCATCACCAACATTTGATATAGTCTTCAAGGTCTCATCCTTATATTCTAGAAATTTTATCACTTCTAGCAAGGGCATTGAAACTTTTACCCGAGACAATGCTTGAGACATAAAAGTCCCACAATTCAAAGAAGGTTTACTGATTTGTTTCCTCTCGACTGGTTTGACCAATTTTGGCATTTCAATTTGTTTAGTTTTTTCTGGTTCTGCCCCTCTCCTAGTACCTACATCCTTTCCCTTGGCCACGTTACTGTTGGCTCCACTTAATTTTGTGACCTTGGCAAAAATGCCTATTGGCTTTCCTTGCTCATTAGATACATTCCTATTCCTCAGCTGATAATTACTTTTTAATTATTCCACAACTGCAATAGTAAAAGCCTTATTCTCCTCTTCAGTCAAATTTCTCAAAGAAGGCACTGCTTCCTCCTGAAACAACTTTCTCAAGGCAAGGACATCTTCATCATCATCAAAAAAACCTGTTGTATACCATATTGCAAATTTTCTCTTCTTTGATATACATCAGAATATTCTTCTTCTTCAGATAAATCCTCATTTCTTCCCCAATAAGGATCAGATGAGAGGGCATTCATAGTTGGTTCTTCCTCCATATTTTCTAATCTCTGCCTCCTCTCCTCTAGTTTTTTCTCCAAGGTTTCCCTAATATCCGCCAGCTCTTCCACCTCCTTATTTCTACACATGTCTTCAAATTCATCCTCTTGATGAAGATAGTCTCCCAACTCTTGCCTCTTCCTGCTTGCATGGATGTAACCCTCAGGATCATAATGCATCCTAGACACATGCTGGAATAGGCTATATTCATCCACCAGCTTCCTATCAATGTCTTCATATGCTTTGGTAGATACAATTTTAAAATCCTGGAATTGAAGTGTACTAGGGAGGAAGGCTTGCTTGTGTGCACCTCCAAAATGCTTGGCATTAGAAACACTTAATTGCCTTACAATTTCCAAAAAAGCAATCCTACTTGGCACAAGTTTTGGTAGCACATAAGGATAACCTTCAAATCTGTAGCATCGAACAAAAGTGAAGTTTTGGCATGAGTACCAATCACCCCAATTATGATTGACTTTTGGATTTTTGTGCTCGTGAGGCCTAAGAAGATTCTTGACATCCTCAAAGAATGATCCCTACAGTGACTCACCAAAGAGCAAGAAAATTGGTTTAACAAAGAATTCCTCAAATTTAAGGTAATGAGAGTTCACATATCTGTAATCCCAGATAGAAACCCATAACTGCACCGGTTGATCTTGTCCATTCTTCCCTACTGTATTTAGACTCAAACCCTCTGGCCATAATCCCCAGAATCTCCCATAGAATAAAACAATATGTATTAACAGTGAATAATGCTTGAAATGCTTATCTTGATTATCTTTCAAGTTCATGAAACCTTGATGCAGTCTGTCCACCAGGTACAAAGTGAAATCAAAATCTCTAGGCTCATGCCTCTGGATATCCACTGCTAAAACCAACGGTCCTAGGTTTTCCACATCAGGAGCTTCAACTCCTTCAGCCTAGCCACAAGCCATATACGTATATTGTAGATACTTCTTGAAAATAGTTATATCATAAGGAGGGCCATCTTCCTCTGTTAGCCTCCCCTTTTCCACTTTGTGGATTGCAAGGTTCCAACCCTGATATGTAGTATCCATTTTCCTATATTCCTCCTCCAAATCCATAAATGAAAAAGTCACATCTGCCCCCAGATCCACTGCAAAAACTTCTTGAATTGTGGCTACCACAAAGTGAAAAAAAACCGTCCCATCAGGCAACAAAATGCATCACTTGTTTGCATCATAATGTCTCACTAGGAGTTTTAATAAGTCAATATCTACAAAAACATTAGGTACCATGAGATTACCTAAATTGGTGTTCCATGGGTTTGAAATTGGCATAGGCTCATCCCTGCGGAGGTAATGAAAAAGAAACAGCTCATGACCTTGCACTATTATGAGTACATCTCTAATTTCTCTGTGCCTATCCTCCAATTGCTCATGAATAGGCAAATTCACCTTAGCTCTACGTGACCTAGCTCCTAGAGAGCCCATCTGATCTATCATATCTTGGTTTAGCTTTCTTCGAGCCTCACTGACTTCACCCCTAGATTTTCTCATCGCAGTACTGGACACTTCTACAACCTTTTGCTTCCCTTTTGAGCTTGACCCTTCCATCTCTGCAAAATTCTTCACTCGACACTCAGCAGCTTAGAAAACACCTGATACCTTTTCTGCAATAACTTTGTGCAAAATCTTGTTATGCAACACTAGTTATATATCCTAAGGAGTTCAATCTTGTACTTAATTACCACAATCTTGATGGATTTTCTTCGTGTGGCAATGGACCTACTCCATAGATGCATTTAATTAAAGCCATTTATGTTAGTTTTTCACATCAGGACCTCCAACGGCTAATCGGCGAGACCCTCTCTGATGATTCAATTGTTTGGCGCTGATTGTTATGACTTTACCGCTTTTCACTTTTTGATTGGCACAAACTATCCCGACCAACTTATTGGGTCTTAGGATAGCAATTTGTTCTCTATCCCGATGGGCACCCTTTCAGTCTCGGTTTTTCCTTTTGTTTTATTGCTCCATCGGCGTAAATCTCCCCAATGCATTCGCCTTTGGTTTCCTTCTACTTAACTCATCGAGTGTCAACATAGTTTATTTCATGTCTCTCCAATGCCCCGATGATCTCAATATACCAATCCGCATTTTACATAAGCCCATCGTGTTATTGTCATAACTTATCTCGAAGAACTCCTCACAACCCACCATTCGCCTAAATGGTCCTATCGGGTTTCAGCATAACATAAAAGTTCTTCCTCTGATGTCTTGATGAATCCTTACTAGATGCTTTCTTTATCGGCATAGCTTACCTCAATGTCCTTGTAAATGCTTCTATCTTCATCAAGGGTCAAAATAGCCCTTTTCTATTCCTCCCGAAGTCCTGATGAGTCTCTGATGCACCTTTATGTTTAATTTCTCCAAGTCTGTTTTATTGGTATAAGTAATACCGATAGTTCTGCCCTCTGACTCTTCATGTCATCAGGGATCGGCCTAACCATTTTTGTACTATTCTGATATGGTTCCCTTTTTTGATGGGCCCGTGTTCGGTTCCCTTTAGTCATCAGGTATTGGGATAGACTGTTCTCATTACTTCCTATCTCCTAATGCTATATGATGAGCTTTTCCTTATCATTACAAGTTACACCGATGGATTCATAGGCTATTGGTATAATGATTTCTACATTTTGCTGATAAACTGATGTATGCCGATAGGAAAACAACCACCTTCTGTTTCATTGGAACAAGCTATCTCGATGACATGACTTTCTCAAGAGTGCACACCATGCTGAGTATTTTTTAAATGCTCCAAAGCATCCGCATGTTGTTTCATCGGTATAAGTTATGTCGATACTCCTTCTTTTGCTCACCAATGCTATTTCATCGGGACTACTTATGCCGATGATTGAAAATTTTCAATTTAGCACAGATGGACCATCACTGTTGAATATTAGTGATCCCCACTTTTCTCACATGGTCTAATACATATTAGAAGACAATCCTGGATCATACCATAATGACTTCTTTGCTGACAAAATGCATCCATAATGGATTCCTTGTGCAGTCAATACTTAGTGCATGCCCTTAATGTGCCCAAGTAATACCTTGATACTCCTAAAACAACTGATCCTTTAGAGGAGTTTACCCATGCTAATAAAATTTTTGTACATGCAAACCAGCAATAAATGCTCATATGATAAAAAAGAAAAAAGAAAAAGGCCTCTATATAGCATAAAATATTTTGTAAAAATATGTGCTAACAGGCGGTGAACTCCTGTGAAATCCCCTGAGGCCTACCATACTACCTCATGACCCGAGATACAAAAAATCACTCAATAGCTATCACTGACCTATCGATAAGAGGATGAGTCAAGAACATGTCATGTTGCATAGCTCTCCAGACGTCCCAAAGCTCAAGACCCCTGTATGGTCTCCATACAACAACGATCAAATCATCGAGCTGTTGTCGCCAATACTTTGTCCTACCCAGATGGGGCTGAGTAACATATCCAGAATACCTGTAAATGATCAGCTGGTGTGGATCTCTGGCATCATCCACAATAGGTTTGTAGATTGGGATATGCTCCCAGACCCATATCTATAAAACCAAGACACCTGCTGCCATGCTCTTCCCCTCCCTGTATACAACCTCATGCATCTCATGATACATGTGGGCTAATAGACAAGAACCCCACCCTAATCTCACAGGATGATCCAAAAGTCTCTCCAGCATCCTAGCCTAGCTGCATAAGAAACCCTATTGTCCTCTGTCTGGCATAAAAAAACAACCAATGAATCTTGCCAAGACACATGCCAAGGGAAACTGCTCACTGTGCCTGGCCATCATATCATCCCAACTGATAGCTTGCCTAAGGATGTCCTCATCATGAAAAATGCGTCTCAAGGCTAATATACTAGGACATTGAGGAGAATCATAATCAACCTTATCCCTAACAAATGGAATCCTCAATATCCTGTAAACATCCTTTGGAGTGATGGTCGTCTCCCCAACTGGTAAATGGAAGGTGTTATGCTCAGAATGAAATCTCTCCAACAGTGCAATAAGCATCACGTGATTCACATAGATATCCCGCATCTGTAAAAGGTGGGTAAACCCGCACAAGTCAATATGTGCTCTATCTATATCGGATAACTCATGAATTAGCCTCATTGTAGGAAGATAAACACACCAAAACAGAACATGTGGCAATCAAACCTACAAGAATCAAACAATAGAGCATCAGAAAATTATCCAAATTATGCTACAAAACAAATTAGGAATCATGCAAATCCAAATACATCAATTGCAAAATCAAATTTTCATGTTTGGACACCTAAAAATGCTAACTATTTTCCATATGACATTTCAGAGTCTAAGCAAAAACTCGTACGAGTCAGGAATGCACCTAGCACGACAAAAGACTCCCATACGATAAACTACATGCATTTGCATGATAAAATGGTCTTTCAAGCAAACATTCGTAGGATATGCGGGGAGGTCCCAGATGACAAATCTAATGGGTAAAAATGACAAAACACAAAAAGACAGTTTGTCATACGAGAGACATTATGGTCTTGCATGACAAAATGACACTTACTGGTTATTAACGCCATAAAAAGCAAAAAATTCAACAAACAAATCAAAATTGATGAGATAAAAAGGCATAAGATTAGTCTCTTACCGCTGGCTCGTAATTCTGCGGTCAATTATGATGTCTTTGGCACTCGAATCGATGCTCCTGGATCGGAATGACCATTTTTCTTTGCATAGGGCTTTTCAAATTTCAAACTTGGAAAGGTTAAAATGAATTGAAAATGACACTTGTACCCCTTATATAGCCAAAACCTAATTTTTCAACTTGCTCCGATGGACATGAAAACTATACCCTTAGCTAATTTGCCCATCCTGATTCCATTTTTGGGATCAAAATCAAAATCTAAGATCATTCTTCTAGTCAATTTTGCACAACTGCAACCACTTAGCTCTTTCATCACATTCTCATTTTTTTCTTTAATTTGCACTCAATTTCACATCAATCATCGTTAAATCTTCAAATATTCCTCCAACTCAATCTTTGTGCTCAAATAATAATCATCACCAACAATTGCCTATAGTCATCATGTACCCTCGTTATCTTTCGATTTCGATCCCGAGGGGGCATACTCATACTCATGACCTCATATCTTCAAAGTCAAGAAAATTTTCAAATCTTCATCAAAAGTCGAGCAAAAATATTTTCAACTAAAGAAAATCAAACAAATTCTTATTTCTAGGGGCATCTTAGCTTCATCGCTTCATATCAAGTTGATATTTCTCATTCATATGAATCAAATCAATTGCTAGGGCAATATCGGTTTCATCGCTTTAAATCAAGCTGATATTTGTCTTCATCTAAATCAATCTTAACAGTAATCAGTTTCATCGCTTTTCATCAAGCTGACTATTCATTTAAACTCAATCAAAAGTTTAAAGAGTATCTTTGATCACATGCTCAATCTAAGCAGGTGTTTAGTTTCATCTCTTCAAATCAAGCTGGACAGTTTATCTTCGCTCATTGTGTCTTAATCCATCAAGTTCAAGATCGATTTTGTCTTCGCTCACTGTGTCTAGTTCAATCAAGTTCTAGATCAGTAAGATCCACTTCTTGATCAATCAAGTTCAAGTTTGGTATCTTTGCTCTTCATCGGTCCTAGTTCAATCAAGTTCGGGATCGGTTTCGCTTTAATAAATTGTGTTCAGTTTCATCGCTTCAAAGTAAGATAAACACCTCGCTCTTCATCTGGTTCATGATCAATCAAGTTTAGAACTGGTATTTCTTAGACATCAACTATTCTTTGAACCAATGCGCTACTCACACATTAATTCAAATAGCGGCAAATGTAATACCCTAAAATTGGTCACCTTTAACCATGGGCCCCTAATCTCGACAACATCACCAAGGTCCTAACCAAAGACAATTAGATCAACTTTGAGCACACAATTAATTAATTCTTCAATCATTAAATGTCACATGGCAAGTGAATTATTCTATATTAATTAAATATTTATTTAATAAATTAATTAATTCCAAGAAAATCATTTTGATCAATTATCCTATTTAATTTATTAAATATCTTAGCATATTTAATTAATTAATAAATTTGCCATTAATCATAAAAAAAAGGAATTAATTTATTACAAAAGAGGAATCAATATGCAAAGCAAAAGTTAAATTGAAAGTAAAATAAAAGAATTGAATTGAAAGAGAAATAAAACTTGAGGTATTATTTCTTCTTCTAAATTGAGAACTTGAAATCAGAAAAGCAATTAAATGAATTTAATCATTCTCTAAAATCGAAACATAAAGCTTTTGAGAAAAGAAGTTCAGTTGCATTAAAAAGACTCTTTTCTTGAATAAATCAAAGAATTGCATAGAATTACCTATTTTCATCTCAAGTGCATGGAATTAATTGAATTATATCTCTAATGCAAACTTGAACTTATAATCTGAATGCATTTCAATTCAACTATAATTGGAATCTATCTCAAGGTTAACTGAATTTGATCTCTCAATTATTTCAATTATCCTAAATTGTGATTTTTCTTGGTCTCTCTTGTGATTCTCTATAAATTCAGCCTTCATCTCTCATTCAAAACACCCTGGAGATTTATTGTTATTATGCAGTTTTTGCTCTGGAGTCATTGAAGATATTGTGCTTTCTTTTTGAGATTATTACATCTTAGTTTAGCTTTTTTTGCATATTTAGTTCAATTATGATTGCTTGAACTCATATAGCTTACTATTCATCCATCTAGCATAATCTTGCATCCATTTAGCTTAAAATCATGCTCATATAGATTAAATCCTTCATCTTGGTGTAGTCTAGTCACTGGTATTGCTTATACAAATCTGAGAGCAAGTCTATACTCGCATATTTTACAAGGCAATTGGTTTATTTATTATGGTTTTATTATTCATGCTTATATTTGTCTAACCATACATGCAATGACTTAATTGAAGTGTTGTGTCTTACATTTTAGAGATACTTATTCTACTTTTCACACACACAATAACAAATCCATAAAACATCTCGAATCATCTAGGTAACATGTAGAGTAGATGCTAGTATGATACCAGTCCACAACCTAGATAGGTACCATACCTATTCTGGGTCCACCACGCCAAAGAAAAATCTTAGAGCATTTGAAGCACAATCAAAGAACATCTTCAACATCCTGAAATCCTCAAAGAAGCTGCACCAATAGCAATTGTGCATCCTGTCACGATTCTGGAATGAAAGCTTTGTCGATAAAGCCTTAAACCAGTGCTAGTAAGGGTTTACCAGATTGTATGATAACATCCAATTACCAAGCCAATACCAACTAACCAAAACATGCTCATGAAGCATATAACTCATGAAATCCAATATACTTCACTGATCAAAAGATGTCGGAAGTGTCAACAGATAATCTCTTCTGTCGATAACACTAGATCTTCTATCGGTAACCAAAACTTGTCTGTCAGTAACCATCCATATCAACTAGTGTTGACATCAATAATAAAACATCAATACAACACATAATCAATTCATCCATAATGCCAACAAGAGGCATATTGCCTAGAGCATACTGCTCATTACAAAGGAGTCTCACTAACTATAGAGAGGTTATAACCACCTCAATATAATTTGACAACAATCCAGAAGAATGAACTGCCAATGATAGCATCTACCATGCTTGATTATAGTCCTAGTTAATCTCAATACTGAAGGCCTTTGACCTCTTACATAAACCCAATTCGATCACCTATGATCGACCAAATCTCCTTTGCATATGATATTTCATTCCATGACCATTACCGCCATGATCTACAATGAGATATTACATCAATTTATACAAACCCTAAGGCCTAAACCAATTAGGTCGGCCACGTAAAAGATATTACAATAAGATCATTACATACATCCACATTACAATGGTATACCATGACGTCTTTAGACCAAAACAACATTAACCAATCCATAAATCATCCTAGTAATATGTAGATAACACGTAACATGATACCGGTCCATAACTTGGACCCAAATAGATTCACCAACCCAAAGCGATGTCTCCAATCAGCTGAGGCACGAACAAAGATCACAATCTCCATCCTAAATTCCATCTAGAAGTTGCACCAACACCACTTATGCATCCTATCAAAGATTCTTAGTAAAGCTCTACCGGTAAAACCTTAAACCCTTACCAGTATAGGCTTACTAGAGTGTATGATAGCATCCGATCATCAAGTCAATACCAACTGACTAAAAAATACTCTAGAAACATCAAACCAAACATATTCTATTGATCCAAACATGTCGGTAGTATCCAACTGATAGTCCCTTCTATCGGTAACACTAGTTCTTCTACCAGTAACCAAAATCTGTCTGTCGGTAACCAACCATAATAGCTAGTGTTGGCATCAATAACAAACATTAATGCAACACATAATCAATTCCTTCATATTGCTAAAAAAATCCCCCTTTTGCATTGATGGCAACACTAGATGTGAAAAAGAAAACATCTAAGTGCCAAGAAATGCCAAAAATTTCTCATAGAAGATATAACAATGAAAAAATGAAAAATCCTAGCAACTCCCCCTAAGGAGTGCAGTCCAATCTGAAACTGATCTGAATCTCTATCCCATGTGACATATTATGATATTATTTTTCACATATAACTCTCCCCCTTTGCCATTAATGCCAAACATATGACATAGATATCAAAATCCTATGAATCTCAAAGCTAACTACTCCCTCTGAGTAGTAGCACCACTACATCAATCCGGAGCAAAGGATAAAGTTGATGATGCATACCGTACTGATGCTCTGCTCCATCAGTTAAGTTTTTGTCAAAGGGGTAGATACCCCTAAGCTGTCTATCAAATATTCAAATGATCCCTTAGACAACAGTTTAGTGAATATATCTACAAGCTCTTTAGTGTTCACATAAACCAATTTGACTTCCTTTTCCTTGACCTTTTCTTTTAGAAAGTTATATTTTATTGAAATGTGCTTAGTCTTAGAGTGGAATACCGGATTCTTAGATATGTCAATAGCTACAGTATTATCGCAATAGATAACTACCGATTCATTGCAATTTACCTTGATATCCTTCAACATTTCCTTCATCCACAAGACTTGAGTGCAATTAGTTGTTGTTGCAACATATTCAGCTTCTACAGTAGATAAAGAAATGCATGACTATTTTTGTTGATCCATGAAACCAATTTCTTTCCAAGAAAGAAAGGTCCACCAGAATTTCTCTTCTTGTCATCAGTATCTCCTGCCCAATCTGCATCTGTATATGCACATAAAGTGAAGTTATCATCTCTAGAGTACCATAAGAAATATTTTGTTGTTCCTTGCAAATACCAGAATATCCTCTTTACTGCACATTAATGATTTTCTTTAGGATTACTTTGATATCTTGAAATAATACTTACTGCATTCATAATATCTGGTCTATTCTGAGTTAGTAATAACAATCCACCAATCATAGACTTATACCTTATCGAATTTATCAGTGCAGATGTGTCTTTGATAGATAATTTATCACTTGTGACCATAGGAGTACTTACCAGTTTCGAATTATCCATACCAAACTTCTTCAACAATTCCCTTAGGTACTTAGTTTGATAGATAAAAATTCCTTTGTTAGTTTGAGTAATCTGCAAACCTAAGAAAAATCTCATCTCACCAATCATAGACATTTCAAATTCATTCTTCATATTATTAGAGAATTGCATGCACAATTTATCTTCACCTCCAAAAATGATATCATCAACAAATACTTCAATAATCGGAATATCATCATCAGTGGTCTTGTAATATATATTACTATCAGCACTGCCCTTAGTAAAACCAAGCTTCAAAAGATATTTATCCAACCTTGCATACCAATCTCTAGGAGTTTGTTTCAATCCATATAATTCTTTCCTTAACCTATAAACCATATCTTTGTCATTTTCCACTGAAAAATCCACCAGGCTACTCAATTTATACTTCTTTCTCAAGTTAACCATTCAAAAATGCACATTTAACATCCATTTAATAGACCTTATCATTCTTGTATGCTGCATAGACAAGAAATAGTCTAACAGCTTCAATTCTAGCTACAGGTGCAAATGTCTCACCATAATCAATTCCTTCCATTTGATAATATCCTTTACAAACTAGTCTAGCCTTGTTTCTTACAACTTGACCATCCTCATTTAGCTTATTTTTAAAAATCTATTTATTTCCAATAGCATTCTTATTTTTAGGACGGGGAATTAAAGTCCAACTCTTATTCTTCTCTATCTGATCTGATTCATCTTCCATAGCCTTTAACCAATGTTTATCTTTACAAGATTCAATAATAGATGCTGGTTCAATTTGAGAAATAAGACATACCTCTTCATTTTCTAGTCTTCTTCTTGTCATAACTCCCTTGTTCCTGTCTCCAGTGATTTGATCTTCAGAATGATTTAATCTTGCATACCTTGGTGTCTATTGAACTTCAGGTTCTGTATTTTGATCATGAGTCACAGTTGAATTTTCTGATTGTACCGATGTAACTGTCTCAGTGTCATGTACCAGTTGAGGCACTGCCAAATCAGTTATGATCACTTCTACTGATGGTTCTTTGTTATATGATATAGATTGATCTTTGTATTGCTCATCCACTTTAACATTTGCTCTCTCCACAATTTTCTGCAATCTTTTGTTATAACATCTATATGCAACTAATAATTCAAATCCACTGGCAACTATTTTTACAGGAGAAATCCCTAAGCTTGATGCAACAAACTATGGGATATGGAAAATCTGAATTGAGACTCATCTTAGATATCTTGGCAAGGATATTAGGAGATCACTGAGAAAGAATATACAAATTATGATCCAGCATCTGGGAATCCTGCTCCAATAGACTTGGACAAAATATTGAAAATGATTGCAGAGCAAGAGAAGCCCTCTTGTGAGGACTCACTGATCAAAAAATCATGGGATTGACTAATAAATCATCTACAAAGGTTATGCAGGATAAATTGCAAACTCTGAATGAAGGTGACCCTACTGTCAAAATTGATAAACTTGTTGGTTACCAGGTAAGATATGAGAACTTGAAGATGGAAGATAATGAAAGAATTGCTACATTTATGGAAAGAGTAAATGAGATTGTCATGGGAATTCAGTGTTGTGGAGGATCTCTAAGTGAAGATGAAATAGTTTCTAAAGTTTTGATAGCCCTATCACTGGCTTACAAGATGAAGGCTACTACAATTAATGAATTGAGAATAATGGCAAACACTTCAGTTAACAGAGACATTTTGATTGGGAAATTATCTTCTTTTGATCTTGAAGAATTTGGACCCTCTGAAGTTGCAAAATCTGAACCTGCTTTTCATACATCATTATCTACTAGCAAAAGTGATTGGAAAGCCCCATATGCAAAAGAATTGGAAGATATGAGGAAAGAGGATGAAGAATTTGAGAAACTCAAAACCCTATTTTCTAGAAGAGTACCTAAAGGACCGACAAGAAGTACGTATGAAGGTAAAGCACCTTTTAAATGTTTTGCATGTAATAAGATTGGTCATTTTGCATCTAGATGTCCTGAAAGGAATGGAAGATTTGAAGAAAGAGTTAAGAAATCATTTAAACCTAATCATAACAAATATAGATTCAAGAAAAACAAACTATGCTACATAGCAGATGAGGAAGGAGTAAGTGATGACTCAGAGGATGAACTGATAGGAGACTCTGCTAGTGGATCTGGTAGTGGAAAAGAATGGGTGTTCTATGCTTTAAAGGAAGATGAACTGGAACTGGTTATCAAGAATGAAGAAAAGGCCCTGGCAGCAAAAATTGAAGACAAGGATGAATGGGTAATTGATAGTGGATGCTCACATCATATGATTGGAGATAAAAGAAAATTTTTGTCCCTACAAGATACAATGGTGGTCAAGTCAGATTTGGGGATGATAAATCATGTATGATCAAAGGTAAAGGCATTATTTCTCTGGATAGAAAGCATAATACTAATAATGTCTACTATGTAGAAGGTTTAAAGAATAATATTTTAAGAAATGGTAAATTGGTGGATAAGGGATTCCAAGTTCAGTTTAGAGATGGAAAATGCAAAATCATTAACAAAATTGGATTGGAGATTGCAATCGGTACTCATACTAGAGGTAATATCTTTCACTTGAACACCAGTGATAAGACATGTCTGATTGCTCATATTGATGAGAATTGGTTATGGCATAAAAGGTTGTGTCATGTTAATTTTGATTGTATTGTTAAGATCAGTTCAACAAAGGTAGTTAGAGATATACTTAAGATTATAAAGCCTCATAATCCAGTATGTAAGGAATGCTAGTTGGGAAAGCAAGTTAGAACTTCTTTTAAGAGAATACATGATAAATATAATGATGTGCTTGATTTGATTCATACTGACTTATGTGGTCCAGTAAGGACCAGAAGCTTTCTAGGTGGTAGGTACCAATAGCCCTGAAAAATTGATTGCATGAAATTTTCAAATTTAAGCCCAAAAACATTAATTTTTTAGGTTTTTGCTTATATCCTCTAAGAATGATTCAAGGTCTAGGGTTTAGGGTTTATAAAAACTTCTTACATATTTGTGAAGAAAACCCTAGAAGTGATATATTTTTCTATTAGTTTTTCTCACTTAAAACCGAGGGTACCCTTTCCATGAGCGGGGCCATTTTTATTCCCTCAGCAAAATGTTGGTTAACCGGTTCGTGAAATAAAATTTCCCTAAGTCAAGCGCATATCTTTCCTATTACCCATCCCCTTTTAAAATAGTGATGCCCGCGCTTATATTTTCTTAAGTTTGGCAAGTCCTAAATACTCTGAATATCTATTAAAGAAAGGATAGATCCAATGGCTAGTGCTTCCCCGCAATCAAAGATGAGAGGATTTAAATGAGCATGACATCGCAAGTTGTGTCACATGTTATCAGCGCAAACCGGCAGGGTTAGTAGCATAACTGGTTGAAAGATTTGTAATAATGGTTCGTAGGAGGTAAAGGTCGGTCTACTAATAGTCCCATCGATTTTCATGTGCTCAGAATGAAAGAGGATGTTTTATCCTGAGGTAAAGGGTGCCTGCCTTTTAAGTCCTAGAGGGGTTGACGGGTAGTATGCAAAGTGGTAAAGATTGAACAGATTGGACGACCCTCGTATTCCTGCTATGGAAGTTGCAGGGAGATTACAGACCGCGACATCATGAGATGATGCCACGTGTCCCTAGCTGATTAGGAAGGCTTGCAGGGAGGTCGCTGACAGATCTTGGTCAAAAAATGTCAGGATTCTATGGGTCCACAGATATAGTTGGAAAGTCAAATTGCTAAGTTGGCAAGAAATGAGCATTAGATTTGCCATGTTGGATGAGATCTATGGCTGAGTTTCAAATGAGAAGTTTGGAGGGATTTTGGAGGCACTGTTCATAGCTCATGGGAAAGAGTAGAATGAATGGGATTTAGACTTGTCAATTCAGGATTTATTTGATAGTCAAAGATGATAGCTCAGAGATGTGAAAGGATTTGGATAAGCTTCCAATTCAGGTGTGATGAATCATGAGTTCTCTAGTGAATTCAAAGATTTGCTTATTGATAGAATCCTAAAGCAGGAGATTGTACACTAAAAAAAGGTAATAAGCTCAGAATAAAATCATTCACATAATGTGAACGCATGCCAGTGGAAATAGAGTGATGGCCTAGGAAATGGTGGTGACCTAAGTTACATGCATAATTGCTAAAACTCATAGCTGACAAGTTGAGCATAAGATATCAAAGTGATGATTCTTCACATGGATTAACACTACCACATTAAAAGGAATTTATGGTTATAAATTCACTAGGCAGATGATAAAATGGGTAGAAACAAATACAAGTTTCTTCATTTTTCTAAGAATAATTTTTTATCAGTAAGAGGATGGTGTCGAACAGAATTATGAATGGAGTCGTTGCATATTTGGTGATACTGGATGGATGATCTTTCTCTCATTTAATGTTGTTCATTTCTAAAGGGGATGTGAAAGCTCAGGGGATTGTTAGAGGGGGTATGAAATCTTTTTCTTTTCAAGAAAACTCACCTCAGGCCTATTCCCCGCTCTTACTTTGCATTTCATTGGTAGAGTGTTCCAAGAGGGAGATAATGGGGAACTAAAAGAAGGATTTGTTCGAGTGAGGACCGACAGCTAGTCATCTTTGGAACATCAGGGAAGTTGCAATGCCTTCTCAACAAATCCTATTTACCCCCAAGTTCCTCTTTTCATTTTCTCTGATCTGGGGCATAAAGGCTAGAGATTTTCCTTTAATTTGGAGGGAAAGTCTCATTTCATGCCAGGATCTATTTTCCTTTTTAGGAAGAGAAATGCTATTGAACAGATTGAGCATCTCAAGGTCCATCCAAGAGTGTCTGGGTGATATCGGCATGACTCGAGTATTTTTGTTTCTACCAATAATCAGTTGGAAATTTTGGTTCCACCTCATCACGGGCGCCAACATGCGGATAAGGAGTGATTTGTAACAAGAATTGTGTACAACCTTTAAGGCTTGATTTTATTGACAAGTTTCTTATGGCTTGAACCTTGTCGCTCCCTTATTTTCTATAAAAGGGAATTCAAGGCCATTAGTTAGGGTCCGAATTTTCTGAGAAAGATCTATGTAAAATAGATCTTTTTCTGTAGAGTTAGGTTCAAAATAGTTCTAGAGAGTCGTAGGAAATAACAGGGATTGTAATATTATTTTGCAGAGCACAAATGTAATAGAATAGTTGCAGGTTCTCCTTTTTCAAATGGGTCATTCCGTATTTGAATTTGTTGGCTATCATCTAATAAAAGATAGCTTATGATATTAATGCAGATATAGTTTCCTAATCTTTACTCTCCTGTGTGTGATTTTATCTTCTTTTCAGCAAATGGGATCAAGGGTTTCATTTGTTTATTGCATTCTTATGATGTATGTATTCTTATATTCAATTCTTTAGTCCAATGGGTTAATTAAAATTCTTGAATAATATTATAGAGGAAATAAGGCTCGTCATAGGATTTGATAAGTAGTTCAGATGAAGGATTATAAGCAGAGCAATATTGTAAGGTAGTATTATTTTAGGCTAGACTAGCTATTAGATGGAATTTTATCAGATTTTCAGTAAAAAATTTCATAGACTTTGTAGCCCAAATCAATAAGGCACTGGTATTCACTAGCAAATATCATTAGGTTATCAGTTTCTGGTTTTATCTTCTTTATGATCTCTCAGAGTGAATCTTATAAATATTGGAACAATCATTTGCTAAGATTTATGTATTTTTTGAAAGTAGTCTCACCCTCTCTCATACTCTAGCTTAAGATTGAGGATCATTGAATTATTTTCCATCCTTGAGCATTCTCCCTTTCTGTTGAGTCTTATTATGAGATAATCTGCTTTGTTTTCACTAAGTTCCTGAGTATCCTCGTAGAGAGTAGGAATTTCTTACTGAAGGGATCACCCTCCCTAGTTCTCTAGAGCCTAAAGCACATAAGGACTATCCATCCTTGTTATTGTTGATCAAAGCCTGACATATATTGATAGTTGGAGGTGGCTCTCCATAGATATTTGGAGGAAATCAGCTTGGTCTCTACCATGTAAGCAATATAAACCCATCGTCCATTTTGGGAACCAACAGGTACTTCATGCTAATAATTGATGATTATTCTAGAATGATGTGGGTGACTTTTCTAAGGGGGAAATCTTAAGCTTTTGAGAAATTTAAGATCTTTAAGGAAAAGGTGGAAACAAAAACTGGATTGAAAATCAAATGTTTGAGATCAGATCAAGGGGGTGAGTTCACATCTCATGAATTTAATAGTTTTTTTGAGATAAATGGAATTAGGAGACATTTATCTGCACCCCTGACTCCTCAGCAGAATAAAGTAGTGGAAAGGAATAATAGAACCATTTTGGATGCAGTAAGAACCATGATGATGGAAGCCAAATTGCCCCACATCTACTGGAGAGAAGTAGTGAGTAGAACAATCTACACATTCAATAGAGTTCATATCAAAGGTGAAACCGGTAAGACTCCATATGAATTATGGTTTTGGCATACACCTACTCTTAAATATTTTAGAATTTTTGGAAGTAAATGTTATATTAAAAGGGATGATTCAATTGGGAATTTTGATCCTATATTTGATGAAGGGATATTTCTTGGATATTCAATTCAGAGCAAAGCATATAGTTGTTATAACAAAAGATTGAAGAAATTTGTGGAGAGCACAAATGTGAAAGTGGATGAGAAATACAAAGATCAATATATATCATATGACAGGGAACCAATAGTGGAATTGATCATAACTGATCTAGAAATGCCTCAACTGGTATAAGACACTAAGACAGTTACACCAGTACAATCAGAAAATTCAACTGTGACTGATGATCAAAACAGAGAACCTGAAGTTCAACAGACACTGAGGTATGTAAGATTAAATCATTCTGAAGATCAAATCATTGGAGACATGAACAAGGGAGTTATGATAAGAAGAAGACTAGTAAATGAAGAGGTATGTCTTATTTCTCAAATTGAACCGACATCTGTTATTTAAGATTGTAAAGATAAACATTGGTTAAAGGATATGGAAGATGAATTAGATTAGATAGAGAAGAATAAGACTTGGACTTTAGTTCCTCGACCTAAAAATAAGAATTTTATTGGAACTAAATGGGTTTTTAGAAATAAACTAAATAAGGATGGTCAAGTTGTAAGAAACAAGGCTAGACAGGTTTGTAAAGGATAATCTCAAATGGAAGGAATTGATTATGGTGTGACATTTGCACCAGTAGCTAGCATTGAAGATGTTAGACTATTTCTTGCCTATGCAGCATACAAGAACTATAAGGTCTATCAAATGGATGTTAAATGTGCATTTTTGAATGGTGAACTTAAGAAGTATACATTGAGCAGCCTAATGGATTTTCACTGATAAATGACAAAGATATGGCTTGCAAGTTAAGGAAAGCATTGTATGGACTAAAACAAGCTCCGAGAGATTGGTATGCAAGGTTGGATAAATGTATTTTGAAGCTTAGTTTTACTAAGAGAGGTGTTGACAGTAATTTATATTACAAGATCACTAATAATGATATTTTGATTATTGTTGTATTTGTTGATGATATCATTTTTGAAGGTGAAGATAAATTGTGCATGGAATTCTCTAATAACATGAAGAATGAATTTGAAATGTCTATGATTGGTGAGATAAAAAATTTCTTAGGTTTGCAGATTCCTCAAACCGACAAAGGCATTTTTATCTGTCAAACTAAGTGTATAAGGGATTTGTTGAAGAAGTTTGGTATGGATAATTCCAAACCGGTAAGTACTCCTATGATGACAAGTGAGAAATTATCTATCAAAGACATATTTGCACTGGTAAATTCAACAAGGTATAAGTCTATTATTGGTGGCTTGTTATATCTAACTAAGACTAGACTGGATATTATGAATGCAATAAGTATTGTTTCAAGATATCAAAGTAATCCTAAAGAAGATCATGAATGTGCAGTAAAGAGGATATTCTGATATTTGCAAGGAACAACAAAATATGGCTTATGCTACTCTAGAGATGATAACTTCACTTTATGTGCATATATAGATGCAGATTGGGTAGGGGATACTAATGACATGAAGAGAACTTCTGGTGGAGCTTTCTTTCTTGGAAAGAAATTGGTTTCATAGATCAGCAAAAAATAGTCATGCATTTCTTTATCTACTATAGAAGCTGAATATGTTGCAACAAGAACTAATTGCACTCAAGTCTTGTGGATGAAGCAAATGTTGAAGGATATCAAGGTAAATTGCAGTGAACCAGTAGTTATCTATTGTGATAACTCTACAACTATTGACATATCTAAGAATCTGGTATTCTACTCTAAGACTAAGCACATATCAATTAAATATAACTTTCTAAAAGAAAAGGTGGAGGAAAAGGAAGTCAAATTGGTTTATGTGAACACTAAAGAGCAGATTGCAAATATATTCACTAAATTGTTGTCTAAGGAATCATTTGAATATTTGAGAGACACGTTAGGGGTATCTACCCCTTCGGTAGAAACTTAACTGATGGAGCAGAGCATTAGTCCGGTATGCATCATCAACTTTATCCTTTGCTCCGGATTGATGTAGTGGTGCTACTACTCAGGGGGAGTAGTCAACTTTGAGATTCATAGGATTTTGATATATATGTCATATCTTTGGCATTGATGTGAAAGGGGGAGAGTTATATGTGAAAAATAATGTTATAATATACCATATGGGAGAGAGATTTAGACTAGTTTCAGATTGGATTGCACTCCTTAGGGGGAGTTGCTGGGATTTTTCAGCTTTTTCATTGTTATATCTTCTATGGGAAATTTTTGGCATTTCTTAGCACTTAGATGTTTTCTTTCTTACATTACAATGATATACCATGTCGGCTTTAGACCAAAAAACATTAACCAATCCATAAATCATCTCAGTAACATGTAGAGAACACGTAACATGATACCGGTCCATAACCTGGACCCAAATAGATTCACCATGCCAAAGCGATGTCTCCAATCAGTCGAGGCACGAACAAAGATCATCTTTTGTATCTTGAATTTCATCTAAGTGCCAATAAATGCCAAGAAATGCCAAAAAAATTTAAGTGCCAAAAAATGCCAAAAAATTCTCATAGAAGATATAACAATGAAAAACTAAAAAATCCCAGTAACTCACCCTGAGGAGTGTAGTCCAATCTAAAACTAATCTGAATCTCTCTCCCATATGACATATTATGACATTATTTTTCACATATAACTCTCCCCTTTTGACATCAATTCCAAAGATATGACATAGATATCAAAATCTTGTGAATCTCAAAACTGACTACTCCCCCTGAGTAGTAGCACCACTACATCAATTTGGAGAAAAGGATAAAGATGATGATGCATATCAGAATGATGTTGTGCTCCATCAGTTAAGTTTATGTTGGAGGGGTAGATACCTAACATATCTCTTAAATATTCAAATGATTCTTTAGACAACGGTTTAGTGAATATATCTACAATCTTCTCTTTAGTGTTCACATAAACCAATTTGACTTCCTTTTCCTCCACATTTTCTTTGAGAAAGTTATATTTTATTGAAATGTTCTTAGTCTCAGAGTGAAATACTAGATTCTTAGATACATCAATAGTTGCAGAGTTATCACAATAGATAACTACCGGTTCACTGCAATTTACCTTGATATCTTTCAACATTTGCTTCATCCACAAGACTTAAGTGCAATTAGTTGACGTTGCAACATATTCAACTTCCATAGTAGATAAAGAAATGCATGACTATTTTTTGCTCATTTATGAAATGAATTTCTTTCCAAGAAAGAAAGCTCCACCAGAAGTGCTCTTCCTATCATTAGTATCTCCCACCCAATCTGCATCTGTATATGCACATAAATTGAAGTTTGTTACTACGTATCAAGTTTCCATTAGTTTTTATATTCAAAGTCATACTATATACTCTAGTCGGTATACATAGAGAAGTCGGTATGCACAGTCTAGTTGGTTACAAAGGAAAGCAGTCACAAAATGCAGTATACACCGAGCTGTCTACCGAGTATCTTTTTATGTCTACCAAGCCGCAAAGATGACACACCGAGTTGATATACACCAAGTGAAATGTGTTACCAGATACACTGAACCTGGACATGCATATGAAAATGTGTTACAAGATCGAGGCACATCTAACCGTTATTACTTTGGAAATTGCACTAGAAGATTGTGTATGATTTTGAGATCAATCTAACCAATGAAATATTTTGTATAGTTATTCATTCGAGGAATCTTGTTAGTAAGATTGAAGCAATGAAGTAGATCACTGTATTAAGAGATCTATTTATACAGCATGCATTAAGGGTGTATATGTGGGTAAGAAGACTATTAAAGAGACACAGGTCACCGAGAAGGTTTTCAGAGAACAGTCAAAGAATAGAGTAAACAGAAGGGTTTACCGAGTTACTATATGGGTTACCGAGGTATGCTATAAGCAAGGTAATCTATTCTAAGCACATAGAATCTGCTATAACATTTTAGATGTAAAGTTGTAGATATTTGTAATGATTTTATTGTAATATTGTGAAGTTGTAAGAGAAACCTTTAACAGGGTAAAAGACTCTAATCAAGTCTATAAATTGTAAAGCCTCTAACCAGGTGTAACATTCAGAATAAATGTTGTAAAATCCTTTAGCAAGGTAGATCTAACAGATCTTGTTACTCCTAATAGGGTGAGCTATCAAAAATATCTAAAATGTAGCTCTAACCGAGCACTCTTTATTATTGTAGTAGTGAAGTTGTGGGTGTCATCCCCACCACAATTTTTCTCTCTAACCAAAAGTTTCTGTGGAACCAAAATATATGTGTTATGGAGTGAATCATGTATGATTGTTATCTATTTGTTTTAACTTTATTTTATGTTACTGCACTATTTTGTTTATGCATAACAGTAAAGTTATTATTCAAGAAAAGTTTTGCAGTATTGATTTACCCCTCCCCTCTCAGTACATTAGCTTTCCATATTGGGCCTAACAATTGGTATCAGAGCTTGAATCTTGGAAAAGGGTTTAACTACCTAAAGAGAAAGATCTTATCAATGGAAGGCTACAAACAATCTCAGAGGATTGTGTATCTGCAAGAAGAGCTGGATCATGCTAATCAAGTGATTGCAGACATGTAAAGGCAAATGCAAAAATCTTTGAAAGTAAGAAGAAGATTATCTGATGACTTGGAGGAATCTCAAGAGTTAGTGGAACAAATTGAGACATCATCTGAGAACAGTATATCTGAAGAGACTAAAGAAATGATTGGCGTATTGAAAGAAAAGAACAAGGCATTGGCTGATCAACTAAAAGCAATGAAAAGAGAACATGAACATTTCAGTACACAGATGACTAAAAATCTAGATGCATTGAGGATAGCTGAGGATAAAGAAAGAGATCTACAAAGAGAGAAACAACAACTTGAAGTCTTAGTATCTGATAAGAATGATGAAATCACAAGGTTGACTGGAATTCAAAAAAATATGACAAATCAACTAGGTTATGCACATCATGAAGCAATTATGAAGAATGATGAGAACCAAGCATTGAGACTTGAAGTATCAAGGTTGACCGATGAACTTGAAATAGAGAAGAAATCCAAAGAAACACTGAAGAAGAGTTATGAAGCATCAAAGATGTTGGATGAGCAATTGAATACAAGAAGACCCAACCAAGATGCAGGACTCGGCTACAAAGGAAAAGACTCTACCGAGAAAGGAATTCATACTACCGAGAGAGGAGAATCATCAAAGCAAGCTGGAAATAGGAATAACATCAAAAGAAAGAAGCCTATTTGCTACTACTATGGAAATCAAGGTCATACTGCCAACATATGCCAGATCAAAAAAGGTAAGCAACTAAATATCACTAAGTCCAATGGTTATTGTTACAATTGCAATAAATATGGTCACACATTTAACCAATGTAGGACAAAGTCTGTTAACAACTATCAGAAGGCAAAATACAAAGGGTTTTGTAGAAATTACAATAGATATGGACATAGTATTGAGAAGTGCTGACTTAAGCAAAAGAACTACATGTGGTCTGCACACCGAGAAAACACTAGAGGTTATCGAACTCACACAGATCCTTATAGACAATACGCAGCAGTACCATGGGATTACAATACAAGGATATGGTGCGAATGTTGTGGAAGATATGGACATATTAGTGCCAACTATTTTATAAGGTTTGGAATGAACAACCGAAGTTCATGAAGAAATCCCGGTATGGCATGTTTTCATTGTCACAAAGTTGGACATTTAGCTGGAGATTGTAGAGATCAACCTAGAGGAGACACAAAATAAATAAAAGAGAAATTAAAGATGATTTAGAAAAAGAAGGAAACTGTGTCAAATGAAAGCACCTTACCTACCGAGTTAGGTGCACCTATTCCAAATTAATCAGTAAAGGTATGAAGGGACTGCATTCTTTGAAGGTTAAAATCATAACAGTTCCTATTCTATTATGTACTAAATTCAAAATCTGCATAGTTAAGATGCATTAGTAAGTTTGAAATTCTATCAAAAGTACTTTATAGGAAACCTATCAGGTCAGTGAATATATGAAGCCTGTCAAGTTGATAACGGAAGGAAATTTGGTTACTCGGTTCAAACAAAAAAAAGAGTAAAACAGTTAAAGGTGAACCGAGTGCATTTAATATTTTTGACCTAACCCGTATGGAGCCCGATAAGGTATTTCGTGTACTTAAAAGCATTTTCGCAGTCATTTACACTTACCAAGTTTTCAAAAGAGTAGAGCAAAGCGATTCCAAGGAGATCAAACCTCATTCTAAGTGAATTCAAGGTATTTACATCAATCTCATCACACTGTTAAGCTAGTTTATCAATCTTATCAAATTGTTATTATCTGCTGAGTGTGAAGCGTCTGTTGTTTGTAAACCATCAAACCCTAAGGATAGTTTGCTAAGTTTTTACCTGAAATCTTAAATGGGGCCCAAGATCCAAGATCCCATTATTATCAAGAATGTAGAGAAGCCCTCACAGAAATACTCTTTGACTCTTAAAGTTGCCTCTAAACCAAATGACAAAACTGCCTTTTCACTCATCCCAGATCGAGTCTTGTTAGTCAAAGATGTGAGTTTCTTCACCAAATGCCATGTTGAAGAACTCGGTCATGTTGAGATAAGAGACACCTATGATGAACTATGTACCGATGGTGTATTAAACAACAAGTATGAACACATCAAAATCAAAGGATTGACTGAAGCCCTAACCTATCCTTGTGTGTTCAAGCCCCAATGGGTTAAGTTTGTTTTGAGTAGAGTTCATGATGATTTTATGTGGCTAGAAGAGCAACCATTCAAAATCACCAAGGAAATCATTCATGTGATCACCGATTATCCTATCTATGATCATGCACGAGCTCAAAAGATGATATCATAGAAGGAATTAATCAGTTTAACCGGAGTAGAATCTGATTACAGAGGACTGAAATTGAACAATGTCACTGATGCAGAACTTAAGTTTACCATTAGAGTAATCGGTTACTATTTCTTCCAATCTGCAAGGGAAAACAGTGTACCCTGTGCCACAGTTAACATAGCTTATAAAATTGTGAAAAAGGGAATGAAAACTGACTTATGTGAAGTGTTACTAAAGAACCTGTTTGAGAACCTGAACACAATAAGGAAGCTGAAGAAGAACAACTCAAAAAATACACTAAGGTTTGGTTCACTTCTTGTATGCATGTTTTTCTACTTTGAGAAATTCTTTCCATTAGTTGGTAAAGTAGTTTGGGAGCTACACCGACCACTCACCCATTAGATTAATGACTTTATCAAGAAGCTAGGTGATAATTTCAATGATATAATGGATGATTACTTTAGTAAATTTCAAGAGAAAATGCACAACAGGTACCGGATTCCACCCCAGCTAGTGGAGAAATATAAAGATGATATATGCTTTGAGGTAGATACTGATTACTGTTATGTGAATGCTGTGGAACCAAGAACCCAATCTTTGCCACCTATGGGTTACGAGATTGACTTTGATATCACACAACAACAAATTGATGCATATCTTACATTACCAAGGCATGCTACCGAGCTGAGGTATGGAACCTATGAAGAGGTGAAGGGAAAAGTAAAAATGAGCATTGTAGTACCCAAAGCTACAAGAAAAGCAACAAAGATGATAAAGGTTTTAACGGAGAAATTTGGAGAAGATTCTTCCTCCACACCTATCAAAGGCACTCTTGCCATCACCGAAGAGGAATCTGAAGCTCAAGAGGCAGCTATAATACTGAGCACCGAATTGCCTAAGGGTAAAGTGTTGAAAAGAAAGAAACTGGACACTTCAAAGGCCCTACCGACTCCTCCAACAAAGAGACCTAATACAAGAGCATCAGTTGCATCACCGAGTAAGAAACAAAAGAGTGTTACTACTTCCAAGGTAACCAAGACCTACAAGAAATCTACTCAGAGACTCATTCTGGCAAAAGAATCTAGTGATACAGAATCTGAAGATGCAAACAAATTCTAGATTGTCAAGAGCAAGAAGGTAAATATACATAGTGTTGAAAACTTCTGTGCCAATCTGAAAGAATACGGTGGATTTGGTTCTTTTAGATATGTCAAGTATGAAACAAGAAATAATGATGAGAAGAGACAAATTGAAGAAGTTGTCATTTGCACACTTCTAAAGTTTCGGCTAGCTCTATTGGAACTAGTAAAGTCACTTCCAAATGAACTTTACTTGCATATTGATAATAGGTGGAAATATGCAATGGACTCAGAGAAACAAATCAAAGAAAGAAGTCTAGTCCATCTATTTCCTGATATGTCTGTAGTAGAAATAAAGGAACATTTGACAACCTACAATTCAAAATTTCTTGTCAAACAAAGAGCCTTAAAACTGATGAATGGGCTATACATTGACGTAGAGAATGAGACAAAAGCAAAATGGCAGGAAATCTTCAAAACTAAAGATGCTGGTGAACAATCTACAGTTGAAATTGTTGATGTCACTGAGCACGGTCCTGATGTTACCGGACAAGACTCGGCTGACACTACTCAAATTGATGAAGATGTCATGGATACAGAGGAACCATAGCAGGAAATGATAGAAGGCACTACATATGCAAAACTTGTATTGAGTGAATCCATTTTAGAACAAGTTCAACCTTATCCACTAATCAATCCACCTATCTCTATTGAAGCTCTTCAGGATACAACACAAGGCACCAAAGGTCACAAGTCTACAACAGGAGAAGAGACTACTTAAGAACAGACCTCTGAAACACCTTCGAGCACCGAAAATGTAGCAGCTGAGACACCCAGTACCGAGGCACCGAAAGACACCACAACAGCTACAGGAACTGACCAAAGTGTTGCCTCTACCGAGCAACCTACCAAGGGTCACCAAGCCTCTCAAGCTATTGTCTTGGTCCAACCGACCAAAGGTAAAGAGAAGAAGGTGAAAAAGCATAGCTTCAAAGTTGATTTATCTAAACCAATAGTGTTGCCCAATGTGGATATATCAAAATTAAAGGGGCAAACACTCATTGATTTCAGTGAACTCTGCAAAGCAAAGGCCGAACAAGAAAAATAGATGGCCATACAAAAGAAGAATAAAGTACTTCAGAAGGTAAAGACACTTGAAATGCCCATACCCTAGTCGGACTTGTAAAAACTCGTTTGACCTTGATTGACTTCCTATGTGGCATTCTTGAATGGTAGGTTAGCCGTGATGCAATGTGTAGTTTAGATAATATAAATAACTATGCATACTTATTATTGTGCTTTTGCATTGATTCTCGTGTAAATGTAATTGTTCCTAACCCTTGTGATAAATCTTGAGCTAACGCCTTCATTGAATATGTATATGTATATGCATGCTTGTATGAATTCATGGGTGCAGGAGATTGCAGGTACAACACCGCCTAGGGCGAGGTTCATCTCCTTTGGGATTTGCAAGGTTGAATATGCCTCCTCCATCCTTAGAATTCGGATTTGGTGGTTATAAAACTCTTGTCTTTCCTTAGCCATGGTCAGGTGAGCATTGCATGTGTGGTTCATGGGGCTTTCCTTGCATTGGGTTGCATGTCATGTGATTTGGTGGACTTCTTCGATTTGCATGCCTTGCGCAAGGTAAGTGGAGTTTGTTGTTCTAAGTATTAAATTCAAATTTATGAGTAGACATGCACATTAGTGATATAGAAATGTAAATAGGTAGTTTCTTCTATACGAGTAATCGTTAATTTAAAGGGATTGCTTTAATTATTATTGTAGCAAGCTTAAGGTATTTAACTTGGGTTAGTGTGCTCATTTACGCATTTGTAACATTTACGCGTTTGTAGTTGAGAAATTAGAATAAATAAGACTCTTGCATTAGATTAGTCATTTATTTAAAAATGTCTCTTTATTATGTTGTAGCGAGTTAATTTAATAGTTAATTTTAATAACTACGATTTTAATGAGTTATGCGTTTTAGAAAGGAAAGATTTAAAGTCATGTGGGAAATAGAAATAAATTAATCATTTTCGCATGTTGGAAGAGAAAGGGAAAATTGGATTATTTAAAAGGAAATTATTCTTTTTACTTGCAAATTTATATAGTGTAAAGGATCGATTTTTGAGATTTAAATTAATTTAAATATCTCACCCTTGTTAATAGTTCCGAAATAAAAATGTAAGCCTAAATTGATATTGAGAGATTAAAATTAGAGATTAAATAAGAAACAGAAGCGTGTTAATTTTAATGAGAATAAAACAAGTTAGATTCATTGAGTAATGGAAAATAATGATTTCCATTCTCATGTTTCTTTTATTTTCAAAAAAAAAATAAATGCCTAATTTCAAAATTGAAAATTAGGGCAAAAATAGGGTTTCTCATTTTAAACTAGTTGGGAAATGTTTTGGGGGTTCTTTCTTTTGGTCTTTTTTTGGGAAAAATAATGGACTTTGGAGGAGAGATTGGGAATTTTTGGAAAAGATGGAGTTTTAGAGCAGCAGATTTGGGAGCTCTTCTTCAAAAATACAAATTAAATTAAAAAAAAGAAAAAAAAGCAGAATATATGAATATATATATAAAAATAAAGAAAAACCAAATTAAATTAATAAGTGGAGTTAATTTAGTTTAAGAGGTTTTAAATTCAGTTTTTTTATATTATTTAATTTTAAATTCAATTTCTTTTGCATTATTTAATTCGAGATTATTGAATAATAGTTGGATTTAGATAACGAACATATAGCAAATCCATACTTTAATACAAATTATTAAATTTCATATCGACTACGTCAAGCTTGGGTTAATACGTATTATTAACATGGACTAAGTATTAAGGGTGGGTTAATGGTGAATTTTTAAATAAAAGTTAATTTAGCAAATCCATAAACTTGGTCGACATTAATGGTTAAACAGATATGGTAAACGAATACCTCTACCGGATAATGCCTATGAAGGTCTAAATTTCTATAATAGAACTTGGTTATGTAATGGTAAGACTTGTTATGATAGTGGTTGGTTATAAGACGGTCAAGCCCCTAGTTAGGGTACCGTCAAACAAGAGAACATAGGTTTTTTTTTTGTTATGATTCAATTTGACCCGCTTCTAAAAGGGATCACGATGTAATAGTCAATCGAGGTAGATGTTGAATTGTATATGTGATTCGCCTAAAGGGCAGAGATGTAAAAAAAATAAAAAAATGTAAATTTGTAATCTTAACTATATTAAATGCCAGAGGGGTCTTGCAGTTGAGCAGACCCGGAGATGTAGCCCTTTAGGGGTGAACTCCGAGATCATATCTGTGTTATGCTATGTGTTTAGCTTACTTTGTTTTATGCTTTAAATTACCATGTATGGTTGTATTCTTGCATAAGTATATGGTGGAAATTTAATGAATTCAAATCTAAGTGCATAACATTATTCATCTGGATAAATGTAGTTATTTAGGTTCATAAAACATTGTAAATTATGATGATGGCATAGTATTTAAAACATTGTAATTAAAGTTGTGGAAAAAGTATTTTGATAAGGTTAATCAAACGTAGTAATAGTGGAAAGAATCTTGCTAGGTTACATCATTGGATTAGCTTGTTATTAAGCATGCAAATTGAACAAATGAGTATGGGAAAGCAAAGATAGAATTAATGTTA
This sequence comes from Cryptomeria japonica, assembly GCF_030272615.1. NCBI lineage: Eukaryota > Viridiplantae > Streptophyta > Pinopsida > Cupressales > Cupressaceae > Cryptomeria > Cryptomeria japonica. The sequence goes on along the minus strand of NC_081412.1, from coordinate 344,122,208 downwards.
TAATTTCTAAGTTGGATTCTAAAGGATGATCAACATATAGGTAATTACTTTTATCCTCTTAAATGAGCAACGCCATGTTAATTATATTCCACTATATTAGATGAATATATTTAGTCATTTATGTTGTAATTATAACCAATAATCCTCACCAGCTTTATTTGATAATTGTGTGGACTCAACTAGGTATCCATGTTATAACCCTTATAAAACAAAATCCCTTATGGTTGCTAAAATTGAACTAAAATGGGAAAATGATTGATTAGTTGTTTATACATTAAATCTTAGTAAAAGTATCTCTCTCATATTAACTTCCTTTAACAAAAAAAAAAGAGTGATATGCAATAAGAAAATTGTATTTTTAATCCTAATAGCAGAATGTCACTATGATCTTATCATTCTGTAGACACCTAAAAATGGTCAAACGCTTGCGAGGTCATACTTTAACATTTGCGCATTGCCTCATTTTAGGTTTTTGCGTCGCATTAACATTTCTCCTATGTCACGCACTTGATCTTTATCATTTGCGAGCATCGAGTCATTCTTCTGTATTCTTCATTTGTCTTGCTTTTGAATTAGGTCTTGTCGATATCAATCTTTAATCATGATTTTGGTCGATCTTTGTCCTTTTGTCAATCTTGTCATATTGCGATCGATTCGTCATCAATCCTTGTCCTTTTCAATCATGTCAATTTGGATCAATTTGTCATTGTTCCTCGTCAATTGGCGCATCAATTAAATCATTTATCACATTGCTCATTTATCAATTCAAAATCATGATCGAATCGATATCAACTATCCTTTGTCAAGACCTAATTGTCATCTTTGCATTGCTAATCCATCTCTTTAGGGTTTCATGATTTAGTCATTTAACCTAATTTGTCATTTCTTCCTCTAGGATTACTAAATTATTTATTAATCCTAGGTCTTCTCATTACAATTAAATCTTTATTTAATTGGCTAATTATTCCTCTTTGTGAATTAATTAATAAATGAAAGATTATTAATTAATTTACCCAATTTCTAATTCCTAATTGTCATCAATTTCAATTTTCTAATTTTCTTAATTTCTAATTTCTTTTCCCTCCTATTTCATCTCCTAATTCTATGGGAATGACATTTCAATTTGTCATAAATTGTCATAATTGGTAATCAATCAATTTTGACATAGAATGTGTCATAATTTGTCATGAATTATCAATCAATCAAATTGTGCATGGAAAGTGCATAATTTGTCATATTGATTTGCAATTTCCATTTGAATTGCATCACGCTAATCTTGTCATTTATCCAATTCTTCTATAAATTGGATGAATTTCTTCAATCAAACCCCTTGAATCCCGAATCCCGAATCCCGAATCCGAATTCTTAATCAAACTATCGAACTTACGCTTCTAGTACTCTTGAGCTTTTCATCAATCTTGCTTTCAATTGTATGTGCACTTGTAGGTGAGATCCACAAATCCATTGAAGAGGAAAGAAGAACAATGGAGCCGCATGGAAGGAGCATTCAATTCTGCATTAGGTTTGCATAATCTTTCATTTTGAATGCTTTGATTTCATGTCTCTATTAAGTGTGCTTAGGATTAGATCATTGCAATGTGTGTTTGTGATTGAGCTAATAATGATTAATATGTCTTTATATATATTGCTTTGATGATTCCTATTTCCTATGCTACATTAATTGGTGAATCCGATGTGAACATGCTTGGATCTAATATTTTTTTGAATGTTTTGTGAAGTTGCAGATTTTTTTGTGGAGAAATTGCAGATTTTTCTTCGAAGAAAAAAACAGTCATAATCAATTGATAACGTAAAAAATATCATACAGAATTAAAATAAACTATTTCTGGGTTTATTAGACCACGTTGTTACCTTTCTAGATCATTTTACGGTTTGTAATTTGGATAAATATTGACAAAGTTATGATATTTTTAATTATGCTTCTGTAAATGGTCAAAATTTTGAAAAAAACAAAATCATGCAACTTTCATCTAGATTAATTTAGCTTGGCAAATTAATCATGCATTCATGCAAATTTTATCTAGATTAATCTAGGGTGGTAAATTTGATAAATTTCACATAGATTAATCTAAGAGGACAAAGAATCACAAAATTTATGGATTAATTTTGATGGTGATTCATTTCTCTTGATTTTCTAACATTGTTGGTAGCTTTGTGGCGAAACGCTTGACAAAGAATTATTTCACAAACTACTAACATACTTTATGCAGGTTCGATAGTCAAAGAATAAGCATATCAAACTTCTAACTTGGGTTTTGCAGGTTGCCTTAGAGAAACAACTAAACTTTGTGTTTGAAATTAATGTTTTAGGCACCTAGTGATTTCTAAATAGGTTGGAATAAACATGTTTTTGATTTGATTGTTGAGTTTGACATTGGAGTAGGAGAGTATGCTCTCATCCTTTTAGGGTGATCAGAAATCTAGATCTTCAATACCATGCTCATGTCTTTGATTGTTTGTCACCCTTAGAGGGCCTGCCTTCCCGACCACTTTGCTTTTGCAAGCAAGTGATAATCGTGAGAAGGGAACGACCCAAAGTGAGTACAGCTAGAATTCCTTGGCATTCTAACTCACTATAAAAAAATACCTGATGAGCGAAAGCTTTGAAGGAAGTGTTACGTGGGAATTGCAGTTACTTGGGAAGTGATACCCCTTGAAACTCTTTCTCATATCAACATCTAAGTAGGGCCTTTTGGTCTAAATCGTGCTTGCACGACTACATTTGTTTGGTATCTTGATGGGCTTAATGTCTCAATCATACTTGCGTGACATCAAGGAGTAATGCTTAACAGAAATCCTTACTAAACACCTTGTTTTTAGAGGCCAAAAACCCTTCTAGTTGCTTGAGAAGGACAAATTCGAATACTTGGAAGAGATACTAAGTTCGCCATGGGGAGATTCCATGGGGACTGATGCTTGGCTGCCCTGAGAAGTGAGTGTCGTGGAGGGGAGCCCGTGGGGTCAAGCATCTATGTATTCTCCTTGAATCTCATAATGAGTCTACCTCTCAAGTACCTAATGTCTTTGCCTACCATAAGAAATGTGGAAATGAGCATGAGTGTCTTGAGTCTAAGTTGCAATATCTTGTATTCTTTGCTTGTCAAAAGTTGAATTGCATCCCATTTCAAATAGCAAAACAAATTGATCCAACATACGATTAAACACAAGAGACATTCATCCAACAAAAGTTTATCAAGATTCAAAACTCATCTTCAAACATGGTTGTCAAATATTGTTCAAAATCTTGTCTCAACAAGCATGTCACTTACATTTAGGTTCATCCTAGGTTGCATTTTGCAAAGTTCATTGTCAAGTACCAAGGTTAGGTTTCACCTAAGTCATACTCTTTTCAATAAAAGTCATCCATTTGCATATGTCCTCTTGCATTAAAGTCATACCATTGTCATACATTGCTTACCCTAGGTCTCTTCATTAAGCTTAGGTCATTATCATATCATATTAGGGTCATTTGCATAGTAATTGTCCCTTTGCATATAGTGTCAAAATTAAGTTTTGTCATACTTGAGTAATCTAGATCTTTGATAAACCCTAAGTCATTGTTAGGAAGTCTAGACCGTATCCAACTTTTGTCTTTTTGTCATCAATGTCATTTTGTCAAACCTAGCTTAGTATCCAAGCATATAGGGGAGACATTGTCATCTTGTCCTTTTGTCACTTGGTCCTTTTGTCCTTTGAGGTCTAGACGTCATTCCGATTTCCTAAGGGTCTCTCTTTTAGATTTGCATTCAAAAGTTTGTCAAAATCTCCAAAACAACCAAAAACATAGGTTGCATTCTTGCCATAGGTTGCATTTTCATTTATTTAGTTTGCATTTAGTTGCATATCATACATCATCCTTTTAAAATCAAAAAACTTCCAAAAATATTGCATTTGCATAGTGACATGTCTATTGAAACAAGGTTCCAAGCACCAATGATGCAACAAAGTTTGACATATCAACCGACAATGCAATCACAATTCTATCCAACCCAACAACAAGGCAACATTGATCAAACTTTTTATGATGAAACAAGTCTCCAAATACAAAAACTAGAGGAGAGACTAGCTCAAGAAAATGAGATTTTGGAACAAAGAGTGAAAAACATTCAGAAAATTAGATCACAAATGTCCAAAGTGTTTCAAAAATTTCCAGGTCAAAATCCAAAGATTGAGCCAATTGATGTAAGATCTCTTCTTGAACGATCAGACATACCAGCTCTCCTCTCCCAAATAGAGATGATGAAACAATGTCAAGAAAAGAGACAACATCAATTTCAACATTATGCACCTCCACAACAAGAACAAGAAGGTGTTTACTATCAATCAGATTTTCAACCAATACAACCAATGGCTCAACCAATTGTTCAACATATGCAACCAATACAACCAATGGTCCAATTTCAACAATATGTCCAACCAACTATACAATGTCAACAAATGGTTCAACCAATGGTGGAATATCAACAAGTTCAATCAACATATCAATGTCAACAACAACAACCAAACATTCAAAAACAAAGGTTGCAGCACAAACCAACCCAAGTTTCAAACATGTCAGAACAATTGAACCAAGTTCAAAATCAAAACATGACATCAAACCAAAAACAAGTTCAAATTCCAGATCCAATCATGTCAAAACCTAAAAAGAAAGGTGGCTTTATTGCAATGCTCTTAAGGAAACTACCAAGTGAGTTCTTTGAGGAAGATCAAGATAATACACTTATGTCTAGCAATGCCTCATCCCCTCACAAGCAAGTTGACTCTCCAGTGGCATCTATCCCTACACCTTTAGAAGTTTCACAAGAACCATCTATATTGTCCTCATCAAACAATACACCCAAGGATGAAATTATCCAAGAGCTATCCATAATCAATAATCCAATTCATGATGCACATCCTTGTCATGTTTCAGAAATACAAGACCCAATGCCACCATGCACTTTACTGCCATTACCTATTTTAGAGGACCCCATTCGAAGTCCCTCTTCCTCATGTTCAAGCATTGATTCCTTGCCAGAATCCATCACAATTGTTCAAAGTGTATTTCCTTCATGCCAAAACATTGATTCCTTGTCAGAACCCCCCATGCATATCCAAAGTCCAACCCCATGTCAAGAGGATAATTTAGAGCACAAAGAAGTGAGTCCTAAAAAAAATCAAGATCAAGATCCTGAAACCTTATCATCCCATCCAATTGTTGACCAGGGCCCCATATTCCCAGACACTCACGATGATTCCCCTATTCTTGTCCATCCTATCCAAAGTCCTATTGACACTCCATTCCTTGAGCAAGATCAAGATATCCCAGTTCATCCAATCCCAAATGATCCCCTTCCATTTCATGAAAAAAATGTCCTTTCAAACCCCATTGACATTCCACTTCCTAAGAAAGATCAAGATATCCTTTCTATCCTTTCTGATGATCCCATTAAAAGTCAAGAGCAAAGCAATTTTAAAGAGGAATCCAATGATCTTCCTCCTTGTCAAGATCAAAGTATCCTTCCAAGTTCATTTCCAACACAAGACCCTATCATTCCTTCAGATCCTCCACAAGATCCACTTGTTCCTCCATCTCCACATCCTAATCCAGCATATACACTCCAAGATCGCATTTCTTTTGATGATCCCATTCCATCTCTTGAAGAGCCTGTCATTGAACCATGTCCACTACACAATCCTAATCCCCCTCATGATCCTAGTCCCCCTCATGATTCTAACATGTCAGTGCAAGATGTTCATGAACCCTCGACATGCATAATGGGTTCTTCCACTTTGGTGCAATCCGATCCACTTCAAGATCTCATTATTTCTCTCATACCATATCCACCTCATAATGGACTTGCGTCTTCTTCCCAAAGAAAAGAGTCTCCTACAAGTCAAGATATTCATAAAGGCAAAGGAGTAGACCTTCATAAAAAAAATCTCTTCATGTTAAAGAAAATCTTAAGGTTTATGTCTACACAAGTCACTCTCAAGACGTTGGTATCCCTCCATCAAAATCAAAACATACACCTTCCCCTTCATATCTTCCATCCATCTTAGGTCCTTATATCCCTTCATCCTTTATGCAAGGTCAACAAAGGCACACATCCTTGAGTAAATTTCATCCATCCAAAAGAACTCCATTTCATTCATATCCATCCACGCATTCCTTTCCCCCTCCAAGAAATTTGGATGCCAAGTATAAAAGTCATAAGTCTAGAAATCCACATGTATTCAAGGATCAACATGTCCAATATAATCGACATGTCAAAACAAAGAACAATATGATCTATAAAGAAAAAAATGAATCCAAAAGGTTACAAAGGCCCACTGAGCAAAATAAAGAAAAGTCAAAATATATATGGTTTCCTAAATCCCTTGTGCAAGCAATGCACTCCAAGGAATCACAAAAGCATGAAAAATCAAAAACCATGTGGATCCCTAAGCGTCTCCTTGAAGCACAAAAGCCTAAAGAAACATCCAACTTGGCATCCAAAGTTGCTATTCCTCCATCCAACCCTCTCAAATTTGTTCCTCCATCACCTTCTTCATCCATTTTGGGCCCTTATGTCCCAAAATCCCAAGCTATTCCTCCATCCAAATCTCACAATCTGAGATCCATTTTTCCTCCATCAATCCATCACCCCTCAAGGTGTGTGCCAATGTCAATCTTGCCTTCATTTCCATCCACTAAAGCCCAATTCTTCCAATACCCTATCCATTATCCAATGCATATTTTCCATCCTTCCATCCCTTTTGTCCAATCCTTTGCATAAATCCTTGCCTTAGTTTCATCTCAAGTACCTAATGTCCTTATCCTACCAACGTCTTTGAGCATACTTTTAAAGGTCATGGTCCATTTTTTTTTTCAAGGCTACTATCCAAAAAAAAGATGCTTGAGTCCTTCTTCCATCCCCTATCATGTGTCCATCTTCTATTGAAAATGTCAAAATCAAAAAAATAAAACAAAAAGTGAAAAGACAAAAGAAAAGGAAAAAAGTAAAGAAAAATAATTCGTTCATTGGTGAAAACCTGGCAAACAGGCACCTTAGGAAAGTACCGTGATGAAAACCTGGCAAATAGGCATCATGCATAATTTATGAACTTCTTACACACCGTACTTGGGGGCAGGTTTCCTCCTTCATATCCTATTGCCCTTCATTATCCTATCATACCATGTCATTACCCTTCATACCCTATTGTCCTTCATGTCCATTTCCTTTTTCCACCTTTGATCTTGACAAGGCTGACGATCGTCATGAGCATCATGTATCTTGTTTGCAGCTTTCAGTCTATCATAGCTTTTGGTCATTTATCCATTTGCTTATTATAACCTTTCATCCATATTCCCTATCTTATTGCAACTTTCTGCCACTATCCCGTATCCAATCCCAACCTTCAATCCATGTCCCTTATCCATTCTTGGTCTTGCTTATCCTATCCATATCTTATCACTATCCATACACTCTTTCTATCCCTTGATCTTGATCTAACATAAGGATGCAAAATTTAAACATGGTTTCAAAAACCTCTTGACATATCCCTCATGTCACTGCTTTACATTGTCATATCCAGTCTCTTGTCCCATCATGCAATAGCCCTTGAAAATTTCATCCGTATTGTCTCCATGATAAAAGGCCTTTGTCTTCCCTCTATCCACCATCATTTCAGCAAGCCTATTTATTCACCTATCATATTCCCTACCTTGCTAGACACTGAGGGAAAAATCTTAAAAATCAAATAATGTTTGAAAAAAATTCAAAAAAATTGAAAAATGTCCTGAAAAAATCATAAAAATTGAATAATGTCCTGAAATAATCCAAAAAAATCATATAATGTCCTGAAAAAAATCTCTAAAAAAATTGAAAAATGTCCTGAAAAAATTCAAAAAAATTAAAAAAATGTCCTGAAAAAAGTTTAAAAATTGAATAATGTCTTGAAAAAATCCCTAAAAAGTCATAAAAAGTCCTGAAAAAATGAACAACAAAAAAATTTCAAAAACATTAAAATCCAAAAACAAGCATTTTGCAATAAATAACCCCCCTATGCAGAGACAGCTCACCGAGTATACATCCAATGACTCGCAATCATACGCTGCGCTTTAATGAAATCATGCTTTAACCAGATGAACTTTTTCAATCAAACCAGACATTCAAACTGATCCAAATTGTCATATCAATCGAACGGTACCATCAAAATCATTTGTCCTTGTCTCTACTATCATGGGTCTTATACAGGGTGTGGTATACTCGAAACCAGACTGTGTCCTGTCTTAGACGGGGTACTGCATTCCCTGAAACCAGACAGCATGATCGTCCTATCAACATTTTCAACTTTTGACAATGAAGATCAAGATGTTTGTTTGACTTGTTGGAATTTGTGCATCTTATCTTTTATTTGATTTATCTTCAATCATGTTCCTATGTTTCTCGATGATGTCACTGAGTGATTTAGAGTGACCGGGATGGATCATGGTCCTTTTCTTTTTTTGTTGTGATTGCTATTTGTCTGCAATGTGTCTGTCTTTTGCAAAAAGGGTTGCATTTCAGCTCTGGCCTTCAATGCCATGATGCTACGCATCTGTTTTGCTACATAAAAATAAAGGTTCTCACCTACAAAGTGCATTACTGAAAGCAAGTTTTTCTTCATCTCTAACTGTCCTCTGTCTAATTTCTACTTACTAACATTTCTTCCGTCAGTCTTGTCAATTTGTTTGCTCCTATCATTTTCTGTCATTTTTTATCGATCAATTGGCCTCCGGCCAATTCCTCGAGGGGGCATGCATATGTCATTGTTATTGTCTGGGGCATTTTCATTATTATTCTTTGAAACAACGCTTAAAATCGCATTGTCTCAAAGAGGGGCAAAATGTAGACACCTAAAAATGGTCAAACGCTTGCGAGGTCATACTTTAACATTTGCGCATTGCCTCATTTTAGGTTTTTGCGTCGCATTAACATTTCTCCTATGTCACGCACTTGATCTTTATCATTTGCGAGCATCGAGTCATTCTTCTGTATTCTTCATTTGTCTTGCTTTTGAATTAGGTCTTGTCGATATCAATCTTTAATCATGATTTTGGTCGATCTTTGTCCTTTTGTCAATCTTGTCATATTGCGATCGATTCGTCATCGATCCTTGTCCTTTTCAATCATGTCAATTTGGATCAATTTGTCATTGTTCCTCGTCAATTGGCGCATCAATTAAATCATTTATCACATTGCTCATTTATCAATTCAAAATCATGATCGAATCGATATCAACTATCCTTTGTCAAGACCTAATTGTCATCTTTGCATTGCTAATCCATCTCTTTAGGGTTTCATGATTTAGTCATTTAACCTAATTTGTCATTTCTTCCTCTAGGATTACTAAATTATTTATTAATCCTAGGTCTTCTCATTACAATTAAATCTTTATTTAATTGGCTAATTATTCCTCTTTGTGAATTAATTAATAAATGAAAGATTATTAATTAATTTACCCAATTTCTAATTCCTAATTGTCATCAATTTCAATTTTCTAATTTTCTTAATTTCTAATTTCTTTTCCCTCCTATTTCATCTCCTAATTCTATGGGAATGACATTTCAATTTGTCATAAATTGTCATAATTGGTAATCAATCAATTTTGACATAGAATGTGTCATAATTTGTCATGAATTATCAATCAATCAAATTGTGCATGGAAAGTGCATAATTTGTCATATTGATTTGCAATTTCCATTTGAATTGCATCATGCTAATCTTGTCATTTATCCAATTCTTCTATAAATTGGATGAATTTCTTCAATCAAACCCCTTGAATCCCGAATCCCGAATCCCGAATCCGAATTCTTAATCAAACTATCGAACTTACGCTTCTAGTACTCTTGAGCTTTTCATCAATCTTGCTTTCAATTGTATGTGCACTTGTAGGTGAGATCCACAAATCCATTGAAGAGGAAAGAAGAACAATGGAGCCGCATGGAAGGAGCATTCAATTCTGCATTTGGTTTGCATAATCTTTCATTTTGAATGCTTTGATTTCATGTCTCTATTGAGTGTGCTTAGGATTAGATCATTGCAATGTGTGTTTGTGATTGAGCTAATAATGATTAATATGTCTTTATATATATTGCTTTGATGATTCCTATTTCCTATGCTACACATTCAAATCTTGAAATGATGAATATCATCTAGCTAACGATATTTTAATTTAAAGAATGCTCTCGTGTGAGCTAATACACACCCACCTTAATGAAATTAGTCCATTTATTTGCATTATCAACACTTCAAATGAATTCTATGGCTACTCACATTTTATCTTTCATATAAGAACTACAACTCATTAGTTGGCTATGCATGAAATCAAATGAAGGGACCTCACTCTATTAATTGTAGTTAATCCTTAATGAATGAATCTCGTCTGATTAACCATACTTTTAATATTTAAGAAAGGTATCGATTGTGGGTGGTTACCTTAAACCCAAATGAATGAACTTCATTATATTAAACGCATGAACCTTTTTGGAGGCCTCTTAATGTAATTATGAATTAAAGTGCAATGAATAAATAACTTCTCAATGGCCTCCTAACCACCCAAAGTAAATGAACGCTTCCTAAAGTTATAAGATGTCAAACCATTGAACACATATATAATCAAGATCTATGCATATTCTCATAATTAAGATATCCAGTTTAATGGATCTAATGACGCAAGTTGAGTTAGGTGTAAGGTTATGTAATCGCGTTAGGAAACTCCTTAGGATCATTTTAGCCTTCCGTTGTGTTATCTAGTTAGAGATAACTTTGAGATAATTTCAATCTATCTTAATATTGTAACTTTTCATTAACGCTCTTAATTATTATTTAAAAAAAATAAAATTTACACTCTAATTGAGTGTTTTTAACTTAAACCCTTAGGGGTTTCCTGGTGGGGCATTACAACACTGCTATCAGATATGCTACCTTCAGCTACAGTGTCAACCGATGCAGCCATCCACATTCAACTAGATGAACTCCTTAATCAAATAGAAACATCCAGAGTTGATGCATCTGAGTATTTGAGCAAGCTAAAAGACAAGGAGCTTACTGCAAAAATGATAGAAGAGGTACAAAAAGCTCTAGCTATTGGGAAAGTCAAGCTTGTCAAATTCATTGCTGAGTTGTCCCCTCAACTCAAGCATATTCTTTATTTATTTTAGAAACTTTGTACATTTTCTATATTCATTAAAGATATCAAGAATAAAACTGATGCAATTGAGAAAGAGATCACCGATCACTCAAATAAGTTGACCACAGAGCCCAATTCAGTTCAAAAAATTTATACAAAGCTTTAACAACTCATGGCTCAACAATTGGAACTAAGAAATGAAGAACATAAGATCAGGATGGATATAATGACACTCAAGACATTATTCCTTCCTCATCTCTCATCAGTTCAAGAATAGATTAACCAAGCTACACGCCCATCTACTACACAAGAGGGAAGCACTCTTGATGGCTTAATATCCCTATTGGCTGATATTCAAGCACAAAATTCTTTAATGGAAAGTGTAAAGGATGCCCTCTCTGTCGCTCTCACCGATGCCTAGACAAAGTATAAATCCATTTTTGATCAGTTACCACCCCCAGATGGAAATTAAGTTTTTGATGTTTGTCAAAAAGGGGGAGTGATAGTATATATTTGGGGAGTGATACAGTTTTAGTGATATAGTTTTGATATAGTATTCAGAGTATTGTATACAGGGGGAGTATACTGAGTAGAGTAAGTAGAGCACACAAGCACATAACCGAGCATGCAAAATTAGAGTTATGTATAGTATAATGATAAGGGGAGTATATCTGATTATACTATTTCATTGACTATTGTATATATTGTCAAGTATAGTCATTTTGCAAAGTATATAGATTTTTGAGTTATGACTTTGAAAGTAGTTTTTTGTCAAACATCTCAACTAATGTCAAAAGGGGAGATTGTTACTACTTATCAAGTTGCCATTAGTTTTTATATTCAAAGTCATACTATATACTCTATTCGGTTAACACTACCGAATCATGCAGTCGGTATACACAGAGAAGTCGGTATGCATAGTCTAGTCGGTTACAGAGGAAAGCAGTCACAGAACGTAGTATACACCGAGCTGTCTACCGAGTATCTTTTTATGTCTACCGAGCAGCAAAGATGACACACCAAGTTGATATACACTGAGTGAAACGTGTTACCAGATACATTGAACCTGGACATGCATATGAAAATGTGTTACAAGATCGAGGCACATCTAACTATTATTACATTGGAAATTGCACTAGAAGATTGTGTATGATTTTGAGATCAATCTAACCAATGAAATATTTTGTATAGTTATTCATTCGAGGAATCTTGTTTGTAAGATCAAAGCAATGAAGTAGATCACCGTCTTAAGAGATCTATTTATATAGCATGCGTTAAGGGTGTATATGTGGGTAAGAAGACTGTTATAGAGACATAGGTCACCGAGAAGGTTTTCAGAGAATAGTCGAAGAATAGAGTAAATAGAAGGGTTTACCGAGTTACTATATGGGTTACCAAGGTATGCTATAAGCAAGGTAATCTATTCTGAGCACATAGAATCTGCTATAACATTTCAAATGTAAAGTTACAGATATTTGTAATGATTTTATTGTAATATTGTGAAGTTGTAAGAGAAACCTTTAATAGGATAAAAGACTCTAATCAAGTCTATAAATTGTAAAGCCTCTAACTAGGTGTAGCATTCAGAATAAATGTTGTAAAATCCTTTAGCAAGGTAGATCTAATAGATTTTGTTACTCCTAACAGGGTAAGCTATCAGAAATAGCTAAAATGTAGCTCTAACCGAGCACTCTTTATTATTGCAAGTAGTGAAGTTGTGGGTGCCATCCCCACCACAGTTTTTCTCTTTAACCAAGAGTTTCTGCGTAACCAAAATATATGTGTTATGGAGTGAATCATGTATGATTGTTATCTATTTGTTTTAACTTTATTTTATGTTACTACACTATTCTATTTATGCATAACAGTAAAGTTATTATTCAAGAAAAGTTTTGCAGTATTGATTCACCCCTCCCCTCTTAGTACATTAGCCTTCCATATAGGGCCTAACAAAGTTATCATCTCTAGAGTATCCTAAGCCATATTCTATTGTTCCTTGCAAATACCAATTGTTATAATAACCGATGGACAACTGAGAGGGGGGCGAATTAATTGTCAATAGATTATATTAATCAAACCACTTTATAACCTTTAACCAGAGCACATAAACATTAAATATCGGAATAGCAGAAATAGATACCGGTAACCAATAAAACTTAAGAATGAAATAGAGAATCAACACAATGCAACCATACCACATATCACCATTATTTGTACGTGGAAAAAATAGTAAAGGGAAAACCCATGGTAGGAAGCCTACCTATAGTCAGATGATACTTCTGCAGAAAGTATGTGATACAATATGGGGCCTGCACATGCAAGGAGGCACATTGCCTAGACGTAATGCTCATTACAAAGGAGTCTCATTGACTACAGAGAGGTTCTAACCACTTCAATATAATTGGACAACAATCCAGAAGAATGATCCGCCAATGATAGCATCTACCATGCCTGATTATAGGCCCAGTTAAGCTCAATACCAGAGGCCTTTGACCTCTTACATAAACCCAATTCGATCACCTATTATCAACCAAATTTCCTTCATATATGATATTTCATTCCATGACCATTTCCACCCCCACCATGATCTACAATAAGATCTTACATCAATTTATACAAACCCTAAGGCCTAAACCAATTAGGTCAGCCACCTAAAAGATATTACAATAAGATCATTACATACATCCACATTACAATGATATACCATGTTGGCTTTAGACCAAAACAACATTAACCAATCCATAAATCATCCCCGTAACATGTAGAGAACACGTAACATAATATCGGTCCATAACCTAGACCCAAATAGATTCACCATGCCAAAGCAATGTCTCCAATCAGTCAAGGCATGAACAAAGATCATCTTTTGTATCCTGAATTCCATCTAGAAGCCACACCAACACCACTTATGCATCCTGTCATATATTCTCAGTAAAAGCTCTGTCGGTAAAACCTTAAACCCTTACCGATATAGGCTTACTAGAGTGTATGATAGCAACTAATCATCAAGTCAATACCAACTGACTAAAACATACTCTAGAAACATTAAACCAAACATATTCCATTGATCCAAACAAGTTGGTAGTATCCAACTGATAGTCCCTTCTATCAGTATCACTAGTTCTTTTACTGGTAACCAAAATCTGTATATCGGTAACCAATCATAACAGCTAGTGTTGACATCAATGAAAAAACATCAATGTAATACATAATTAATTCCTTCATATTGCCAACACCTCCAAGGCAACTGACTTGAATATAATATTCAAGATTGTAGTAGAAGAAAAATATGATGTGTACAGAGTTGATCTAATCCAATAGTAGCTTTAACTATGATTCGACATTGGTTGGTGGAAAATAATGATATCTCAACAAGTTGACTGATAGTGTGTGTTGAGAGAATATACAATATGCTGAAGAGAGGTGTGAAGCGGCTGTGAAGTATAGAGAGTGTTGTTGAGAGAGAGTTAGAGAGAGAGAAGTTGCTTAAATAGGGCACTGAGGATAGTTGTAGAAGTGAAAGATTGAGAGGAGAGTAGTCTGAGAAAGGTGAATTTGAGGTAGAGAGAAGAAGACAATTAGATAGAGGGAGAAGAAAGAAATAGAGGAAGAATACTAGTAGGCAGAGAGATCCTTTTTGAAAGTGTGAAAAATTTGTGTTACAAAACACATTTGTAGCAAGGCTTTATCATTTCAATTGTAAACTTGAACAATCGTTGTAAATATCTGAGTGAGTACTTAGAGCAGGGGTATGTGCTCCTTTGAGTAGGTGCTCATAAAAATAGGATTTGGTGCTCAGAATATCAGGGGTTGGTGCTCTTTGGGTTGGTTCCCTAAAACATATTGTAAACTATTATTTATTGTGAGCCTGAATTGGAGCAGTAGACTCCAACAACTATTTGCACCGAGGTTTTTCCCACATTGGGTTTTCTTCATACATTTGGTGTTGTGTGATGTGCTCTTGTGTGTGTGTGTGTGTTTATGTTTGCATTACATCCTTAAAATATTCACACTAAACTTAATGTTTTGAAATACATTGATTCACCACCCCTCACAGTGTCCACTTGTGTTCTTCAATTGGTATTAGAGCCCTAGGTTCCCTTATAGTAAAAAATTTCTCTAGCCTAGGTAGACCCTACTTTGTGAACACAATGGCTTGGAATGAATCCTCTGCTAATACACCAAAATTTGATGGGACCAATTATGCTTTCTAGAGTAGAAGAATGGAGACCTATTTGTCTTCTCTTGGATTTGATGCTTGGATGTCTATGGTAAATGGATACACTGTTTCAGCAACTCCTCCTACCGACCCAGATGCAAAGAAGGAATATGAATATAATGCTAAAGAAAAGAATGCTATTCTTAGTGGTTTGTCAGAAACAAAATTCTTTAAAGTTATGCACTGCAAATGTGCCAAAGAAACTTGGCAAAAGCTAAAAAAAATATATGAAGGAGATGTCAAAGTGAAGGAAGTTAAGCTGCAAAATCTTAGAGCTTAGTTTGAAGGTCTGAAAATTAAGGAAGAAAAGAAGATTGCAGATTGTTTGCAAAGGGTAGATGAGATTGTTAAAACCATAAGAGGACTTGGAGAAGAAGTCAAAGATGAAGTTATCGTCAAAAAGGTAATCAGATCTCTCAATCCAAAGTATTACATAAAGGTCTCTGCTATTGAGGAAGCTAAAGATTTAGAAACCTTCTCTATAGATGAATTATTTGGTTCCTTATCAGCATATGAAATGAGTATAGTAGGCATTGAATCTTCAAAGAGAGAGGCTGCATTTACTTCCACAAAGAAAGGGAAAGAATAAGCTACTAATGAGTAAGAAGATGAATCATATACTGTTGAAGTTAAATTTTTTAGAAATCTCAAGAAAGGATCAGGCAAGTATAGAAGAAATCTACCTTTCAAATGCTTTGATTGTGGTAAAATAGGACATTTTGCTACTAAGTGTCCCTATAAGAAGAAGGAAGATAATTATGTGGAAGATGTCAAGGATAAGGGTAAAAGGTTTTATAAACCAAGAAGAAGAAACTTTCAAAAGAAGGAAGTTCTTTACTCAATTGATAGTGATGTCTCTGATGATGAAAGTGAATCAGTTGAGAAATACAATGAAGATGAAAAATAAACTAATGTCTTCATGGCTCAAGAGATCCTTAATGAGAAACATAGTGGTGGTCAATCTGAAAATTTAGATGATAGTGAGGAAGAAGATGCAGATGTTGTGGTTGACCTTGAAGGATAATTGGTTTGTGCTCTTGAAGAACTTAACAAAGTAAGAAAAGATTTTAATAAATACAAGAAGTTTAACATAAAAGAGCATGACTTACTAAACAAAAATATTGAAGAATCAAATAGAAATCTTGTTGCCATAACTACTCGATTGGAAGAAACTAAAAGAATGTATGAAGTGACAAAATTAGATTTAGAAAACAAAGAGGAGTATAAAAAGATGGAGGAACAATTTGTGAATCTCAAAAAGGAACTTGAAAAGTGCAAAGATGAACTCAAGGTGAGAATCAAGTATGAGGGCAACATTGATGCATTGGACAAAATGTTGAACAAGCAAAAGCACTCAAATGATACATAATGAGTTGGATTTGATGTCAGTCAATGTTCTACCAATAAGGACTCAAAAATAAAAAGATACATTTGATCTCTTTAAGTAAGAATGGAAATTAATAAACTTTCACTATCAGCAAGCCCATAGAGAAGAAAACATATGTTGTTACAAAGAGCAGTTATGCTGATCCAAAAAGAAAAACCAAGATGGATGATGGAGGTTTCACAAGATTCAAGGATATGAGGAAGAGCTCAAGAAGACCAAGTTATTCTTTTCTAAGGAGACCAATGAGAATTAACTTCAACAATGATTAGTATGTACCTCAGTTCCATGGCTACTGTTATAAATGCATTACTTATGGTCATAGAATTGTAGAATGTAGACTTGTGCTCTTAGAGATGTAAATGTCATTTTCTATCATTGGAATGGTGTTGGTCATAGGAGTTATGAATGTAGAAGAAATGTATCTCAATCCTACAATTTTTTTTCAAATTCATCATTCAATGTAAGCATAAAATGCTACCATTGTCAAAACATGGGCCACATTGCAAAACATTGTAAGCTTAGAGCTCCCCAACAAAAGAAGAAAATTTCACCTTTAGAACCAAAGACAGAATCAAATCAGAATGTGATAGTAAAGAAGGAGCAAGAATCAAAACAAGTATGGGTAGAAAAGGAAAAGGACCAAGTTGAGTCGAGTTTGATTGTTCAAACTACCCTGCATGCTGAAAGGAAAAACTTATGGGTAGTAGACATTGGCTGCTCCAACCACATAATTGGTGATAAGAAGAAATTTATTAAGTTTGAATATTGGAATGGTGGCTCAATGAGGTTTGGAGACAACTCTTAAATCAAGTTAAAAAGAAAGGGAACACTAAACATCAATAGAAAATAAAAATCTCATGATGCATATTATGTGGAAGGTCTAAAACATAATTTGCTGAGTGTAAGTCAGATGTGTGACAAAAGATACATGTTCACTTTTGACTCAAGAGGATGTGAAATAGAAAAGGAAAGCACTAGCAAACTTGTTGCTTAAGGCAAAAGGACAGATGGAAATTTGTACAACTTGAAAGAATGATTTTAGTCCCAATGCATGATGGGACAAGTTGATGAAAGTTGGTTGTGGAATAAAAGGCTTGGTCAAATTCATTTTGATAATCTTGTTAAAGTGAGCAAGAGAGGGTATGTTAGGCACATACCTCATATTATCAAACCAGCAAGCACTTTCTGTGATGAGTGTCAAAGAGGAAAACAAACTAAAGAGAGTTTCAAGACATAGGAGTACTCAAATACAATGCCTTTAGAGATTGTGCATACTGATTTGTGTGGGCCTACAAGAACAAGAGCCCTAAATGGAGAAATATACTTCATGCTTCTCATAGATGATTTCTCAAGAATGACATGGGTCACCTTCTTCCAAGATAAATCACAAGCATTTGAGAGATTCAAAATCTTCAAGAAGATGGTTGAGAAAGAAAGTGGTTACAAGCTGAAGTGTTTAAGATTAGACCGTGGAGGTGAATTCACATCAAATAAATTTAAAGACTACTTTGAATGGCATGGAATCAAAAGACAATATTCAGCTCCTAGGACACCAATACAAAATGGTGTTGTGGAAAGGAAAAACAAGACACTCAAGGACAATGTTAAATGAAGCTAATCTACTTGATATATATTGGAAGGAGGCAGTACATACCATTGATATGCATTAAATAGAGTTCAGCTAAGAGTGAATAACAGAATGACACCTTACGAATTATGGTATGAGAAACCCTCAAAGAAGTACTTCAAGGTGTTTTGCAGCAAATACTTTATCAAAAAAGATGAAGATGGATTAGGAAGATTTGGTTCAATAATTGATGAAGGTATCTTCTTGGTGTACTCAACTCATAGCAAGGCCTATAAATGTTTCAACAAGAGGCTAAAGAAGATGATTGAGAGTGTACATGTAAGAGTGGATTAAGATCTACATAAAGGAAAATAGAGCATAATAAATCAGATTGAAGAGACACATGTTGAAGATGAAGAGCAATCTGAAAGTGAACAAGAAGAAGTACCCACAAGACTCCAAATAGATATGTGCAAAAGAATCACCCTGAAGAACAAATCATAGTCAATAGAAATGAGGGTGTGAAAACTAGAAGGAGAGGAAGGAACAGTGAGCAAGTAATTTTTTGCCTTGTGACAAAAATGGAACCCAAGACATATGATGAGGCCAGCAAGAGTGAAAAGTGGATAAAGGAAATGGAAGAAGAGTTGCAGCAAATAGAGAAGAACAAGAGTTGGGATTTGGTTCCTAGGCTAGCAGACAAGAATGTCATTGGGACTAAATGGGTTTATAGAAACAAGATGAATGAAGAAGGCAAAGTGATAAGAAACAAAGCAATACTTGTGTGTAAGGGATATGCTCAGGTTGAAGGGATAGATTTTGAGGAAACATTTGCACCAATTGTAAGACTTTAAGAAATCAAAATGTTCTTGACATTCTCAGCCCATAAAGGATACAAAGTATATCAAATGGATGTCAAGTCCGCATTCTTGAATGGAAATATTGAAGAAGACGTCTACATAGAACAACTTAAAGGTTTTCAGCTACATGAAGATGAGAACTATGTATGTAAATTGAGAAAAGATTTGTATGGTCTTAAGCATGCACCTAGAGTATGGTATTCTAGGCTGGATAAGTACCTCCATCAGCAAGGTTTTAGAAAAGGAAATGCTGACAAAAAATTATATATCAAGGTAGATGGAGACCACATGATCATCATAGTGGTATATGTAGATGATATCATCTTTGGAGGCAACAAAGATGTTGTATGCAAAGAATTTGCTGATCAGATGCAATTAGAATTTGAAATATCCATGCTTGGAGAGTTATCTTATTTTATTGGTTTGCAAATATCACAACAGAATAAGGGGATATTGATCTCTCAAACCAAGTATGCCAAGGACATGTTAAAGAAGTTTCAAATGGAGGATAGCGAACCGATTATTACTTGCATGGTGATAGGATGCAAATTAAGCAAGGATGATGAGTCACCTAGTGTAGATCAGACCTTGTATAGATCCATAATTGGTAGCCTATTATATCTCACAACTTCAAGGCCTAATATTGTGAAAATAATAAGCATGGTAGCTAGATTCCAAGTTGCTCCAAAGAAATCACATGTAAATGTTGTTAGAAGAATTTTCAAGTATCTGCAAGGAACACTTACTTATGGCTAATGGTATCAAAAGAAAGGAAATTTCACTTTGCAAGCCTATACTGATGTTGATTGGGTAAGATGTGTAGATGATAGGAAGAGTGCCAATGGTGGAGCTTTATTCCTTGGAGAAAAATTAGTTTCATGGCATAGCAAGAAGCAAGAGTCAATTTCACTATCAACTGCTGAAGCACAGTATATTGTTGCTGCTACAAGTTACTCAGAAGTCTTGTGGATGAAGAAAACTTTGAAGGACATTCAAGTAGATTTTTTGGATCATATTCCCATCATGTGTGACAAATCAAGTGCAATAAATATATCAAAGAACCCTATCATGCACTCTAAGATAAAGCACATTGTAATCAAATATCATTTTCTTAGGGAAAAGGTTGCAGAGAAAGAAGTGAAAGTTGAATATGTTTGTACCAGTGAGAAAATAGTTGACATTTTTACCAAGCCACTGCCCAAGGACAATTTTGAGTACTTGAGACAAAAATTGGGTGTTGTCTCACCCTCCTTCTGCACTTAAAGCATTGATTTGAGATTCATGGTTCAGGGGGAGCATATTGTTTTCCTATTTTTCACCCTTGAACCTCATGTTTGTCTTAGGGGGAGTTCTACAATCTCTATAAGTGATAGTGACGTGCTTTCTATATTGTAATAATGGTTCATCTACTAGAATCTATAGAAAATATCATCGTGTTGGCAATATGGATGAATTAATTTTGTGTTGCATTGATGTCAACACTAGCTATTTTGGTTATTGGTAAAAGGTCTTGTGTTACCGGTAAGGGTTTAAGGTTTAACTGGTAGAGATTTCACTTAGAATCTTTGACAGAATGCTAAGTGGTGTTGGTGCAGCTTCAGGATGTAGAAGGTGATCTTTGATCATGCCTCAACTGATTAAAGACATCACTTTGGCATGGTGGACCTAGATTAGGTCCGGTACCTATCTAGATTATGGACTAGTATCATGTTAACATGTTCTCTACATGTTACTAGGATGATTTATGGATTGGATATTGTTGTTTTGGTCTAAAGTCGATATGGCATATCATTGTAATATGGATGTATGTAATGATCTTATTGTAATATCTTTTAGGTAGCCGACCTAATTGGCCTAGGTCTTAGGGTTTGTATAAATTGATGTAAGATCTCATTGTAGATCATGGAATGGTATGGAATAGGAATAAAATAAGT
The DNA here is from genome assembly GCF_030272615.1 of Cryptomeria japonica. Lineage (NCBI taxonomy): Eukaryota > Viridiplantae > Streptophyta > Pinopsida > Cupressales > Cupressaceae > Cryptomeria > Cryptomeria japonica. The sequence goes on along the minus strand of NC_081412.1, from coordinate 344,101,084 downwards.
AGCATGGTCATGGAATGTAATATTATATGCGAAGGATATTTGGTTGATCGTAGGTGATCAAATTGGGTTTAAGGAAAAGATCAAAGGCCTTTGGTATTGATCTTAATCGGGATTGTAATCAGGCATGGTAGATACTATCTCTGACAGTTCATTATTCTGGATTATGTCCAATTATCTTGAGGTGGTTATAACCTCTCTATAGTCAGTGAGACTCTTTTGTAATGAGAAGTACACTCTAGGTAGTGTGCCTTTCTATATGTGTAGGCCCTTCCACCGGCTTACAAGATGATGGAAACTGCAATTAATGAATTGAGAACAATGGAAAACATTTCAGTTAACAGAGACATTCTGGTTGGGAAATTATCTACTTTTGAGCTTGAATAATTTGGATCTTCTAGAGCTATAAAGTCTAAACCTCCTTTTCATGGATCATCATCTACCAATAAAAGTGATTGGAAAGCCTTATATGCAAACGAATTGGAAGATATGAGGAAAGAGGATGAATAATTTGAGCAACTTGAAGACTTATTTGCTACAAGAGTACGTAGTGGACCGAGAAGAAGTAAGTATGAAGGAAAAGCACCTTTTAAATGTTTTGCATGTAATAAGATAGGTCATTTTGCATCTAGATGTCCCGAATGGAATGCAAGATTTGAAGAAAGAGTTAAGAAATCATTTAAGCCTAATCAGAACAAATATAGATTCAAGAAAAGTAAACAATGCTACATAGCAGATGAGGAAGGATTAAGTGATGACTCTGAGGATGAACCAACAATAGACTCTACTAGTGGATCTGGTAATGGAAAGGAATGGGTGTTCTATGCTTTAAAGGAAGATGATCTGGAACTGGCTATCATGAATGAAGAAAAGGCGCTCGCAAAAAAAGTTGAAGACAAGGATGAATGGGTAATTGACAGTGGATGCTCACATCATATGACTAGAGATAAAAGAAAATTTTTGTCCCTACAAGAATACAATGGCGGTCAAGTTAGATTTGGAGATGACAAAGAATGTATGATCAAAGGTAGAGGTATTATTTCTCTAGATGGAAAGCATAATACTGATAATATCTATTATGTAGAAGGTTTAAAGAATAATCTTTTAAGTGTTGGTCAATTGGTGGACAAGGGTTTCCAACTTCAGTTTAAAGATAGAAAATGGGAAATCATTAACAAAATTGGTTTGGAGATTGCAACTGGTACTTGGACTGGAGGTAATATCTTTCACTTGAACACTGGTAATAAGACATGTTTTATTACTCATATTGATGAGAGTTGGTTATGGCATAAGAGGTCGTGTCATGTTAATTTTGATGGTATTGTTAAGATCAGTTCAATAAAGGCAGTTAGAGATATACCTAAGATTATAAAGCCTTATAATCCAGTATGTAAGGAATGTCAATTGGGAGAGCAAGTTAGAACTTATTTTAAGAGAATACATGATAAATCTAATGACGTACTTAATTTGATTCACACTGACTTATGTGGTCCAACTAGGACTAAAATCTTTCAAGGTGATAGGTATTTCATGTTGATAATTGATGATTATTCTAGAATGATGTGGGTGACTTCTCTTAGGGAGAAGTTTGAAGCCTTTGATAAATTCAAGATATTTAAAGATAAGGTAGAAACATAAACTGGATTGAAAATCAAATGTTTAAGATCAGATCAAGGAAGTGAGTTCCCTTCTCATGAGTTTAATAGTTATTGTGAGACAAATGGAATTACGAGACAGTTATCTACACCTTGGATTCCTTAGTAGAATGGAGTAGTAGAAAGGAAGAATAGAATCATTTTGGATGCAACAAGAAATATGATGATGGAAGCCAAATTGTCTCACATCTACTAGAGAGAAGCGATGAGTACAACAATCTACACATTCAACAGAGTTCATATCAAAGGTGAAACCGGTAAGACTCCTTATGAATTATGGTTTGGACATACACCTACTATTAAATATTTCAGTATTTTTGGAAGTAAATGTTATATTAAAAGGGATGATTCAATTGGGAAGGTTGATCCTAGATGTGATGAAGGGATATTTCTTAGATATTCAATTCAAAGCAAAACATATAGATGTTATAACAAAAGATTGCATAAAATTGTGGAAAGCGTAAATGTGAAAGTGGATGAGCAATACAAAAATAAATCTATATCATATGACAAGGAACCGGTAGTGGAAATGATAATAATTGAACTGCAAATGCCTCAACCGGTACAAGAAATGGAGATAGTTACACTGGTACAATCAGAAAATTCAACTGTGGCTAATGATAAAAATGTTGAACCTGAAGTTCAGAAGACACCAATTTAAGTAAGGTTAAATCATTCTAAAGATCAAATCATTGGAGATAGGAACAAGGAAGTTATAACAAGAAGAAGACTGACAAATAAAGAGGTATGTCTTATTTATTAAATTGAACTGACATCTATTATTGAAGCTTGTAAAGATAAACATTGGTTAAAGGCTATGGAAGATGAATTAGATTAGATAGAGAAGAATGAGACTTGGACTTTAGTTCCCTAACCTAAAATTAAGAATGTTATTGGAACTAAATGGGTTTTTAGGAATAAACTAAATGATGATGGTCAAGCTGCAATAAACAAGGCTAGATTGGTTTGTAAAGGATATTCTCAAATGGAAGGAATTAATTATGGTGAGACATTTGCACCTATAGCTAGAATTTAAGTTGTTAGACTATTTCTTGCCTATGCAACTTATAAGAACTGTAAGGTCTATCAAATGTATTTTAAATATGCATTTTTGAATGGTGAACTTGAGGAAGAGGTATACATTGAGCAGCCTAATGGATTTTCACTAAAAGATGATAAAGATATGGTTTGCAGATTAAATAAATTTTTATATGGTATGAAACAAGCTCCTAGAGCTTGGTATGCAAGGTTGTATGAATATCTTTTGAAGCTTGGTTTTACTAAAGGCAGTGCTGACAGTAATTTATATTATAAGATCACTAATGATGATATTCTGATTATTGAAGTATTTGTTGATGATATCATTTTTGGAGGAGAAGATAAATTGTGCATGGAATTCTCTAATAAGATGAAGAATGAATTTGAAATGTCCATGATTGGTGAGATGAGATTTTTCTTAGGTTTGCAGATTAATCAAACTGACAAAGGCATATTTATCTGTCAAGCTAAGTATTTGAGGGAATTGTTGAAGAATTTTGGTATGGATAATTCCAAACTGGTAAGTACTCCTATGGTGACAAGTGAGAAATTATCTATCAAAGACACATCTACACCGGTAAATCTGAAAAGGTATAAATCTATGATTGGTGGTTTGTTATATCTAACTTGGACTAGACCAGATATTATGAATGCAATAAGTATTATATCAAGATATCAAAGTAATTCTAAAGAAAATCATGAATGTGCAGTAAAGAGGATATTCTAGTATTTGCAAGGAACAACAGAATATGGCTTATGGTATTCTAGAGATGCTGACTTCACTTTATGTGCATATACAGATTCAAATTGGGCAAGAGATACTGATGACAAGAAGAGCACTTCTGGTGGAGCTTTCTTTCTTGGAAATAAATTGGTTTCATGGATCAACAAAAAAAAGTCATGCATTTCTTTATCTACTGTAGAAGCTAAATATATTGCAGCAGCAACTAATTGCACTCAATTCTTGTGGATGAAGCAAATGTTGAAGGATATCAAGGTAAATTGTAGTGAACCGGTAGGTATCTACTATGATAACTCTGCAACTATTGACATGTCTAATAATCTAGTATTTCAGTCTAAGACTAAGCACGTATCAATAAAATATAACTTTCTGAAGGACAAGGTGGAAGAAAAGGAAGTCAAATTGGTTTATGTGAACACTAAAGAGAAGATTGCATATATATTCACTAAACCATTGTCTAAGGAATCATTTGAGTATTTGAGAGACAGGTTAGGGGTTTTTGCCCCTCCGATAGAGCTTTGATTGATTTAGTTTGGCATCAGTCCGACATGCATTATCAGAGATACTATTCATTCTGGCACTGATGAGTAGTGCTACTGCTCAGGGGGAGTAGTCAGCTTTGAGATTCAGAGGCTTATATTCTTGCTTTGATATTTTTGTCAGATTTATGGCATTGATGTCAAAGGGGGAGAGATAGTGATGTGAAAAATAATTTCAGAACTTTACAAAGATATTATTCACAAGGGGAGAGTTATTAATATTCAAGAGATTGTTGGTTGTCTTCCACAGGGGGAGACTTTTTTGACATTTCTTGGTACTTAGATGTTTTTCACATCTAGTGTTGCCATCAGTGCCAAAGGGGGAGATTGTTGGCAATATAGATGAATTGATTATGTGTTGCATTTATGTTTTGTCATTGATGTCAATATGAGCTATTTTGGTTGTTACTGGAAGATAGGTTTTGGTTACAGGTAAAAGATCTTGTGTTATTGGTAAGGGTTTAAGGTTTAACCGGCAGAGCTTTCACTGAGAATCTTTGACAGAATGCTAAGTGGTGTTGGTGCGGCTTCAGGATGTAGAAGGTAATCCTTGATTGTGCCTCAACTATTTGAAGACATCGCTTTAGCATGGTGGACCTAGATTAGGTCCGGTACCTATCTAGTTTATGGACCGATATCATGTTAACGTGTTCTCTACACATTACCGGGATGATTTATGGATTGGTTATTGTTGTTTTGGTCTAAAGTCGATATGGCATATCATTGTAATATGGATGTATGTAATGATCTTATTGTAATATCTTTTAGGTGGCCAACCTAATTGGTTTAGGTCTGGCCGATGTGTCATAGATTGGAAAAGCATGCCCCGGGGTGGGTGGGATGAGGAGACACCAGGGTTTGTATAAATTGATGTAAGATCTCATTGTAGATAATGGAATGATATGGAATGGGAATGAAATAAGTATCATGGTCATGGAATGTAATATTATATGCGAAGGAGATTTGGTTGATCATAGGTGATTGAATTGGGTTTAAGAAAGAGGTCAAAGGCCTTCGGTATTGAGCTTAATCGAGACTATAATCAGGCATGGTAGATGCTATCTTTGATAATTCATTATTCTAGATTGTTTGCCAATTATCTTGAGGTGGTTATAACCTCTCTATAGTTAGTGAGACTCTTTTGTAATGAACAGTACGCTCCAGGAAGTGTGCCTTCCTGCATGTGTAGGCCCCTCATTGTATCACATACTTTTTGCAGAAGTATCATCTGATTGTGGGTAGGATTCCCACTGTGGTTTTTCCCTTTACCGGGTTTTCCACATACAAATCATGGTGTTATGTGGTATGGTTGCATTGCGTTAATTCTCTATTTCATTCTTAAGTTTTATTGCCTACCAGTATCTATTCTATTATTCCAGTATTCAATGTTTATGTGCTTCGATTAAAGGTTATAAAGTGGTTTGATTAATATAATCTATTAACAATTGATTCACCCCCCCCTCTCAGTTATTCACCGATTATCCTAACACATCTGACAGGCATTTTCTAGGTTGAACATCTTTCAAAGGAGGAGAAAAAGTGTATAGGTTTTATGGTAGGTGGTGTGCAGGTCCCTTTGCCATTGTTGTCAAAGGGTGAGAAAGAGATGCATGTGTGCATTGCTGTGTGTGTTGACATCAATGCCAAAGGGGGAGATTGTTAGGATTATTGTCATTGATGTCAACAAGTGCTATAAAGATGCCAAGAGGATGCAGAGAAACAAGTGTTGCAGGTTGCAGAAGTGGTTGTATTGGGATAACTTAGTTGATCAAGTGTTGTGTTGCTCTGGTGGTTTGATCAGAATAAGTCAGGCCGATGTCAAGTTGTGAGGAGTCTCTTTTTGTATTTTGTCAGATTGGGATAGCAATGCCAAATACCAAAGCAGAGACACACATCAGAATAGCTGATAAAGGCAACGTAACAAGTTTGTGTTATGTCAATAAAGTAAACTACTTTCATATTATTGTATCAGAATAGCTATGGTGACCAGGAAACCGAGGATACCTATCAGAATAACTATTGAAGGTGGAATGACAAATTATTACAATGGTGATAGTGTACGCTATTTCGATAGAGGAAAATGAAGAGAAGACCCCTTGATAAGTTTATTAGAATAACATATGCCGATATGTTGAAAGACTATGGAGTTGTGAATTCAGAATAGTTATGTTGATGCTTGTTCATGTTGGGTCATTGAAATAAGTTTGTATTGATGGGTTAGTGTCCAGATGTTAATCTGATAGTGTTTTTTGTTCCGATGAGTTTGCATTTTTGGGTGGCCTATGCCAATGAAGTTTGTCACCATGGAGTTTGAGTTTCAGAATACCTATGTCGATAAAGGGAGGTTGACAGTATGTCATCAGAATGACTTATATTGTCGTTCTAGCATGTTATTCTCTATGTCGATAGTTATGGTAATTCCGATATGTGGTTGTTTGGCTTGGAGGTTCTTCGTTTGAGATAACTATGGCAATGAACATGAGGAAAGAAAAATCCAAATGATAGAATAGATCGGCATAAGTATTTATTATAAGCTTGATGTGTTTGCAAAGCATGCCATGACTATAGTCCAATTGTTATAGTCTTACGTGGTTGATGACTGACCTTGACCAAGTGACCTAAATGAAGAATATAAAGACATGTGGCTCCTTGATGAATAGAGAATGAATCCAAGATGCAGAAGTTGGTGATGGTGGATTTCAGTATGCTATTTGTGGATCTCATGTGGGTAGGTCTATAGATGATGGAAAACGCATTAATGGCGATCCAATTATAGGTAGGCTGTATGGCTCGAGGAAGGATTGCATATCATTTTGGATAGAGGAAGATTTATAAACTTAGTGATCCAAGTAAAAAGAAAGATCTGAAGATAGATATGATGCATTTAATTCAAGCAGCTAATCTGAGATCTTATTCAGGATAGAGAATAAAATCTCTTCAGTTACAGACCTCCAAGACAACCGACATGAATAAAATATTCAAGATTATAGTAGAAGAAAAATATGATGTGTACAAAGTCAATCTAATCTAACAGTTGCTGTAAATATGATTCGACATTGGTTGGTGGAAAATAATGATATCTCAACAAGTTGACTGATGGTGTGTGTAGAGATAATATACAATATGCTGAAGAGAGGTGTGAAGCGGTTGTGAAGTATAGAATGTGGTTGTTGAGAGAGAGTTAGATAGAGAGAGTATTTGCTTAAAGAGAGCAGTGAGGGTAGTTGTAGAAGCAGAACATTGAGAGAAGAGTAGTATAAGAAAGGTGAAGTTAAGGTAGAGAGAAGAAGACAATCAGAAAAAGGGACAAGAAAGAAATAGAGGAAGAATACTAGTAGGTAGAGAGATCCTTTTTGAAAGTGAAAAATTTGTAAGTGTTAAATAACATATTTGTAACAAGGCTTTATCATTGCAATTGTAAACTTTAACAATCATTGTAAATCTCTAAGAGGGTGTTCAGAGAAAGAGTAGGTGCTCCTTTGAGTAGGTGATCATAAATATAGAGGATGATGCTCCTTGAGTTAGTGCTCAGAATATTAGGGGTTGGTGCTCCTTGGGTTAGTACCCTAAACATATTGTAAACTGTTTTTTACCGTGATGATGGATTGGAGCAGTAGACTCCAACAGCTATTCTCACCAAGGTTTTTCCCACATTGGGTTTTCCTCGTACATCTAGCATTATGTGATGTGCTCTTTTGTGTGTATGTTTATGTTTGCATTACATCCTAAAAATCTGCACACTAAACTTAGTTTTAAAATACACTATTCCACCCCCCAAAGTGTCCACTTGTGTTCTTTGGATATTGAAATGTTTTCTCTCGAGGTTATCAAAGTATATTAGCGATTGAAAGATTCTTGACAAGAATTGATTGTTTTAACCTTATTTTGGCTATGTTGTGAATGCTTGATATTTTGAAAGTGTAGCATAAGACACAACAACAAAGTAAGAAAACCATATGAAATAAACCAAAGAGAGAACTGTTTAAAGGATCTTTTCAAATACTAATGATTGTTGGGGTTTTTTCAAACCTCATTTGTTTTCGATAAATTTTTTGGCCATACGATCATAAAACATTCAGACTCTTCTAGGGTCAAAAGGTCACAAATAATACCATAGCCCATATCTTGATACTCTATCAGCTCAAACAACCTTGTCATACCCTAGAGCATCATGTGAGATTTTCTTCAATGGTAATGGCTATAAGGTGTACCAGTCTAGCAGACAAAATTTAGTATCTGGTATTGCTATATTTGCTTCTTATCAGATGCTCAAGGAGGACAAAAGGTATGATCTCTCCGGTGTACTTCTCAATGAGCTAATGAGCAACTTGAAGAAGATAAAACAAGATAAGAAACATGTTTCCAAATTCGGTTCTCTTCTTGTCTTTTTAGCACTTTATTTCTTGAATGAAATTCCTGGTATAGGAAAGGTACAATGGGCTTATGATAAACTAGTGGCAGTCCAAATCAAGGAAGGTTTGTAGGGTTTGGATGATTCTATAGCTCAAAAGTCTACTTTTTGGGGATACTTTAAATCATTTCAAGTTATGATATAGAGAAAAGAGAGGATACCAAAACATATTGTTCAGAAATATGAGAACACAATCTTATTTATGGTAGACAAGGATCAATGTCACATGGAGGCAGTTGAACCTAGAACTGTTTGGGTCATGTCCATGGGGTATGAGGTAGATGGAAATACACTTGATGCATATGCTCAACACCTATTGAGTAAACTAGTAGATGAAAAGGAAGAAAGGTTTGGTACCTACAAAGAGGAAGATCTTGATTTGTATAAGAAATTTACTGAGCTGACAAGGAAGAGGAAAGTCAAAAAGGAAGTTGAAGAGCTTGTTGAACAAATGTGTATATCAAAAGAAGTTGTGCAAAGGGCTAGAAAGAAAAATATACTGAAGAAAGAAGACATGGTGAAGCCTACGATATCAAAACTAGTCTCCACTCCTCCCAAGCAATCCAAGTCAAGGAAATCCCAGTTTGCACCTACCTCTAGTGTTTATAAGTCTATCCCTCCACCCAAGCCACAAGCTAAGTCATCCGATGGAGTTGAGAAAATGAAGGAGGAGAAGCCAAAAAGAGAATATGTTGCAGTCATTGTTGAGGATGTTAACACAAAATCTGATGAAGTGGTGAAAAAGGTAAAGACATCTACCTATGCTAGGGTATTCAAGAAGCCTCAATCTGGTGGAGCCCAGCCGATAAAGAAACTAAGAGTTAAAGCTTCACCATCTGGTAGAGCTAGAGCGAGCCAGAAACAAAAATTGTAATTAGATGAAGCTCTGAAGTCAGGAAAATTGGAAAGTAATTATGTTGTTATCTCTCCAAAGACAGTAAAGGAAATAATTGATGAAGTGATAAAGGAAGGAAATTTTAAAAATGTACCTATATATTATGATAATTGTGATGATAGTGACTAGAGATCTATTGAGAAAGAAATTATTCAGTATATGAATATTTATAGAAAAACCATGATTGAGTTATCATCTATGATTTGAAAGGAATTGCATGATATTTTGGATTCCAGGAGGCATACAACAAGTTTAGAGGATGAAAGAATAAAGGAGTATGTATTAGTAAATTTGAGTCTTGTAATCTCTAAAACTGAAGTTGTTGTATTGTTAAATTTCGCTAAGTTTTTTGAAGAAAGAAGAGAGTCAATAAACTTATGCTCGGAAAACAAGATGAAGTGACTAAAGAGATCGAAACAATATTGAGATAGTTTTTGATAGATCACAGATATGATGTGAATCTGACACATGATGACACTCAATCGGGAGAGCAATCTCATGACACATTTGTTTTAAAAGTTCATGCAGCCATTCGTGATGTATAGTAAGATCAATCTTCTCAGAAGGCCATTCTGGTAGAGTAGACCAGTGTACATACTGCAATTGATGATGTTAATGCTAATGTTGATAACTCTTATGAAGCTATACAGGATCCTCTAGTGATAGAAGTTATTTCAAAGAGGGCAGGTGAGGAGAAATATGATGCAGTGAAGGGTGACAAATATGTGAGTGTAGAGGTAGAAGGAAAGGAGAAAGGAGAGGAGAAGGATGATCAGGCTTAGATTGTTGGAAATTAACAATCTATTGGTTGGTTTCACTATGTTGTCACTAATGGCAACATGATTTTGGGTTTCATCTTCATATGGTGTACCAGGAGGTACTTCACATATTCTACACTGGCACCGACACTAGCACCAACACCAGTAGGTCAGAAAGATTTTTTTGGTCACTGACAATGCAGGCCAACATGGTATAGTAAAGGTTATCGGTATTGGAGGCCGACTTATCTTGGATCCGACATCGACAACTTGTTTTAATGTTTACTCATTTATGTTATATGGCCGACATGTAATCTTGTATTGTATATACCTTTGTAAGACAACATAAGACATAAATTTGTATAGGGTATATAGGGTAGATTGATTAAATCATTTAGAATATGGTGATGGATATGCAAATGTAATTACTCAGAGAGATTATGTATGTGAGGAATTTATTGTAAGGGTTATTCTAGTAAAGGATTTTAGGGTTTCAACCGAAATAGACAAAGCTTAAACCAAAACTGTATTCTGGCATAGAAGATGCTATCTTAGCAATTCACACTTCTTCGGATTGTTGTCTAAAATGTTATGTAGTCAGTGAGGTTCCTATTATAATTGAGCAGTGTGCTCTATGCTGTAAGCCTTCCTGCAAGTGCAAGCCCATCATATATTGTAATATCTCTTCATATGGCCAGTAGATTGATATTGTGGGTCACAAATCCCATCGTGGTTTTTCCTCATTGAGGTTTTCCATGTATAAATCTATGTGTTATGGTTCTCATTTATATGTTTAGCTTATTGGTTTCTTTACTTCTTTCAATTCTGTTAATACCGGTATACCGATTGGTGCATGAATGTTTTGTTAAGGCTAAAGTCTACTATTTTGGTATAAAACTAACTCACCCCCCCCCCCCCCCTCTCAGTGTTATTGGTTTCCAACACAAATGACAATGGCAAGAGACACTGTTGATGTTAAAGGAAAACATATTACTACTGATTCAGATGATTTTTTTTAAGAGCGTATTGATTTAAGTTCTTTATCTCCAATTTAAGCATTAAAGTTAGCATTGCTTGCACAGGCTAAAGCTAGTGAGGACTTACTCAAGTCCCATACTGCAGATAAATAATTAATAACATTGGCAGGAGATGTATTGGAGAAAATTTTGCCCTTTTATACTGGACACAACTAATAATCCCTTTGGTAAGCTTAGAAGCATGTTAAATGTTGTAGAATCTCATTTTGAATCTTTGGAAAAGGCAGCAGATGTTAGAGTTTTGAATCAATTTAATGTTATGAGATTGAAAACATTTTTGAAGATGATTAAGGATGATAGGGTAAGTTTAATAACTACTATGAAGGGCATTCAAGATGCACTAGATGAGGGTGGTCAAATATACAAGTCATGTCTAATTTTGCCAAAGTTTACTATGGACATTGACAAGAAAATAAAAGAATATTAAGGCCACCTTGCTAGCATATCTCAGTCATATGCACCCCAGTTAATCCTGGTTAGTAGTTTTCAACCACAAGTTTTGAGTATATTGGATAAGATTAAGAGTTTAAATCAAGAGAAGGATAGAATTTTGGGTAGAGTGGTAGACCTGAGGAATATTATCACTCCTCGAATAGATTTGATGAGCAGTATGCAAGTTGCAAAGGATGCTCTAAGTAAGAGTGTTTCAAAAAATAGATAGGGAGCAGAGATGCTCACATACCTTTTTAGCAGGATGATTAGTATTTTGGAGAGTCTGTAGAAGGCATGGGATAACCATTTGTTGTCCCTAAGGATAATTTTTACAGATATTTTCAAGTTTTTGTAAGCAACTGTACATACCCCTATATATAAGTTTTGGCAGATTCCTATCTTTGGCATTGTTGTCAAAGGGGGAGAGAGAAAAGTGAAAAATGGTGAAAATCCTTAGGGGGAGGTTGTAGAGTCTTGGAGAATTTTGGTGAAATTTTAAAGTTTTGCAGGTTTGGGTGTACAGTTTATTTTTCATAGTGTTGCCATTAATGCCAAAGGGGTGGATTGTTGGAAAGAGGCACTGTTCTAGTGAAGATTGATGCATGATTCATGCTTAGATTTTGTCATTGATGGAAACCTAGTTCATAAATCATATTTAGTGTACACAGATTTAATTTACTGGAAGTCATATTGTCATGAGGTGTAAGTCTAGAGGGTGGAATACAGTAACTGGTAGAGCATGAGATCATTGAGAACATCTTGATTTTGGTGGTGTAATTTTGGTTGTGGTGATAAAGGCAAATGATTAGAGGTTTCAGGTAAATTATTCTGTAATCTTGATATCCGGTGTTGAAATCATGAGCCAGATTGAAGGTCCTATATCCAATAATTTAGTTATAACGAAGCTATTTTGGTGTAACTTGTATTGCAGAATCTTAGGGTTGTTTTTGGTGATTGGTTTCATGTTTGAGGTGATTGGGCGAATTGTGTGAAGTTTTTTGTCATTTTGTTTAGGTTTGCAAATGGATTTGTGGATGGATTGAGCAGACTTAAGGCTACATGTTTCATGTTGTGTGTTATGCAGTTTTTGGAAGCCAACATAAGAAATGATTCATTTTGTTGATGCAGATATATAAGGATAATTCATTTGAGAATTTTGAAGTAGCTAGAGAATGTGAGAAGTCTATATGAGAAAATTTGTGAAGGTTGGTCAATGTAATTGAAGATTTTCGTGCTCTGGTGTATGATAAAGAAGGAAAACATAGCAAATAGTTAGAATATTTATAGAAGATAATTTGAGCCTAATTAGAACTTCTTGTTGGATATATAGGTGCTATACTTCAGTTCATTCATTATTGTAATCAATTGTAATCGCCTGTAAGGTAGTGAGCCTTCCTCTGGGTTGAAGCCCTATTTTGTATTTGAGCAGTGAGCTCTAGGCAGTGTGCTTGAATGCAAGTGCATTCCCCTTATGTAATATTATCATACTTATAGCCATAGTATAATAAAATTGTGGGTTCAAATCCCACCATGGTTTTTCCCTTTCCAGGTTTCCATGTAAAAATATTGGTGTTATGGTTGTGTGCTTGATTGCTTTATGTTTTTGCACTTTACTTTCATTATTATGCATCTAGTGGTTTACAAATTAGCTTAACAAGTTAGTAAATTGCCAAACATTGATTCACGCCCCTCTCAGTGTTAATTGATTCCAACACAAGCACGAGAAAAGAAATTAAGAATACAAATTGTTATATCTACTAATAAAATCAATCACTTTTTCTTTCACACCTTTCTTACAATGCATCAAATCAGTCAAAATAATCTTAGGACCAATGTTATTGTAAAATTGTTGAATAAAAGAATTAGCCATTTTTTTAAAAGAAGTAATAGAGAAAGGAGACAAAGAGCAATACCATTGCAAAGCTTTATCCCTTAATGTTCTAGTAAATAGTTTAGCCAACAATATTTGATCATGATAAAAGTCACTACAAAATGTTTGAAATGTTTTAACATGAGTCAAGGGATCGCCTTTTTTATTATAAAGTTCCAATTGAGGGACTTCCACATGTTTAGGAGGGACAACGTGAATAATGTCATTGGATAATGGGCTCACTACATCAAATGTGGGCACTTTATACTTAGATTGATTCATAGAAGCTATTTGTTGTTGCAAGGAAGACATTGTTTGGGCTAGACTATTGATGGTAGCTTCAGTAGAAGGATTAAAATTGGACATGTTAGATTGAGAAGGAGAAGTAATATTGTTGAATGAAGGAAGGAGTTGAGAATAAGGAGGGATGTTATTATAAGAAAGTGGGGATTGAGAATAAGGAGGTGGAACACTATGATAGGTAGGTATGGGAGAAGATTAGGCAACAAATGGATGACTCACTTGAGGAGGGATCAAATAATTATGATTAGAGGAAGTTCCCCCTTGACTAACACTTATATTTATGACATTTTGAGTAGAAGTAGCCAATATGTTGGAGGTAAAAGTGGGAACACTAGCCATAGGGGTAGTCAAGGGAATGGAGTGATTAACTTGACTAGGAGGTTGTTTTTAACCAAGGACTTCAACACAACTCTTCATAGGCATAATATTAGCATCAACAATATGAGTAATACCACATAAGATATCAACACCAAGTTTATCACTCTGAACCATTCTTATTTATCCTTCAATCAATGAGAGAGCTTCACTTTCTGAGTATTGTTGACTCATCCATTGTTTAAGATTTTCAAATTGATTGTGAATCTTCTCCATTTGGTCAATAAAAAACCCTAGTTAGTGATTTATCCAAATCATGAGAATTATCTAAAGAATGAGGATAAATGAGGACATTTGTAGGATTGCTAAAACCACCAACATCCTCATGGAATAAGTTATCCAAATTAGGCTCTATCTCTTTGGTAATTAAACCTTGGGAAGCCTTAATTCTACAACTTCTTCTCACGGGGATATTATAGGTTGGACTAATAGTGTAAAACTCATGCACTAATGGAGGGAAATTGGAAATTTGAAATTTGAAGTTTGAAATTTGCAAATTAATTGAATAATGCAAAATTTTAGAAAAAATGTTACTCAATTAAACAAGCAAATTAGTTTAAAAGGTAGAGACTAATTGTGAAAAATTGTGCAATCCCCTAAGAAATTGAAATAACCTCTTAATTTAAATTTAAAATTACCCACTAGGAAAGAAAAATTTAAATTAGGGCTAAAAATAGCCTCTTAATTTTAAAAGTTAAATTGAAATGATCTAAAATAAATTTAAAATTAGGGCCTTGTAAAAAGAACCTCTTGATTTTGGAAAGTGATGTTGGAATTTTGAAATTGAAACAATCAATTTAAATCTAAAAATTAGGACTCTTTTAATTAACCACTTAATTTTAATTTTTAAATTGTCCATAAGAAATTTAAAATTAGGGCCTTGTAAAAAGAACCTCTTAATTTTAAATTTAAAAATAGAACCAAGGTTGAAATGGTGAATCTAAGATTGGGAAATGCACAAGGTTAATTTAGATTTAAAAATTATGTCTTTTTTAGTTAACCACTTAATTTTAAAATTTAAATTTGAAATTTAACCAACCCACAAGCTCAATTTAAATTTTTTTGAAAAGTAGGGTTTTTGCAATTAACCACTTAATTTTAAAATTTAAATTTGAAATATGAATTGCAAGTGAAAATTTGAATTTTTAAAATTGAATAACACTCTGATCTGAAGCAATTAACTTAAATTATGCAATTCACAAGCTCAATTTTGAAAATAAAAAATAGGGTTTTAATGAAATTATCCTCTAAATTTTTTAAATTTGTAAGGAAATCAAACTTATAAATGAAAATTTGAAGTTTAAATTGCATACACACTCATATCTTGAAAAAAAAAATTAGAAGTAAGCATAGGACATTTATGGTTCACCAAAACATAGAGGGGGAAATTTGATTTGGCGATTTGCAAAATAGAAGGGAGAAATCACCAAATCAATTTCACTTAAAAACCTCTACATTCAAAAGAGGGGAGGGACTCAACTACATTTAGTCACAAAATCAGATTAAGTACTGAATATTAAATGGATGAATTAATTATTGTGGGGTTTTTCCTCTCTTTTGTAAGTTGAATGCTAATTTAAGGTAAAGTGCTGAAAAATGAAGGTAAAATTGAGAAAATAGTGAGCTACAGATGCAGGATTTTCATGTGCCCTTGAATCTGAGTAGTATAAGACGAGTCAGATCTGACCCTTGAAAAAAATCCTAAAAATATGGGACTATGACATAGCACCACGGTTCTCTGAACTTTCTGCACGCCAAAAAGGGTTGATTCGTCTCTGTGAATGAAGCTTATTCTGAAGAGTGAAGCTTTGTATTTGTTTCCTGCACACAAAAAAAGAAAATGGGGAAAAGGTTGGGAATAGGGGCTTGCCTTAGGTCAAACCCTTATTTTGGAATTAACCATGAAATAAAGATAATTGAAATGAGACTGAAAGGAAAGGATCTCCTTTTGAGGGAGATGCTAAACTATGACTAAAAATTGAATGATGATACCTCCTTGTGAAGTTTTGCTTGCCTCCACATGGAATTAGGGTTTCATGTAATAGGATGTAGATCTCCTCTGATCCTTGACTTTATTTCTCCTCCAAGGCTTGAAGGAAGACTGGAAAATGCTCAATTTATCTTGAATGCTTAAATTCTTGATGTCGTATGTGTGCTCTTTCTAATTGATGGATATCAAATGAGAGGGGGAATCCTCTTTATATACTTGCCTGTTGAGAAAATTGATTGATTTTTTGACATGAGCCGACACAGAGAGGGAATTCCCACTCATATTTGAAATGTAAAAATGGTTTGAAAGGGGCCCAAAAATGAGGGGGACCATGACATGGTGCCATGGTCCTATTGATGACCAGGGCGCCACACCTTAGTCTATCCCTATTTTGGGGAAAGGATCAAGTGCCAAATGAATGCAAGATGTCACAAAGTGATGTAATATGCAAGGGGAATGAGCATAATCAGTTCCCAAGAAGGCTAAGGGGTGAAAACACTAAGGTAAGGACCTAATATGGTCAAAATTACAAAGGGGTACAATTTTAGGACACAAAAGGATAAACAATTTTTTCTAGCACGCCTGGTGGGACCTAAAACTTTCTTTTGCCACAAGTTTTATTCACCAGACTACACAATAAATGGCTATTCAAAGAACCCACAAATGGCATACAATGGGGGAGATATTAAGTAATTTTGAAGGACAATTGGAAGACACCGAGATAGAAAAAGAACAACACCGAAAATTGCATACGTATCATGACTAGGCACAACTCTAATGTCATAGAGAAGAAAAGAAGGGAGAATCACTAATCTTGGGTTCTTGGTTCATAAGCACAAAGGAATTTGATGAGAATAATTGTTCCCCTAAATTAATGAGCCTCATCAAAGATTGGTGTTTCCCTCTTCCTTTCCTAGGTAGACTTATGTTTGTTTGGAGCTCAAACTATTTTTACACATGATAAGGGAAGATCCTACAACATGATACTATATCAGAAGCCCCTATTGAAAATACAACACAAGATGAGCCACCTAAAAATGTTACCTCCCTAGGCCCACGTGAATTTATCCCCCTAAAAATTATGTCAGTTTTGACCAAAAACCACAACGAGGCAAAAGCAAAGCCATAGGAATTTCAAATCAATGTAGCAAATGATGCTTGTTTTTGGGATGAGTTGGAAATTTTTTCTCATCACTAAGAATGAGTGCTAGCTAGGGCAGAATAAAGACTTCCCAACCCTCAAGAGTAATATCAAGGAAAAAATATCTGAAGAGTTCCTAGGCCCTACATGCGAAGAAGTGCAGACTTAAAAAATCCATGCCTCTTATGAAAAACCCAGTGTGTATTATATCCAACCCTCATGTGGGTTCCCAGTTAGATAATTTGTGCAAAAAAATAGAGAAGGTGATCTCATTTATTACCTTTCACCTGCAATCAAAAATATCTAGAGGTAAAGGTATCCACCTTTTCATCTCTAGGCAACATTGCTTCCATGTTTGTATGTACCACTATGCCTAGTATATATAATAATTTGTATAACATGTGTTTATTAAGCATCATCTCTCCAATGTATTCTCAAGAATATGAAAAGAAAAGGAACTTAGGGTGTAAGGGAAGTTATTTTTATCACTAAAACTTGTACCCTTTTCTAAGCTATCAACTCAGCAAGCTTGTGACACATGGGAACATTCTTAGGCTGTGGGTAACTTGTAGTGAGAATGGACCTCTAGAGAAAGGGTTGGCTCCCTCGATACTTCACCTAACTCTATCTTAATAATGAATTTGCAAAGAAAAGAGTAAGGAGGGAAAAACATGTAAAATGAAACCTAACCCTAAAGGTGATGCATGAAAAGATTTTATGAACTTTACACAGATAGCAACACACAGAAAACCAGTAGCAAAATTTTATTCCTAAACAACTCAAAAACTCATACCTTGCATCAACAATTTATAAGAAGGCTAAATGCTCACTATCCTAGTAGGAGAAAGGACAATTTTCTCACAACTTGAGATGGATTATATTTTTTACACAACTTATAACCTCCAAATGTATATGTAATTCTACATAAAGGTACCACTATGAGATATACTTATAAGGATAAAGACATCACGTAAAAGTGTATCAAGCACCAAGTACACAATTTTTAAAAAAATGAGAAGGCAAAAATACTTTTTATTACTCTCAAAAGGTGTTACAATGTTGTATTGATTACTAAATGAGTTACAAACTCTTCACCTCTGCTCAAGAACTCTGAAAATTACAAGTAGCAAATGATGAATTAGCAAGAACTAACTTCAAAAATGAATTTAAGACCATACTTATGCTTTTATCAAAAAATTAAAAGATAATAAGAATCCCAACCTGCTTGGTTGAATGCACCTAAAAACTCTACTTTGTAGGTCCCTAAAAGACACTCAAAAGGCTCAAAAATGGAGAAATGGTCAAACCATGACTATAGATGCCATAATAATACTTCAAAGCATGCCTAGATATACTCTAAGAGTCCTAAAATGATAAATAAACTCTCCTAGATTCTTTCCCAATGTTCCCAACTTCTCGCAACTCCTCCCCTTTACATAGCACATAGGCTAGTAGCCTGGGCTTATCCATTTGGGTATAGAGTCATTCTTTATTGTTAAAACCTTCAAAAAAAATTCCTAGTATTGCTCTAACTCACTTTTGACTGCTACAATGTCTCCTAATCCATTGAGAATGGGTGTATGGTTTGTTAAAGTGAACTAAAAACCTCACTTTTATGAATTATATATGTGTACTTTATGAATTAGGAGATGATAACAATAAAACACCTTCTTATTCACTACATACTGCTATGTTTTATTATAGTTATATGAAGGAGATATTTATTGTGTGTGACAGTGAATACACAAATTCCCTACTTTATATAATGAATATCTTCCTTCTACAACTATGATGCATTATATCATCCTTATTACTCTTATAGAATTATGCACAGAGCACTTAGGGAAATGAAAACTACAGCTAATCTACTATGCAACAATACTTATTAACATAAAAAATTCATGATATACCTCAAAAGTAATGCTTGAGGTGAATCTTGTTGACTGGGATTGGCTTTATTTCACCATCCAACCTTGACAGATGAAAATCATTATGCTGCTTACATTCTAAAATAATATAGGGCCCACTCCAAAAAGCATCAAACTTGGAGTTCTTTCCAAGTTTTCTCTTTAACTCATCCCATTTTAGCACTATGTCACCCTCCTGGAATATTCTTGGAGCCTTACTATCATAGGGCCTTCTTCTAACATGTCCAGTTGATTAGTCAAATCAAGTGCTAGTAACTCAAGTGTGATACGAAGCCTTTCTTCCTTGCCATATACCAACATGAAAGGTGAATACCCTATTGACCATTTTGGAGTAATTTTATCAGCCCACAATGTTGATTTTAACTGTATATTCCAAACCCTCCATGGTCTTCTTAATAAATTTGATTAATTTTTTATTGGTGGATTCTTCTTGGCCTTTGCCTTCAAGATAGTAATTGGTGGATGTATCTAGATAAATTCCATTTCTTATAGCCCAATCAAAAAAATTGGAACCAACAAAGGATGTTGGAATCAGTGTTGTCGTTACACCAAAAGCTCAAGCTGTCAGTGAACGAGAGAGTGGCTAGAGTTAAGGATCCACAAAAAGAGGGAGAAAACCTTGTCACAAATCCATAGGAAGTGCTAATCATGGCCAATAATGCCCCCCTCAACACCTACTGAGGATTACAGGGATACCCCCCTCCACACCAATGGAGGATTTGAGGGACAACTCTGGGATTCAAACCCGTGACCTGGCACTCTGATACCAATTATTGGAATCACCGCTATCATTATACCAAAATCTTGAGTTGTCAGTAAATGGGAGAGCAGCCAGAGTTAAGGATCAATGGGAGGCGGGAGAAAGCCTTGTCGCGAATCCATAGGAGGTGCTGACTGTGGCCAACAAAGGCAAGGACATTGTCTGAAATAATAGACTCAGGGACTCCAAATTTGGTAACCAGACCTCCATAAAAAATTAGAATAGAAGGCTCATTGGTCTCTTTAAGTGCGACTGCTTCAATCCACTTAGTAAAATAATCTATGGCTGTAAGAATCCATTTATGGCCAGCATTGGATGTAGGATTAATAACTCCAATAAAATCTAACCCCCACCTCATAAATGGATATTCAACCTGAACTGACTGCAAAGGTAAGGTTCCCAACTTTTGCTTTCCAGCAACAAAGCACATTCCTTGCATTTTCTGACCCACCAATGTGCATCCTTAAATAAACTGGGCCAATAATAGCCACCCTTCATCACCCTAAGAGCTATTTCTCTAGGTGAAAAATAGCCTCCAACTAACCTCTCATGGAATTAATGTAGCACTCTTTCAACTTAGTTAGGCTCAATACACCTTAACAATACTCCATTAAAATCTCTCCTAAAAAGCAAACCATTTAGAATCACATAAGGAATGGACTGCAATTGAAAATACCTTCTTTTAACCCTATCCAAACCTTGAGGAAATTCACTAGTTTGTAGAAAATGAACCATTTCCTACACCCAATCATTAGTAAGAGTTGAAATAATTTCTTTTTCTTGGTCATGCAAAGACAAAACAACTTCTTGTACTTGTCCTTCTTTGCTAATAACACTATCAACAAGTTGTTCACACAACCCTTTGCCCCTAACCAACTTGGTAACTTTAATATCTACATCATACACCATTACCTTAGTTACCCAGCTAGCTCTCTTATCACTGAGATCCCTACTCAACAGAAATTCCTTCACACTCAGATGAGAAACCATTAGATTAATCTTATTATTAGACAAAATGTGTTTAAATTGTTGTAAACTCCTTATAACAACAAGCACATGTTTCTCTACAAAGGTATACCTTATCTCATAATCCTTCAATGCTTGATTGAAAAAAGCTAAAGGTTTCTCTGAACCTTCATCATTTTGTTATAACAACATAGCAGAAATAGAGTTAATATTACCATAAGCATACAAAGCAAAATCCTTAGAAAAATCAAGATTTAGAAGTGTAGGTGTAGCTGCCAATGCCTCTTTAATAAGCTCAAAGCTTAGTTTTCCTTCTCTAGTCCAGCAAAAAGACACATTATTTCTCAACATAACAATTAGTGGACTTAACAAATCAGAAATATTAAGAATAAATCTCCTAACAAAGTTGGTTCTACCAGTGAAGCTCTGCAAACCTTTCTTGTGTGTTGGTAAGGGGAGAGCTAAAATTGCACTGACTCTTTCAAGGTCAATGATAATATCCTATTTTGACACCACATAACCAAGCAATCTGCCCTCATGAACAACAAATACATACTTTTCAGGATTAAGTGATATCCCAAACTCCCTACATCTTTCAAAAATTTGGCTCAAGTGATTTAGATGATCCTTGTCCTCTTTGAAAAAAATAGTAATGTCATTAAGGTAGACTAAGACAATATTGTACATCAAGCTCTGAAAGGCCATATCCATGGCTTTCTGAAAGGTTGCCCCAACATTAGACAAACCGAAGGGTATCTTCTTGTAGGCCATAGTCCCCCATTTTGTGGTGAAGGTTATTTTATATTTGTCTTCCTCTTTCACTAATATATGAGTGTAACCAGAATAACCATCTAGTAAGAAAAACCTCTCTGATCTTGAGACTACTTGAAGGATCTGCTCCATAGAAGACAAAGGATGGTAGTCTTTTAATGAGGCTCTATTCAAGTCACAAAAATCTATGCACAACTTTATCTCTCCATTCTTTTTCCTAACTGGTACAATGTTTGAAACCCGTGAGGTATGCTTAATAGGAAAGATAATGTTACCTTCAATCAACTTATTCAATTATTTCCTCATTAGGGGCTCTAGCTTAGGATTCAAAGGCCTCTATTTTTGTCTTATAACTTTGGCATTAGGTTGAAGTTCAATGGTATGTTAGGCAAGCAAAGGGTCAAGCCCCTTTAAGTCACTATATTCCCATGCAAAAATATCACCGAACTCTTGAAAAAATTGAATTAAAGCATGTTTTTGTTCTGTTGTACATACCTTTCCCAATTTAACAAGTTTCTATTTGAAGACCTCAACTTCTTCATAGTGATCTTTCTGAACTTATATGCTAGTCTTGGGCTTTATAGCTTCATCATCAGTATTAAAAACTAATTCTAGGGTGACCAAACCCTTTGGCATCTTATTAATTTTCAATTGAATGATTTGGGAACCATAGTGATGATGAAGCTTCTCTTAATTAGTATGTGATAACTCAGCTTCTTCCCTTAATAAGTTCACTATCTACTAGTCACTTTCAAACACTTGCCAATGTATGTTATTATTGGGTACAATAGGCCTAACAATAATCTTAACATGCTATCCATTACCAGGTAAGAAATGTTGCAAAGGGTCACATGTTGTGAAATTTTGTCTATGATGGATGGATTTTCAGGATATAACTAGGTAATAGTTAAAGAGTCAGAGCAGCTCAAAACAATATTTAACACACCTTGGGGAACCTATGTTTATATAAGAGCTATGTTTGGGTTGACAAACGTAGGAGCAACATTCCAAAGAGCTATGGATGTTGCATGTTCTGATATTATAAATGTGTTCTTGGTTGTGCACCAAGATGATTTAACAACATATTCTATGAAGGAAGGTGATCACTACAATCATCTGGAGAAAATATTTAACATGGTTGTTGAATATGGAATATTTTTAAACCCAAAGAAATGTGTTTTTGGGTTGACTGAGAGTAGAGTGTTGGGCCATATCATTTCAAAAGGTGGTGTGAGAATTGACCCAGAAAGGGTAACAACAATTGATAAGGTCCCTCAGCCCAAGAATATAGAAGGTATCCAGTCATTCTTTGGGCAGATTAATTTCCTCAGAATATTTGTTACTAACTTTACAAAGATTAGTAGACCCATCTCTAAATTGTTCAAAAAGGGTGCAAAGTTATAATGGGAAGTGGAGCCAACCAAGGCATTCCAAGAGATCAATCGACTATTAAGAATAAACCTATTTTGAAAATACCTGATTACAACAAACCTATGCAAATATTTTCATTTGCACCATTTCATACTTTTGCTGCAGTACTATTACAAAAGATCTCAAAAGGTTTTGAACAACCCATAGCATTTTTCAGCAAATCTTTGCAAGCTCTAGAGATAAAGTATGATATAACTAAAAAAGAGGCTTTGCACTAGTGAAGGCAATAAAATATTTTAGGAGTTACCTGATGGGAGCAATGGTAGTTGCATATGTCCCTAGTGCTCCAGTTAAAGACATCTTCACACAACAAAAAGTGTCTGGAAGAAGATGTAGATGGATCAACAAGATCCAAGAAGTCAAAATTGACATCCAAATCACTAAGTTGGTGAGAGGACAAGGATTAGCCAAACTAATGGCTCAAAGTAACTTGGATGCCAATCAAATAAATGTTATAGAGGAGAAGCAAAGGGCTTATCTTTGTGACATGGATAATTATGAATGGTATGCAGATGTAATAATCTATTTACAAAAGATGAAGTGTCTTGAAGGAATGAGTGATAATAAAAGGAGGACAATGAAGTTGCATGCCATTAAGTATGCCATTGTGAGTGGAAAGCTCTGGTGGAAAAATATTGACGGTGTCATGCTGAAGTGTGTGGACTAGGATCAAGCTCAGAAATTGCTAACATAAATGCATAGTGGGGTTTGTGGAGGGTATTATATGGTCAACATTGTAATACCCTAAAAATGGTCATCTAAACCATGGGCCCCTAATCTCGACAAACATCACCAAGGTCCTAACCAAAGACAATTAAATCAATCTTGAGCACATTATTAATTCTTTAATCATCAAATATCACATGGCAAATCAATTACTCAATATTAATTAAATATTCATTTAATTAATTGAATCATTTCCAAGAATATCATTTTGATCAATTATCCTATTTTAATTTATTAAATATCCTTGCATATTTAATTAATTAATAAAATTGCCATTTAATCATGCAAAAGGAATTAATTTATTTTAAAATAGGAATTAATTACAAAACAAGAGTTGAATTGAAATTAATATAAAAGGATTGAATTGAGAGAGAAATCAAACTTGAGATATTATTTCTTTTTCTAAATTTAGAACTTGAAATCAGAAAAGCAATTTAATTGAATTATTGAATTATTCTCTAAAATTGGAACTCAAAGCTTTTCAGAAAAAGAAGTTCAGTTGCATTGAAAAGACTCCTCGGTCCCACGCTGGGCACCAGATATGTGTGTGTGAAAAAGTGGTTTGTAGCTGCAAGCACAACACTTCAATTAAGTCATTATATGCATGGTTATGACTTAATTGAAGTGTTGTGCTTGCAGCTACAAACCACTTTTTCACACACACATATCTGGCGCCCAACATGGGGCCAAAGAGTCTTTTCAATCCAACTGAACTTCTTTTTCTGAAAAGCTTTGAGTTCCAATTTTGGAGAATAATTCAATAATTCAATTAAATTGCTTTTCTGATTTCAAGTTCTAAATTTAGAAAAAGAAATAATATCTCAAGTTTGATTTCTCTCTCAATTCAATTCTTTTATTTTAATTTCAATTCAACTCTTGTTTTGTAATTAATTCCTCTTTTGTAGTAAATTAATTCCTTTTGCATGATTAAATGGTAATTTTATTAATTAAATAAATATGCAAGGATATTTAATAAATTAAAATAGGATAATTGGTCAAAATGATATTCTTGGAAATGATTCAATTAATTAAATGAATATTTAATTAATATTGAGTAATTGATTTGCCATGTGATATTTGATGATTAAAGAATTAATAATGTGCTCAAGAATGATTTAATTGTCTTTGGTTAGGACCTTGGTGATGTTTGTCGAGATTAGGGGCCCATGGTTTAGATGACCATTTTTAGGGTATTACATTTCAGAGCTAGGGTATTATTATTTTCAATGCAACTTGGACTTCTAATTTGAATGTATTTCAATTAAACTATAATTGGAATCTATCTCAAGGTTAGCTAAATTTGATTTCTCAATTATTTTCAATTAATCCTAAATTGAGCTCTTCTCTTGGTAATTCTCTATAAATTTAGTCTTCAACTCTCATTTCAATTTACCCCAGAGTTTTTTGAGAACACGCTTGGAGATTATTAGCACAATAATTTTGCTCTGGAGTCATTGAAGATTATTGTGCTTTTTAGATTATTTGCATCCATCATTGCTTACATCCATTATTGCTTGAATTGATTATTTGCTTGAACTATTCATCCATCTTGCATCCATATAGTTAATATCATATAGATTAAATCCTTCATCTTGGTGTAGTCTAGTCACTGGTATTGCTTATAAAAAATCTGAGAGCAATCTTATACTCGCATCTTTTAGAAGGCAATTAGTCGCTTTGTTATGGTTTATTACTTATTGATTATTGATTACTAACCATGCATATAATAACTTAATTGAAGTGTTTTTCTTGTAGCTACAAACCACTTTTTCACACACACATATCTGGTGCCCACCGTGGGGCCGAAGACTACATTTTTCAGCCTCCAAGACTGACTGCTTTATTTTTATTTTTTTGTTTTCTTTCCAGATTTCAAATTTTTTTATTTTTCGTCTGTACATCTCGTACGACAATTGCCACAGGCTGAAACGAAAAACTATAGGTGTCGTACAAATTGGAATCCTGTCTCGTATGAGTTGGGATCCTGTATCATACGAGTTTTCATACTATCGTATGACTTTATTTTCTGAAGAAAAAAAAAATTTAAAAAGAGGCAAATTTTCATGATTTTTTTTAATTATTCTGACGACTGACCTTGACTGTTTATCTATCTATCTCAAATTTTTTCACAGCCTAATCAATTTTTTGTAGAATGCTTATCAAAGAATATGCTTATCGCACAAAGACAATATGACTATTGATTCATTGTCTTTGCAGGTTGCCTAAGGAGAATCGACTAAACATCGTGTATTCTTTAAATTCATTTTTTAGGAACCTAACTTGCTATCTGGTTAAAGAACAAATCTATCTTTTGTGTTTTTAGAAGATTCTGAGAGGTAGGAGAGTATGCTCTTGTCTTTTTTTAAACAATCAGAAATCCAGACCCTTGAGGCTTTTTCTTTGTTTGAGATTTGTACATCTTTAGTAGGCTTGCCCTCCTGAGGGATTGAAAAACTCTTAAATCTGTTACGAACGGTGTGAGGGGAATGACCTAAGTGGGAATAGCTAAACGCAAAGTACTCCAACCCACTATAAAATAAACGTGATTTGATGAAAATCAAGTCAACGACAGTGCTCGGGAATAGTTCTCCTTCATACCTTCGGGTATATTAAACCTTGGTTTTCAAGGCTGGGAGACCTCTTAATTGAGTTTATATCTCGACGTGCCAAATAGATCCCTAACTAGTTCCAATTAAAACTAGAAGCTACTCGGTTCATTTCCAAAAGGGTGATAATCTTTGTGCAAGAGAGATAGTAACTCTCCCAAGATACCTGTCATTTCGTGCCCCCATTAGCATTTGGAGTTGGATAATACGGCATTGAGAATCCATTGCGTGAGACTTAGTGGCCGTATTCTAATTAGCTATTGGGTGTGTACCTAAGTCTACAAGAAAAGGTTTTCTTTCCTCACCAAATTCCTTAGGGTTTGCATGTTGTGATAGGAGTCACTATACATACTACTTCTTTTCTGTGTTTTCATCCCTGAAACAAAAAATTGAAATACCAAAATTGGAGAAGAGAAGAAACAACTCAGTGATTTGAAACTCTGTCTGTGTCAGAAACTAGTCCATCCTAAGTTGAAACTCTATCCGTGTTAGAAGCTAGTCCATCCTAAGTCAAAACTTTGTCTGTGTCAAAAACTAGTCCATCCTAAGTTGAAACTCTATCCATGTCAGAAACTAGTCCGTCCTAAGTCGAAACTCTGTCCATGTCAGAAACTAGTTCGTCCTAAGTTGAAACTCTATCCGTGTCAGAACTTGTCCATCTTAAGTCAAAATTCTATATCCTGGTCCAAAATCAGTCCATCTCAGAATTGGTCATACGTAGTTATCATACTCAACAATCGAAAAAACTCATAATTTCTAGGCTCTGTCCTGTGAATAGTCATACGAGTCTGATAATTTATCATGTTGCACCTGATTTTGTGTTGTATGAGTCTTCTGGTTTGTCGTCCTAGACCTGATCATGTTTTGTATGAGTTATTTTGATCTGTCATCAGGTTCTGTATCCTGTGTCATACGAAATAGAACTGCTTCGAGTCTTTTGTCATCCTGCACATACCCATCTATCGTATGGTACGAGGCAAT
The DNA here is from genome assembly GCF_030272615.1 of Cryptomeria japonica. Classification (NCBI taxonomy): domain Eukaryota; kingdom Viridiplantae; phylum Streptophyta; class Pinopsida; order Cupressales; family Cupressaceae; genus Cryptomeria; species Cryptomeria japonica. The sequence goes on along the minus strand of NC_081412.1, from coordinate 344,073,732 downwards.
AACTCGTACGAAAGATAACTGTTGTCATCCTATACCTGCTAAATTATCATCTGGTTCAAAAAATTATGTCATACGAGTCTCTGGTTTTGTCAGAACAGAACAGTCAAATTTGCCTAAAAATAGCTTACAGCGAACATAATACTAGTTATCATTTTCTTGAGCATAAACAAATCAAGACAGTGTACCTCTACCATTTGCATTGCATGATTTGGTCGATCATCTTTCAGCTAGTTCAATCAACTACCTATCAAATTTTAGTCACTTAGATAATGTCTTATACAGGATAGATCATTCCTGAAACTAGACTGAATCTCAATTGTTTCTCCCAAACAATACATTAACCAAACAACTAGCTCTAAAATTAATCTTGACCTCTGCATCACAAACAACTTTAGGTCACACTAATCCATAAAAATGCCTACACAAACCAAGAGTTCTTGTAAGAAAGAAGCCAAAGGCAAAGGAATACCCTTTTTATACACTGACAATCCATTTTACGAAAGGGATCCACTTACTGACATACCGTCGTCATCAGGCAGACCAATTTTTGATGAGCCTAAATATCCCACTATATATGAGATGGAACACAATAATGGAAACAAGGACAATAATAAAATTCCCAAAAAAGATAACAATTCCTCATCATCAAGTGAGGCTGACGAAGACATTGAACCTCTAGAAAAAGAAATCCTTGACTGCCAAAAGGACAGACTTTAGAAAAAATGATGAAAGCTATCATGACCTGAGAGAAGGAAGACTATTTCTTAGAACTAGCAAAATAAGGTGCTAAACTTCCTACTAGATATGATGTTCAGACGCTTGTCACTAAAAGGAAAGATTCACCTATACTCATGGTACACAAACAATTACAAGCCTTACGAATAAAGGTCACAGAACTAAAAAATTAAGACAAGTCCCCAAAAAATATTCTCTGGAAACAATATGTCCCTTTCCATTTGACAAGAATCTATACATGCCTCCATTTCCTTCATGAGTGGAGATCCCAAAATTTGATAAGTATGATGGTACCTCAAATCCTCAAGATCATGTCAGAGAGTTTTGTGCTGCCTGTATGGAGTTCATGCATGATCAAACGTACCTCATGCACCTTTGCCCAAGGAGTTTAGGGGGTCAAGCAATGGAATGGTTCTCAAGTCTACCCGAGGGAATAAAAATGTTCAAATAACTAATCCAACTATTTTTACAACAATACTCATACAACATTCGACATCCTATGACTATGATAGAGCTTTGCAATACTAAACAAAAAATAGGGGAGCCTCTTCTTACTTTCCTCCAATGCTAGAGAAAGATGTTTTCTAGGTATTCTCGACCTATCCCATACTCTGAGAAAATGGATATATTTGTCAATATCTTGGTCCCCAAACTGAAGTATAGTGTACAAATGCAAGTACACCCATCATTTAACAAAATGGTAGATAATGCCATTCAAATGGAAGATGTGCTCATAAACAAGAGGGATATCATGCCTTGGAAAGAAACACAACCAGGATCTAGCTCTAAAAAGAAGAACAAGTATTGGAAGTTTGGAAAAGACAACAACAAGAATGTTGTTAATGATGCAGTAGTAGACACTATCAAAACCAACTCAAAATACACAATATTCACCTTGGCTAGTGGTACACAAGCACTTAAAGCAGCTGAGGCTGCAGTAGAACATCCGCCAAAGAAAACAAAGGAATGGTTCAAAGAAAAGCCTTGGCTTTCCAAACCTAAGTGTGATTTTACTCCTCTCAAAGAATCATATGAATCTGCTTTCAAAACTCTATTGGCAAACAACTTGATAACACTACCAGATAACTCTAGACCATATGATCTAGAAGTCAAACCAAGATGGTGGAGAGAAAATGAATAATGTGACTTCCATCGGGATAAAGTTCATAACATAAACAATTGCATGAAGCTAAAACATGAGATTCAAGATCTCATAGGTGCTGGTAAAGTTGTTGTTGGGAATCATCTGACTAATACAGATCATAAAGCATTTAAAGACCCTTTTCCTATTTACGAACAAGGTGATTCTTCAAAGACCAAAGAAGGTACCAAGGTAAATTATACTTATACCAGTCAGGACAACGTTATCAACATGATTGAGCCTTCCCACTCAAAATATTGCAATGTGATTATAGTCCAAGATAAACCAAATGAATCATGCTATGCAAGAGCTCTCACCCATTCTCAAAAGAAAGTCACCCTCCAAGGAGCTAGTTCTTCCGACCTGGCTCAAGTAACATCAAACCCACCAGCCTTGCCAAACAAATAAAAGGAATCAACCTTGGACAAATTTAAAAGGTTAACTTCATCATCATCTTCTAGATATAGTATCATTGAACAGTTGAAAAGGACAAATGCTCAAATATCAATCTTTGAATTGCTAAAACTCTCATCTGCTCACAAAGAGATCCTAGACAAAGCAATGCTCACCACCAATGTTCCAAAAGATTTAGACATTGATCAGTTTTAGTCTATGGTAGTTCATCTGACTTCACCTCACTATCTGACCTTCTCTGAAGAAGATGACAACTCACTAAATCATCCACATAACCAGCCATTACATATTGAAGCCATGATCCACAAACACAGAGTCAAACGTGTTTTGATAGATGGAGGCGTAGGGTTGAATATCTGTACTTATAGTCTGCTTACACAACTAGGATTCTCTGAAAATGTCGTTGATCCTGGCAAGAAAATAACAATAAAAGCGTATGATGAGGAAGAAAGGACTTCTAAAGGTCTGGTGCCATTACCTATCAGAGTGGGACCTGTAGAAAGAGATGTCCTTTTCCAAGTACTTGATATTCCTTTGTCATACAATATATTACTGGGCTGGCCATGGATTCATGAAATGAAGGCAGTACCATCAACATACCATCAATGCTTAAAGTTTCCTTATAATGGAGCTGAAGTCAGTATTCCTGCTGATACACAAGTCGTCTATAATGCATTGACAAAAGGTACAAATACTTTTGTGCCTCATAATAGGGCAGCCTCTCCAAATGCAGATCCAGAAGCACTAATGAAAGACTTAGAAAAGAGATTGAAGATTACAAATACCGACATGGATGACTACAAGATAGAACTGGTACTTTCATTAGTTTCTCTTCCTCCATCACCAAAACAATTGGGCAAGCCATCAGAGGCTATGAGAACACAAAATTCAGCTCCGAATACCATATATGATGGTCTCTTTGTACAGTCTTCTACCTCCTTGGCGGATGAAATAGAAGAGGATGTTGTTCTTAACTGGCTCTTTAAGGAAGATAGTCAAAATGAGGAGGTACGATATTGTGAGATTTCCTCTAACCAATATGGTCCTGGTTACAAAATGATTTAATGCATGGGGTACTCAAGTACTAGTCCTCTAGGCAAACAAAAGGAAGGTATTACTGAACCAATTCAGCTACAAACCAAATCCACAAATGATAAGGCTGGACTGGGATACGATCCGAAAAAGACATTAGACCAAAAACATGTTTCTAAGTCTAAGTGGCAGAAAATAATATCGCCTTTAAAATTACAAGAAGCAAACACTCAACAAACAAAAGCAGAGTGTAGAAAAGAGAAAGAGGAATCAACAGTCAAGAAAGAAGAAATAGTCAGTGCTCAAGCTTCGATGGTATCAGCTACAATAATACAGGAAGTTGAGGTCCCTGAGGATATAAGAGATATAGTACAAATACGGGAATTGTTTGCACCACTAAAATTTCCAGTCACATATACTGGCAGGCAGCAAGTAGATGATTGGAGACTAATTCAAACAAGTATGAATGGAGTCGTGACCACCTCTCAGACACATCCACTACAGAAACTCCAGAAGAGTCTAGTGATGTCATAGATGATACTCAAGAGCTGATCCGCATAAAACTAGAGAAAGAAATATAGGAAATTAGACAAAAGAGACAAGCAAATTATGAACAAGGACTGAAAGAAGGAAGAATACCAGAAAGCTTCTCATCTATGTACCCCTATCCTAAAATAGAACAAATCAGGTATCACACTACATAAGAAGAGTTGGAAGATATAGAACAAGAACCAGTATTAGTCCAGAAGAAGCTGAATGGAGTAGACAACAACAAATCACATAAATATTAAGATCATGTCAATAGGTGTGTCAGATACAAGTGACAAATGACCCACAACATGAAGGAACTTGCAGTATTAAAGATGTTGGTCTTGATACCATACATACACTTATTAAATCACTTGAAGAAGACTCGGAAACTTCACCTGATGACTCTAATGATAGTCCTATTCAGGTCAATATCTACTCAGCCTCAAATTTTGAATTAGCTAATACAAACAATGAAAATTTGTCTACTAATCTTATCACTATTAAACCATGATATGACGTCCAGTTTGGCGTAGTGAACAATGTTACAAGTATGTCTATTGGATTAGATCAACTAAATATTAACGTGAACTTTAATAATCATGATCTGACTCTTCCTAGTCTCGAGACACTTACGCAAGGTATTCTTCTAGAACTTGACTTTTGATCTGCCATTGTGATAACAATACCGTGAACACTCTTGAACCTACCCAAGATTTATCCTTAGTACATCCTGAATTGATTGACTATACTTTACAAAACTAGCCCATGAATGTACCTACTTTTGCCAATGACTATACATTAGCTTATTATCTCAATGCAGTCGAACCTATAGACTCTTCCACCAGTGAACAAAGTGAAAACATGACTGAAGCAGATATCAAGTATCTTAGTCACAAAAACAAGAAAAATAAAAATAAAAGATTTGATGGCGAAAACCACATTGTGGTGGTGTCAGAATCTAAAAAAGAGAAAATAAAGGACGTACCTAAAGGTGAAAACCTCTCTGAGGTGTTTGAAGGTGAGATACTTGATATAATGCCATGTCATTTCTAGGAAAGGTCCTCCATATTGATCGAGCCAACTCAGCTAGTGAACATTGGGAGTCAAGAGACACCACACATCATTCATGTAGCTCAATCACTATCTACAGAATAATTGAAGGAGTTCACTCAGCTATTCTTAAAAAAGAAAATAAACTTTGCATGGATGTACCCTGATATGCCAAGCTTGGATCTTGAACTCATTATGCACCATCTTTCAATTACACTAGGAGTAAAACCAGTTAAGCAAAAACTTTGTAAGATGCACCCGCATGTAGCACTATTGGTCAAGGCTGAACTAGAAAAACTACTCAAAGCTAGATTCATTAGAGCTATAGATTATGTCAAATGGATTTCAAACATAGTACCTATGTCAAAGGCAGATAAATCTATCAGAGTTTGCATGAACTTCAGAGATCTTAACAAAGCATGTCCGAAAGATGACTTTCCATTACCAAATATTGATATGATAGTCTACATGACTGCCGAATATGAGATGTACTCACTAATGGATGGATTCTCCAGATACAATCAAATCAAAAGAGTTCCTAGAGATCAAGAAAAGACAGCTTTCACCTGTGCATGGGGAACCTTTTGCTGGAACGTCATGCCATTTGGGCTAAAGAACACAGGAGCAACCTATCAAAGAGAAGTTACAACTATTTTTCATGACATGATACATAAGAATATGGAAGATTATGTAGATGACATCTTAGTGAAGACTATGAAAAGATCAACACATATTCAAGAGTTAGGTCCTATACTCGACAAAATGGAAAAGTTCAAACTCTGGTTAAATCCAAAGAAGTGTGCATTCGGAGTGACATCTAGTAAACTACTTGGCTATATCATTTCAAAGAAGGGAATAAAGGTTGATCCTGAGAAGGTTCAAGCCATAATGGAAATGCCACCTCCAAAGAACATCAGTCAAATGAGAAGTCTACAGGGACGTCTCCAATCCATCAGATGATTCTTTTCGCAGCTAGCAGAAAAAGGTCAACCTTTCACAAAGGTATTGAGAAAAGGAGTAATATACAACTGGGATCAACAGTGCAAACAACATCTTCAGCAGATAAAAGAGTACCTATCAAATCCACCATTATTGATGCCACCGATTCAGGGTAAACCACTAATCTTATATATATTAGCAATTGATTCATCACTGGAGGCACTTATGGTGCAACAGGATGACAATAAATAGGAATGAGCTATTTATTACATCAGCAAGACATTGGTGTCTTATGAAATGAACTATGCTATAATAGAAAAAGCATGCTTGGCATTAGTCTTTGCATCACAAAAACTAAGACACTACATGCTAGCACATTCAGTCAAGCTAGTGGCCAAAATTGATCCACTCAAGTATTTTCTCAATAAAGCAACACTTACAGGAAGATTAGCGAAATGGGTCATGATCCTTACAGAGTTTGAAATTTAATATGTGGAAAGCAAAGCCATAAAAGGATAGGTAATTTCTGATCAACTTGTTGAAGCTCTACTTGAGGACACTCAACCGCTACACATAGAGTTTCCAGATGAATCAATAATGCACCTTACTCAACAACCTTGGAAAATGTTCTTTGATAGGTCCTTTACTCAAAATGGTTTAGGTGCTGGCATATTATTCATTATTCCTCAGAAGTATTCAATCCCAAAGTCTTATAAGATTCTATTCCCTTGCACGAACAACATTGCAGAATATGAAGCTTTGGTGAATGGGATAAAACTAGCTATTAAATGGAAGGTTGCAGAATTGTATATCTATGGAGATTCTCAGCTGGTGGTTAATCAAATCAATGATACATATCAGACTCGAGATGAGAAATTGATGCCTTACAAGAGGATGGTTGATTATCTTAAGAAGTATTTTTCTTTTGTATCATTCCAATATTGTCCTAGGTCCGCAAATAGAGCAGTAGATGCTATGGCTACCTTGGCATCTATACCTGAGTTACAAGAGTCCAATTTTCGCTTTGATTTCCTAGTGGAAGAGTTATATTACCCCGCTTATGATTCTCCTAAGACCCAAATAGTGTAATCTATTATTGGACATGACTAATCCTGATATAGCCACACCTATTCCTATCTATGTGACCAAATTATCCTTGGAAATCTTACCCGAAATGAGAAAAGAAACCTAACTTGAAATGCTTCATGGTATGTTATCATAGCTAATGATTTATTTAGATGAGGTTTGGACGGTACATTGCTTAGATGTCTAGAAACTGAAGAATCTAAATGTGCATTATCGGAAGTCCATGAAGGTATTTATGGATCTCATTCGAATGGCCTTACTTTAGCTCAGAAACTACTGTGGGTTGGCTACTACTAGCTAGACATGGAAAAAGATGCCATACAATTTGCTAAGACTTGTGAGGAATGTCAGCTTCATGCAAATCTCATACATGCCCCGGCAAGGAACCTCATACCATTTATTACACACTAGCCTTTTCAGCAATGGGTCTTTGATCTCATTGGTCAGATATAGCCTGCTTCATCCAATGGACATGAATTCTTCATAACTGCCACTGAGTATTTAACCAAGTGGGTAGAAGTAGTTCTACTCATTAAAGCAACTGGTAAACAAGTCGCCTTGTTCATCCTCAACTATATCATTTGCAGGTATGGGATACCTTCGTCCATCGTGACTGATAATGGAGGACGGTTTAAGAATAAAGATTTGGATGAGCTTTGTGAGAAATTCAAAATAAAGCAACACTGGTCATCAGTATATTACCCTCAAGGTAATGGACAAGCTGAGGCGTCTAACAAAAACCTATTGACTATCTTGCACAGAATAGTGAACAAATCCGGGAAGGATTGGCATCTGTAGCTCAATCCTGCACTATGGGCTTACAAAACAAGTATCAAAACACCTACAGGGGCTACACCTTTCTCTTTGGTGTATGGGTTTGAAGCAATACTACCTATTGAAGTAGAAATACCATCTCTAAGAGTTTCTTTGCAAGGTCTTGTTACTGATGAAGATCATAGAATATCTAGATTGCAAGAACTCAAATTGCTGGATGAACGTCGGCAAGTGGCATTTGATCATCTTAGAGTGTATCAGAAGAGAATGTCCAAAGGATATAACAAGAAATTTTGACAAAGAGAATTTCAGGTTGGTGACCTAGTTCTGAGAGAAAATCCAAAAAATCAACAGTTTCGCGACAATAAAGGGAAGTTTGAACCCAACTGGCTGGGTCCCTACATTGTTACTGCAGTATTCGGCTCTGGTGCCTATCAACTCTCAAACTTGGAAGGAGAACAACTCCATGAACATATTAACACCATCCACTTGAAGAAATTCTTCGCTTAGCATTCTCTATGCCACCAACTTGTATAGCTGGAAAAAGTCATGAAAAAAATAAAAAATAAAAATAAAAAAAATCATAAAATACAAAAAAAAAAAAAAAAGAAAAGAAAAAGAAAAAAATAAAAAGAAAGAAAATGCCTTGGTGAAAACTTGGTAAACAGGCACCTTGGTAATTTTTTTTTTTTTTGAATCTCTGCCAAGCAGGTGAAAACCTGACAAACAGGTGCCTCTTGTACTCAAGCGCTCCATCTATCAATGCAATGTTGGCATTTCCCGCTTTCATGCATCTTTGCTTTCACTTATACATATTTTTCAGTCACTTTCATGACATCCTGGTTTGTTGGAACCCTCATGACTTGAAACTGATCAACGTCCTAGTCTTAGGTTAATTGACAAAGCACATTACATATCCTAAACAGTGTCAACCAAGTTATCTTTCCGTCAGTGAAACCTGGTCGTCCACTTCGAGTCAGTCACCCGTCTCCTAACTACCAAAGAGTTTTTTTTTAATCACTGAGTAGAAAAGCAAAACAACATAATGGAAAACAATCACTAAAAAGTTTCAGCTATGAATGAAAATTTTCTTTGTGTGTTGTCTTTTATATTGGTTTTCAATTATTATCCCTCTGAGTAACTCGAGGAAGTCTATTGTGACTAAGAGGAGCAAGGATTGGGGGTATAATATTTTCTTTGTTTTATGCTTGTAAGAATGATCCCAATGATCTGGAAACATATAAATTAGCTAGGTGTCTGTGATAAGAGCCTTCACAACAAGGTGAAATTGCCTCACATACCTCGACTCTGCTTATTTGTATGCTACAGGGAGGTCCATATCATTTCTTTATCTGTTTTGAGGGAATTTATTTATGATGCAATTCGAGTCCCTGTGAAATCTATCGAAGGATATGAACGAAAAAAGGGTCATTGCGGACAAGATAATTAATATTGCACATTGAAAAAGAAAGGAACTCTAACCTGCCTATTGTGTTTGTTATGCTCGATGATGAATCTTAAGTATTTTAAATCCAGTGACTAGGTTTCGGATGCATTTTGCATATCATTTTGCATATCCTTTTGCATATCCTTTTGCATATCATTCTACATTTTTGTGAATTTTGAGTGATTTTGGTATGATAATAATATCTTTATCTTCTGAATGAGAGCTGAAAGCATCATCATTTCTTACGCTAAGTGGTCTATTTATCATCATTTCTTTGATCAAGTACTTGTGTTTTTGAGATGTTAGCTGCATACATAACATTTAATATAGCTTCATACATTTCATTATTTATTCATTTGCATTCATCTTATTGCATAGAAAAATGAAAACATTGCATTACTCATATTACTCATTGCTCATTCATTCATTTGCATATGAAAAGAAACAAAAATAGACATCCATAATCATTTGCATTATATACATTCACATTGAAAAGAAATGCATACATATAGAACAAAGCATATAAAAGACATCTCATAAATGAATCAACACAAGTACGATGAAGTCAAATCGGATCTCATATATATATATATATATATATATATATCATGTCAAGTCTAAAGGTACAAAATGATGTTGAATGACATATACAAACTCCCATCGAAGCAAGAATTTTATAGGCTATAAAAAAATGGGTGTGTCTACAAAAAAATATATCTGAGCTACAAGAAGAATATCTAGCTCTGAGCTTCTCCCTCATCGCCTGGTGGAGGAGGAGGATCCTAATGACCAAGATCCCATCGAGGTGCCCGAGTTCCCTCAGAATGTGCCATATACTAGGAATAAGGAATCACCTATTGTGCTACTAGAGTTGCCACGCTATATGCTACGACATAGTAGGTTGCCCTATTGTTCTGATGCAAAACCTCCTGCTGGAGGGTGTCTCACTTCTCTCTCATTGCTGCAAGCTGATGATCACGCTCTGCTCTCAACTCAGCCAGCTACTGATCACGCTCAACCCTCACCTCTGCAAGTTGCCACTCTCGCTCCGCCAGCTGAGTCTGAGCCACTATCAACTGTGACTATAGCTCTGCAAGACATGCTCTCATCGACCATCCTGTGTCTGTCCCCTTCTCTCTCATCGACTCTCCACCTCCAGTACCACCCTACTCCTCCCTCCACTGCCAGACCTATCTCGGAGCTGCTCGCTCCTCCTCAACTCCACCCAATCTCACTCCTCCTCTGTTGTCCACCCTTAGCTGGAACCCTGCTACTACTAGCACCAGGATCACCACCTATCCACCTCGGAGCCTCGGCTCTCTATCCCTGTCCCTGTCTCTGGCCCTGTCTCGGACCCTATCCCTGTACCTGTGTGGGGGCATCATCCTCAACATCCTCAATGTGCGGTGCCTACTCACCCAAATCAGTAAACCTAGGAAAAGGATACTACTAGAACCACTCTCTGTACTAGAGAAATACTCTCGCATCTGCAACATCATCCATATAATCCCATCTGAGGTGTTGTAGACCAGTCAACACCTGCATGGCCAAGGCATAAGATAATCATGGAGACCATCCCTGTCTCTCCTCATCCGCGTAACGCGCATATGCTATATACTCTTGCAAGATCCCTTGAGGCTGGCCATACTGCCTCATCACCCATGATACAACAACCGCTCCACAATAGTCTATGATCTCCCAATAAGTGGGTGCATGAAAAAAAGGTCCCTGCGGACTAGCTGCCAGTCATCCCAAGGCTCCAAACATCTATAAAGTCTCCACACTATAGCTATCAAATTGTCTAACTATCACCGCCAAAAATCTGTCTTGCCCAGATGGGGCTGCGTAATATAACCGGCATACCTGTATATAATCGGTTGTCTGAGCTCTCTACTATCATCTACCACCGGCCGACAAACAGGAAGATGTTCCCAAGCCCAACCTGTAAAATATATACATCTATAGCCATGCTCTAACCATCTCTATACATGATCTCATGCATCTCGCGATACATGTGAGCCAATAAGCAAGGACCCCAGCCTAGTCTCTGAGGGGTCTCCATCAATCTCATCAACATCCTGCCCCAACCACACTAGAAACCCTGCTGCCCTCTATCTGGCATTAGAAAATAGCCTATAGTTTTGAAAGATGCACATCAGTTGGTCAGAACATGTGATCCGTGCCAGAGATTTTCTAGAAATTTGAAAAAATTTCAGAAAATCTGCCATTGAAACCTGTGAATGTACACTCCCCACTTCAACAGTGGGGTATATATTTTATTGGGGAAATAGCATGTAGATCAAGTGGTGATCACTCTTGGATCTTGGTGGCCACATACTATTTCACTAAGTGGGTTGAAGCTATACCAACCAAAAGGGAAATAAGTAAGGTGATGATTGATTTTATCACTGACAATATATTGACTAGATTTGGTTGTCCAGAAAGAATAGTCTCTAACAATGCTATGAGCTTTAGGTTAGAAGAATATGAAGATTTCTGCAATAAATATGGTATCCAAATCTCATATTCATCACCTTACCATCCCCAAGGAAATGGACAAGTTGAATCAAGCAATAAGAGCTTGATGAAAATCATTAAAATAATCCTGGACAAGAACAAGAAAGCCTGGGATTCAAAGTTGAAATTGATAGTTTGGGTAGACAGGGTAATAGTTAGAAAGGCAATAAGATGTGCTCCTTTTGATTTAGTGTATGGTATACAAGCAAGGTTGCCCTAAAATAATCTAATGTAGATGTATAAGTTTGTCCAAACATATGATGATGATATAGATGATGATATGGTACTGAGGGTACAAGCTTTGATAGAGATGGATGAAACTATGATAGAAACTAGTGCTAGAAATGCAAAATTGCAAATGCAAGTAAAAACTTGTATGATAAGAGAACAGTTGCAATAAATCTTTAGACTGATACTTGGTCCTCATGTGGAATGCAAGGATATAAGATAAAGGAAAACATGACAAATTTGATGCCATTTGGCTTGGTCCATATCGAATCCAAATCAAGTGGGGAGAAGATTCATATTTTCTCCAAGATATAAATAGTGAAATTCTTGAATTGCCTATTCATGGACAATTCTTGAAGCCCTACTTTTCTTAAAGTAGTTCTTTTCCATGAGCATTAGGTTAGGTTTTGTATATAGGTAGAATATTTTTCTTTCTTGTTTGAGCTACCCTGTCCAGGTAGTTTCCTTTTGGTCTACTTTGTGGCAGGTCTGCTCCACCTAAGATTCTAGATCCTCGTATCATCCTTGAGTGATGATCATCCCCAACTAGAGCCATTGATGGTCAGTAAAAATGACCTAGCAAAAATTTTCATGCCCTAGTTGAAGTATGGGTCATCCAGATTTTATCTTGTTCTCTGTCTTGCACTTCAGGCTTAGGGTTTAGGGTTTTATGCATTTTGTCTAAGTCTTGGTAAGATCCCCTAAAATTGTTATAAACTCGCATTACTTTATTATCACTTAAGTCTGAGGGTTCTAGTAACATTGGCGGGGTCTTTTTATGTCCTAGGCATTTATTTTGTTTGGCAAGTCTTATACTTTCCTAAGTATGCACTTTGATTTTCCTAGACAGGTCCCTTTTCAATTTTTGCTGACATATTTATGATAACAGCTGGGTTACTAATGTTTCCTATTGTCTGCACATGTCTTAGTGGATGGACATCTTTTAATTATGATCAGAAAAATGCTCGGTCATTAAGCGGCTAGAGAAGGCGCACACCATGGCTAGCAGTGTAAGTTCAGATAGGTCTGGCGGTTCTCACTACCCCACGGTAGAATATTCTCAGAGGTTAATGATGTTGGCATGATTGGCATAACTGATGACAATATTGACATATCAGTTGGAGAACTTTTGGTGATGATATATTGAAAGACTGTTGGTTATGATATAGTTGATATGATAAGGAGAATAATGGTATGGTGATGTATGACCGGTATAGATTGAGATATTCGTTGGTGACTTGGTGAACAGTTATTTATGTTGTCATTCATAGAAACTATCGCAATTGTTTATTCTTGATTACTTTGTCATCTAGGTTTACTGGTGTAATACCCTAAAAATGGTCACCTAAACCATGGTCCCCTAATCTTGACAACATCACCAAGGTCCTAACCAAAAACAATTAAATCAACCTTGAGCACCTAATTAATTAATTCTTCAATCATTAATGGTATATGGCAAATTAATCACTCTATATTAATTAAATATTTATTTAATTAATTAAAACATTCCAAGTAAATCATTTTGATCAATTAATCTATTTATTTAATTAAATATCCTAACATATTTATTTAATAAATCAACTTGCCATTTAAATCACAAAAAAGGAATTAATTTAAAGAAAAAGAGGAATTAATTTACAAAAAGAGATTAATCACAAAAAAAGAAATTAATCTGCAAAAGAAAGAGTTAAATTGAAAACAAAAGAAAAGAATTAAATTGAGAGAACAAATCAAACTTAAGATATTTTTTTTCTAAAATTGAGACAACTTGAGAAATTTCAGAAAAGCAAGTAAATTGAATTAATCATTTTCTCTAAAATTAAAACTCAAAGCTTTTCTTGAGGAAAGAGGTTCCGTTGCATTGAAAAGGTTTTTTCTAAAAAAAAATCTTGAGAAAATTAAAGAAATGTGCATGGAATCAACTAATTTTATCTCCAATGCAAACTCGGACTTATAATCTGAATGTATTCAATCAGGCTATAATTGGAATCTATCTTAAGATTAAACATAATCTGATCTCTCAATTATTTCAATTAACCAGGATTGTTCTTTTTCTTGAGGAATCTCAATCGCTCATTGTTATTCGATCTTGACCATTGGTCTCTCTTTTGAGACTTTATAAATTCATCCTTCATCTCTCGTTCAAGACACCCTAGAGATTTATTGTTATTGTGTAGTTTTTTCTCTAGAGTCATTAAAATATTGTGCTTTGAGATTATTTCATCTTAGTTTAGCTTTTTGCATACTTAGTTTAATCATGATTGCTTGAATTCATCTAGGGTAATATTCATTCATTTAGCTTAAATATTGCATACATTTAGCTTAAATCTTGTGCTCATATAGATTAAATCCTTCGTCTCGGTGTAGTCTAGTCACTGGTATTGCTTAGACAAATATGAGAGCAAGTCTATACTCATATCTTTTAGAAGGAAATAGGTCAATTTGTTATGGTTTTTATATTCATGATTATATCTGTCTAACCATGCATGCAATGATTTATTGAAGTGTTGTGTCTTACAGTTTGCATATTTTATCCACTTTTCACACATACATTTCTGGTGCCCACCGTGGGGAAGAAGACTACAATTTTTGGCCTTACAAATCAGCTTGTTTTTTATTTTTCAGATTTTGTCTATACAGTTACTGCTAAAACTCATATGAGTTTTTACAGAGGCTAGTACAACAATCTGTAGGTTTTCGTATGGTCTGTGGTGAATTATCGTACAGTTGGGTGAGAATTATCGTACAATTTTATAGTTTCTCATATCAAAGCAAATTGCATTTTAGGGGTTTTTATTGAATTTTGATGGTACTAATGCTAACCCTGGCTTGTTTTCTGTCTACTTGAGAGATTTTTTTATAGCCTAACCCATTTTTGCAAAATGTTTGTCGAAGAACACTCCTATCGAACAAAAACAATATGACTATTGATTCAGTATTTTTGCACGTTGCCTGAGGAGATTCAAGTGAATATCATGTATTCTTTAAATTCATTATTAGGCACTTAAATTGCTATTTGGTTAATGAACAAATCTATCTTTTGTGTTTTAAGAAAAATCCAAGAGGTAGGAAAGTATGCTCTTGCCTGCACATACAATCAGAAATCTAGACCCTTGAAGATTTTTCTAAGTTTGAGATTTATGTACCTTTAATGGGCATGTCACAATGGGAAAAAGTAATCACACTGTGAGAACAACCCAAGTGAGTACAGTTGGCCTTGAGTATTCCAACTCACTATAATAAATAGGCCTCTTGGGATTAAAGTCTTAGAGGATAGGATTATCTGAGTTTTCTCTTTGAGATCTCTCATATTGGGAATTTTGTAGGGCCTCACTGTCTCAATCATGTTTACGTGACTGCAACTTGTTTCGGTACCTTGTCAGGCTATAGGCCTCAATCATGCTTGTGTGACTGTAAGGAAAGCACAGTGTGGAAATGCCTTCCTAATGTCAATTAGCAGGGGAGATCATACAAGAATGTAGTTTAAAACTTTTACATAATGTTTAGAATAACATAGACAAAACACATAGAATCAACATAGAGATAGAACACCAAGAATTACGTGGGAAAATCCTTTCAGGAAATAACCCACCACCAACAGTTGAAACACTTTATTTCCAGTAAATGAATTTACAATAAAGTTTCAGTCTGCAACTACAAGTATTCATTCTCAGATTCTCACAAACTGGACACTACAATCAACTCACGCTATATCTTTCACCATAGTTATCCAATGGCTACATATATTAGATTGTCAATAGTTCATCTGAGAAACTGCACCAATGGTTTGAAGTCTAATCATCTGCGTTGGTCTGCATTCATGAGAAACACAATATCCCACATGCACCAGGAAGTCGGGTTGGTTCATATTCATATACACCAGCAAGACCTATTGGCATTCTACACTCTTATGAGAATAGTTGATCTTGTCATTGATGGCAACCAACTAGAAAACATCTGTTAATCCACCGATAGTTACCAGTACCAACAATAGACTTCTACATACATTGGCAGGCACCTTACCAGTAGTGGCAATAATGCATACTGACACTCAGGTCGACATGGAATAAACTTTGTTTATTGTTTTATATTGTAATTATATATTTTGTAAAAGCCGACATGGCATATTGTAAAAGACTCATATATATGCATGAGATCTTATAGGTCATTTTGTTAAAAAAAAAGAGAGAGAGGATGATATTATGATAGTGAAGGTTTTGGTAATAGACTGAGCTTAAACCGGTACTGAACCTGGCATAGTTGATACCAATCTAAAGTAGTACATTGTATTGGATTTTGATAATCCAATTTGTAAGTCAGTGAGACTTCTATTTTGTGATTGAGCAGTGAGCTCTAGGCTGCTAGCCTTCCTACATGTGCAGGTCCCTCATTGTAGGTAATATTTATTCATTGACCAGTGAGTGAATATTGTGGGTCACAAATCCCACTAAGGTTTTTCCCACACCGGGTTTCCTCATTAAATATCTTATGTTATGGTGTGTTCTCTATGTTGTCTCTGTTATTATTATTTGATGCATTAATTCTTATTTATCGATACATTGTTTTGGGATACAAAGTTTTTAATAAGTTTAAATATTCTGCTAACCGGTTAGATAGTGATTCACCCCCCTCTTAGTGTCTTTGGGACTGTCATTGATTCTAACAATTGGTATCAGAGCTTGGTCGTCTATTTTCAAAATCCTAATAGCTTGAGGAAGATTCTGACACCGGTACAGATGGAGAACTTAAGAAAACAATTGGAAGGAGCTCTTGTAGATTATGATGCAAAGAAATTAAAGAATACCAAACTTGAAGATGATCTAAGGGCTGCACAGGAATTTATTAAAGGACTTCAAGAGAACCTTGTTATAGAACAAAATAAAATAAAAGAACTTCATGAGAAGATGCAGAAAGATGATGATGAAAAATAAACTCTTGATGAACTTGCAAACAAGTTGAGATAGGAAAATAGTAATATGAAAAATGAAATACAAGATATGACTATGAGGTTATGTAAAGACATTGAAGACAGGAAGAAGAATAAAGAATATCTGACTAGGAGACTCAATGATGTTGGAAATGAAAATCTAAGACTTAGTCATGAAATTGATATGTTGAAGACAGATTTGATTCACATGCAACATGATAAAACTAAGCTTGTGAGACAAAAGGAAATTCTAGAAAATGAGTTGGCTACTGCAAATCAACACAAAGAGAAATTCAAGAAAAGTTTAGAGGATCTTGATGACATGCTAAAAAGTCATAAACCTAATGGAGATACAAATGGACTTGGATTTGAAGTTGGAGAAAGTTCTGTTACTGCAAATAATCTAGAACAAAACAAATTGGTAAGACAACCTAATGCTTATAAGTTTAATGGCAAATGTTTCATTTGCAACTAATATGGTCATAGAGAAAATCAATGTAGATTTAGAAACAATTAGAATATTAATGCACCCACCAGTCAATGTTCCAAATGCAACAAAGTTGGTCATAATTCAGAAAATTGCAGAATGAATATGAAATGATATGTTTGTGGAAGATATGGACACCTATCTAATCAATGGAGAAAAAAAACCGGCCTAGGATTTGGAAAGGCTATTCAGAGGAATAATGTGACTTATTATGCTTGTAACAAAATTGGACATGTTGCCAAATTTTGTAGAAGCAAGACTTCACCGACGAACAATAAAGGATCGAGTTTGAAAGCCAAAGAAAAGGTAGATGAGGTAAAACCAAAACTCTCAAAACAATGGATTAGGAAGAGAGATTAGAATGTTGATGAAACTATCTCTATATTGGTAGAATAAAGTAATCCTCCACCAACAGGAGATTCTTCATACAACTGAGAAGTAACCCTTTGGGGGTATTGCAGTAAGTTGAAAATCATGCAGATTACCCTCGGTCGATGGTGAGAAGATAAATTTCTTCTTTATCGGCAAATGTGTTAAGTTTTCACTTAATCCGCAAGCATTTAATGCGGTTAGCAAGAGATATTTCATTATAAATCAGCTAATTTCCCTCTTTTTGAACTCACTGAGCATTCAAATTAGCAGAGGGTGCAAAAATAGAGCGAAGGCATTCAAGGCAAAGGTGAAAAGTTATTTCTTTCAAGCATTCATAATACTTTAAGGCAGCTAAAGGTATTTTTCAATGGCTTCTTCTTCTGCTCTTGAATTTATTCGAAACCCTACTATTGTGGAAAATGTGAAATGCCCTAGGCCTATATTTAAAATAATTCCTGTAGTAGCTAAGCAAGATGATTCTATAGGGACATTTTCAAAAATTCCTAAAGGTGTAGCTTTTGCAGAAGACCCTAGGATGTATATACATTGCAATATAGAAGAACTAAGTTTTGAAGAATTGATGAAAATATATACTAAGGTGAGTTGTGATGAAAATGGTTCTATCAAACCTGAACACAAGATTATAGAAACTCTAGGTTTTGTGGAAATACTAAACATTCCCTAATTTCTAGAAGAATTAGTAAGAATTGTCTTGAGTAGAGCACATGGAAAAATTTTATGGTTGGATTCTGTCTGCAAAATTACCCGACAAGCAATTAGGACAGTAACTGGTTTACCCTCAACCGGCAAGATACCTAACAACAAAGTGATGACCCTAACCGGAACAACATCTGACAATAGATCATTGAGAGTGAATGATATCAAAGACATCAATGTGAGATTTGTGAGTATGGTGCTAGGTTACAAGACTACACATGCTAACATACTAAATTTAGTTTCTAGTCTTTGTATAAACAGTGTTTATGAAATGGTCAACAACAATGCAATGAAAGATGTGTGTGAATGGTTGAAAGATGAACTCATTGATAATTTGAAGAAGATTAAAGGAGATAAGAAAGGGACATTCCGATTTGGAAATCTTTTGGTATGTTTGATGTTGTATTTCACTAAGGAAATCCCTGGTATAGGACCTAAAGACTTTGGATATGATATACCGGTAGGAAAATAATTATAGGAAGCTTTTATCGGCATGGGAACTACAAATGACAACAACATAATTGAATATTTCAAAACCTTCTAGGCCAAAATGAAAACTAGAGAAAGGCTACCATAGAGTGTAGTGGACAAGTATGACAAAGATTTTTTTTTTGTTATCAAGAGAGATGAGACATGGATGGAAGTTGTACTCCCTAGGACTGTATGGGTGACTAAAATGGGATATGAGGTAGATCTTAACATTCTTGAGACATATGCTAAAGCATTACTAGATGCACCGAGAGAACCATCAGAACAAGTTTTTGGTAGTGCTGAAACTATTGAAAGTGATGTAAAAACATTAAAGCAAAGGAAGAAAAGAGAAAAAAATATTAGAGATGCTTCTAAGAAAGTGAAGAAAATCAAGGAAAATGTAATGAACATTAGTGGCATATCAGCTAGTGGACTTGAAGGACTACAACCAGAGGCACACATTTCACCGGTTGGCACATCTTTTGGAACTAACAGTGACAAGGCAACATAGTTTAAAAGAGTAGAACGAAGGAAGAGAAAACCTTCACCGGTACCCTCTCCTTCACCCAAGAGAACAAGGACTTTAAGGAAGAAACAATAGGCAGTAAGGGGACCACGAAAGAAATTAACACCAAAGAAGAAACAACAACCTGTCACCCCTTCTTTAAATGATTTACTAAATAAAATAACTGATGATGGAAATTTGGCCAATGTACACCAACTGTATAACACATTTAATGATTCAGATAGGGAAAGCATTGAGAACGGTATAATTTTACATCTATACATATATAAAAAGGTTTTAATTGAATTTGTGGATGACTTACCCAATGATCTATATAGGAGATTGGAAGCAAAAAGGATTGTAGTAATGGAATTAGATAAGAAACTAAAAGCTGAGAAACTTCTAGTTGTACATCCTATGAATTCAAAAGAAGAAATTGATGAATTAATCTCTAAGGCTAATTGATCTGTTTTTGCTAGTGGACACTGGCAAGTAAGTTTAATGGTAGGAAGAGTAAAAGAGATTGCAAATGAAACTACTGATAACTGGGATATATTCTTTATGGAGAAGGAAAAACAAGAGGAAATGAACCGACCAAAGAAAACCATTAAAGTGTATCAGAAGGATAAGGACAAGCTATAAGGGAAAGTTGGTGGTATTACAAACATCAAGATCACTAACAATTTACCGCAACCTTTGGATACTGCACCAGTACATACTGATGATCCACCGATTATTAACACTAAAGGTGTCACACACGATGACACAAATCCTAAATCTGAGATACTATTCACCATGAATCTAAACACTCAAAAAGTGAATTTTGTTGTGGATAAGGATAGTGTAGAGGTTAAGGAAGACAATGTTGACTATGGCAACATGGCTAAGAAACTGGTAGAGACTGTTGAGGTTGAGATCCCAACCCAAATAGAGAAATCATTAGATACTGAGAAACCTACTGAAGGAACAGATGCTGGTACAGGGCCACCAAAGACTGAGATACCAACATAAATTACTAAGAAACCTACTGAGGCAGAGGTACATATTGAGACAAAAAAACCGACATTAACTGAGACATCAAAACAGTCTGAGAAACCCTTGCTAGTTGAGATGCAAACACAAACTGATCCACTAGAGGTAAACACAAGTAAAATGGTTACAACTGATGGAAGCATAGAGGTAATAAAGGTAATTGGTGAGACTTTTGGCACTTCAAGTGAATTCAGACCTACAAATGTTACAAAGGTACTCTTGGATTCAATCAAAAAGATAATAGATTGCAATGCTTTGGCCTACAAGGAAATTGATAACACTATACCCATTCGTAAATTGATTGCACCTAATTGTAACTTAGATCATATTAAGAATTCTTTAGGCAAATTGGACACATTGTCCACATTTATTGTTGACAATGTAATAATGGTTGATAAAGTGAATGAGGACACAATAAAGGATAGAGTTGAAAAGAGAAAGAACAAATTCTTTGATGAAACCATAAAGAAGTGCACTGAACACTTGAATACATTATTATCGGCACTCAACTCTACTATTTTGGAGTACAAAGAGCTATACAGGGAAACATGCAAACCTTGCCTTCTGACAGAGGACATAGACAAGGAGGTCAGTAAAACACAAAAGGAAATTGATGACATAGGGGATAACATAATTGGTTCATCTGGTCACATATCAAATTTTGAGCAAGAAATGGTAGGATTTGAAGAAAAATTAGAGAAACTTGAAAAAGAAAAGGCAAGGATAAGGTCTAATGCCAGAGAGCTTAAAAATAAACTTGGTCCTAAGTTGGACAATCTTATTTCCTAGAGAATAGAAATATCTAAGGCATTACTTCAGGGAGAATGATCATCGAAAGATCACATGCATTATCTCACTGGCACAATCCAACAAACTAAGGCAACTTTGAAGGACAACAAAAGGTTTATGCAAAGTTTGAATTTGGTTTTGGCAGATATCTTTCAAATTGTAACCAACCGGTTACAGACTTTGAGGTAAATTTTTGCACTCATTTGACTATTTTTGACAACCTTTGTCATTGATGTCAAAGGGGGAGTAGTGGAGAGAAAAATACTTCTTTAGAGGAGATCATTTGCTCTAGGGGAGCACATCTTGTTGGAAACTTTTTGGACTTCATTTTTTGGAACAGTCTTTGGATTTTTCTCATGAGTGTTGCCATCAATGCCAAAGGGGGAGATTGTTGGCATTCTACACTCTTATGAGAATAGTTGATGTTGTCATTGATGGAAACCAACTAGCAAACATATGTTAACCCACCGACAGTTACCAGCACTGGCAATAAACTTCTACATACACTGACAGGCACCTCACCGATAGCAGCAATAATGCATACCGACACTCAGGCCGACATGGAATAAACTTTGTTTATTGTTTTATATTGTAATTATCTTTTGTAAAAGCTGACATGGCATATTGTAAAAGACTCATATATATGCATGAGATCTTATAGGTCATTTTGTAAATTAAAAAAAGGAGAGAGAGGATGATATTATGATAGCAAAGGTTTTGGTAATAGACTGAGCTTAAACTGGTACTGAACCTGGCATAGTTGTGCTGATCTAAAGTAGTACATTGCGTTGGATTTTGATAATCCATTTTGTGTTAGACACAGTACACCATTGAGAGGGGGAGCGGGTGAATCAGTGGTTCTCAAATCTTTTTCTCTAGATTTTATTTTGTGGATGACATCAATATGTAAATCAAGCATAGGGAAGACTTACCAATTAGTGCTAAAAACCATCTCAAGCATACACACACAAGAAAACATCACATAACACCAGTATATATGAGGAAAACCCATTGTGGGAAAAACCTCAGTGAGCAATGTTGTTGGAGTCTACTGCTCCAATCCAAGCTCACAGAAAAACATTGTTACATAGTTTAGAGCACCAACCCAAGGAGCTACAGCCCCTGACTTTAGGGCACCAACCCAAGGAGCTACAACCCCTAACTTTAGGGCACAAACCCAAGGAGCTACAACCCCTGCACCAAGCTACAACTCAGTCTTCACATTGTAGACTTCAAATACATAATTTATTATCATGTTACAAGTGAATCTTGCAACCTTAACATATATCTTACTCTGTTGGTGAAATACTCTTCTCTTCTACCGACTCACTCTTCTTCCTACTTTACACATGTTTCTTCTCCGTTGGATTTGCACCTTACTCTCTACACATCACCAGTTTCACACTCTTCTGGTGTGGTCACTACCGGTTCTTCTTTCCAACTAGTTGAAAGCTTCAACCAGGTTTACTACCCCTCTCTTGCTCGTTGAGCACATGGATGATCTTCTCTCTACTTGCAGAAGTCTACTACTTCGCAATAACTCAATATTCATACTATTCTACAGCAACAAACAATCTCTTAGGCCATTTTTCTTATAGCCCAGATTTCTCGCCAAACACACATTCAAAACTCAGGTAGCTAGGGTTTCTTCCCCCTCTTCGAGACAAACCAAATCCAATCAGATCTTGCAAGATCTAATCCTTCTCAAATTTGTATGCATATCTCCACCATAGTCATGTTTCCTTGATCACACCCTTTAATCCTGGTGATTTTCTCAGCAAATCCTTTGGTGAGTCACAAAGATCCGTCAGGATGTTTCCTTCATCACCTCAATCTTCTCAATCTCTTTGCTGGCTCTTAGTTGTCATCCAGACCTCGAGTCTCAACCCTCTATTGTACTTCTGCAACACATCCTGTGATTTGATTAACTTTTCATTAAAGCTGACCAACCTCTGCAACAACCCCTTCATTGTACATTCTATCCTTATCCAACCATGGGTTTTCCATGTTGACTCTAGGTCAACGAACTGCCAGCTTGTCACTACTAGTCAATCAGGGGACTGTCACTGACCACCTTACTTTACCAGTTCCTTACTTTAGTCGGTTTGCCAATCCTCTCGATCTAAACCATTCTACTGGTTGCCTTATCACATCTGTTTCCATCTGATCTGTCGATGGAACCCTCAAACCAGACTCCCAACTGCTAAGTCCTTAGTATGCTTATTTCCATAGTGGAGAGGCCTTCTACAACTGTACTTTTCTTATATAACCAGTAGACTTACATGTCGGTTACCACTCTTGATGTCTTTCTTCTCAAGGCTTGCTCTTGATTCAATCAGGTCAGATTCCTCTGCTTACATCTATGCATTCTTTCTTCCTAATCAAGGATGTTCCTTCCTCCACCAGTTTGTCAGAGAGACAATCCACTTTAGATTTCCTTTGACTACTTCTTCAGGATGACTACAACTTCTTCAGGTGGAGTCTTGTTGTTCTACAACCTCGTGGCATACTAGTTCATTGTTCTCTTCCAGTGTTGAAGTGTTTCAGATAACACTCTGCCTCTTCATCACAAGTAACCGCTCCAACACTTCTCCATCTCATCACACAAGTTAGGCATTAGCTTGTGTCTATATGACCTTTGATGTCACCTTCCTTTTCTTTACTGGTGTTTAGTAGAACAAGGTGATATCCAAGATATCACATCCCATATTCCTTCATCATAGAGCTGCACATACATTTCTTTTACTGGTAGACATCCCATACTGATTAACATCAATGACAACACAATGCCAACATTTTGTAAGTCAGTGACACTTCTGTTTATGATTGAGTAGTGAGCTCTAGGCTTCTAGCCTTCCTGCATGTGCATGCCCATCATTGTAAGTAATATTTATTCATTGGCCAGTGAGTGAATATTGTGGGTCACAAATCCCACCAAGGTTTTTCCCACACTGGGTTTCCTTGTTAAATATCTTGTGTTATGGTGTATTCTCTATGATGTCTCTATTATTCTTATTTGCTGCATTAATTATTATTTACCCATACACTATTTTGGGATACAAAGTTCTTAATAAGTTTAAATATTCTGCTAACCGGTTAGACACTGATTCACCCCCCCTCTCAATGTCTTTGGGACTGTCATTGATTCTAACAAGACCATCTTCAATGTCCAAGTGTTAATCTTTTGGACTCTGGTTCGAGCGCACACCCGTAGTCAGTCTCTACTCCATCAGCCATCGGAAAGACCACAAAAGCATTGCTCCAATCTCTCTATGAACCAGCAAATCCACTAATGCGGCTCCACCACGTGGCACCCCCTGATTGGCTTCGGGGTCCCTGCCCTGCCACCTTAGCATGGCCTCACTAACTGCCCGAAATGAAGCTCTTCTTTATCGCTAGGCCACAATGGAAAGTATAACAAGCAATTTCCCAGCATGACCTAGCGACCACCATCGGATCTTTTGTGTTCATCATTCGATCATCTATGATCTTCTCGGTCTTTAACTTGCCTTAGCTTCTCTCCTGACGGGTCCCACCACTTGGTCTCCATGTCACGAGGGATAACATTTTGGGCACCTCACAACCTTGGTACAATGATAGTCGCTGATAGTCCCAGTATTTTACTCCACCATTGATCTTCCTTAGATCTATCATTGGATCTGCTTGATTTACACGACCCTTATCTCACCTAGGCCACTCAGGTATGCCATGTGTCACTTCCTGATTGGCTCCAGAGTCCCTTCCCTGCCACCTGAGCATGACCTCACTAACCTCTCAGATTGAAGCTCTTCTTTGTTGCTAGGTCATGATGAATATTCTATCGAGCAGTTTCCCATCATGACCTAGCGACCACCGCTGGATCAACCTTGATCTGCTCAGTCATTAAGTTGCTTCTTTTTTGCACATGCTTTGTCGCCAAGCCACGAAGAATAACTTTTGATCATCTTCCCATCCCGATATAGAGACAGTCATTGAATCATCTTGGACTTGCTCACCCGATAGCCGATCATAAGAAGAGGGTTCCATTGGCCCATCGGCAAGAGTCACACCGATAGTTGTTCCATTAGGATAGGTTACTTTGATCAGTCTGTACACAAGTCAAGTTAATTCGAGGCACATTTCCAAAAAACTCCCACTTGACAAGGAATTCACTAGACCGATTACCATTCTAGACTTTACTAAGAAACATGGATATCAAGACCCATAGAATTAAAACACCACCAGAACTTGTGAGTTCTCATAGGTTTCTTCAAGGCATCTACAACATTTTCCAGAGTGTCTACCTTATTAAGATAAACTTTTCTGTCTTCCACTATCTCATGAATAAAGTGATATTGAACATCAACATGCTTCGTTTTGGCATGGAAAGTAGGGTTCTTTGCCAAACATATGGCACTTTGACTATCACTCCAAATTTCAACCTGCCCTACATCAAAACCAATATCTAAACTCAAATGCCTAAGCTAGACAACTTATTTACAAGCATGTGTGGCCTCCATAAATTGTGCCTCTGTAGTGGACAAAGCAACTATAGATTGCCACTTGCTCATCCAACTAATTGCTCCACCATTCATGACAAAAACATATCCACTAGTGGGTCTTCTGTTGTCTATGTCTCCTGCCCAATCAAAATCCACAAAACCACATACACTGAGAGTTTTTTTTGAATCATCAAAATGACCATGATAGCAAAAAGCAAAATCTAAAGTTCCCTTTAGATATCTAAACACCCTCTTTATAGCATCCCAATGCGGCCTTCCTGGATTCGACATAAACCTGCTCAGTACTCCCACTAGTTGGGAAATGTCTAGTCTTGTATAGACCATAGCATGCATCAAGCTTCCAATAGCACTTGCATAAGGGATGTTCTTCATGTCCACAATCTCTTTTGGAGATTTCAGACTGTCAAGCACAGATAGCTTAGTTCCCTGCAAGATGGGAATAACCTGTGATTTACAGTCAGACATATGAAACTTGTCAAGAACATTGGTTATATATTTTCTCTGGCCAAGCCAAAGTTTCCTCTTAGATCTATCCCTTTTGATCTCCATTCCTAGAATGTAATTTGCTGCTCCTAAGCCCTTCATTTCAAATTTCATAGATAACCGAGATTTTAAATATGAGATCATACCTTTTGTATTTCCTATAAACAACATGTCATCTACATACAAAGCTATGATAAGAATCCTATCACCTTCAGTTTTGTAGTAAACACAATGATTAACTTTTGATCTCACAAATCCCAAGGACAAAACAAATGTATCATACTTTTGATACCACATTCTGGGAGATTGTTCCAAACCATACAGAGACATCTTGAGTCTGCAAACCAAGTGTTTTTTACCTTTTTCCACTAAATGCTCAAGCTGAGACATATAAATCTCTTCTTCAAGATCAACATGAAGAAACATTGTCTTCACATCCATCTGCTCAATCTCCCAATCGTATGCTACTGCAAGTGACAAGAGAAATCTAATAGATGACAACTTAGCCACAGGAGAAAAGATCTCTCCATAGTCAATACCTTCCTTTTGAGAATACCCCTTTGCAACCAATCTTGCTTTATACTTATTAATGCTACCATTTGGATCATACTTCTTTTTGAATACCCACTTACAACCTACAAGTTTTCTGCCTTTAGGCAATGCCACCAAATCCCAAGTTCCATTTTTATCCAATGATGACATTTCATCATTCATGGCTTCCAACCAGGAATTTAAATAGCTTGTTTGATAGTCCTAGGCTCATCAGTATCTGCGAGTAAAGCATAAGCACAATTAACATTCAACAAAGTGTGACTATACCTATTAGGTGTATACCTATTAGGTTGCCGCCTCTCTCAAGTAGATCTTCTCAACTTTGGTGTTGCTTCTTAAGGTTCAACAGGAGGCTCATCATCATGTTCTTCTTTAGAACTACTTGAACTGCTTGAACTCTCCTCATCTTTAGGTATCTCTAGAGATTCTTCCTTAGCTAGAGGAACTTCAACCTCAGCTTCTCCTTTCTTTCCTATGTTGTGATCTATTGACATAGGTTTTAGGTCATGAGAAATCACACTTCTGTTGTACATAACCTTACCAGTCACTAGATTCCAAAGTTTGTATCCTTTCACACCAACTCCATAGCCAATGAAGATACATTTCACATATTTTTTATCCAAATTAGATCTATTAACATCAGGCACATGAGCATACGCCTCTGCACCAAAAACACAAAGGTACCTTAAAGAAGGTTTCTTACCAGACCATGCTTCCACAGGTGTTTTGTCAACCAATGTTGAAGTAGGAGAATGATTCAACAGGTAACATGATGTAGCAACTGCTTCAGCCTAGAATTTTTGTTCCAGCCCAGCTCCACTCAACATGCTTCTTGCTTTCTCCATTAAAGACTGATTCAACCTTTTAGCAACTCCATTTTGTTGTGGAGTATAAGGTACAGTCTTATATCTCTTAATTCCATGATCAACATAGTACTTGTCAAAATATGCACTACAGTATTCACCACCATTGTCTGTTCTTAAACATTTAATCCTTCTCCCAGTATGATTTTCAACAAGGTTCTTAAACCCCTTAAACCAACTGAACACTTCTAATTTACTTTTAAGAAAGTACACAAATGCTCTTCTTGAATAATCATCTACAAAAGATTCATAGTACTTAGACTTAGATAGAGAAGGATGTCCACTAGACCAAACACATCAAAGTGAACATAATCAAGAATGTCAGAAGACTTATGAGAACTGGAATAAAACTGAACACGGTTATGTTTTCCATATATGCAGTGCTCACAAAAATCGAACTCAAAACTACAATCATCCAGACCTTCAACCAGATTCTTATTCTTCAAATCTTTTAAACCTTTTTTACCTATGTGGCCTAACCCATTATGCCAGAGCATTGTTTTCTCAGCAAGAAGTTTAGCTTCCAATGAATTATCATTATGCATCATTATAGTTGTCTTAACAGTTTTTTCAGGGGTTACATTACAAGATATAGGTTCAACATTTAACTTATACATTGTACCAATGCGATCACCCTTTGCCAATACAATGGAACCCCTAGTCATCTTGCAACCACCAGATACAAATGTAACTTGTACTCCATAATCATTAAGTTTACTTACAGAAAAAAGGTTTCTTTCCAGACCTGGTATATGAAGAACTCCATTGATCCCCTTCACTCTACCATCTGGGAATTGAATTTTAATTCTACCTCTCCCTACAATCTCCAATGTAGAATCACTAGCCAAGTATACCTTTCCACTAGCATACGATTCATACTTTGAGAACCACTCCTTGTGGGAGGTCATATGAAAAGATGCACTAGAATCTACTAACTAGGTGTCATCTGAGGTAGGCACTTTCAGGGCTGCTACAAATGCATCTGCATCACTCTGAGAAGATTCAGTGTCAAAATACTTCTTCTTCTTCTTCTCCTCCTTACAATCCTTTTGGATATGCCCTTTTTTCCCACAGTTCCAACACTTCACCTTTGACTTTGTGCCTAGAGATTTTGATCTCTCTTGAGACTTGGACTTGGACTTGTTTCCTTTCTTCTTGTCTTTGTCCTTTGGTATGCCTCGAACAAAGAGTGCATCTTTTGTCATCTCAGAAGAATTATTTCTCATTTATTCTGATAAAAGAGTATTAACCACAATATCCATCTTGAACTGGGTCATAGTACTATTGATAGCCATCACTAAGTGATCCCAAGAGTCAAGCAATGAATATAATAGCAACATGCTACATTCTTCTTCCTAAATGGTCACACCAACATAAGTTAATTGTGCAAGAACCATGTTGAATGCATTCAAGTGGTTTGCCAATGATGTTCCTGCATCCATCTTCAAAGAGTACAACTTCTTCCTCAAGAAAAGTTTATTCACCAAGGATTTGCCTTGATAAATATCTCTCAACTTATTCTAGAGAAGATGTGTAGTTTTCTCCTCATGGACATTTAATAGAACAGAATCAACAAGACATAGCCTGATTAGACCCCTTGGCTTCCAGTCGGCTAATTCCGAATCCTCTTGCTTCATGCCAGTAGGTTTCTGCACAAACATAGAAATCCAAAGGTCTCGGTCGATCAACAAGTCTTCCATCTTGAGTTTCTATAGTTTGAAACTGGAACCATTAAATTTTTCCATGTCTATGCACCCTGAGGTACTCACCATCTTAACCTATAAAACAAACAAGTAGACACTCTGCAAGACTCCCACTGAAAGATAACAACACAAAAAACTAACCCTACCCAACAAGGATAACAAAACGGGCCAAGCTCTGATACCACTTGTAAGGAAAGAACATTGCGGAAACACCTTCCTAATGTCAATTAGTAGGGGAGATCATACAAGAATGTAGTTTAAAATTTTTATAGAAATGTTAAGAATAACATAGACAAAACACATATAATCAACACAGAGACAGAACACCAAGAATTACGTGGGAAAACTTGACTCACCACCAACAGTTGAAACACTTTATTTCCAGTAAATGAATTTATAATAAAGTTTTAGTTTGCAACTACAGCTATTCATTCTCAGATTCTCACAAACTGGACACTACAATTGACTCACGCTAAATCTTTCACCATAGTTATCCAATGGCTACATATATTAGATTGTCGACAACTCATCTGAGCAACTGCACCAATGGTTTGAAGTCTAACCATCTACATCAGTTTGCATTGATGAGAAACATAATATCCCACATACACTAGGAAGTTGGGTCGGTTCGTATTCATATACACCGATAAGACCATCTTCAATGTCCAAGTGTTTATCTTTTGGACTCTGGTTCGAGCGCACACTCGTAGTCAGTCTCTACTCCATCGGCCATCGAAAAGACCACAAAATCATTTCTCCAATCTCTCGATGTATCAGCAACTCCACTAATGCAGCTCCACCATGTGGCACCCCCTTATTGGCTCCACGGTCCCTGTCCTGCCACCTTAGCATGGCCTCACTAACTGCCTAGAATGAAGCTCTTCTTTGTCACTGGGTCGCGATGGAAAGTCTAATGAGCAATTTCCCATCGCAACCTAGCGACCACCATCAGATCTTCTATGATCACCATCCAATCATTTGCTATCTGCTTGACCTTTAACTCGCCTTAGCCGCTCTCCTGCCCAGTCCCACCACTTGGTCGCCATGTCATGAGGGATACCATTTTGGACACCTCACAACCTCAGTACAGCGACAACCACTGATAGTCTTCGAATTTTACTCCACCATTGATCTTTATTAGATCTACCATTGGATCTTCTTGATTTGCACGACCCTTATCTCACCTGGGGCACTCACTTTTGCCATGTGTCACTTCCTGATTGGCTCTGGAGTCCCTGCCCTGCCACCTTAGCACAACCTCACTAACCACCCAAAATGAAGCTCTTCTTTGTCACTGGGTCATGATGGATATTCTATCAAGAATTTTCCCATCGTGACCTAGCGACCACCATTGGATCAACCTTGATCTTCTCAGTCTTTAACTCACTTCTTTTTTGCACATGCTTTGTCTCCAAGCCATGGAGAATAAAATTCGATCATCTTATCATCGCAGTATAGCAATAGTCATTGAATCATCTCAGACTTTCTCACCCAATAGCCAATCACAGGAAGAGGGTTCCATCATCCCATTGGCAAGAGTCACACCGATAGCTGTTCCATCGAGATAGGTTACTATGATCAGTCTAAACACAAGTCAAGTTAATTTGAGGCACATTTCCAATAGTGACTTCAAGGGGTAATTTCAAACGGAATTCCTTACTAAGAACTATAAGATAGAAGTTACCCGACTCACTTCCGAAAGGGGGATAATCTTTGTGCAAGAGAGATAGTAACTCTCCCAAGATACTTGTCATTTCATGCCCCCATTAGCATTTGGAGTCGACTAATACGACATTGAGAATCCATTGCATGAGACTCAGCAACCATATTTTGATTAGCTATTGGGTGTGTACTTGAGTCTGCAAGCAAAGGTTCTATCTCTCAGTCAACTTCCGTAAGGTTAGTGTGTTGTGCTTGAAGTCATTATACATCTTGCGTGTTTGTTGTGTTTTCATCCTTGAAACTAAAACTAAAATACTAAAACTAGAGAAAACAATAAAAAACATCAAAAAACTCAGTGATCAAAACTTTGTCCTTGTTAGACACTTGTCTTTGTCCAGTCCTCTATCATATGAGTCTACTATTTTTTCGTCTAGTTATATACCTATTGTCATAGAGTCTAAATTCATCCTATCAGTTTGTCATTTGGTCCTATTGGAATTATCATCTTGGTCCTTGAGAATTATCGTCTGGCCTTAGAAACACTATCGTACGAATAATCATTATCCTCATCAGATTGTCATTTGGGGAACATTAAACTATTGTACAAGTGTAGGCAGCAACTTATATGAGAAACTGCCTGTGTCGTCTGAAACTACCTAAATTGTCGTCTGGGTCAGAATACTCTGTCGTACGAATTTCTGAATTGTTCAGTCCAGAACTTGTCTGTATGCATACTTTTCCAGAACTTTCATACTTGCCTAATCAGTCTATAGTGAGCATATAACTGGTCTTTTTATCCCGAACATAAACAATCTTGATAGTGTACCCCTATTGTTGTGTTGCATGATTTTTTCAATCATCTTTCAGCTATTTCAATCAACTACTTATCAAACTTAATCAACCTAGGTTTCTTAGATTACATCTTATATAGGATAGATCATTCTTGAAACCAGACAAGGTCTTATTAACCTCACTCAATCACTATGTTAAAACATGTAACTAGATTTGATTTAATCTTGATATCTGCATCACATCTCGCCATAGGTCACGTCGGTTGTAAATGCATGTTTGAACTAGAAGCTCTTCTAAAAATTATAACAAAAGTAAGAATCCCATGGCTACCTTGGCCCAACAAATTCAAGATCTCAAGCATCAAATATATGACATTCAAGCCAACAAAAAGATTCAATGACCCCTCTTGAGATAAAATTTCATGATACTAAGAACACCAAACTTCAATAAATACTAAAACAATTATATAAGGTGGAACAAAAAGTAATTGAAAATCAAAAGCCAAATCTCATACAAGATCACAAGACATCTTCACCAAGACAAAAGGACATCTATCCCCTGGATAGACAGTTTACACCTTTTGGGCAATCTATTGAGTTGGCTTTGGAAGAGCTTCTTAAGCACAATCTTAACATATTGCCTAAAAATACCACATGGGGATGTGAATTTTTGAGTAATTATTGTGCATATGATAGGCATAACAAACATAATACTTCAATGTGCATGAAAATAAAACATAAAATTTAAGACCTCCTTGATTATGGTGTTATTAAAATTGAAGATCCTAATAATTCACCTAAGGAGAAACCAGATGTCATTACCAAGCATGATCAAAATTATGAATCTGTGTCTAGAAATGACCCACATAAAGCCTCCATCTCTTTCATGATACCTCCATCTCCTAAGGCTTCTCAATAAAAGTCCATACAATATCTCTCAAATAATGAATCTAATTATGAAACTTCTCATGTTGACCCTCAAGGGCTATCTCAAGGGCCATCCCATCCAATGGTTAAAAAAGATCCTATCTCCCTAGAATCCCATGAGGATCCCATTATGCCTTTATATTTCTTCCAAGATGACCCCCTTCCATCTCAAGAGCAAAGCATCCTTACTAAGAAAGATCATGATGGCTCTTCCACCTTTTCAAACGATCCTATTCAAAATGAAGAGTCAAACACCCTTCCTACTCTATCTAATTGTCCTCTTCCACGTCAAGATTAAAGTATACCTTCATGTCCTTGTCATAATCCTCCATGTTCACCTCAAGGATCCATTATACCTACAAATCCCTCTCATGATCCTACAAGTAAAAATATTTATAAATGCAAAGGGGTAGACCTTCACAAGCAAGAACCCCTCCATGTTAAAGAAACTATTAAGAGTCATGGTCTCGGTGACATTCCTCAAAATGTTAGTACCTTTACTAAACCAAAATCTAAGTACATGCCTTCCCCTTCATCTCTTCCATCCATTTTAGGGCCCTATATCCTCCATCCCTTGTGTAGGATCAACAAAGGCATACATCTTTGCATACCTTCCATCCATCTAGAAGGACACAAAGGCTCACTGAGCAAAAGAAAGCAAAATAAAAAGCTATATGGGTTCCTAAGGCACTTGTAGAAGCATTGCATTCCAAGAAACTGCAAAACCATGAAAAATTAAAAACCATGTGGATCCCTAAGCATCTCCTTGAAGCACAATAGTCTAAAGAAAAATCCAAATCAACAACCAAGATTGTTGTTCCTCCATCCAAATCTATTCCTCCATCACCTCCTTCATCCATTTTGGATCCTTAAGTCCCAAAATCCTTGGTTGTTCCTCCATCTAAATCTCAAATTTGAGATCCCCTTTTCCTCCATCAATCCACCATCCCTCAAGATGTGTGCCAATGGTGATCCCACAAACGTTTCCATTTGCTCATGCACCAAACTTTTAATATCCAATTCATTATCGAACACCTCTTTTTCATCTTCCATACCCCTTATCTAATCCTTTTCATAAGACTTTACCCTAGGTTCATCGCAAAATCCAAAAACTAAGGAAATAAACATTGGAGATACTAAACATGTATACTTAGCTGAGTCCTTATATCCTATGGGAAAATACATCTTTATCCAACTCTTCAAACAACCACCAATGAACCACCTACACAAAATTCCCTGACCCTATGAACAACATGCACCTTAAACGATACTATATCTAAGGTCTTGGTTAGTTTAGGTTTTTCTTTTTGCATTACATTGTATATAGTTTCCCTCCAAGCACATCACAAACATACATATAATTTCTGCATTAGCATTTAGCAGCATCAATAAAACAAGGCAACTGTCCAAGTTTATCATTTGTTTGCATTCAAGAGAAACAAGGGTCATCTCCTTTCTTAGATATTTGGATGTGAAGTCTTTGAGGTCCTAAGGTCATTCATTTTCAACATCACCCTTTGACAATGCTTTACTTATGGTTGGGTAGTAATTTCACTATTTGAGACTTGTTAACCCAAAATATATCAATTTCTATATCTTGAACACATTAAAAAAATCTCTAATTCATTTGAGACACCTAGTTGATCATATGAATCATGAAAAAATATAACATTCTACTTCAACACCATTGTAATTGTCACACCCAAGTAGGTTTCATTACTTACAAGTCAAGACAAGAAAAATAAAAAAAGACAAAGTGTTATGCCAAATTTTCATCTCAAGGCAAAAGAGAAATGATATATAACTAAAATATCATGCATGTGGATGCGAAAAAAAGCTTGACTATTCGAACATGCGAGTAACTCCATTAGGGCTATGAAATATTCAAGAAATTATAGTCTATAACCTCATCGGAGCTCTAAAAGCTTACTCGAAGCGAGGCTCTATTTGGGATGCTTTTGAAGTTAGAATAATACACATAGCTAGTCATATAGGATGCTAAGGATCTTTAGTGAACACGAGCAGAAATTAACTCATTTGCACTCACATGGGAAAAACAAGATCAAAGTTTCAGGAATCAATGAGGAATTTTTATACGTCTCCATTTGTAAATCCTAGTCACTAAGTGTTAATTTGGATGTTCCAAGGGACCTTAAGGATCTATTGACCACTTATCTATGAAATTTTTTGTACCTCCAATTCAATTGGTGTATTAAAAAGTACTAAAAAAACACGATCATCCTTGTTCAAATAGGAAATGCATCTCCATCATGCATATTGCATTAATATAGGTCATATAAAAAATTCATTGTCTCCACATACATTTTTCAGATCATTATGTCATATAGGTTTGTATACTGGGGGCATAGCTGAAAAAAAATCTTAAAAATCATAAAATATCCTAAAAAATAATCCTAAAAGTAAAACTCTCACAAAATCAAAAACTGAAAAATCAAAGAAAGAAAGCATAGACCATCCATCAAACCAAAACAACAATAGAAAAACTCTCAAAGTCTGCAATCAAACTTATCACATGTCTTGTTAATCAATCACTCACTCTATCAAACATCAACATGTCTTATACAAGGAAAGGTACACTCAAAACCAAACAGATCGGTCTTATATGAGGTACTTACTCTTTGAAACCAGACATTCCTATCAATGATCACACAAAAAAAAACAATGACATAGATCAGTATGGTTGCTAGATTTCATCTAGGTTAGTCTAATCTCTTGTACTGAAGTTCTACATCTTTTCTTTAGCTTGCACAGATCCTTTAGTCACTTTTGTGACATCCAGGTTCTTTTGGAACCCTCATGGCTTGAAACCGATCAATGTCCTAGTCTTAGGGTAATCAACTGATCAATCTAAATTTCCTAAGTAGTTTAACCAAGTCATATTTATGTTGGTAGTACCAATTCATTCAATCTAAGTCAGTCACCTATCTCCACACTAACGATGAGTTTTATCACTAAATAAACAAGTAAAACAGGACTACTGAAAACAATCATCAAACTGTTTGAGATATGATTGACATTTTCTCTGTGTGTTGTCTTTTAAATTGTTTTTTGATTATTATTCCCTCTGAGTAACTCGAGGAATTCTATCTTGACTAAGAGGAGCAAGGATTGGGGGCATAATACTTTTTCTTTGTTTTTTGCTTGTAAGAGTGATTCAGATGGTTTGGAAACATCTAATAAGACAGGTGTTTGTGATAAGTGCCTTCACATCAAGGTGAAATTGCCACACATACCTCAACTCCACTTATTTATATGCTACAGGGAGGTTGGAGTCATTTCTTTATCTGTTTTGAGGGAATTTATTTAATGTGCAATCTAGATGCATGCGTAATATGTCCAAGGATATGAACATAAAAGGGTCATTACAAACAAGATAATCAATAGTTGCATATAAAAAGGAAGGAACTTTGTTTTGCCAGTTGTGTTTGTAAAAGGCTCAATGATGATAATTAAGCATACCAAATCCAGTGACTAGGTTTAAGTTGCATTCATTCTAAATTTTATGAATTTCAAGTGATTTCGACTTGATAACAATGATCTCTTTATCTTTTTAATGAGAGTCTAAAGCAATCGTCATTTCTCAGCCAAGTGGTACCCTTTTCATCATCGTTTCTTCGATCGAGTACTTGTGTATTGAGATGTTAGTTGCATACATGATCATCTTATATGGATTCATACATTTCATTATATATTTATTTGCATTCATATTATTACATGGAAAATAAACATTTGCATTACTAGTTACTCATTTTCATCATTTATTTGCATATGAAAAAGAAAAAAAAAAAACAACCATATTCATCTCCATTACATACATCCATACTGAAAAGATATGCATACATATAAAATAAAGCATATAGAAAGACATCTCATTATCAATCAACACAAGTATGATGAAATTAAATCAAGATCTTGTATATCTCATCATAATCTCAGTGTCTAAGAGTATAGATGATATCAATTGTGATATACAATGTCTCATCAAAGCAAGAATCCTTTAAGCTACAAAAATCAGGTATACAACAAAATCTAGGAGGAATACAAATCTAGCTCTTTGTCTCTCTCTCATTGTCGGGTGGAGGAGGTGATGCCTATTGACCATCATCCTATCTGGGTTCCCTAGCTCCCTCAGATCGAGCCATATACTAAGAATATGACACAATATGTTGCGCTACTGGGACTGCTACGCTATAAGATGCAATGTAATAAGTTGCCCGACTCGTCTGATGCAAAACCTCTCGCTGAAGAGCATCTCACTCTTCTCTCATCTCTGTGATCTATTCATTGCACTCAACTCTGATCTCAATGATCTGTCAATCTTGCTTCGCTAGCTACATCTATGCCATTGTCAACTGTGACTACAAACCTGCCACTCTCACCCTCAAAGACCAAACCATGTCTCTCCCCACCTCCTCCTCTCCACCTCCCTACTCATCCCTCTACTATATCACCTGTCAAGGAGCCTCTCTCTCCTCCTCACCTCCAACCTCTACTACCTTAGTCTCGCCAGCCTCACCCCCAATAGCTCCAAAGGATCCATCCTCCCCTCTTCATTGTTGTTGACCTCCCGCTGGTGCCTTGCTGCTACTAGCACCAAGATCACCTCATGCCCACCTAGGTAGATCTTATCTCCATCCCTATACCTTCCATGGTCCCTGTACCTATGCTGGTGCATCATTCTCAACCTCATCTATAAGAGGTGCATGCTCTCCAGGATCTATAAATTGAGGGAATGGATTTCTCTGAAACCAATCTCTATATTGGGGAAATACCCCCGCGTCTGCCATATCCTCCAGGTACTCTCATCTCTATAGCTATAAACCCACTAACTCTTGCATGGTAAAGGCATATGAGAGTCTAGGTGACCATCCTCATCTCTCCTCATCCCCAAATCTAGCATACGTTGTAAACTCCTAGGAAATACTTTGTGGTCTCTCATACTCCCTCAAAACCCTAGACACTACAAACTGCACAATAATAGTCATCAATCTGTCGATGAGAGGTCTATTCATAAACATATCTCTCCATTGTACCCTCTAATCATCCCACAACTCTAAACCCCTATATGGTCTCCATACTATAGTGATCAAGTCATCTAACTACCTCCTCAAAAAATCAGTCTTTCCTAGGTAGGGTTGTATGATATAACCTATATACCGGCATATGATAAGTTGATGTGCCTCCCTCAAATCATCCATAATAGGTCTGCAAATTGAAATATGCTCCCATGCCCAAATCAGCAAAACTATGACACCTGTTGCCATGCTCTTCCCCTCTCGATAGGTGATCTCATGCATCTCATGGTACATATGTACGAGTAAGCATGAACCCCAACCTAATCTAACTAGATGAGTGAGCAATCTCTCTATAATTCTACCCATCCACATAAGAATCCATGTTGTCCTCTGTCAAGCATCACAAAACAACCAATTACGCCAGCCAAAATGCAAGCAAGAGGGTACTCTGCACCATACCTACTCAACAAATCATCCCAACTAATAGCATGATCAAGGATAGTATCATCATGGAAAATATGTCTAAGAGCCTTAATGCGCAGTCGTGGAGTCAAAATGTAATCTACATTATCTCCAGTGAAAGGAATCCTCAATATCTTGTAAATATCCCTAGGAGTGATCGACATCTCTCCAACCGGCAAATGAAAAGTGTTATGCTCAGAATGGAAACGATCAACCAATAAGGTCAACAAACCATGATTAACATGGATATCCGACATCTACAACAAATATCTGAATCCACACAACCCAATGTGACCTTTGTGTGTGTCTGATAAATCACACACTAATCTCATAGTTGGTGGATATGTACAACAAAAATGAATATCAGGCACTGAATCTGCAAAATCAAACATAAAAATAATCATTACGTGATCAAATTTATGCTAAGAATGTGTTAAACATGCTAAATAATCCAAATTTACAACATTGAAAATAAAAAATTATTGTTTGGAACATAAAAAATACTTGTTGTTTTCCATACGAGTTACCACAGTCAAGCAGCAAATCGTATGACAAAACACTATGAGTTGCATGAGTAAACACTATTATATGACAAATAGTAAGATGTCACACGATTAAATGGTCTTTGAAGAACACTCTTGTATGATAAAAGGGTAGACACCAGATGACAAACCCTATATGACCATACGAAAAAACAAATATTTTTGGATACTCGTACGAGAAACAGTAATGAATCGCATGATAAAATGACACATTCTATTTTCACACGAAATTAAAAATGTGAAATTCAACAAAAAATAAAAAAATGAGAAATGCAGAAGGCTTGTGATCGATCACTTACTATTGGGGGATAGTTTCGAGGTTGATTATGTCAAACCTGACCCTCGAATCAATGCTTCTGAATAGGAATTGCCATTTTTCTTCACAAGAGGTTTTTCAAATTTTTAAACTTTGAGAGCTAAAATGAATTGACAATGACACATTGAACCCCTTATATAGCCCAAACCCTAATTTTCAAACTTGCTCTAATGGACAAAAAATTTATACCCTTGCCTAAATCGATTGTCCTGAGTCCATTTTTGGGATCGAAATCAAAATACGACGTCAATTTTCTTTTCAAAATTTCACAACGTTGACCACTTGGTATTTTCGTCTTCCAATCGCTTTTTTTGAATCATTTTGCGCTCAAATCAATTATGATTTTAAATCTTCAACAACAATCATTGTGCTCAAATTATCATTGCTAAATCTTTTTATCTTTTTAAAATTGCCTAAAATAGTTGTACCCTCACTATCTTTCGATTTCTCTCCCGAGGGGGCATACTCATTACATCTTTTCAGTGATTATCATTATTTCAAAAGTCAAGAAATTTATCAAATCTTCATTTGAAGTCGAGCAGAAATTTTTTTAGTCAAAGAAAATTAACTAAACCTTGTTACTAGGGGCATCTTAACTAAATCACATTATATTAAGTTAAGATTATTCGATGTCAAATAAAGCAATCTCTAGGGGCATAACAATTTTTGTCCTTATCTGAATCAATCTTCAAATCGATGTTCAGTTTCATCACATCAAATCAAGCTAGACATTAGTTCTTGTTCAATCAAGTTTAGAATCAGTTTTATCTCTTGCTCAATCGGTTCTTGTTCAATCAAGTTCAGAATCGGTTTTATCACTTCTCTTAGTCAGTTCTTCTTCAATCAAGTTTGAAATCATTTTTGTCTCTTTGCTCAATCCATTTCAATCAAGTTCTAGATCGATGCTCATTTCTTGATCCATCAAGTTCAAGAACGGTATCTTGATCTTTATCAATTCTTGTTCAATCAAGTTCAGGATCGATATCGCTTTAATCAAATCAGTTCAGTTTCACCGCTTCAAATTAAGCTGAACATCTTGCTCTTCATCAGTTTGTGATCCATCAAGTTCAGAATTGATATCTATTTGACATCAACTATTCTTTGAACCAATGTGTTGCTCGCACATTAAATCAAAGAGGGGCAAATGTAATACCTTAAAAATGGTCACCTAAACCATGGGCCCCTAATCTTGACAACATCACCAAGGTCCTAACCAAAGGCAATTAAATCAACCTTGAGTGCCTAATTCATTAGTTTTTCAATCATTAATGTTACATGACAAATTAATCACTCTATATTAATTAAATATTCATTTAATTAATTAAATCATTCCAAGTAAATCATTTTGATCAATTATTCTATTTATTTAATTAAATATCCTAGCATATTTAATTAATAAATCAATTTGCCATTTAAATCACAAACAAAGGAATTAATTTAAAGAAAAAAGAGGAATTAATTTACAAAAAGAGATTAATCACAGAAAAGGAATTAATCTACAAAAGAAAGAGTTAAATTGAAAACAAAAGAAAATAATTAAATTGAGAGAAGAAATCAAACTTAAGATATTTCTTTTTTTAAAATTGGAATAACTTGAGAAATTTCAGAAAAGCAATTAAATTGAATTAATCATTTTCTCTAAAATTAAAACTCAAAGCTTTTCTTGAGGAAAGAGGTTCAATTGCATTGAAAAGGCTTTTTCTAAATAAAAATCTTGAGAAAATTAAAGAAATGTGCATGGAATCAAGTAATTTTATCTCCAATACAAACTCAGACTTATAATTTGAATGCATTCAATCAGGCTATAAGTGGAATCTATCTCAAGATTAACTTAATCTGATCTCTCAATTATTTCAATTAACCTGGATTGTGCTTTTTCTTGAGGAATCTCAACCGCTCATTGTTAATCGATCTTGACCGTTGGTCTCTCTTTTGAGTCTCTATAAATTCAGCCTTCATCTCTCATTCAAGACACCTTGGAGATTTATTGTTATTATGCATTTTTTGCTCTAGAGTCATTAAAAATATTATGCTTTGAGATTATTACATCTTAGTTTATCTTTTTGCATACTTAGTTTAATCATGATTTCTTGAATTCATCTAGCTTAATATTCATTCATTTAGCTTAATATTCATTCATCTAGCTTAATCTTGCATCCATTTAGCTTAAGTCTTGTGCTCATATAGATTAAATCCTTCATCTTGGTGTAGTGTAGTGACTGGTATTTCTTAGACAAATCTAAGATCAAGTCTATACTTGCATCTCTTAGAAGGCAATAGGTCGATTTGTTATGATTTTTATATTCATAATTATATATGTCTAACCATGCATGCAATGATTTATTGAAGTGTTGTGTCTTACATCTTGCAGATTTTATCCACTTTTCACAAACACAACTGGTAATGGATTAACTTGGTGAGATGAACTGTGCAGCTAACAGAAAACCTGGTAGGACTTTAACTGGTAAACATGAAACGGTGTTATACTTAAGCAACTGATTCTGAATATTGATGAGGAATTAGGTGTTGTGGTTTGAAAAATGTGTTTATATCATTGTAATGAGTCTATGACCAGAACCACATTATGTTTTGATAATTGGAAGTCATGTTTGTGATTTATTGTTGTATTTTTAGTAGGGTTTTAGCAGGGTTTTAGAACTGGTAGCAAGATCTCTTAACCGATGATGCTTTATGGTTTGGCGGTGAATTTTATTATGTTCATAACTTGATGGTGACATGTCACAACCCGTGTGAGAAATTAAAATACTCTTTTGATGCGATTAAGAATTAAATTTCTTGGGAAACAACGAAAATCATAGAATAACATTTTAAGGGTTTGACTGCTTATCATATCGATGTGCGGTGTCATGTTATGATTATTCAATAGTTGAAATTGTCTTGATATTTGTTGTGATAATCTGTATGATGATTTGTAATTATCTATGATGATCTATGATGTAAATTCATTTCAATCTTGATGTATCTAGGATTTTGTAACCGGCAAAGACGTAAAGTGTATTTAGGTCAGTTTTGATGAAGCTTATTGTGTCGATAATCTGAGAAAGAGTGTGTAGCCAAACTAGAGGTGTGTGTTTGCAAGAGTGAAGTAGATTGGAGCTGAAGTGGATGTAAACAAGAAAGAAGGAAGTGCTATTTATAGATCGTCCATCTATTGTTCCCTAACAGTTGCAGCAAGTTCAAAATCCCTTAACCAGGTAGTTCCTAACAGGCCTTGTTCATGTAAATATCTTAACCAGGTAGCTCAATAACTTGAGTTTAAATCATCTTGCATGGTTTCTTCTAACAAGGCAAATCTCCTAATAGAGATCATAATGTAAATCCCTTGTCTGGATGACTCTTAATAGGGTCTTCTCCTAACTAAGCATCATTGTAATCTCCTAACCGTGCTAGGCTCCTAACAGGGCACATTCTGAAAGAGTGCATTATCTTATGGGTACCAATTCCTATCGTGGTTTTTCCCATTTGGGTTTCCACGTGAAAACTTTGGTTTTCATATGGTGAGTGATTTTTGTTTGTATTAAGTTGATATCTTTCTATTGCATGCATGATATAGAACACTTAAATGAGCAGTTTGGTAAAT
Source organism: Cryptomeria japonica (assembly GCF_030272615.1). Classification (NCBI taxonomy): domain Eukaryota; kingdom Viridiplantae; phylum Streptophyta; class Pinopsida; order Cupressales; family Cupressaceae; genus Cryptomeria; species Cryptomeria japonica. Next base: position 344,031,098 of record NC_081412.1, on the reverse strand, counting down.
TTACTAAGGACAACTACACAATATGTAAAGATAGAATTACAATTTAAATCAAAGGTATGGGTTCTCAGTTTTTGCAACATGTTACTACTAAATATGTACCCCCTACTAGTCTTCTAACTCCAGATCAACTTAAGGAGCAGGAGGAAAACATTCAAGCATTGGAAGCCATTGTAAGTGCACTGTCTGATACTGAATACATTAATGTACATGGATTAGAAACTAAATTTAAAGTTTGGGAGAAATTAGAACTAATCTATGGTGGTGATAAACATGTTCAAAAAGCTAAGGAAGAGAGTCTTAGAGGTAAATTTGATTATATGAGGATGGTAGAAGGTGAAAATATAGCTCCGTATGGACAAAGGATCAAAGAGGTTGTCGGTGGTATTAAAAGTGTTGGAGGAAAGATTGAAGATGACACTGTTGTGAGTAAGACACTTAGAACTCTTTTACCTACCTATGCAATTAGAGTTTCTGTTATTCAAGAGTTAAGGTTAGTGATTAGTGATAAGGTCAATGTTGATTCACTTATTGGTAAACTCACTACATTTGAATTGAATGGTTTTGATAATAGTGTTTCTAAGTCATCTGAATCAACTTTTAAGGCATCTGTAACCGGTACACCTGTGAGAAAAGGAAAATATGTATGTCACAGTTATGATTGCAGATCAATTCATGGTGGTAGCAGGGCAGATGTGGATGATGAAGACAACTTGATGGAGTTTCAAGCTCTTCTAGCTAAGAGACTTCCAAGAGGCACTAGTAAATATAAAAGTAAACTACCTCTTAAGTGTTTCTCTTGCAATAAGATTGGACTTATAGCTGCAAACTATCCTAACGGTGATAGAAAGGAGAAGTCTAGGAAATATAAAGGAAAATGGAAGAAATAATGCTATGTTGCATTTGATGAAGGATTTGTTGGCATTGTGTTGTCATTGATATCAACCGGTATAGGATGGCAACCGGTTGGGTAGATTCATGAGAAATGTTGTTATTGACACATACAAGATGTGATGTCTTTGATGTCACCTAGCCTAGTAGGTCACTGGTACACAAGTTAGTGTTGGATTGTGTTGAAGACATAAGGACTAAATACCGATATGGTATAACAATCGGTAAGTGATATATTGGTAGTGCATTGTTTCCAACCAATAAGAGAGAAAAATGTTGGGTTGTTGATTGTGATGAAGAGGCAAAATGTTACAAAAATAACATCAACATCGGAGGTGAAGCATGTGCATGCCACCGGTATGTTATTGGATGTCAATCTGCAAGACTCCCATTGGATTAAGAGAAGCCTAATAGAGAGTGTGCTCAACCAGATCACTTGTGCCTATTTGAAGATATGCTTCTCAAATAGGGAAGCCACTTTGGTGTGATGCAAGATGCAGATAATAAGGATCCACTCCCACCAGTAAGTGGAGCTTAACTCCTATTATGCATAAAATGCATCATATTTATCTGAGATAAGATAGAAGAGTAGAAGGCAGGTGATTGAAGGCTCACACTGGATCAACTTGTGAAACACTAAGTTTCCTTAGGTGCATGAGATCAGAGATATGCATTGGATCAGCTAGGTAGGATTGATGAGTTGTCACTACAAAGAAGGAAGGATAGGTTTGTCACTTTGAAAACTAGCTGATAGGATAACTGATAAAATGATGAAGAAGGCAGGTTGAGCAGTTGCAGATAGAGAGTGCAACTGGATTGAAGATAGAGTTTGTTGGAGGTTGATGACATGGTGTCATCAAGATGGCTATTGGTAAGTAAGTCTACCGGTAAAGATAAAAAAGTACAGATGTAGAAGGCTCCCATCTATTAAAGATGTGCATGAGGTAGTTTGGCATGTGTGCTGACCGGTTTAGGTGTACCACCAAAAGAGAAGAAAAGTGCAAGGCTGATGTTAGACTAGTTACGATATATCCGATAGGCTCTGTGAACCGGTAGATGAACCCGGTTGTGTGGTTGGTTAGTGATCTTGTCTGGACCGACATAGAAGACCTAGCAAAGGTGGATGCTGACAAAGGGTCCACATGGAGTTGAAGTGGCACGCATGCATAGGTCAGTGTGGTGTGTCGGTGAGGTTGTTGGTGACTGGTCTAGCATTTAATGGTGACTATGAAGCTCAAGGAATGAAGATAGAGGATTGAAGGTGAGACTGATCAGAGGACAGAGATCTGATTTGATGAATTTATGATCAAGGTCGAGTGTCTAGGTGTTGACCAGGGTAGGTGAATCTATCTGTGTGATCACTTCAAAGGTGTTTGACAAGTGTAGACTGAATAAGGTGTCGGGTTTTCCAAATAGGTAAAACATATTCTAAATGCAGTAGGATTGGTGGAGTTTAATTGATCCATTGCAAGTGGTCAATCTTTGGATGGAGATCTGACTGGATTTGGTCTGCCTTAGGGTCGATGAAGAAACCCTAGCGAGTCAGAAGTTTGAATGTCAGTCATGGTGGGAAAACTCAAGTATAAATATCTTGACTCATGATAGAAAGAGATTGATGATGTTGTAGGTCGCGTGATGAAGGATAGAGAGTGAAAGAGAAGCAAAGAGTTAACCAGTTAGAGAGTTCATTGAATATCACGATGACTATGTTCTCAAGAGAGAACTAGTGAGAAGAGTGCAACCAGTGAGGGTAAAGAAACTAACAGACTGTCACTGAGCCTAACAGTGGTGTGAACTTGTGAGCAAGTGAAGTAATCGACAAAGGAACTAGAGAAGAGTGATCCTATACAGAAGAAACAAAGAAGATCAAAGTAGAGGTTAAACTGGCAAGTGAAGAAACCGACAAGATGTGAACCGATAGTAAGTAGAGAGAAGTGTACTGACAGAGAAGAAGCAGAGGCTAAATCGGTAAGGTTGTAACAAAGAAGAAAGATTGCAGAGGTTACTGAACTCATTTGTAACCAAGAGATTACTTTGGTATTTATTATATGATATTATAATTACTAAGTTGGAGATCAGTGCAGGGGTTTGTGCTCCTTGGGTTGGTGCCCTAAATAAAGAGTGGTGCTCCTTGGGTTGGTGCCCTAAATGTTGTAACTGAGGTTTTCATTGTGAGGCTAGATTGGAGAAGTAGTCTCCAACAACACTTCTCACTGAGATTTTTCCCATCTTGGGTTTTCCTTGTACATCTGGTGTTATGACATGTCACTTTTATGTGTGGATGCATTTGTGTCAGCTTCCTATCTAATCGGTATGTGTGCTTTATGTTAGATCTGTTAATAGATATATAAACATAGGATAGAAAAGGGTAAAGTTTGGAAACCATTTATTTACCCCCCCCTCTCAGTGGCATCTTATGTTCAATAATTAGTATCAGAGCCTAGGTTCTCGGTTGATAAGCTTTCTCTAGCTTGGGTAGATTCTAGTATTTGAACATAATGGTTTGTTTAGTGTCAATCCCTACTCCTATTTTTGATGGTTCAAATTATTCTATTTGGAGTTGTAGGATGGAAGTCTACCTATCCTCCTTAGGGTTTGATGTGTGGATGTTGGTTGTTAATGGCTGCCCTAGTAAATCAATTCTCCCACCAATTCAGATGCAGAAAGAAGAAATCGATGTAATGATATAGCAATGAAGTATATACTCTATGGGTTATCAAATGATGTTTCCTCATAGGTGGACAGATGCAAATTGGTAAAGAGTTAGTGGGATAGATTGAATAAGCTCTATGGAAATAAGCCTACCATTGCATAACTGGTTTGTGAAGACAAGATGATAAATGCAACTCATGTGTTTGCAGATGATGAAGTCAGATCTATTAGCAGCAACATCAATGATGAATAAGGAACCCACCACTTCATGGCTCAAGAATCAGAAGATGAGAGGCACACATCTGAGCATGATCATGCAGATCATTCCTTCTAGTGAGATGTGTTTGGCAGTGATAGTGAAGGTGAAGAAGAATAATATGAAGCAGAAGTTGATCTTGAAGGTGAACTTGTAAGTGCACTTGAAGAACTTAGTAGAGTGAGGAATGAATACAAGTTATTCAAGAATGTTGCAGTTGTAGAACAAAACCGGTTGATCAAGCCTTCAAGAATCTAAGAAATGTATCTCAGAGTTGAAGTCTCAACAAGAAGACACCAAGGATTTTTGGTGTAATGATCTAGAATCTGAACTTGAGGCCAAAGATAAAGATTATCAAAAGCTAGAAGGAGATATGGAGAATCTTCGAAAAGACTTTGAGAAGTGTCAGGATGAGCTCAAGTTGAGAATCCGGTTTGATGGTAGCAGTGATGCCTTGGACAAAATGTTGAAGGAGAAAAAACATTCCAAGGATATCAGAGGACTAGGAAGTGGTCCTGGTGAATGCTCCACCAGCAAGAATGTCCCCCACAATGACATTTTGTTTGTCTCCTCAAATGGAGATAACAAAGGGACAAACCTTCAATATCTGGAACTCTCCCCAGAAGAAGGTTGATCTAATCACAACCAATGAGGATATGAAGCTAAGGATGAAGATCAATGTTGCAAGAAGGAGAAACAATGCGGATCCTAATGGTAAAGGAAAGATGGGAGAAGACAGCTTCACCGAAAGCAAGAACAAAAGAAGGAAACATAGAAGACCCCCTACTAGTACAAGACAAGGAAATGCTACTGCCCACCAAACAAAGAAAGTGTAGGAAAAGAAGACATCAGATGGAAGAGTTGTAGAAAGTGGACAACCCAGGATCCACTCCTGGAGAAGCATAAATGGAGACACCAAACTAATAAGATCACCTCATGTTTGGCAAAATAAATTTTTAAGTAATAAGTCCTCCTTCTTTGGTTACTTCTTTGCATGTAATGGATATGGATATGGCCATAGAGTAGAAGAATGTAGAAAGGGATCGAGGAGAAACAATATAGGTTGCCATAGATATCCTGCATATGGGCTCAAAGTTTCAAAGAGTAGAAACATGCATATCACCTCTCCTAGTTATGCAAATGCTTTATATTATCAAGGAAATATTTTTGGCCATAGAAGTCATGAATGCAGGAAGAAGAATTCTCATTTCTATGGCAGACTGTGGAATAATCATGCTCAGTGTGGAAGTAGTTACAAGGTATATCAGCAACAAAGACCTAAAGGGTATAAGAGGAGAAGTGTTCTTATGCAATCAAGGAATTTGTTGGTTCCTAAAATTGATGATGGTTTTACACTGCTACATGGAAGAGATCAAGCTGATTTCCTCAAAATATCTATGGATAGCCACCTCCAACTATCAATATCTATCAGGCTTGGACCAACAATAACAAGGACAGAAAGTCCTTCTGCACTTTAGGCTCTACAAAACCAAGGAGGGTGATCCCTTCAGTAAGATCTCATGCTCTCTGCAATGATACTCATGAACATACTGAAACAAAGTAGATCATCTCATAATAAGACTCAACAGAAAGGGAGAATGCTCAAGGATGGAAAATCCTTCAGTGATCCTCAACCTTAAGTTGAAGTATGAGAGAGGGTGGGATGACTTTCAGAAAATACATAAAACTTAGCAAATGATATTATGATATTTATAAGATTCATTCTGAGAAATCATAAAAAATGGAAGCTGACAACCTAATGACATTTGCTAGCAAATACTAGTGCCTTATTCATTTGGGTTACAGAGTCTATGAAAAGTGTTACTGAAAATCTGATAAAATTTTATCTAACAACTGGTCTAGCCTGAAACAATACTACCTTACAATACTACTCTTCTTATAATCCTTCATCTGAACTACTTATCAAATCCTATGGCAAGCCTTATTTTCTCTACAATCTCATTCAAGCATTTTAATTAACCCCTTAGACTAAAGCATTGAATGGAAGAATACATACATCATAACAATGCAACAAACAAATGAAACCCTTGATCCCATTTGCTTGAAAGAAAATAAAATCGCACATAGGAGAGTAAAGATTAGGAAAATATATTTGCATTAATATCATGAGCTATATTTTATTAGATGATAGCCAACAAATTCAAATACAAAATAACCCACTTGAAAAAGGGAACCTACAACTATTCTATTACTTTTTGCTCTGCAAAATAACATTATAGTCCCTGCTATTTCCTATGACTCTCTAGAACTACCTAGAACCTAACCCTACAAAATAGATCTATTTTAGAGAGATCTTTCTTAAAAATTTTGGACCCTAACTAATGGCCTTGAAATCCCTTTTATAGAAGACAAGGGAGCAACAAGATTTAGGCCAAAATACACTTGTTAACAATAGATTCATTCTTTGATAATTAGCCCTAAAAGGCCGTATACAATTCTGTTTCAAAAATCTTCACATGTCCATGCACTGGCACATCTAAATCATCGTTCTTTAACCAAAAACTGGTAGGAGCAAAACTATTTGATTCATCTCATTATCACACTGACACCTTCGGATGGAGTGTGACATGTTGCATTTTGTCCTATGGATCATTTCCCTTCCTTAGAAAGGAAATGGGATCCCGACAAGAGGTAAAGTCGCCCTAGAGATAGAGGAGGAGCTCAACCTTCATGCCTAGGATCCGAGGCAATGGGAGGGGAGTTAGAGGGTAAACATAATATTCTAGGGAGGGGTCACAACTACATGGATGGATTTTTTTCACTCCCTACCCAGACATGTTGCTTTTTCATTCCTCTACGGGCTCTCTCTCAGAACCCCCTGCCACCCAGTGATGAAGTAGACACAGAGGTTGTGCCATGTGTGGCCTTTATTCACAAGAAAAGGCTTTCATGCCCCCTCTAGCAATCCTCCCCACTTTCACATTCCATTTGGAAATAGACATACTCACACATGAGAGACAAAATCTATCTAGTATAACAGAGTATATTGCAACTCCATCTACAAGCTTGCTCAAACATCATTTCCTCTACAAAAGGAAAAACTGCATTTAGAAAATCGAAAGGCTTCATACTCTTCTACCAATTTGATAACCACCATTTTGTATTTATAGTTGAATAGTACTTCATCAAGTAGTTCCTATTCTTGAAACATCATCACTTTGGTGTTCTCAATTTACTCTGTCAACTATGGAGATTAGAATTCTTGCATATCACATCTACTGCATTCTCTTGTCAAGGTCCATCTGATGCAAGTGATTTTATCTTGATATTATTCCTTTCTCATATGTACATTCTTGTGCTTTAGGATCTCTGCCAATAGTCAAATCTCTGAATTCATCAGAGAACTCATGATCCATCATACTTGAACTAGAAGCTTATCCAAATCCTCTCACATCTCTGGGCTATCATCTTTAACTGTCTAATCAATCCTGAATTGACAAGTCCGAATCCCATTCATTATGCCCTTTCCCACGAGCTATGACTGGTACCTCCAAAATCCCTCCAAACTTCTCATTTGAAACTCATCCATAGACCTCATCCAACTTGGAAAATCTAACAGTCATTTCTTGCCGACTTAGCACTTTGACTTTCCATATGTATTCGTGGACCTACAAAATCCTGACTGAATAGTGCCATATCGTCCATCGGCCAAACTCCATTAGAAACCTCTTCATAAGTCTTCCTAATCAGCCTGGGACACATGGCATCGTCTCATGATGCTGCAGTCTATAATCTCCCTACAACTTCCATCACGGGAATACGAGTGTCGTCTGATTTGTTCAATCTTTACCGCTTTGCATACTGCTCGTTAACTCTCCCGAGACTTAAAATTCGAGCACCTTTTACCTTAGGATAAAACATCTCTATTCATTATGAGTACATGCGAATTGATGGGACTGTCAGTAGATCAACCTTTACAGCTTGTGAACTAGTATCACAATGCTTTCGACCGATCACACTACTAACCCTACCAGTTTCCGCTGATAACAAGCGACACAATCTCGCAATGCTACGGTCATTAAAATCCTCACATCTTTGATCACAAGGAAGCACTAGCCGTTAGATCCATCCTGTCTTTAACAAATGGTCAGAGTACTCAGGGTTCTTCAGACTTAGGAAAATACAAGCGCAGGCTTAAATATTTTAAAAGGAGACCGATAATAAGAATGTTATACGCATGACTTATGGAAATTATTATTTCACAAACCTATTGATCATCACTTTTCTTAGGGAATAAGATGGCCCTGCTCATGGAAAGGGTACCCATGACTTTAAGTGGAAAAAAGTAACAACAAAATATATCATTTATATGGTTTTCTTCACAAAAAGTAAGAAGTTTTGATAAACCCTAAACCCTAGACATTTGATCGTTCACAAAGGATATAAGTAAAACTTGAAAATCAATGTTTTGAGCTCAAAAATTAAAAATTTCATACAAACAATTTTCAGAGCTATTAGAATCCATGGAGACCGGTAGCTAGATATAATGGCTTAATGAGAAAAGGAGGAGAAAACCAGCATATCAGAAGGTCCCCCAATCATTTGATTGGCATGAATGTTGTTTGCTTCTACAAAAATGCTTCTGGTCATCATGCAAAATCTTGTAGAGAAATGATCAATCAGAAAAATAAGGAAAGACTTGCTCCCAAGATTGAAAATGAGAAGAAAAATAAAGCTAAGCAGGTATGGAGGAAGAAGCAATAAGAAGAAACCTTGGACTGACATTGTTCATTCAATGCACAAGTGATATCTCCTACGGCTTAAAGGAGATGTAGGAGCTTAGGGGCAGTAGTACATTGACCATATTATTCACTCCCTTAGTGGTAGAGGACAAATGGAAGAGCAAGATATTGTCGGTATGAAGGAAGGAAATGAGATGGTAAGTTTGTGTAGTGGCTTCCTCGGCTACACACCTACATATCAGAGATGGTTTACTACTGTATGTGTAAATAGATAGCTAATTAACAATTGGATTCAGATGCAAATTGACACAAGAAGACATAAGTTAGAGGAAGGTGCTTTGGTAGAGATGATGGACCGGTGCAGGTAACCGGTATGTGCAATATGTTACCGATATGTTCAGTATGTTATGCGTATGTTTCCTAACCAGTATTTGTAGGTTATGTAAGAAAATGAAGTCCAGGATCATTACATTAACCCTTGTAGCATGGATTGAGGTGTTTATGTCTCAGGTGGTATTGGAAAAGACCTAAATGACATACGTTGGCCCTATTATTGATCTTGTATACATGCATCTTTTTGGGCTAACCGGTTTGATATATGGCATGATAGTGATATTATATGGCATTGTGTATATCTAGGATCATGACATATGCTATGGTGGAAATTGTGGAGCTGATAGATCATTATATTGATCACATATGCATAGCTCAACTGGTATAAGGGGTAGGTTGGCTCTGGTTTAAAACCTAACAGGCAAATGAACACCTGAGATTTATGACTCGAGGGGAGTTGACAACCATGTATTTCTGATTTGTATCAGACTTGATAGACACATAGGGAGTGAAAGTGTCTATGGTTGTACCGGTATGATAATGTCTTTGAAATTGTTAGGAGTTGTGAGATATTTCAATGTCTATCCAACTGAAATCACAACTGGACCACCGGGAGAGTTGCCTGCAAAGAAGAAAAAGCTACCTGCATAAGAGAACATGCATTTAGTATCAGAAGAGACTATTGGTATCAACAATTTGGGGTTAGAATGGTTTTTGCATATCAAGGGGAGATGATGCATTCTGACCAGTGGGTATGTTGTATTCACTGACACATGCACCTTCAATTGGTTTTAGACTTGTATATGCATATGTTTTCGATCTGCATATACACTTGGTTGTTAAGAAAATTGGTGCCAGTTGATGGTTGAGCCCTCCATCTCAAGTGTTGTGATTTGAGAGGATGTAAAGTATGAAGGTAAAAGGAGGAGAAGTATCTGGTAAAGAAAAAGGGAGATAGAAAATTGTGTTAGTGCCTAGTAGACACAAGGAGGAGACAAACCCTGTCAGTGCCTTTTGCCATTGTTGTCAAAGGGGGAGAGAGATTCTATAGTATGCCGCATACTACATGTGTGATAATCCATGGAACACACAAAGGGGGAGATTGATTCTATAGTATGTTGAATACTACATGTGTTGACATCAATGCCAAAGGGGGAAATTGTTTGTATTGTGTTGTCATTGATATCAAGCAGTATAGGATGGCAACCCATATGGGAGATTGATGAGCAATGTTGTCATTAACACATACAGGATGTGATGTGTTTGATGTCACCTAGCCTAGTAGGTCAGCGATACACAAGTTAGTGTTAGCTTGTGTTGAAGACATAATAACTAAAGACCAGTATAGTATAATAACCGGTAAGTGATATATTGGCACTGCATTGTTGCCAACCAACAAGAGAGCAATATGTTGGGTTGTTGATTGTGATGAAGAGGTAGAATATTACAAAAATCACATCAACACCAGAGGTGAAGTATGTGCAGGCCACCGGTATGCTGTAGGATGTCAATCTACAGGACTGCCACTGGGTTAAGAGAATTCTAACAAAGAGTGTGCTCAACCGGATCACTTGTGCCTATTTGAAGATATGCTGCTCAAAAAGGGAAGCCACTTAGGTGTGATGTAGGATGCAGATAACAAGGATCCACTCCCACCAGTAAGTGGATCTTATCTCCTATTATGCATGGAATGCATCATAGTTCTCTAAGACAAGATAAAAGAGTAGAAGGTAGGTGATTGAAGGCTCACATCAGATCAACTGGTGAAACACTTAGCTGCCTTAGGTGCATGAGATCAGAGATATGCACTAGATCAGCCAGGTAGGCTTGATGAGTTGCTGGTACAGAGAAGGAAGGATATGTTTGTCACTTTGACAAACCAATTGATAGGAGAACTAATAAAATGATGAAGAAGATAGATTAAGAAGTTGCAGATAGAGAGTGCAACTGGATTGAATATGGAGTTTGTTGGAGGTTGATGACATGGTGTCATCAAGGTGGATACCAGTAAGTAAGTCCACCGGTAAAGCTGAAAAAGTGTACATGTAAAAGGCTCTCATCTACTGAAGATGTGAATGAGGTAGGCTAGCATGTGTGCTGACTGGTTTAGGTGTTCACTAGAAGAGAAGAAAAGCGCAAGTTTGATGGCAGATCGGTTAGGATATATCCGACAGTGTCTGTGAACTAGTAAATGAACCTGATTGTGTGGTTGGCCAGTGATGTTGTCTGGACCAACACAAAAGACCTAAAAAAGGTGGATGCTGACAAAGGGGCCATGTAGAGTTGAAGTGGCATGCATGTACAGGTCGATGTAGTGTATTGGTGAGGTTGTTGGCATCTGGTCTAGCATTTAATGGCAATTGTGAAGCTCGAGGAATGAAGATAGAGGATTGCGGCTCAAGACTGATTAGAGGAAATAGATTTGATTTGATGACACCATTATTGAGACCAAGTGTCCAGGTGTTGACCAGTGTAGGTGAATCTATCTGCATGATCGCTTCATAGGTGTTTGACAAGTGTATACCGAAGAAGGTGTCGTGTTTGCCAAATAGGGAATATGTGTTCTGAATGCAATAGGATTGGTGGAGTCTAATTAATCTGTTACACATAGTCAATCTCTGGATGGATATTTGATTAGATTTAGTTTGCTTCAGGGTTGATGAAGAAACCCTAGCAAATCAGAAGTTTGAATGTCAGTCATGGTGGGAAAACTCAAGTATAAATATGTTGACTCATGATAGAAAGGGTTTGATGATGCTCCAGGTCGGGTGATGAAGGATAGAGAGTGAAAGAGTAGAAAAGAGTCAACCAGTTAGAGAGTTCATTGAAGATCATGGTGACTGTGTACTCAAGACAGAACTGGTGAGAAGAATGCAATCAACGGGGGTAAAGAAACTGACATATTGTCATTGAGCCTGACAGTGGTGTGATCTTGTGTGCAAGTAAAGTAACCGGCAAAGGAACCAAAGAAGATCAGAGTAGGGGTTAAACCAGCAAGTGAAGTAACTAAAAAGCTATGAACCAGTAGTGAGCAGAGATCAATGTACTGGCAGAGATGAAGCAGAGGGTGAATCGGTAAGGTTGCAACAAAGAAGAAAGATTGTAGAGGTTACATAACTCATTTGTAACCGAGACATTACTTTTGTATTTATTATATGATATTGTAATCATTGATTTGGAGCTCATTGTAGGGGTTGGTTCTCCTTGGGTTGGTGCCCTAAATGTTGTAACTAAGGTTTTCATTGTGAGGCTGGATTGGATCAGTAGTCTCTAGCAACATTTCTCACTAAGGTTTTTCCCATCTTGGGTTTTCCTCGTACATCTGGTGTTATGAGATGTCCCTTTTATCTGTGCATGCATTTGTGTCATCTTCCTATCTAACTGGTATGTGTGCTTTATGTCACATCTGCTAACTGGTATATACACATAGGATAGAAAAGGGTAAAGTTTGGAAACCACTATTTCACGCCCCCTCTCAGTGGAATCTTGTGTTCAACATGAGTGAATAATGAGGAATATGAAGATGATGAAAATGAGGAGATTGTATTTGTTATTATAAAAGAAGATTTTTCTGATGAAGGCTTTGGTATCTCAGTTTGACTCTAGTGATGAAGGGATTATTGATAGTGGTTGTGTTGGCTCCCAAAAATGGACAGGTTTACAGTGCCACTAGGAAGAGACCAAGCTGATTCCTCCAAATATCTATGGAGAGCCACCTCCAACTATCAATATCCATTAGGCTTGGACCAACATTAACAAGGACATAAAGTCCTACACTTTAGGCTCTTCAAAACCAAGGAGGGTGATCCCTTCAATAAATTTCTCGCTCTCTACAACAATACTCAGGAATTTGCTTAAAACAAAGCAGATTATCTCATGAAAAAGACTCAACAAAAAGGGAGAATGATCAAGGATGGCAAATCCCTCAGTGATCCTCAACCTTAAGTTGGAGTATGAGAAGGAGCGGGACAACTTTCAGAAAATACATAAAACTTAGCAAATGATATTCTGACATTTACGAGATTTGTTCTGAGAAATCATAAAGAAGATAAACCAGAATCTAAAAACCTAATGACGTTCACTAGCAAATACCAATGCCTTGTTCATTTGGGTTATAGAGTCTTTGAAAGGCATTACTAAAATCTGATAAAAAATCATCTAACAACTGGTCTAGCCTAGAACAATACTGCCTTACAATATTGTTCTAGTTATAATCCTTCACCTGAACTACTTACCAAATCCTGTGACAAGTCATTTCTCTGTAATCTCATTCAAACATTTTAATTAACCCCTTGGACTAAAGCATTGAATGGAAAATTACATACATCATAACAATGCAACAAACAAACGAAACCCTTGATCCCATTTTCTTAAAAGAAGATAAAATCACACACAAGAGAGTAAATATTAGAAAATACATTTGCATTAATATCATAAGCTGTCCTTTATCAGATAACAGTCAACAAATTCAAGTACAGAATAAACCTCTTGAAAAGGGAACTCGCAACTGTTCTATTATTTTTTGCTCTGCCAAATGACATTACAATCCCTACTATTTCCTCTAGCTCTCTAAAAATACATGGAACCTAACCTTGCAGAATAGACCTATTTTTATAGAGATCCTTCTCAAAAAAATTGGATCCCTAACTAATGGCCTTAATTTCCCTTTTATAAAAAATAAGGGAGCGACAAGATTTAGTCCAAAAGACACTTGTCATCAAAACCAAGCCCTAGAGGTTGTACACATTTCTGTTACAAAATATTCATTATCCACATGCTGGTGCCCGTGATGAGGTGGAACCAAAATCTTCAACCAATTTTTGGTAGAAACAAAAACACTTGAGCCATGCTAATATCACCCAGACACCTCCAAATGGACCCTTAGATGCTCAATCTTCTCCATAGCATTTCTCTTCCTGAAAAGGAAAATAGATCCCGACATGAAATAAAACTTTCCCACCAAAATAGGGGAAAATATCCAGCCTTTATGCCCCAGATCAGAGAAAATGGAAAGAGGAGCTTGGGGGTAAACAAGATTTGTTGAGAAGGCATTGTAGCTTCCATGTTGCTACAAAGATGACTAGCTGCCAATCCTCCCTTGAACAAATCCTTCTTTCAGCTCCTTGTGAGCTCCTTCTTGGAACACTCAATGAAATGCAGAGTAAGAGAAGAGGATACATCTTGCATGGATTTTTGTGATAAGAAAAGGCTTTCACACCCCCTCTAACAATCCTCTGATCTTTCACAACCCCTCTGACAATGAGCAACCTCATACTAGAGAAAAAACATCTGTCCAGTGTCACAAAATATGCAATGACTCCATTCATAATTTTTTTCAAATACCATCCTCTCACTGATGAAGAACTATTATCAGAAAAATGAAGAAGCTTATATTTGTTTCTACCCATTCTATCATCTGCCTAGTGAATTTATAATCAGAACTTTCAATGTGGCGGTGCTAATCCATGTGAAGAATCATCCTCCTGATATCTTCTACTCAACTTGTCAGCTATGGATTTCAACAAAAATGCCTACAACTCAAGACAATGCCATTTTCTAGGCCATCACTCCATTTCCACCTACATGTGTTCACCTTATATGAATGATTTTATTATGATCTTATTCCTTTCTCAATGTATAGTCTCCTTCTTCAAGATTCCTGTCAATAGGCAAATCTATGAGTTTATCAGAAAACTCATAATCCATGATATCTAAACCTGAAGCTTTTCTTGATCCTTTCATATCTCTGAGCTATCATCTTTGATTGTCTAATCAATCTTGAGTCAAAAAGTCTGTGTCTCATTCATTCTATCCTTTTTTCCTATGAGCTATGACCGTTGCCTCCAAAATCTCTCCTAACTTCTCATTTGAAACTCAACCAAAGATCTTACCCAGCTTGGCAAATCTAACGGTCATTAATTGTCGACTCAACACTTGACTTTCCATCTATATTGATAGACCCACCAAATTCTAACTAAACAATGCCATATCATCTTTCAATCAAACTCTATCAGCGACCCCACCATAGTTCTTTCTGGTCATCCTGGGACATGTGGCATCATCTCGTGATGCTATGGTCCGTAACCTCCTTGCAACTTCCATTGCGGGAATATGGGGTCCGTCGGATATGTTCAAACTTTACTACTTTCTATAATGCTTGTTAACTCCTCCAGAATTAAAAACTGAGAAAATTTTACCTAAAGATAAAACATCTTTGTTCATTTTGAAAACCTGCAAATTGATGGGACTATTAGTAGACCAACCTTTATCACCTGAGAACCGGTAACACAATGCTTCAACCAGTTATACTGCCAACATCACTGGTTTTTGCTGAGAACACATGGTACAATCACGCGGTGTCACAGTCTTTAAAACCCTCATATCTTTTAACACAGGGAAGTGCAAATGGTGTAGGAGCACCTAAGGGTTGAAATGCCCTTAACCAATTTTTGGCTTGTGAGACATTCCAGTGGTCGTGTAAATACATAAGGACTAGCTCTAGTTCATTTGTATGGTTGTTTAATTAATGTTTTTAAAATTTTCTTATTGGCAAGACCTACCCCCAATCGACAAGTCTTACCCCGATGAGTTTGTAAGAGTTTGGAGTGGTTCACACTTACCTCGATGACCTGATAAGTCGTCAGTGATTGGAGTATTGTAATCAGGTATCAGAGGAGCAGTTTCAAGTTTCTCTGATGATTAACTTGACCTATACTCAGACAGTGATCGCTGATGATCCTACAACAGTCGCTATACCGCAATGGGAAGATGGTTGCCAAATAATCCTCAAGACTTGGAGACAAAGCACATGCAAAAAAAAATGAGGCAAATTAACAACTGTGCAGGTTGAAGGTGGATCAACGACTATCGCTATACCACTATAGAAAGATGCACAAAGTTTATCTCTTGTGACTTGGCGACCAAGGTGGGGCTTGACAAAAAAGAAGCTTAGGCAAGTTAACGAGTGAGCAAGTCCAGGATGATCAGATGATTGTCTCTATACCACTATGGTGAGATGTACAAAGTTTATTCCCCATGACTTGGCGACCATGGTGGGACCCAATGACAAAGAAGAGTTTCATTCTGGGCAGTTAGTGAGGTCGTGCTAAGGTGGCAGGACAAGGACCCCAGAGCCAATCAGGGGGTGCCATGTGGCAGAGTGAAAAAGAGAGATCAAGCAAGATCGGACGATCGAGATAGCTGTTTGGTTGTCTTTCCAATGAACTGATGGAAAAGTGCAAACTTTGAAAGTCACCAATGGACATCGAAAGGCAGGTTTTGTGGCTATGTCGATGACCCATTATGAAACTATTTTCTCCAGTTTGTAACCATGTGTGTTTTGCAATGGATGGATGAGCTATAAAATTCTAATTGCAAGGCATTGGATTGGTGGGATATTACAAAAAAAAAAACACAAGAGAAATACATACAAATCTGTTTTCTGGTTTTCTATCGCTGAGTGTTGTACTATATTGTTTTTGTTAAGATTTTCATTACAGTTCTGTAATTAAATTTTATTTTTGTTGTTTGTATCTTTGTTTTGAATTCATAGTGTAAATATGTCTCTATCTTGAACCTCCACCATGGGATCCACATGGCCATTGGAGTTCTTCAGGAAGAGCCAAAAATGTACAGTAAGAGTAGAGTAGCAGTAGGAGGAAACTAGGAAATGGCAATTGCCATTTCTGCATACTAAGCCTAGGTGAGCTTGGAAGAAGTCTAGATAGGTTTCAATGACCGTAAAGGAGGAAGTGTAGGGGAGGACTCGTGTAGAAGTCTGATTGCAAAATCAGACAGTATGATGACTTTATATACTGCAAGTAAGAAAGGGTAGTCCTACACCTCTGCAACTCATTGTGACAGAATCTAGGAGCATGGAGAACAAGCTTCTTTATGATCTTGTATTGAATGTGGTAAGAAAATACTAGTAGGGAAGCACTTAGAAGTCTATAGGGGTAGACTTGGAACCCAGGAAGGGATAAAAGCAAACTGTCAAGAAATCTAATTGATGGCAAACTAGGTAGCCTCCCTATCAGCAAACCATTGGATACATCCTGTCTTTAGCAAATGGTCAAAATACTTAGGACTTTTGAGCTTAGGGAAATCATGGGCATGGATATTTAAAAGGAAACCGGTCATAAGGAAAAATTTTGTGACTTAGGGAAAATTATTTTTTCGTAAACTGGTTTACCACCACTTAATATTTAGGAAATAGGATGGTCCCGCTCATGGTAAACAACCCTTGGCTTTAAGTAGAAAAAAGTAACAACAAAATATATAATTTCTAGGGTTTTCTTCATAAAACATATGAAAATTTGATAAACCCTAAACCCTAGACTTTGGATCATTCACAGAGGATACAAATAAAACCCGAAAAATCAATATTTGAGCTCAAAAATTGAAAATTTCATGCAATCAATTTTCAGAGCTATCAGTGGCTCTAGTTGGGGATGCTTATTTCACAGGAATAAGGCGAGGTACTAGAATCTTTGAGTGAAGCAGACCAACTACAGGGCAGACCAAAAGGAAATTACCTAGATAGGGAAACTCCAACAGAAAGGAAAGTACACTACCGAAGCAACCCTAACTAATGCTCATGGATAACATACCTCAAAAAACTATCCATGAACAAGCAATTTAAGAGGTAATTTATTTATAATTCTATTGGGCATAGAGTCAGAAAAACTTACTCTACCCCAAATTATTTGTGGCCTGCGGGATCAAACTACATATGATGGCCCAATGCCATTTGCCAATGTCAACCAGTACTTTCCTCTGTCAAAAATATAGTTATGATCATGTTGCATTTTGAACAATCTAGAGAATCATAACTATATATTTTTTTCTTCCTCAACATGTTATATAAAACCTTTATTTGAGTGCAATGTCCATTCATCTGAATATTTCCATCTAGCTTTGCATGACATATACAAAACCCAAACTCACTATCCAAAATAGAGATGAGTTGATAACCACATTCAATAGGTTTCATGTCTGCCTCAACAAGCTGAGAAGAGAATTCAAAAACTTCATACTCTGTCATGCAACTATCATCATAAAATCTGCTTTCTTCATCTGTTTGCACCCCTATAACATGCTTATCACTAAAGCATTTTTTCAAACATGGTGCAAACTCATTATAAAGGTCAAAGGGAAATCTCTCATATGCTGGCTCATCCAATATGGTAACAATTTTACAAACATCCATACCTGAACAATCAATACCTGAAAACCATTCTAATTCACTTCCATTTTTTATTATTGTGGTCAGTGTCTTGATCAACTATGTGTACATTCAAATCATTGCATGATGAAAAAACATCATCATTTACCCTTTCAACAATGATATATTCATGTAACACAAAAATATCCCATTCTGGCTTCAAAATGTCATGTGGGGCAACAAGACAACAATCTCCTTCATCTATTTCAGAACCTTGGTCAATATCAATAAACTTCACATTCTCATATTCAATATCAATATTCGTGACATGAAAAAGGAAATCATCCTCACATTTACTAGTAATAAATGTTTCTAGATCAATTTTATAGAAATCCCTCGGAAGATCAGGACAACCGCTTTTAGCATAATCTTTTTCATCTTCTTCAAACTCCCACTCTTCAAATGAAGTAAACTCCTTGCATAAAACCAGTGTTGGCATATGGACACTCCAATGAGACATTGTGTGTGATTGAAGGTTTTGTCATTGATGGCAACCTTGCAATCCTATGGCACTGGAAAAGCATTACTCAAGCAACCTTGCAATCCTATGGCACCAGCAAAGCATTACTCAGGCAACCTTACAATCCTATGGCACCGGCAAGACATTATATCAGCAAAGCATTACTCAAACAAAATAGTGCTCCGGCATCAAAAAAATCAATCTACACCGGCACAGAGGCCGATAGGATTTTTGATATGTAATATTTTGTTTATTATTGTAAGATGACTTGGTAAATTGTAAAATGACTCTTGTATATAAAAGAGATCATTGTAGTCATTTGTAGGATATGGATAGAAAGCAATAAATAAATTATAAGGCAGACCTAATGTGTGAATTGTAGGTCAAGGGTATATGTAAAGAATAGAGCAAGAACCGGTACTGAATCTGGCATTGAAGATGCTATTGTAAAGCAGTACAAGATATTGGATTTTTGTAAATCCTCATTGTAAGTTAGTGTGACTTCTTATTGTGCAGTGAGCTCTAGGCAGTTGGCCTTCCTGCATGTGTAGGCCCCTATTATAAGTAATATTCTCTTATTGGTCAATAAGTGAATATTGTGGGTCACAAATCCCACCGAGGTTTTTCCCACACCGGGTTTCCTCGTTAAACATCTTGTGTTATGGTGTTCTTTTCATATGGATGCTTTTGATTCTGTTATTTGCATTAATTCTTGCATACCGGTATATTGTTACTTTATATTCTGCATATTTAGTTTTAAGAAAATTTCATTACCGGTCAAATACTGATTCACCCCCCCCTCTCAGTATCTGTGGGAACCCTAACAATTCGTATCAGAGCCTGGTCCTCTATTTTCAGAAGCCTAACAACTTGAGGAAGATCTTGACACCGGTAAAGATGGAAAATCTGATGAAGCAACATGAAGGAGCTCTTACAGACTATGATGCAGAGAAGTTGAAAAATATCAAATTAGAAGATGATTTAAAAGCAGCTCAGGACATTATTCAAGCACTTCAAGAAAATCTTACTGTTACAAGAAACAAGAGAAGAGAACTTTGTGAAAAATTGCAAAAAGAAAATGATGAAAAGGAATCACTAAATGATATGATAAGCAAATTGAAACAAGAGATCATGACAACAAAAAATGAAATGCAGGATATGACTATGAGATTTTGCAAAGAGATTGAGGACAAAAAGAAGAATGAAGAAGAATTGACCAGAAGACTAAGTGATGCAACAAATGAGAACACAAGACTTAGCTATGAAAATGACATGTTGAAGACAGATCTGATGCATACTCAAAATGACTCGAATGAACTAATGAGACAAAAAGAGATCTTGGAAAGGGAATTGGAAACTGCAAATCAACACAAAGAAAAATTCAAGAAAAGCTTAGAAGAACTTGGTACCTTATTGAAGAATCAAAAACCCAAAGGTGACACTTTTGGAGTTGGATTTGAAGTTGGAGAAAGCTCTGGTACTGCAAATACCCAGGATCAAAGCAAACCGGTAAGACCCTCTAATACTTACAAATTCAATGGAAAATGCTTTAACTGTAATAAATATGGTCATAGGGCAAATGAATGTAGATCTAGGAATTATCAGAACATCAATCCTCCCACCGGTCAATGTACCAAATGCAACAAAATTGGTCATAACTCTGAAAATTGCAGAATGAATGTAAGATGTTATGTTTGTGGAAGATTTGGTCATTTATCAAATAAATGCAGAACACAAACTGGCATAGGTTATGGGAAAGCTATTTAGAAAAATAATGTAACTTGTTATGCATGTAACAAGATTAGTCATATTGCTAAATTCTGTAGAAGTAAAGGTACACCAGTAGATAACAAAAGTACTAGCTTGAAAGGTAAAGAAAAGGTTGAAGAGGTTAAGCAAGAATTTTCAAAGCAATGGATTAGAAAAGGTGATCTAAATATTGGGGTTACTCCTCCACCGGTAGAACCAACAAATGCTTCACTGGTAGGACAATATGATGCTCCACCAGCAGGATAGAGCAATGCTCCACCGACAGGATGTTCTTCATCAAATTGAAGAAAATTATCTTGAGGGTTTGGCAATTTAATGACACATGTGCTATTATTCCCTCGGTTAGAGAAAAGAAGTTGAAAATCCTTCATTACCAGCAAATAAAGTTGAGTTAATCCATTGCCGGCAAACAATTAATGTGGTAGGTAGCAAAAAAGACTTTATAAAATAAGGTTTTTGGCTCCATTTCATTTCACCATGAATTCAAACTTTCAGAGAGCGCGAAGATTTCTGAGCTAAGGCATTCCGAGCAAAGAGGCAAAGCACTTCAGCAATCAATCCATCCAAAGGCAAAAAAAAGTATTTATCATCATGGCATCCTCCTTTGCACCTAAATTCATAGCAAACCCTACAGTAGTCAAGGTTATAAAATGATCTAGGCCCGTGTTTGAGCTAGTTCCCGAGATAGCTAAGAAAGATGACAACACAGGTGCTTTTTCCCAAATTCCAAAGGGTGTTGTTTATGCAGAAGACCCTAGAATGTATATTCATTGCAACATAGAGGAATTAGGTGATGAAGAAATCAAAAACATGTATAAATCTGTTATATGTGACAATGCCAGAAATGTGAAACCTGAACATAAAATTGTTGAAACCCTAGGATTCACTGAAATCCTCTGCATTCCTGAATTTCCCAAGGAAGTGGTTAGGATAGTTCTTAGCAGGGTACATGGCTCATTCTTTTGTCTTGACTCAGTGCATAAAATTACAAAGGTAGCTATGAAAGCAGTAACAGGGTTAGCTTCCACCGGTACCAGACCCGACAAAACCAAGAAGGTCTCCAATGACCTAGTAATGAAATTAACTGGTGCAACATCTGACAAAAGATCATTGAGGGTTAATGATGTGACTGATACAAATGTGAGATTCATTAGCATGATTCTAGGTTACAAAGGAACTCCTGCAAATAGGCTTAACTCTGTTTCTAGTTTATGCATAAAAAGTGCTTATGACATGGTTAAGGACAATGTAAAAATTGATATCTGTGAATGGTTAAAAGATGAGTTAATTGACAATTTGGCAAAAATCAAGAAGGATAAGAAAGGAACCTTTAGATTTGGAAATCTACTTGTATGTTTAATGCTACATATAATCAAACAGGCTCCTGGTATAGGCAACAAGGATTTTGGATTTGACATACCGGTAGGAAAATAATTATCTGACTTATTCAACAACATGGGTGAAAACAGAGAAAAGAATATCAATGAGTATTTTCAAGCACTAAAGGCCAAAATGAATAAAAGAATCAGACTATCACAGGAAATTGTCAACAAATACAAGGATGACATATGTTTTGTAATAAAAAAGGATGAGATCTGGATTGAAGCAGTCATCCCAAGAACAATCTGGGTTATAGAGATGGGGTATGAAATAGATGACCACATAGTGGAAACTTATGCCAAAGAACTTCTGGAAGCCCTCAATTAACCAAAGGAAGAAGTATTTGGTAGTGCTGAGACCATCGAAAGTCAAATTCAATCTAAAAAGAGAGTAAAGAAAGTTGAGGCAGTTGTGAGGAAAGGAACCAGGCAAGCAAAAGCCATAAAAGATGATGTATTAAAGAAAACCAGCATAACAGAAGAAGAGTTGGCAGCCCAACAGCCTGAAACTCATCTATCACCAGTAGATACCTCCTCAGAAGGAGATATGCTAACAACTTTCAAAAGAGTTGTTAGGAAAAGGGACCCCTCACCGGTATCTACTCCTTCACCTAGAAGGATAAGACATAAGCAACAAGCTGTAAGGTCTCCAGCCAAGAAAGCCACACCTAAGAAAAAGCTGACCCCCAAAAAGAAGAAGAAGAAAAACACTGACTTGGCCCCTTTTGACATATTACTGAATGAGATCACAGAGGAAGGTAAATTGAAAAACATAGGGAAAATCTATGACACCCTATCAGATGATGAGAAAGGACAAGTCGAGGAAAGTGTTATATTACACATGGACATGTATAAAAAGTTTTTGATGCAAGTCCTAAATGAAATTCCTGATGAATTATATAAAAGACTTGAGGCCAGAAGGCAAGGAATAGTTGAGTTGGATAAGAAAATTAATATAGAAAAATTACTTGCAGTATACCCGGTCAACTCACCTAAGGAAATTGATGATTTGATAGCTCAGGCCAACTGGACTGTTTTTTCCACTGCACACCGGCAAATTTCACTAATGGCAAGTAGAGTTACAGAAGTTTCAGAGGAAATGAAAAATGGTTGGGATATATTCTTTGTTGAAAAAGAAAAACAAGAAGAATATAGGAATCCCAAGCCCATTCTGGTATATCAAAAGGACAAAGGGAAAGGTAAAGTTGGTGAACCACCAAGTATCAAGATTAGAGACAACTTACCCCCACCTCCTTTAAATACTCTACTGGTAAAAACAACAACTGCACAAGATCAACCGACAGTTGAGAGCATGGACACAGAGGATAATAATCCTAATCCTGAAGTCCTATATACTGTGAATGTTGATACTCAAAAAATCAACATAGTGGTAGATAAGGATACCACAGATAAATCTGATAACAAAGAGCAACTGGCAACAGGAAACAAAGAGCAACCGGCAGCAGATTCAGAGAAAAAGGTGGAATCTGGAACACAAATAGAGCAACCAACAGAGCTAAAGGCTCCAGAACAGATGCCACTGGTAAGAAATGATGCAAGAAAAATTGTGCTTAAAGAGATGGAGACACAAACAAACCTACCAGAGGTCAATACCAGCATGGTCACTTCCACCGACACTCAGTCTATTGGGTCACCATCAAATGTAACAGAGGTATTGCTCGAATCTATCAAGAAAATAATTGATTATAGCTCACAAGCCTATAAAGCGATAGATGATTCAATTCCAGTTTTGAAATCAATAGCTCCCAATTGTAATATAGCCAACAAAGACTCTTTAGGCGAGTTGGATACACTTTGTAAATATATTTCTGGAAATTTTGAGCAAACAAAGGTAGAAACTATAAAGGAAAGTGTAGAAAAAGAGAAATAGAAATTCTTTGAGGAAGGAATAAAGAAGTGTAATAGGGAATTTGACACACTTCTACCAGAACTGTGCAATTTATTGAAAGAGTACAAAAATCTGTACAAAGATACCTGTAAGATAAAATTTTTGACCACGGATGTAGACAAAAAGATGAGCAAGGTACAGAAAGAGATCAATAAACTTGCTGATAATTTTGTTAACTCACCTGATACATTATCAGTTTTTGAGGAAAAGATAACAAATTTTGAGGAAGAATTGCTCAAATTAGAAAGAGAAAAAGAGAAAATAATAAACAAGGCAAAATTTTTGAGATCTAAACTAAGTCCAAGATTGGACTATTTAGCATCTCTACGTAAGGAAATCTTAGAGGCACTAACACAGGGTAGCAAAACATCGGCAGAGCACTCGTAGCATCTCACCAGTATAGTATACAGAACCAAGATAGCAATAAAGGAGAGCAAGAAGTTTATGGATGGCATAAACTTAATTTTGGGAGATATTCTTCAGATAATAACTACCCAACTACAAGGTTGAGGATATGAATTGGTACAACTACAAAATCTACTAACCTTTGTCATTGATGCCAAAGGGGGAGTAGTAGATGAGAAAATTCAAAATACAGGGATCACATGCTCAAGGGGAGCTCTCACATTTTTGGTAACATTTTTTTGGTCTACACATTTTTGGATATCTTTTTGAAATTTCTCATGAGTGTTGCCATCAATGCCAAAGGGGGAGATTGTTGGCATATGGACACTCTAATGAGACATTGTGTGTGATTGAAGGTTTTGTCATTGATGGCAACCTTGCAATCTTATGGCACCGGTAAAGCATTACTCAGGCAACCTTGCAATCCTATGGCACCAGCAAGACATTATACCGGCAAAGAATTACTCAAACAAAACAGTGCTCCGGCATCAACAAAATCAATCTACACTGGCACCGGCATAGAAGATGTACACCGGCACAGAGGCCGATAGGATTTTTGATATGTAATATTTTGTTTATTATTGTAAGCCGACTTGGTAAGTTGTAAAATGACTCTTGTATATAAAAGAGATCATTGTAGTCATTTGGAGGATATGGATAGAAAGAAATAAATAAATTATAAGGCAGACCTAATGTGCGAATTGTAGGTCAAGGGTATATGTAAAGAATAGAGCAAGAACCGGTATTGAATCTGGCATTGAAGATGCTATTGTAAAGCAGTACAAGATATTGGATTTGTGTAAATCCTCATTGTAAGTCAGTGTGACTTCTTATTGTGCAGTGAGCTCTAGGCAGCTGGCCTTCCTGCATGTGCAGGCCCCTATTGTAAGTAATATTCTCTTATTGGCCAGTAAGTGAATATTGTGGGTCACAAATCCCACCAAGGTTTTTCCCACACCGGGTTTCCTCGTTAAACATCTTGTGTTATGGTGTTCTTTTCATGTGGATGCTTTTGATTCTGTTATTTGCATTAATTCTTGCATACCGGTATACTGTTACTTTATATTCTGCATATTCAGTTTTAAGAAAATTTCATTACTGGTCAGATACTGATTCACCCCCACCTCTCAGTATCTGTGGGAATCCTAACAAGCAGTCCATTATAAGGATGATCCCTAGACTAGTTTAATATGACTTCCTCATTATTTGAACATACCACACAAATATCTATCTCACTGATCTCATCAACTAAAGCTGATGGTATCTCATTATCTAAGTTTTCATTATCATATACAATTACTTCCTGAGAGAATGAATTCACATCATCAAAATCTTGGAGACTTGCATCCATTTCAGACATAAAACTTTCCAATTCTTCACACTCATTGTCGAATCTATCTAAAAAACAAGACTGCAAACAAATTTCCTATGAGATGCTCTTCCTTGAGCAATTAATGTTGTTGTCATTTAGTAAAGCTATTGACACCATATCTATCTCTACATCTAATATGTCAGATAATTTTTTATTAACCTCTTCTTCATCAATATGAGGAATGACCACTATCTAGGACAAGTTCTCTTCACTCATATTTTTGTTGAAATCATAATAAATAACAGGGCTAATGTGATCAGTAGGGATATAAGGGCCTTGACATGGTTCTTTATGTTCAGATTCATGCTTTACTTCAACCTCTAATATCTTAGGATAACATACCCTTGTAGATAGATAACCCTTAGGGATTCCATATCTTAAGTTGTTCTCAATATCTATTGCTATCCTATAAGCTTCATGCAAAGTTTTAAGATCCTTATCTCTCAACAAATAACTCTCTTCCTCTTCAAATGCAACCAAATTAACAACTAAGCATAATGCATCATTTGGTCTATAGCTGCTAGGAATGTCATCTAATGCCCTAGAAAACCTAAGATTAAAAGCAGGTACTAACTCATCTTCTTCTTTCTGGATACTCATGAATGTTTTTATAATTGAGCTTGGATTAATTCTTTCACTAAACTGTTCCATGAATTATACCTTCAACTCATCCCATGATGAGAGAGAGCATACCGGTATGTAAGAAAACTAGTCTGGCGTTTTCCTTCAAAGACTGAACAAATAACTTCATGAAAACATCTTCCCGATTTATCTCAAAATCTTTCATTAATTCTGAAAACTCCTGCAAATGCTTTCATGTTGATTCTAACCTTTTCCCACTGAATCCTGGTAATTGTTCCCTAATCCCTATAGGAATGGGATTTGGGAAACCTTGGATACCATCAAAGATCAATGGCTTTTATCTTTCCATAAAGAAAGCTTTATGGTGATTCGACAGAGGTTGCATATTTGTTTTTGACATTTTATAGGGAAGCACAAACACATGATACATATTTTCATTGATTTCCCTATTTCTTTTCTTTTTCCACAAATCTTAAGCTATTGCATTACAAAGGATAAAAACATACTCCATCTAATCTCATATAGAGAATAGAAACTAAATCACAGGAGTATGTAAATAATAACTACCATTTCCCTTCCTTAGTGCTTCTTTCACTCTTTAGGAAACATTTTTTTTACACAATTTTCATGAAAACACACTTGACTCATGAAAATGTAAATACCTGGAAATGTTGAAGTTGTTTCTGCCTTCTTTAACCTGGGACTTGCAAAATCACCTTCAATCCTTCAAATCTTTAACACGAATCTTTTGACAGAGTCGCCACCTCCTTGCAGAGGATAAATACTCAAACAACTGGATTTCATTCACAGGTCGGATTTATTTCAACACAACACTGCAATATCTATCAGGCTTTGACAAACATTAACAAGGACATAAAGTCCTTCTTTATTTTAGGCTCTACAAAACCAGGGAGGGTGATCCCTTCAGTAAATCTCCTGCTCTCTACAACAATACTCAAGAATTTGCTGAAAACAAAGCAGATTATCTCATGAAAAAGACTCAAAATAAAGGGAGAATGCTCAAGGATGGAAAATCCCTCAGTGATCCTCAACCTTAAGCTGGAGTATGAGAAGGGGTGGGACAACTTTCAGAAATTACATAAAACCTAACAAATGATATTTTGATATTTATGAGATTTGTTCTAAAAAATCATAAAGAAGATAAACCAAAAACTTAAAACCTAATGACATTCGCTAGAAAATACTAGTGCCTTGTTCATTTGGGTTACAGAGACTTTGAAAGGCATTACTAAAATCTGATAAAAATTCGTCTAACAATTGGTCTAGCCTAGAACAATACTGCCTTACAATATTGTTCTTCTTACAATCCTTCACCTAAACTACTTAGCAAATCCTATGACAATTCTTCTCTATAATCTCATTCAAGAATTCTAATTAACCCTGTGGACTGAAGCATTGAATGGAAAATTACATACATCATAACAATGTAACAAACAAACGAAACCCTTGATCCCATTTTCTTAAAAGAAGATACAATCGCACATAGGAGAGTAAACATTAGAAAATACATTTGCATTAATATCATAAGATATCCTTTATCAGATAATAGTCAACAAATTTGAGTACAAAATAACCCTCTTGAAAATGGAACTCGCAACTATTCTATTATTTTTTGCTCTGCCAAATGACATTACAGTCCCTACTATTTCCTATGACTCTCTAGAACTACATGGAACCTAACCCTGCAGAATAGACCTATTTTTATAGAGATCCTTCTCAGAAAATTTGGAACCCTAACTAATGGCCTTGATTTCTCTTTTATAGAAAACAAGGGAGCGACAAGCTTTAGGCCAAAAGACACTTGTCATCAAAACCAATCCCTAGAGGTTGTACACAATTTTGTTACAAAATATTCCTTATCTGGACATGTTGGTGCCCGTGATGAGGTCGAACCAAAATCTTCAACTGATTTTTGGTAGAAACAAAAACACTTGAGCTGCACCGATATCAAAAACACCTCCAGATGGACCCTTAGATGCTCAATCTACTCCATAGAATTTCTCTTCTTGAAAAGGAAAAGAGATCCCGACATGAAACAAGACTTTCCCAACAAAATAGGGGAAAATCTCCAGCCTTTATGCCCTGGATCAAAGAAAATGGAAAGAGGAGCTTGGGGGTAAATAAGATTTGTTGAGAAGGCATTGCGGATTTCATGTTGCTGCAGAGATGATTGGCTGCCAATCCTCCCTCAAACAAATCCTTCTTTCAGCTCCTTGTGATCTCCTTCTTGGAACACTTTGCCAACGAAATGTAGAGTAAGAGCAGAGGATATGTCTTGAGTAGCTTTCCGTGATAAGAAAAGGCTTTCATGCCTCCTCTGACAATCCTTTGATCTTTTACAACCCCTTTGACAATGAGAAACCTCATACCAGAGAAAAAACATCCATCTAGTGTCACAAAATATGCAACGACTCCATTCATAATTTTGTTCAAACAACATCCTCTCACTGATGAAGAACTATTCTTAGAAAAATGAAGAAGCTTGTATTTGTTTCTACCCATTCTATCATCTTCCTAGTGAATTTATAATCAGAATTCCTTTCAATATGGTGGTGCTAATCCATGTGAAGAATCATCCTTCTGATATCTTCTGCTCACCTTGTCAGCTATGAATTTCAGCAATCATGACTACAACTCAAGACAATGCCATTTTCTAGGCCATCACTCCATTGTAAACTACATGTGTTCACCTTACGTGAATGATTTTATTATGATCTTATTCCTTTCTTAGTGTATAGTTTCCTACTTTAGGATTCATGTCAATAGGGAAATCTCTGAGTTTATCAAAGAACTCGTAATCCATCATATCAAAACCTGAATCTTTTCTTGATCCTTTCATATCTCTAAGCTATCATCTTTGACTATCTAATCAATCCCGAGTCGACAAGTCTATATCTCATTCATTCTGTCCTTTTTTCTTGCAAGCTACAACCGGTGCCTCCAAAATCCCTCCTAACTTCTCATTTGAAACTCAACCATAGATCTTACCCAGCTTGGCAAATCTAATGGTCATTGTTTTCCGACTTAGCACTTGACTTTCCATCTATATCGACAGACCCACCAAATCCCGACTAAATAGTGCCATATCATCTTTCAATCAAACTCCGTTAGCGGCCCCACCATAGGTTGTCCTATTCACCCTAGGACACATGGCATCATCTCATGATGCCACAGTCTGTAACCTCCTTGCAACTTCGATCATAGGAATATGGGGGTCGTCAGATTTGTTCAAACTTTACTGCTTTGCACAATACCCGTTGACTCCTCCAGAATTAAAAATTGAGCAACTTTTACCTCAAGACAAAACATCTCGATTCATTTTGAACACGTGCAAATTGATGGGACTGTTAGTAGACCAGCCTTTATTGCCTGAGAACTGGTAACATAATGCTTCAACCAATTATACACTCAACATCATCGGTTTCTACTTAGAACACGTGGCATAATCTCGCGGTCTTTAAAACCCTCACATCTTTGATCACAGGGAAGCGTGAACCATTAGATCCATCCTATCTTTAGAAAATGGTTGAAATACTTAGGACTTTTGGGCTTAGGGAAATCATGGGCACGTATATTTAAAAGGAAACCGGTCATAAGGAAAAATTTTGAGACTTAGGAAAAATCATTTTTCATAAACTGGTTAACCACCACTTAATATTTAGGAAATAGAATGGCTCTGCTCATGGTAAGCAACCCTTGGATACAAGTGGGAAAAAGTAACAACATAATATATCATTGCTAGGGTTTTCTTCATAAAATTTAAGAAACTTTGATAAACCCTAAACCCTAGACCTTGGATCTGTTGGAACCTAATTTTTTACAAAAATTTAAGGTCCCCTAAGGAAGCAAATGTAGTGAACACCCTAAAAATGCACCCATGAATCCTGATCCCAATGGGAAATTTGACCTTTCAATTATGTTTACCACCCATAAATAAGCATGATTATCCATATTGAGCTTCCTAGAATCAAATTTGATACCTGAGTCAAACGACGAAATTCAGGTGCACACTAGTCTGAGTCACATAACTATTCCAGGTAGCCAATTTTGAGAGTTAATAACTTGATCCATGTAAGTACTCATGCTAATCCAATTTTTCTCCTCAATTTTCTATATTAAAATTAACTCCCATGTCAATTTTCAGAGTCCTTTGGCCTCATTTGATATTTTTCCCAAGTCCAATCCATGTGCGATTTCTTTAGTTTGTCAGGAAAATCCATCAAGGTGGCCTTCTGTTCAAGTTGATATTTTGCAGCTTGATAGTTCAAACATCAAACCAATTATTCTTAACAATTTTCTATACTACAAAGAACCCCTATGCAAGGTTCAAGAGCCTCAATAGGTCATTTACTATTTTTTTGAGAGCAAAACCATGTGCAGTTTCTTCAATTCTACGCAATGAAATATTTTGAAAGACCAGTTTTCAAAATTGATTTCTCCACATCTAGTGATCGTCATGCAAATCCTTCTTGGGAACACATTAATTTTATATTCATGAATATATTTTCAAGCTTTCATGTCCAAAGGAGTTCATTTGACAATTTTTTGAAGCTTCAACTTTAGGCAGTTTACACTATTTTCATAACAACATATTCACGAACATCTCGCGGAAGCCTACTTTGAAAGTTAAAATTTTGAAATAGAGGAACAATTATGAAAAATACATGTGGTATAAAGTTCTACAATATGAATGGTTACATACCAATGCAATTTGCTCAAGATTGGAGAAGTTTTGATGGGGATTTTTATTGTTTCCTGACTGGTACCGAGCTAAAATGGCATCCCAAGAAATGTTCAAAATTTACAAATTAAAGTATATCAAGTTTTATTATCGTCCCAGGGTTCTCCAATTTTGATCCCATCAAAATCGGAGCATATTTTATATATTATTTTAAAAGTTGTATTTTCTCGCTACCCACTCGGGTAAGCCATTTTACAAAGCAAGTATCATCATTTGTCGAGTTGTTGAGAATTTGTCAAAAACCCACTTCCATAATATCTAATTATCATCTCTTGTAATTTTTTACGACTCCACGATTCCTGATTCATTGCAAGTGGAATTACTCTGAAGTGGTGATAGAAGGAAATTAAAATTTTGATTATATTCTATAGTCTAGACTATAGAATGTTTAAAGCATTTTAAAATCTTTGAGGATAAATTTAGGGCACCTAAAATCTCTAGATTTATATAAGTTTTTAAAATTTATAAGCTTTGCATAAATTAAATGCTTTAAATGTGGAAGCATATACAAGGCATGTGAGCCATGGTGAGTGCTTCAAAGAAATGGGAATCTATGAAGCATAATTATTACAGAGATATGATGAAAGCCTTTACAAACTTTCAAATGCTTATCGGCATAACCTTACATTATCAGGAGAGACTTAAAATGACATTCAGATGGAACTATTTATCCTGATGAGTTAGCAGAATTAGTATGAAGAAATATTTGAACTGTAGCCGACAAAATATAATACTAAATGCTGCGATCTATGTTAGTACGAGGAGGAATTTTTTAGCAGCTTATAAGTACCCATCAACGAATTATGGATAGAGGAATTTTGGTTGAAATTGATGGAGCATGTAATGTAAAATGATAAGCAAAACAAACAACAATATCATCTTATGAAATGTAGTCATCGCAAGATAGATACACAAAATAGATTTGTTGAAAATACTTCATAAATTTTCAAGAAAAATGGATGATGTAAAGTTGGAAATTAAAAACACTTATCATCATCTTCCCACCTGTGCTAAAATGGTAGCCTTGGACCATATTTGGGTACCTATCAAAGCATAAATATTTTTATTTGATGTTGTAGTTGCAAATACCATATACAATATGAAGAAGCACGGTAAGAGCATGTTTGACAATTTAAAGCAAGTACCTATAGATCATATATGAATATAAGTTGAATATTTCCAAATTTACCTCCTTGATTAGATCACAAAATGCTACGACTTGTATTCTTTTCTAAAAGCAAATGCAACTGGAGATGTAAAGCTTAATAATGAATTGAAAACCTAAATGATGGAAATGCTTATCGGCATAAGGTTATAATAACGGAAATAATTTAAAAGGCTATCCCGATAGTATATATTATTCTGATGGAAGAAAAGAAGTAGCAATCAAGGGGTCCCACCGATAAGGAAAATAATGTGCAATATGTCTTATATTTTCAAGAAGGATAAAGATGTGGTAAATGAAGGTGGCAAAGGAGAAATTATCACTTATCAAAGTATGATGGAAAATAAGAGAGTAATTTTAAATGGAAAAAGTGATTATTTTGTAAAGCACATTATTATAGAGTATTTTCTCCAAAAGGGGTGAAGATTTAAAATAAAAGTAATTACCAAAGGAGAAATATTTTAAGGCCAAAGAAAAGATTAACTGGTGGATAAAGGTATGACATATGAGCAGGAAGTTACCACTATGAAAAGTATTATTATTCAAACCATGAAGACTAAAGTGATTAAAATTAATCAACTGAAGATATTTGATTTAATGAAGAGACACACCGCTTGAAGTAAAGGGATGTAACCCTAATATGTAATACATATATGTGAAACATTGGAAATCATGGAAAGCGGGTACACAATGGAACAAACTCCTATCTTTTAGATTATTTGTTGGGACTAGTAGTGTTATGTAAAGCAAGTCTGTAGAAATGAAAAGTCATTTTGTGCAAGCAAGAATATCATGAAGTACCTGTGAAACTGTAGCTTTTGTATACCTTTTTATTCTAAAATTAATATATAGGATTTGTTGTCTTTATCTTCAGATCATTTTATGTTGCATGGTGTTGATGAATCAAGTTCTTTGGATAAATTTAATTAAGATTTGTTGCAGTGTGCCATCACATGTTGTTGTGTAGGAAACATAATTGTTTTTGTTATTCTTGCAACACATAATGAAACCATTGTATTGATAGTCTTGCATATTTGTAAGTTTTTCAAACTATCTCCAAAGTTGATTGCAAATATTCGTCCACTAAGTAACATATAAATTGTTAGATAAGGCACTGGTCTACTGTTAGTTTTCTATGAGTAAATTGGGTGTGCATAAGGTCCTCATCAGGGAAACATACTTCCTATTTCTATCAGTATTGTTTTTGCATAATTACTTAAAGTTCCAATTCATTCATTATTAATTACATTCAAGTTTTTCAAATTAAAGCAAGTTAAAAGCACATAATAAAGCATAGTTGCAGGAAACATTTTGCCATTCTTGCAAACAACTAAATTGATAAATTTAAATTCACTATAAAGAAGTCTCTTTGTGCTTTGGAGATTAAGGTATACCCGCCTAGGTCTAATGGAGCCTAAAGTGCAGAGGAATTTGGTCTTTGAGCATTCCTATTCGTTGGCCAAGGCTAATTGAGAAATCAGTAGGAGATTTGGAAAAGCTCTAGGATTTCCAATCTATGGTTTTGGGAACCAATAGGATCATTCACAGAGGATACAAATAAAACCCGAAAAATTAATATTTGAGCTCAAAAATTGAAAATTTCATGCAATCAATTTTTCAGAGCTATCAAGTTGTTCACACAACATGACTGGTGATAAAAGAAAATTTATCTCTTGAAGAATTTGATGGTGGTGTGGTAAGATTTGGTAACAACTCACCCTGTATGGTTAAAGGTAAAGGATCTATCTCTCTAAATGGTAAAAGTAATGCAGATGATGTTTATTGGGTAGAAGGGTTAAAAAATGACTTATTGAGTGTTGGACAATTGAATGACAAAGGATATCACCTTGAATTTAAGAGTGGAGTGTGAAGGATCATGTGATGCAAAGGAGATTTGATTGCTACTAGAAAAAAAACCAGAGGTAATCTATTTCATCTTAATGCTAATGTGAATAGTTGTTTGGTGGTTAGAATTGAGGATAGCTAGTTATGGCACAAAAGGTTTTGTCATTAGAACTTTGATAAATTTATAAGGGTCAGCAAATCTAGTATGGTGAGAGGTATGCCACAACTTGTGAAACCAGACAATGTGTTATGTAAAGAATGTCAAATGGGTAAGATGACTTCTACAAATTTTAATAGAAAATCCTTTTATTCTAAGAATATTCTTGATTTAGTGCATACTGACTTATGTGGTCCTATGAGGACTAGGAGATTTTATGTTGATAAGTATTTTATGATTTTTACTGATGATTTTTCAAGGATGATGTGGGTCACTTTTCTAAAAGAAAAGTTTGAAGCTTTCAGTAAATTTGAGGCCTTTAAAGCCTTAGTAGAAAAGGAAACCGGGAAGAGTCTTATAACCGGTAGGAAGAGCTTTGTCAATGATATTGTAAACCGGTATGTAAGTTTGTGAGTTGAACCGGTAATCGGAGTAAAAGCTTAAACCCTTTCTATGTTATGTAACCGGTAAACCCTACCAGTTGTTTTTGTTATACCCTAACCGATTATGGTTATTGAATTGGTTATGTTGGTTTATGATTTGATGTTGAGCAGTAATGATGGTGACACGTAAGGTCACTGTATGAAGACAAGTTCAAAATTTTTTGGTGCGATTGTTTGTCTAGGGAATGAGCAAAGTGTATTGCATATAATGCAAAGCACTTGATGAGTTACTGAGCTTGATGAAGCGGTAATCAATGAGCGGCTGAGATTTTCTTGATTGATGTGTAGAGATTGCTATGAAATCTAATGGTCATGATTGTACCGAACTGTTTGTAATCTTGATGAGAGGATTAGATTTTTTGTTGTGTTACCAACCTAATTGATTTGTATTTAAGGTCGATAAAGTTGTTTTGTTAAGAGTTGGTAAGAGTTGGCACAAATTAGTTGAGTGTGTGGTTGCCAAACTGGAGAATGAGTCTCTAGTTTGAGTAAAGGTAGAAGCTTAAATGGATCCGATCAAGCAAGTGTAGTGCTATTCAGACAAATCAAGAAACTCCTGTTGTTTTCTAACAATTATAGCAAAATTGAAATCCCCTAACCAGGTAAGCTCTAACAAGCTTGGTTACTTATTAAATCCTCTAACAAGGTGGTCCATTAGATTGGATTTTCAAATCCTCTACTAAGGTTACTCCTTACAGGTTATTTGCTTCTAACAAGGCATTTGTAGTCAATCCCTTAATCGGGTGATTCCTAATAGGATCAGTTCTTAATAGAACTTTTCTAAAAATTTTAACAGCCTTGGTTCTTAACAGGGTGAACTTTAGAAGAGTTCAGGTATTATCTTGTGAGTCTCATCTCACCGTGGTTTTTACCTATTTGGGTTTTCCACATATAAATACTTGTGTCATGTAGTGAATGTTTTTGTGGTTATGATCTTATGGTTGATTTGATTAACTATTTAACTATTTTTGGATAAGCCATGATAACCAGAAGCATTGAGAAATAAAGCATTGGCATATGATAAGCATTTGGATGTTTACAAGTTAAATATTGTTTACTGTTAAGTTGTTGTAATAGTCAACCGGTATTCTTATGAGTATTGATCTTGACAGTGGTATTTCATTGATAAGTTTACTTTGTAAGTTTGAATTTGAGTTTGGGAAGTTTGTATCAGTTTTTCTATTTACTGATTCACCCCCCCCCCCCCCCCTCTCAATAATCTACCGAATACTTATTCTTTCATCAAACCATCAATTGGTATTAGAGCATCTCAGGTCCTCTAAGTTCTAAGCCTATCATCTTGAGGAAAATATCTACTAGATCATGATGAAGAAGGAAGGTCTGAAGTTAAACAGAGAAAACTATAGGATATGGAGCGACAGAATGAAGATTTACATCAAGAATCTAGGAAGTCAGTATTGGGATCATGTAGATACTAAGTATATTGCACCCACTGGAATTATGGCTGATGATCAGAAGAAATAACAACAAGAAAATCATCAAGCATTGGAGGCAATTATTAGTTCCCTGTCTGATGCTGAATATGTAGATGTTCATGGTCTTGAAACTACATATGAAGTATGGAAAAAACTTTAAGAGATTTATAGCGGTGATGAACATGTTAAGATTGCTAAAGAAGAGAGTCTAAGAGGAAAGTTTGATGACATGAGGATGTCTGAAGGTGAGAATATCCAGTAGTATGGTCAAAGGATAAAAGAGATGGTCAGTGAAATTAAGAGTGCATGAGGGAAAGTGGAAGATGCCACAGTAATTAGTAAGGTACTGAGAACCCTGCCACCGGTCTATGCTATTTGAGTTGTAGTTATTCAGGAGTTGAAGTCCATTGACAAAACTAAGGTAACTCTTGACTCCATCATTGGCAAGCTTATTGCTTTTAAATTAAATAGTTATGATGTTAGTGTACAGAAATCTGAGTTTGCATTTAGAGCTTATGTTTTTAACCCATTTGTGAGAAAAAGTAGAGATACTAGTCATGGTTATGAATCTAGATCCAACAGAAATACTGATGATGAAGACAATTTAGTGGAGCTTGAAGCGTTATTGGCAAAGCGGTTGCTTAGAGGCACTGGTAAATACAAAGGTAAATTACCTTTAAAATGTTTTTCATGCAACAAGATTGGTCACATAGCGGCTAATTGTCCTAATGGTGAAAATGAACACAAGAGAGATAAATTCAAGAAGTATAAGGGTAAAGGCAAGAGAGATTGTCTTATTGCTATTGATAATGGTATCACCGATGAAGAATTTGATGGTGATACTAGTGAAGATATTGTGTTTGTGGCTATTAAAGAAGAGATATCAGACCAGAAGGCATTAGTATCTAGGATGGATAACTCTGATGATTGGATCATTGATAGTGGTTGTTCACATCATATGACTAGTGATCGGAGAAAATTTATTTCCATGAAAGAATTTGATGGTGGTGTTGTTAGATTTGACAATGACTCACCCTGCATGGTTAAACATAAAGAAGTTATTTCTCTTAATGGGAAGAGCAGTGCAAATGATGTCTACTGGGTTGAAGGACTAAACCACAATCTTTTGAGTGTGGTACAACTCAATGGCAAAGGATACCCACTAGAGTAAAAACTGGTATGTGCAAAATCTTTGAGAAAAAAGGTGAATTGATTGCAATCGGGAAACAAACTAAAGGTAACATGTTTCACCTTAACTCTAAAGTTAACAACTATTTTATTGCTAAAATAGATGATAGTTGGCTTTGGCATAGGAGATTTTGTCATATAAACTTTGATAGCATTGTTAAAGTGAGTAAGTCCAAGATAGTGAGAGGTTTGCCTCAGTTACACAAATCGGTTAATGCTCTTTGCAAAGAATGTCAGTTAGGAAAGATGACTTCTTCAACTTTCAAAAGCAAATCCTATTCAGCAAAGCACTTGTTATATTTGGTTCATACAGATCTTTGTGGACCAATAAGAACAAAAAACATTCAAGGTGACAGATATTTTATGATTCTCACTGATGATTGCTCAAGGATGATGTGGGCCAAATTTTTGAAGGATAAGACTAAAGCTTTTGGTAAGTTCAAGGAATTCAAGGACTTAGCTGAGAAAGAGAGCGGTAAGAAGATAAAATGTCAGAGGACAGATCAAGGTGGTGAATTTACTTCTGAATAATTCACTAGGTACTGTGAAGAGAATGGTATCAAATGATAACTTTCTGCACCGAGGACACCACAACAGAATGGTATTGTAGAAAGGAGCAATCGGTCAGTAGGACAATGTTGATACAAGGAGGTGTAGCGAAAACCTTTTGGAGAGAAGCTGTCAACACAAGTGTCTACACAATAAACTGGGTTCTGGTAAAGAGAGGTAAGGAGAAGACTCCTTATGAATATTGGTATGGAAGATCACCTGATGTTAGATATTTTAAGATATTTGGAAGAAAATGTTTTATTAAGAGAGGTGATTACATTAGCAAATTTGAGGCTAAGAGCGATGAACGCATATTTCTTGACCATTCCACCAAGAGTAAGGCCTACAAATGTTTTAACAACTAGACACAGAGAATTGTTGAGTGTGTTGATGTTCAAGTGGATGAATTTCCTGAAGTCTCAGAAGGAACCAGTTCAGAGAAAAAGGATGAAGATCCTTGCATTTTGTTTTTGGAACCAGAAACTATGAAAACTAAAACCGACAAAGAAAATTCTAATGCACCAGTCCAACTGAAATAGATAAATTCAGAAGAAGATGATGACAATGAAGAAGCTAAACCTGAAGATAGTGATCATGTTATTCCTAGGTATGTGAGACTGAATCACAATCCTGAGTAGATTATTGGAGATAAGGATGTTGGAGTGTTGACCAGAAGAAGATTCAAAGAGAATTCTTGCATGATCTCCACCATTGAACCAAGAACTGCTAAGGAGGCATTTGGTGATGATCATTGGGTTAAAGCTATGGAGGAGGAATTCGATCAAATTGAGAAGAACACTTGGACCCTAGTACCTTGACTGGTAAATAAAAATGTTATAGGTACTAAATGGGTATACAGGAAAAAGTTGAATGAAGATGGTGCTATAGTTCACAACAAGGCAAGATTAGTCTACAAGGGTTATGCGCAAGAAGAAGGAGAAGATTATGGCAAAACTTTTGCACCAGTAGCAAGACGAGAAGGTGTTAGAACCTTGTATTTGTAGCCCATAAAAGGTTCAAGGTATATCAGATGGATGTTATGTCTACATTTTTGAATGGGATATTGGAAGAAGAGGTATACATAGAGGAGCTAGATGGTTATGCTTTGACTAATGAGAAAGACATGGTATGCAGATTGCATAAGGCTTTATATGGATTAAAGCAAGCACCCAAAGCATGGTATGAAAGACTTCATACACATCTAATGAAGATAGACTTTCTAAGAACCAGTGATGATAGCAACATATATCTCAAGTCTGAAGGAGATGAAATACTGCTTAGTGAAGTATTTGTTGATGATATTATATTTGGAGGTAATGTTGTCATGAGCAATAGTTCTGTAGAGGAAATGAAAAATGAGTTTGAAATGTCTTTAGTAGGGGAAATAAAAAATTTCATAGGCTTGCAGATACAACAAATGAAGAATGGTATTTTCATTACATAGTCTAAGTATGTGAAAGAGGTTTTGAGGAAATTTGGTATGAGTGACTGTAATCCAATTGGGACACCAATGGTTATAGGTTGTAAGTTGTCCAAGATGAATCTAAGTCTGTTGATGAGAAGGAATGCATGTCAATGATTGGTAAATTGTACTATGTTGTCCATAGCAGACCGGACATAGCCCATGCGGTTGGCATAGTTGCTATATTCCAGAAGAATCCTAAGGAGGCACACCTGATAGCAACCAAGAGAATCTTTAGATACCTGAAAGGTACTATTGACTATGGATTATGGTATCCATATGGAGGAAACTTTGATTTGAAGGCATACATAGATGTTGATTGGGCAGTAAATGTTGATGACCGAAAAAGAATAACCAATTGAGCATTTTTTCTTGGAGGAAAGCTTGTTTCATGGAGTAGTAAAAAGAAGAGTTGTACTTCACAAACTAGTGTTGTAGCTGAGTATGTTGTAGCTTATATGAATTGCACATAGGCTATTTGGATGAGGCACATTTTGGAAGGTTTTAAGATGAAGATTTCAGAACCTATAAAGATTTTATGTGATAACACAAGTGCCATAATTATTTCCAAGAATCCTGTTTTGCACGCATGAACCAAGCACATTGAATTGAAGTATAATTTCTTGAGGGAAAAAGTTCAGAGAAAAGATGTTATCTTAGAGCATGTTTCTACCAAGGAGCAGCTTGTGGATATTTTTACCAAACCTCTACCTAAGACTACTTTTGAGTATCTTGGAAGTCAATTAGGGGTTGTCCCTCTTCATGAAGTTAGTTGAACATGATGTTGACTGCATCAGTCCCTGAATCACTTGCAGAACTTTACAAGGGTTGGTGTAGAAGTGGATGTATTCCATAGGGGGAGCATCAAGTTGCAGTATGTTGTTGATGCACAGTGAAAATTTGGCATTGCTATCAAAGGGGGAGAAGAATTACGTGATTATGGGAAGGAAAACTAGTGACAGACTCAAGACAAAGAGAGAATGTGAATACTTGGTAATGTAAACCAGGATTCCTATTCACAATCACAACAACAAAGCAATGGTGTTGATATTTTGTATTGCCATCAATGCTAAAGGGGGAGATTGTTGGTATTTGCATGAAGATTACATTAATGATATGTTATGTTGTCATTGATGTCAATTGAACTGGTAATGATATTGTTAATATTGTTGTTATTGTTGATATTTTCTTATAACCAGTAGGAAGAGCTTTGTGAAGGATATTGTAAATCGGTATGTAAGTTTGTGAGTTGATCTGGTAATCAGAGTAAAAGCTTAAACCCTTTCTATGTTATGTAACCGGTAAACCCTACTAGTTGTTTTATTTAAACCCTAACCGATTAAGGTTGTTGAATTTGTTATGTTGGTGTATGATCTGATGTTGAGTAGTAATGATGGTGACACGTAAGGTCATTGTATGAAGACAAGTTCAAAATGTTTTGGTGTGATTGTTTGTCTGGGAATGAGCAAAGTGTATTGAATCTAATGCAAAGCACGTGATGAGTTACTGAGCTCAATGAAGCGGTAATCAAGGATCGGTTGAGGTTTTCTTGATTGATGTGTACAGATTGCTATGAAATCCAACGGTCATGCTTATACTAACTTGTTTGTAATCTTGATGAGAGGATTAGATTTTTTGTTGTGTTACCGACCTAATTGATTTGTATTTAAGGTCGATGAAGTTGTTTTGTTAAGAGTTGGTAAGAGTTGGCAGAAATTAGTTGAGTGTGTGGCTGTCGAACCAGAGAATGATTCTGCAGTTTGAGTAAAGGCACATAGAAGCTTAAATGGATCTGATCAAGCAAGTGTAGTGCTATTCAGACAGATCAAGAAACTCCTTTTGTTTTATAACAATTACAACAGAATTGAAATCCCTAACCAAGTAAGCTCTAACTGTTGGTATTTTGGTATGGTTTTGTCATTGATATCAACACCTACTAACACTTATCAACTATGGCACTTTGGAGAATCAACAACATTCACCAGCAAGCAAATAACTTATGCACAGTCACCGCTATCTGGTTCACCTGTAGGATATAATGTTCACTAGCACTTAGAATGTCATGGAAAACACCTGGTTATGTCGAAGACATCGTTTGGACACTTTGTCTTGAAGATTTGTTTATTGGCATATTGGTATTTGCATATTTGTTGTTACCAGCAAATATGTCTAGGATATACACTGGCAGGTTTATCTTTTCCAGATCAGCATGGCATGCTATGAAGATGTTTTATTATTGTTATAAATGCATCAAGCTGACATGTTGAACTGGTTATTGCATCGGATATTGTTTTATTTGTAAATTGATTTTATTGTAATATCCTTTAGAGCCGACCTACTAGAATTGGTCTTAGGTTATGATATAAATGTAAGATCTTATTTGTAAGATCGAGTGTGGAACGCAAAAAAGAATTGTGTGAAGCTATATGCGAGATTAAGCAGATCTATACATGCAGATATCATTTGAAGGTTGAAGGAGGTTTTTGTGAAGATAATTAGAACTACACTGGTACTAAATCAAGCATAGAAAGATGCTAATTTGAGCAGTACATTCATATTGGATTTAACCATCCAATTGTAGTCAGTGTGACTCTCATTCTGTGTTTGAGGAGTGAGGTCTAGGCGCTTGGCCTTTCTGCATGTGCAGACCCCATTTGTATACACTTACTATTTGCAGTAGTATCATCTGATTGTGGGTAAGGTTTCCCATCATGGTTTTTCCCCTTACAGGGTTTCCATGTACAAATACTGGTGTTATGTGTTGTGGATGACTTTGTATTTCTGTTTCATGCATTAATCCTTACTGGTATTGCAACTAACTGATAAAACTGTCTACCGACATACAAGACTAGTTTACCAGTATTAAGCATTAATTTGGTTAAGTTTTTTTTGGTTTGAATTTATTTGAGAACTGATTCACTCCCTCCCCTCAGTTGTCTCTGGGCCCTAACAATTGGTATCAGAGCTGAGTCCTATTTTTGCAAAAGTTTAATAGCTTGCAATGTCTACTAACTATTTCAAGAAGGACAGTCCTAAACTTGATGGAACCAACTATGGGATATTGAAGATTAGAATGGAGACACATCTAAATTGCATTGGAAAGGACATCTGGGATGTTACAAAGAATGGCTATACTGCTCCTACTCTAAATCAGCCTAATCCACCTAACTTGGCTAAAGATGAGGAAAATGATTGCAAAGCAAGAGAAGCACTTTTGAACGCATTATCAGATCAGCAAATCATGGGATTATAAGATAGATCAATTGCTAAATCTATTTGGGATCATTTGGAAACACTGAATGAAGGAGATTCCATAGTCAAAATTGCAAAACTTGAAAGCTTCTGGGTCAGGTATGAAAATCTGAAAATGGAAGAAGATGAAAGGATTTCTACTTTTATGGAAAGAGTTAATGAAATTGTTTTGGGTATTAAATGTTGTGGAGGAACCTTAAGTGAAGATGAAATTGTTTCAAAAGTTTTAAGAGGATTGCCACCGGCTTATAAAATGAAAGTTACTACTATAAATGAGTTAAGAACAATGCCTAATACATCGGTAACTAGGGATACATTGATTGGAAAACTTTCAGCTTTTGAAATTGAGGAATTTGGTCATGTTGCTACTATAAAGACAGATTTAGCTTTTAAAGAATCAACATCATTTGCACCATCATTTGACAAGTCTGATTGGAAAGTCTTTTATGCAAGAGAACTTGAGGAAAGCAGGAAAGAAAATGAAGAACTTGAAGAACTTGAAGCACTATTTGCAAGAAAAATGCCTAAAGGTCTAGTTGGAAGTAAGTATGAAGGTAAAGCACCCTTTAAATGTTTTAACTATAATAAGATTGGTCATATGGCTTCTAGATGCTCTGATAGACATGTTAGACTAAGAGAAGAAGCTAGGAGAATATACAAGCCTAACCCTAGATATCAGAGATACAGATTTAAGAAGAACAAAGACAAATCTTGTTATCTTGTTGATGAAGGAGTGACTAATGATTCTGATGAGGATCCGACAGACAATGGATGGGTTTTTGTTGCTATAACAGAAGATCAACCAACACCTACTATTCAACTGATAGAACAAGCCTTGGCAGCTAAAATTGAAGTTAAGAATGAATGGATTATTGATTCAGGATGCTCACATCATATGACT
Source organism: Cryptomeria japonica (assembly GCF_030272615.1). NCBI lineage: Eukaryota > Viridiplantae > Streptophyta > Pinopsida > Cupressales > Cupressaceae > Cryptomeria > Cryptomeria japonica. The sequence continues at coordinate 343,988,006 of NC_081412.1, read as the reverse complement.
AGTGATAAAAGTAAATTCTTGAACTTTCAGGAATATAATGGAGGTCTAGTGAGATTTGGAGATGATAAAGCTCGTTTGATCAAAGGTAAAGGTACAATATCTCTTGATGGTAAGCATAATACTGACAATGTTTACTATGTTGAAGGTTTAAAGCATAATCTTTTGAGTGTTGGTCAATTAGTTGAGAAAGGATTTCAGTTACAATTCAAGAATGGAAAATGCAAAATCATGAATAGAACTGGTTTGGAAATTGCAACCGGTAATCAAACTAGAGGCAACATCTTTCATTTGAATAATAGTGAAAATACATGCTTGATTGTACACATTGATGAAAGTTGGCTATGGTATAAGAGACACTGTCATGTAAATTTTGATTGCATGGTAAAAATCAGTACTACAAAGGCACTTAGAGATTTACCTAAGATTGTCAAACCTCACAATATAGTATGTAAGGAATGTCAACTTCAAAAACAAGTTAGAGCTACTTTTAAAAGTATTCCAAAAAAATCAAATAATGCTCTTGACTTAATTCATACTGATTTATGTGGTCCAGCTAGAACTAAAAGTTTGCAAGGTGATAGATATTTTATGCTAATCATTGATGACTACTCTAGAATGTGTTGGGTTACTTTTCTCAGAGATAAATCAGAAGCACTTGGGAAGTTCAAACTGTTCAAAGCAATGGTAGAAAATGAAACCAGTAAGAAAATCAAATGTCTGAGATCAGATCAAGGAGGATAATTTACATCTAAGGAATTTAATGCATTTTGTGATGTGAATGGAATGAGAAGATAGCTATCAGCACCTCGGACACCACAACAGAATGGAGTTGTAGAAAGGAAAAATAGAACTATCTTGGATGCAGCTACAAGTTTGTTATCAGAAGCAAACCTACCACGTGTATTGGAGAGAGGCAGTAAGTATAGCGGTCTATACATTCAACAAAGTTCACATCAAAGGTGAAACCGGTAAGACCCCTCATGAACTATGGTTTGGTATTACTCCTACTCTTAAATATTTCAGAATATTTGGAAGTAAATGCTATATTAGGAGAGATGAGTATATTGGCAAATTTGATCCTAGAAGTGATGAAGGAATATTTCTTGGCTATTCATCTAAGAGTAAGGCATATAGATGTTTTAATAAAATATTGCAGAAAATTGTTGAGAGTACAAATGTAAAGATTGATGAACAATTCAGAGAAACTTCAAGGTATATAGACTCTAAACCGGCAACAAAAATACTAATAAATGAACCTACATTGAACCCACCAGTACAGAATGAAGATCCAATTACACCGGTATCATCTGAAAATTCCACTATAACTGAGGAACAACAACAAACAAAGACACCTCGGTATGTAAGACTGAATCACTTTGAAGATCAGATAATTGGAAACAAGTATAAAGGAGTTATGACAAGAGGAAGACTGGCAAATGAAGAGGTATATCTTATTTCTCAAATTAAACCATCATCAGTTAATGAGGCATGTGAAGATAAACACTAGATTAAAGCTATGGAAGAAGAATTAGAGCAAATTGAGAAAAACAACACTTGGATATTAGTTCCCCAGCCTAAAGACAAAAATGTGATTGGAACCAAATGGGTATTCAGAAACAAAATTAATGAAGATGCTAAGGTAATCAGAAATAAAGCAAGACTAGTGTGTAAGGGATATTCTTAGAAAGAAGGAATTGATTATGATGAAACCTTTGCATCGGTAGCTAGAATTGAGGCAGTCAGATTATTTTTGACTTTTGCAGCACACAAGAACTACAAAGTATATCAAATGGATATTAAATGTGCATTTCTAAATAGAGATCTTGAAGAAGAAGTTTACATTGAACAACCTGATGGATTTTCTTTAATAGATAACAAAGATATGGTTTGCAGGTTAAGGAAAGCTTTGTATGGGTTGAAGAAAGCTCCAAGAGCTTGGTATGCAAGATTGGATAAATATCTTTTGAAGATTGGTTTTTCTAAAGGTAATGCTGACAGCAACTTATATTATAAAGTGACAAATGATGACATCTTGGTTATAGAAGTTTTTGTTGATGATATAATCTTTGGAGGAGATGGATTATGTAAAGACTTTTCTATTGAAATGCAACAAGAGTTTGAAATGTCTATGATTGGAGAAATAAAATTCTTTTTAGGATTGCAGATTTCACAGACTGATAAAGGTATATTCTTGAGTTAATCCAAGTACTTGAAGGAGTTATTAAAGAAATTTGGGATGGAAAACTCTAAATCGGTAAGCACACCTATGACTACTAATGACAAATTATCACTAAGGGATGAATCTACACCTATTAATCTGACTAGGTACAAATCTAAGATAGGAGGTTTACTGTATTTGACACAAACAAGACTTGATATCATGAATGCAGTATGTATTATTTCAAGATTTCAGACTAATCCTAGAGAAAATCATGAATCAACAGTAAAAAATATTTTCCGGTACTTGCAAGGAACTACAAACCTTGGATTATGGTATCCTAGAGATGAAAAATTTGAATTATGTGCATACACAGATGTAAATTGGGCAAGAGCTGTGGATTATAGAAAAAGCACCACCGACAGAGCATTTTTTCTTGGAAGCAGATTAATTTCTTGGTTGAGTAAGAAACAAAGTTGTACATCTTTATCAATAGCAGAATCAAAATATGTTGCAGCGGCAACTAACTGTACATAGGTACTATGGCTGAAGAAAATGTTGAAGGATATAAAGGTAAAATGCAAGGAACCTATTACTATCTATTGTGATAACACTGTAGCAATTGATATATCAAAGAATCCGGTATTACATTCTAAAACCAAACATGTTTCTATCAAACTAAATTTTCTAAGGGAAAATGTTGAAGCAAAAGAAATAAAATTGGTTTATGTGAATACTAAAGAACAAATTACAGATATTTTCACTAAACCTCTGCCTAAAAAGACTTTTGAATATCTCAAAGACCAGCTTGGGGTCATACCCCCACCGGTAGAGACTTAGATAGTTGATGATAGTCATCAACCGATAGAATTAACAGAGAAATCTTTTACTCCGGCTTTGATGGAAAGCTACTTCTCAGGGGGAGTAGTTGGTATAATGAATTGGTTGGTATTTTGTATTTGAAAAATGGTTTTCATACTACTTTGGCATTTGATGTCAAAGGGGGAGAGATTGGTATGGAAAAACACAAGGAAAACACATGTTACTCCCAGGGGGAGAAATTGTTATTTTGGTGAGACTGATTACTCTCTATCTATATTTTGATTTCTGGTAATGATCTCTTTTTGGGAGATTGTTGGTTTTTGGTATTTGGCATTTCTGTTTTGGCACTTTGATGGTTTTTCCATCTTGTGTTGCTATCAATTCCAAAGGGGGAGATTGTTGGTATTCTGGTATGGTTTTGTCATTGATGTCAACACCTACTAACACTTATCAACTCTAGCACTTTGGAGAATCAACCAGGGATAACTTTAAGAAACCGCCCCCCCCCCCCCTGGGCAACTGTGTAAAATCCTGGTGAATCAGACATTATTTTCGAGGGGAAATTTTTATATCGATGGCAAAAAAAAAAATTTAAATGATGAAAAAATTATTTTGTATTGGCGATTTTTTTTCTAGGGTACGAAAATGCCATAAATTTCTGACGAATAATACCTTGTTCTATGGGGAAACTATTTATTGTGGGAGGCGAATAATTATTGTTAAAAGGAACAAATATATAATTGTATGAGCAAAAATTTTTACTCCGAAGGAAAAATTATTTAAATGTATTGGCGATTTTTATCCACCGCTTGAAAAAATTTTAATTTGTTTTGGCGAATATTTTGTTATTTATGGTACAATATATAATTCATTGGCGATTTCATAAATTCATTGCCATTAATAGACAAGGCACATCACATCACATCAGTACATCACATCACATAATACATTGAGTCCAGACTCTACATGACGTATCAATAAGTGCGGCCTCTTTAACACGTAAAGAGTGACACATACCTAAAATCTATCAATGATTTTAAACTGTTCGATGATCGTATATCAATGGCTGAAGTTTTATTTCGGCCCAATTTTTTGAAGAGAACATAGCTCACCAGAAAGTGCTCGGAATGGAATTGGATTCAATAGACACGTATCAAATGTCACAAATCACGATTGATAATTTCGTTCATTTAATATATATCTTTTCACTTACGGCAATCCACTCTGTCCCCACGACTTCCAATGTGATACTTGCCAATTTGGTATTAGTTCATAGTTGTTTCCAATTTCGCACACTCGTGCATTTATGGGAAAGATTTGCAGAGATACGAAAGATTTAAAAAAAATTATAGCAGTTAATACTATTAAAGAAGTAATTATAACAATCAAGAGCTTCAACAATTTATATACGATCTCTGCTTCTTTCATCTTCAATTAGCCTTTGCCATTTGGTAGATAAATCATCAGAGCTCATGGTATTTTAGGTTTATATGCTCACTACTCAGGTTGTTTAATTTGTTAATCTGTTTTCTCAAAATGGACACTCCCATCCACTTGAGAAGTATTTCTATAGAGGACCAGAGGGCCTTTCTAGGCTCCATTAGAGACCCAACCCTCCAATCAATCTGCAAGGAGGTTGGGTCATTCACCAATGAAGTTGTGCAGATGGTGCTGGGTAGAGAATTTCTGCAAAATGAAAATAGGTACCGTGTTAACACGGACCTTACATCCCGCTTCTTAGTGTCTCTTCTAGACTTGGGAGGAGACAAGGTGGATATGTTGATGCTGTTGAGGAAGGTTTTTAAGGAAGACTTCCTTGGAGATGACATTACTCTTGTCATTCTTGTAGAAGTAGGGGTGGGGATCCCTTGGGCGAGTGATTTATCCAAGCTTCTCCTCCCTGACCAAACACTGCCAGTGGCTAGGCAACCATTTCTCCTAAACCTGAATGCGGAGCAGCTGACGCGTCATAGAAAATGGGCACGGATTGGTAGGGACTTCCTCCGGAAATGGTTCCTCCTGGATGACTTTCCAAACTACATGTGGCTTGAAGAATTTTCTCAGCTTATGCTGTCTGAAGAATTCTACATGGAAGGAGGACCAGATTCTTAGGGAAAAATTGTAAACAATTCCATTACCTGTAGTTTTTTTTTCCTATGTCCTTGAACCCTAACAGGCTGAGTGCGAGTGGCTCACTCATTTTGGCTTTTAAGTTTTTGGGGGACTCAAGTCTCTGATGAAAAAATTGTAAATTTCAAAAGCATAAATATTAATGATAATTTTTCAAATTCCAGTTTTTTTCACTTTGCCTCTTACAGTCTTATGGATATAAAAATGCTTTCTATAATTCTATTTCATTTTTATTAATTAATTTCTTTCAAATGCTTTTTGTATATGAGCTACGTTATTTCAATTATTTGTTAAACAATGGAAATAAATTTAATACTGTGATATTTTTATGTAATGCTATAAAAAAAAAAAATTCAATTCGTTCCATTAATTATTTGTACATTGATTATGGTTGATTATAATTTTATAAATATATACTATTACTATATAGTCATTCAAAATAAAAAATTTCAAAAGTTGCAAGATACAAAAGTTTATCGGTCAAGGTTTTTTCATTCAATTAATTGAAACGTTTCAAGATACAAAATTTGTCCATAGCTTATAGCAAGCAGACAAAAAAACTAGTTCATTGCTGATAGGCCACTCACTCAGTCTCACTATCCCCCTGGGTCGCTTCCTCCCAGTCCCTTCCCTCCTCAGAGGTCGATGCTTTCGCTTTCCCTTTTGCCGCTTCAACTTTCATTTTTGGAATGCAGTTTAGGAACCCGAAGTCAGGGTCGCCCTCCAAGCTTGCCAGTAGCTATATGGCCCTTCCTTCTTTAGCCCTATCTCACAATGCCCTACCAACCTCCATCCTTGCCACCACATGCAAAGCATTCAGGACTTCATCCACCCTCGTTAATTTAACAAAGAGTTTCATCGCTTCCCACCCCACTCGGGCTCGTTCACGGCACTGGTATTTGATTTCATCCTCTGGGCCACGAATAAAAGGAAGTAATTCCTCCTGGTCATCCCCTTCCATAATTTGAATGCCAACTCCTAGCACCACCCACTCCAAGATTGAATCCAAGTTAATCAAAAACTCCCCATCAATCAATTTGACCAATGTGAGTTTTACCTTTTCCACCTCCAGTTTGAATTCACAGGCCCATGCCATAATCAGAGAGTAAACCTCCATGTTAGTTCGATACTAGTGACTGATATGTGCCACCTCCTCCACAAGCATTAGTCGAGCTGCCACCCACAACTTCTCCTCCTTAAACCTGAACAGTCCTTGCATTCGTTTATCAGATACTTTTCCCAAAAAGGGCACCAACTTCTTGTCTGTTCGAAGTGTGAAATTGGCCTCCATGTCACCTGCAATTTCAAAATCACTTCCTGCGAAAAATATCTTACAGAAGGTACGATTCTACGAACTAGAGATTTGTTCTGCAGTTGCTTCAAAGCAAAAAGTGGTACACAGATCAAAAGGTAAAAAAATCTGCCGCCGTCTTAACTCTTATAGGCCGGGTAATGAATATGCACAATAAGACATTAATGCCATGAGATCAGGAAAAAGATTTCCTGCCATCCTCCCCTTCCTCCTTTCATGCGGCATGCTGCAGACAACTCCTCGTGCAACAATTAATCGCCACCTTGGCATTTGTACTTTCCAAAGTTGCTCGCCTTAACAGGTTGAGGACTGCAGTTGCACATTTTTTTAAATTAATAGACTAAATTTATGTTGAAATTTTATATATATTTTTAAACTATTTTTGAAAATTATATATCGTAAACATATTTTCAAAGAATTTTGTTAAACATTAAATTAATATTTTAGATTTAATATTGAATGTTTTCTTTTTAATATTAAACTTTTACCTTTCAAATTGCATATCAAAATTTATATTTTTATTTAGTTATTTGTTTTATTCTCGAAACTAAGTTTCATGTTTTATACTATTTTTGAATTTAAAATTTTTACAAATAATATTAACATTATATTTAATAGTTATCTCAAACTATTGCCCAATGCCCGGAATTGAACATTTTAAATTTAATTAAATAGAATTAAGTGAAAGTCTATAGTCTATAGACTATAAATCTCTTTTTCGGGCGGAATTTTAAAATGATTAAGTAGACTTTAAAAATAGACCCGAAAAGTAACATGAGTATGGTGACATGCCAGAAAAAATGGCAGAAGTCATGGGACCCACTTCATCTAAAAACAGGTACCATCGACCGTTGGATGAACAAAGATCAATGGCTAGGATGGATTTCGGCCCGAATGTGGGAAGTGAACACCTTTCTAAGAACTTCGCCCAGAATTGGACATTTTAAATTTAATTAAATATAATTAAGTCTAAAAATCTCTTTTTTCAGGTGGAATTTTAAAATGATTAAATAGACTAAAAATCAAACCGAAAAAGTGACACGAGTATGGTGATGTGCCAAAAAAATGGCAGAAGTCGTGGGACCCACTACATCTTAAAACAGGTACCATCGACCGTTGGATGAACAAAGATCAACGGTTAGGGTGGATTTCGGCCCGAATGTGAGAAGTGAACACATTTGGGAGAGCTTCGCCCAGAATTGGACATTTTAAATGTAATTAAATATAATTAAGTCTATAAAGCTTTTTTTTCGAGCAGAGGTTTAAAATGATTAAATAGACTAAAAATCAAACTCGAAAAGTGACACAATTATGGTGACGTGCCAGAAAAATGGCAGAAGTCATGGGACCCACTACATCTTAAAACAGGTACCATCGACCATCGGATGAACAAAGATCAACGACTTAGGGTGGAATTTGGCCCAAATGTGGGAAGTGAACACATTTGGGAGAACTTCACCTGGAATTGAAACGTTTTAAATTTAATTAAATATAAGTAAGTCTATAAAGCACTTTTTCAGACGGAAGTTTAAAATTATTAAACAGACTTAAAAAACAGACCCGTAAAGTCACAACAGGTACCTTAGTCCCTCGTCTATTGGATGAGCAAAGATCAACGACTTAGGGTGGATTTCGACCCGAATGTGGGAAGTGAACACATTTGGGAGAACTTCACCCGGAATTGAACGTATTACATTTAATGTCCTCAGAATTTATATTGAAGTAGTGAATATTTTGTCCTTCGGCATCGAATACTTATTAATAATAATTAATAAAATTACAACATGATTCTTAATGTCCTTGGAATTTATACTGAAGTAATGATTGTTTTGTCCTTCAGCATCGAATAGTTATTAATAGTAATTAATAAAATTACAACATGATTCTTGATATTTTGCCATTTAGGTTTTACTTTTCTACTTTTTAGAGTTTTCAAAATAAGAGACTCGTAAATCATAATCGTCTTTCATTTCTTTGACAAACCTGTAAATCGAGGGAGATTTAGAAACAGCTACTAGATTGAGGAATGCAAGTTGCAACAGAGACTATCTGCGCCAATCTAGTGAAATAGAAATTCCAATTTTTGGGTAAAATCTAGAACACCTACATCCTGCCTTTTTTGCTTTTGGTAATCCCGTGGTCCAATTTGAGGGTTAGCATTTTCAGGTTTTTATCTATCATTAATTTGAATTATTAACAATAATAGTGATGGGGAAAATGGGAAGCAGTAGTTCTACAAGAAGCCAAGTGAAAAACAAAATGTACCTAACTAAACTAGTTAAAACACCAGGTTTCACTGATGAATACCATGATATTTATGACCCTGCTATCCATGGTGAAAAGCGTATCATAGATATTAGATATACATTGTCTAGTAAGGCGGCAGATGCATCCAGAGCAAAATTTACTATTTTCAACCCAATGTTACAACAAAAAACAAATAAAATCGCATCGTGGGATGTTGGATTAGGAAGCATGGTGTTACCTGAAGTATTCCCTTGTCCTGATTTTGTCATGGTCTGCACCAAAAATTATGATAAAGATAAAAAACCAATTGTCAATAAAAATACAAAAGAGGAAATTCTATCCATAAACGAGGGAGAATTTGCTCGTTTGTTGAACCTAGGATTTGAAGCCCAAAACTCAAATGTCCAAATTGACCTAGGAAAGCTGGCAGAGAATTATGAGAGTCTCAATCCAAGTTGCAGAGATTCATTTATCAAAGCTCTAATAAAGATTGGTACTAGTATTGTGTTGGATCAGAATCATAAGCCTCCTTATGATTCTAAAATTTTTGTTCCATGGGTTGGGGATACTATTTCCTTGCTGTCATTTTTCCTGGGATTGGAAAATGATAGGGAAGTGGGTGCAAGCCTTCTTGAATTGATTTATAATATCCATTGTGTAGGTCAGCTAGTAAGATATAATTTTATTGAGCACATTGTAAAATCCATGCAAAAACAGTTACTAATGATCAAAAAAGGTTCCTGTAAGACATTTAGGTTCTCATCCTACTTGTGCTATCTCCTTCTATCCAAGTATCATGCAATATTTGAGACCAACAAGCTTCAAATTGTGAGCTATAAGATTGATGAGAAGACTGGGAAGAGAATAGAGTGTCCAATATATGATTGGACCCCAAAGATAAGGATGCATGATAACAGAAAGAACTACAACCATTTTGTAGACTTCTTTTTGGCACCAATGTATAATGAAATTACAAGCACTCCAATGCCTAGGTTGCTTGTGTCTTGTAGAGATTGCATTCAACTCAGAAGTCAAATAGAATTGGCTGACTGGTTCTTCATGGAAGAATTCACTGTGTTAAGGTTTTACGAATCGACAGTAAAACCATACAGACTTCCAATACATGTGACAGAGAGGGTATTTGCATTAGAGTATGTACAGCAATTGGAGAGCACAGATAGACAATTCCATGGTCAGCAAAAGAAGAGCATATTTCCTTCCTTGCCTTTCTCATGTGGAGGGTTCACATTTGAGAGAAAAGCATTCATTGTGGCACATGATTTCTTGACATTTTTTAACTTTGGTGATGAGGGTCTCTGGCAGTATGATCCAATCGGTGTAGTTCAAGCAAGGCTTAAGAAAAATGGGAACTCTTCAGCTTTATGTCAACATGAAAGTAAGCCATTGCTAGAAAAGCTTAGAAACAAGGACTCTTGGGATGAGGTTAAAAAAGAGATGGAGAAAATTGCACCTGACAATAACATTTCAACAGAAGAAATTTCATCACAAATTATGGCATTGCAAATGCACACAAAGAGGACAACAGAGGAGGGCCAGGGCATCCAAAATAGGAGGTCCTACAATTTCTACCTAAAATCTGCTAATCCATCTTAAAAAACTATTCCCAAATCAATCCTGCACGAATGTAAAGAGAATTATTTCACTCAAACCAAAATAAATGATTTTTGGACTATGAGGAGGAATCTCGGTGAACCAAAGACAAGTGCAGAATTTGAGAGCATCGACGAGGATGCAGAGTTTAGCAAATTGTGGGATATGGAGCATGGCGGGACTGAAGGTGATGATGATGCGCATGAGGTTGTCGTTGAACCCCCTCCAACAACTACTACAGTCCCTAAAATATTAGGTGGAGTCAGTGAGTCAATGAAAGAAAAATATAGCAAAGGGGCAAACCTTGTGGAAAAAATGGGTTTTGAAGGTGGTGGTCTAGGTCCCAGAGGAGAGGGAATTTGGTATCCACTTCAGGTACAACTTCCATCACAGTCAAAATCAAAAGGTCCTTATAAACTGGTCATTGGACTTGATTCTTCAGATTCATCAGGGATAGGTACTACTCATTGCCCTCAAGGTCCACCTACATTTGTTTCAGGTTCAAATCCACAACCACCACCACATCATGGTATTCCCATTGGTGGTGAATCAAGTGCCACTGCCACTGGTGGGGAATCTAGGGATAGTATTCCTATTAATGTTCAGTCAAGTGTCGTTGTGATTGGTGGGGTTGGCATGGGTACTACTACTAATACTAGTTGTCTTGGTGTTGGACAAGGGCAACAACAAAAAATCTCTCGCAAGAGGCCACTAGAGGTAGATACTCAATCTCATACTATTGAGAATCCTATATCAAGTGCCACTGACACTACAAATCAATCATTTGTAGCTTCAGATCATACACCTCAAAAGACTATGAAAAATACACATGAAAGTGTCAGTGGGAGTGGGACAGCATCAGGAACTGTTGTTGGTAATCCTCATCAAGCATTAGTTAAAACCACAAGAATAAGTGGAACTGGAGCCTATGGTATTCCTATGTCACCTTTCAAACATTCAATTGCTTCAACAAGCCCAAATTTTCAATTCCGTGATTACTATGAAAAATATGAACACACAACAAAAGCAAATAAAGAAAAAAATAAAGCATTTCATAGGAATTCCGTGTCTGAAGTTGTAAACGAACAGCCTGCAAGGAACAGGGTATTTCCAACATATGACCCACATAAAGATATGATGGAGTTCATGGTTGTTATGCCCCCGACACATCTAAAGATAAAAATCCACCATACAGTTAGATAGATCCCTCTCAATTTCAAGTTAGCACCCTCCAAATGGATTTTTCCAAAGTACATAATGTGGACAAAATTAGTGTGTCAAAAAGGACTAACGAAGTGGTCTACACTTCACTGCTAAAGGTGGAGAGAGAAAAAAATAAATTGGAGAAACAAATAGAAAAGTTACAGGCAGACCTGGAAAATGAAAAATCAAGGAGGAAAGCAGCAGATAGCAAGTGCAATGATTTATAGAAAAGGATTAAAAATTCGGGCTCTACAATAGAAATTGCAGAGCAGGAGAAGAAGGATGCAGAATTGAAGGACCTAGCTGAAAAACAAGCTAAAAGCAGTAAATAAATTGTTGAGGAAAAAGCCAGTTTTCAAAAATTATACAAAAGTTATTAGTCTGCTACCACAAAAATGAGAAATTTACAGGACCTATTGGATCATGGGAAGGAAAAAGAAAAACATTTGCAAGAGGAAGTAGAGGAAGAAAGAAAAAAATGTGCACAAATGAAAGAAGACCTGCACAATGCAAATGATAAAATAAAAACTTTGGAGGATAGATTGAAAGACAATATGAAAAATATAACGAAGTATATACAAGAAAACATTTGGCAGTGAATAATGCAGAGTAGTGAGAAGTTGTGTGAATGGCTTCAATTGACTGAAAGTATGAGACAATTTTTTATAAAAATCAAAGGGCTCTATGAGAAGAGCACACATGTTTATTCAAAAGAGGAAATGGCAAAAAAGATTCTGAAAGTAGTCTACAGTTCTAGTGACAGCTACTTGGCATCCAAGGGAATTAAGAGCCGCATTGATGCCACAGTTAAGACATCATCTATCATTCAAAAATGCCAGAAGCTAAGGGAAACATCAGAAGTTATGGACAGTTGTGGAAAAAAGATAGTGAAGCTGCAAGAAATGAAAAATAATTTGATTAAACTTGGTTTGCCTAAGCCTGTTGACACATCAAATAAATTCATTGGAGAAGAAGCTTACAAAAAAATCATGGAGATAAAAATGAAGTCTGATTTAGACTTGCTTCCAAAGGACACAACTCCCAAAAGCTTTTTGGAATTCATCCAACCATTTACAACTCTAAATACGGTATTGGATGAAACAATGATGTCAAGTAAATCTTATAAATATGGAATGTTGATGAAGTTGGAGTTGACTTTCCATAGTTTATAAAATATTGACCTTCCATCAGACGAAAAGTGGAGCACCCTACAAAAACTGGCACAGAATTCTTAAGAATCATAGTATGTATTGCACAATTTTCTTCTTTTATTCTTAATTTCAAGGTTTTAAGTTTTTTCCGTTTGCTATTTTGCTAATCCAACCTATGAATCTATTTTATGAATAGGAAAAAAATAGCACTCGCTATTGCTATTTTGCTAATCCAGCCTATGAATCTATGATGCACAGTGCAAAACTTCAGCCAGTAAATTTGTATTCTCAAATTCTCCCTTGCTTTAACATTTATGTATTTCTCTATTTCTGATTAGTAGGTTTTAGGCACTGCTATTATCTATGTTTAATTTGCCATGGCGTGAATTAATATTTAATTTTGAACTCTATTTTTTGAACAGGAGACATCAAACATGTAGCAGATGTTAAATTGCTAATATGACCTGTGATGGCCATATAAATATGTGCTGAGTTTGTGATTTTGATGTTCAGTATTCACATGTTGCAAACTTACAATTCGACCTGAAGCTGTTGTTGCTCCCTTGTTTCTATAAAAAGGAATTCAGGGTCATTTGCAATTTTGCAAAGGGTTCTACTTCTGAAACTTTGTATTCACTTTTGCATGGACATTGGAGAATCACACAGGACTTGTTGTTGCTCTCTTATTTTTATAAAAGGAAATTCAGGGTCATTTGCAAAGGGTTCTGAAACTTTGTATTCACTTTTGCAATTGGTATGGAGAATCACACAGATTGGAATTTGGTGTATTACTATTGAATGAATTGTATCATATGGCTATATTTTGAAAGAATTAATGAAAATCTAAGTTCTCGACATGTGTATTACTATTGAATGAATTGTATCATATGGTTCTAAAATGTATCACATAGATTTGAGACTCAAACATGTATAAATAAACAATAAACATCTCTGTATCAATAAACACATTATGGTTTTTTTTTTATTATGCTATTTTAAATCTGGAAATAGAAAGTTGAAAAATATAATTACAAATCAATATTAAATTCTAATTGCAAAAAGTAATATGCTTTTGTAATATGAATGATGAGATACAGTAATAAGATTAATAAATACCAATCTCTTACTGTTACAGTTTCCATTCATCCTCATCAAATTCAATTCTTTCTTGATTCCCGTCTGTGGTTTCTTCACTGTGAGTCTGAGTCTGCATATCTTCGCCAAACTACATCTCAATGCTACTAGTAGCTCTAGTAGTCCCACTGGCACTTTGGTTTGAAGTGTTGCCCAAACCTCTTCTTTCACATTTGGACCTCCAGATTTGCAGTGCCCTATCATAAGGAAAAGTGTGGACATCATACCTAGATGTATAGAGCCTCAAGAAATTTTCCAAATTTTTGTCTAGTTTGTTTCTTAGCTTTGATTTTAGGAACCCCAAAGCACTAAAAACTCTCTCATATTCCACCAAACCCAATATCATGGTAAGACATAAATCAGCAAGCTTCACTTATTCTGGCATTGAATCACGTAAGGTTTTGTTCTCAGCTATATATTTCCAAACCCTTGTTACTGATCCCTCTTCATGGGGGTTATCCATTTTGGCATATTGTTCTTTTATAGTGTATGCAAAATGAGTTGATTGCTCTTGAAGATGAGTTTTGTCTAATATTCCATTTATAGTTACTGCATTAAATTCTCTAGAAATGCAAAATTGTTTTACCAAAGTCAGTAGCTTACTTCGAAAATCAGATGCACTGTTGAGGCTCCAATAATGAGGAAACACAATAGACATGGCTTCAAGTAGGTTGTCAGGAGGGAATCTGCTTCTAATTTGTGAGGAAAGATCATATGCAATTTTCTTCACAGAAGTAGTTACAGTCTCAACAATCTTGTCAAAATCATCCTTTGTAACTCTTGCTAGTTTCTTCCTAGGGCACTTTCCTAGTTCCTTGTGGTCGACCGTGGCATAGAAGTGCAATGGTATCTCAACTCCCCATACATTGGCACATACCTCCTCATCTACACCGATTTGTAAAAAGTTATCAGGATTGTTCAAATCTGTGAATGTCCACCACTTAACAAATTTTTCATCAGATAGTGTTGGTTGATTTCGATAGAGATTTTCGAGGGTCAGGCATGTCATCTTATGCAGCGTAACATATTCTGCAATATACAGAGCTCTTTTTTGGGCAGCCTTTATAATATTTCTCATTTCCTCTAGCATGGGCAGAAGAGTTGCTAAAGTTAAGAGTGTCTCTAAATTACTTAACCTGCCAAGAAGTTTTGGAAATTTTGGTTGATCTAATTCATCCTGAGTTGTGTGAAATAGTCCAATCAAGGATGGATATTCTGAAAACACTCAATGCGCTGGACCATCCAAAGAGATCCATCTGGTATCATTATCCTTGAGAAGCTTGTTCCCATCAGTTAATCCATCAGCAAAGTTTTGAAATTCCATAAATCACTTGGGACTTCGACAGAAGTGTGAGTAGAGCTCTCTGATTAAAATTTCAATTTTTTTAACCCAAGCAAACTTGCTCACAATTCCAAAAGCTAGATTCATTCTGTGAGCCATGCAGTGAATTGTAGTAATGTACGGTGCAAATGAAGTTTCAATCTTTGTACAAAGTCCATTCCTGTGACCTTGCATTACTGAAGCTCCATCTGCTCTAACACAAACCAATTTTTTGGCTACCGTCATGTCATCCATACCTCCATATTCAATTAAACTTCTCTTTACTAGTTGAAATAAATTATCCGTTGTCACACTCTCCTTCATTTTAGCAACAGATAGTAGATGAGGTTGGCGGGTATGATTCTCTATAGTATAAACATGCATGCATACCCATGAAGTATTGTCTACTGCAGTAACTTCGTCTAAAGAAAATGCAATGAAGTTTGACTCTCTTATTTTTTCCTATACATCTTCTTTTTCAACCTCAGCAAGACAACTTGCCCATTCCCATCCACTGTTTACTGACCAGTGTCTATCAGGAGAGTTAGGAACTTTCAAAAACTGTAATAAACCACTAATTGATGGGAAATCTATCATAGCACACCCCCTGCTCAAAATATGAAATACAACGCTTAACTGAACAACTTTTCCTAGTTGTTCTATTTGCATTGCTTTTCCAAAAATAGCTTCAATAGAACCTTTAACTTCAGCAGGCTTTATCTATAATTTCTCATGAAAATAATACTCTTCGGCATTCCTCACATGCTTACATTCATCCTTTGTTTTCCATCTTATCACTAATTTTTCAACCTCATCTATCATTTGTTTTTCATAAACTTTACCCATATGCTTTTCTATGGTGTCAAATTTTAACTACAACCTAATTTCCTTGTTATGTTTCCAAGTGCAAATCTTACACCTGCATTCTATTGGAGGCTCACCTTCAATTGGATTCTTGACTGGTTCAATGAATGAATACTTTGATGCCCAATTAATTTGAAAATTCCTCATTGACATATCCCACTCCCGATCCCTTTTTGATTGTAGTTCACCCTTTTTTGATATGGCTATTATTTTCCCCTTCCGTGCATTATCATCAATGGCATTATCACCCAAGTCGATTATATCATTCTGGATAACTTGGGTATCTACCAGATAATCTTCTTCAAGATCATCCTGATCTGAGATATCAGGTTCACTGCCATCTTCAACATGTGGTGCAGGTGGCGAATTTTGTACTTGTACTTGTGATGATGTACCTTCTTGATTTTCACATCCAATGCCAAAGTACGAAGACAACATTTTGCTTTCTGTTGGCCTCTCCTGGCCTTCCCCACTTGCAAGTTTCCTACCCCTCTTCCTGTTAGACATCTCCAATGAAATAAAGGCTACCAAAAAAATATCAATTTGCTGAAGAAGCAATAATAGGCTATAATGTATAATATACCACTTCAAAAATATGATCGCTCACCTTTAGGCTTTAGGTCACTAGCAGTCACCAATATAGTCAATGACTCAACAACAATGATTTTCCTTGGTCTGAAACTTCGCTATTGATCAGAATTCAGAGCCTAGAACCCACTAGATTGTGTTGAGATATTGAGATAGATCTGATCTTTGTATGTATTTATACCAATCCTTATATGGCAAATTCCGCAGGAATTTTATATGGTATACAAATATTTGGCAAATCCCGCGTAACTATAACACGACTTATGTAATTTTTGAGGCGATTATAGGTCGTCCAAATATGACTTATGTAATTTTTGAGGCGATTATAGGTCATCCAAATAATAGTCGAATACAATATAGTTGGCGAAAGTTGGGGTGAATGGAGACACGCACCGACAAGATGCTAGGTGAATTGGGTCCCCCTGGCTAACAAATCTTCACATTCCTATAGGCGAATTAAGGTCATCTATTAAGGCAACCTTGGAGAGTGTAGGCGAAACAATTAAATTTACCGTGTGTCCACCATATATTGTATTGGCGAAATCATCACATAGAAACATTTATTTGCATAAAACATATGGCAATCGAGTCGTGACTATGACAGAAATTGATAATGTTCTGGCGACATGGCCACCCCCAAACAGTACAAAATATTCACCATTGGTGAATATTCACCACTAAATTAAACTCTGGAATCAACAACATTCACCGACAAGCAAATGACTTATGAACAGTCACCGGTATCTGGTTCACTGGCAGGATATAATGTTCACAAGCACTTAGAATGGCATGGAAAACACCTAGTTATATCGAAGACATCGTTTGGACACTTTGTCTGGAAGATTTGTTTATTGGCATATTGGTATTTTCATATTTGTTGTTACTGACAAATAGGTCCAGGATATACACTAGCAGGTTTATCTTTTCCAGATCAGCACGACATGCTATGGAAATGTTTTATTATTGTTGTAAATGCGTCAAGCCGACATGTTGAATCGATTATTGCATCGGATATTGTTTTATTTGTAAATTGATTTTATTGTAATATCCTTTAGAGCCGACCTACTAGAATTGGTCTTAGGTTATGATATAAATGTAAGATCTTATTTGTAAGATCGAGTGTGGAATGCAAAAAAATAATTGTGTGAAGGTATATGCGAGATTAAGCAGAGCTATACACGCAGACATCATTTGAAGGTTGAAGGAGGTTTTTGTGAAGACAATCAAAAACACACCGGTACTAAATCCAGCAAGATGTTAATTTGAGCAGTACATTCATATTGGATTTAACCATCCAATTGTAGTCAGTGTGACTCCCATTTTGTGTTTGAGGAGTGAGCTCTAGGCGCTTGGCCTTTCTGCATGTGCAGATCTCATTTGTATACACTTACTATCTGAAGTAGTATCATCTGATTGTGGGTAAGGTTTCCCACTGTGGTTTTTCCCCTTACAGGGTTTCCACATACAAATATTGGTGTTATGTGTTGTGGATGACTTTGTCTTTCTATTTCATGCATTAATCCTTACCGGTATTGCAATTAACTGATAAATCTGTCTACCGGCATAAAAGACTAATTTACCGGTATTAAGCATTAATTTGGTTAAGTTGTTTTTGGTTTGAATTTATTTGACAACTGATTCACCCCCCTCCTCTTAGTTGTCTCTGAGACCTAACACTAACAAGCTTGGTTACTTATTAAATCCTCTAACAAGGTGATCCATTAGATTGGATTTTCAAATCCTCTACTAAGGTTACTCCTTATAGGGTATTTTCTTCTAAAAAGGCATTTGTAGTCAATCCCTTAACTAGGTGATTCCTAACAGGATCAGTTCTTAACAAAACTTTTGTAAAATATTTAATAGGCTTGGCTCTTAACAGGGCAAACTTCAGAAGAGCTCAAATATTATCTTGTGAGTGTCATCTCACCGTGGTTTTTACCTATTTGGGTTTTCCACGTATAAATACTTATCTCATGTGGTGAATGTTTTTGTGGTTATGATCTTATGGTTGATTTGATTAACTATTTAACTATTTCTGATAAGGTATGATAACTGGAAGCATTGAGAAATGAAGCATTGGCATATGATAAAGGATTTGGATGTTTATAAGTTAAATGTTTTTTATTGTTAAGTTGTTGTAACAGTCAACTGATATTCTTATGAGTATTGATCTTGACAGTGGTATTTCATTGATAAGTTTACTTTGTATGTTAGAATTTGAGTTTGGGAAGTTTGTATTAGTTTTTCTATTTACTGATTCACCCCCCCCTCTCATTAATCTACCAGATACGTATTATTTCTTCATACCATCAAAAGATAGTTGAGAGTGTGAATGTTAAGTTTGATGAATTCTCTGATAAACCTGATGAGATCAGCAGATATGAGCCTGTAGATGATGAAGAAAAACTAGTGTATATTGAACTGGAAGTGCAGAAAAATAATGAACATAACAATGCAGAAATAGGTGCTCAATCGGTAGATGATGAGGATGATGATGAACATGAAGAATAATTCACTACACCGGAACCGGTAATCCTAAGATATGTAAGGCTAAATCATTCAGAAGACCAGATTATAGGTGACAAGAATGCTGGTGTGCTAACTAGAAGAAAAATCAGAGAAAATTCCAATCTGATTTCAACTGTTGAACCAAAGACAATTAGAGAAGAATTGAAAGATGATGAATGGATTAATAAAATGAATGAAGAAATTGATCAGATTGAGAAAAAAAACACATGGTCTCTTGTTCCTAGACCGGAAGATAAAAATGTGATTGGTACAAAGTGAGCCTTTAGAAACAAGTTTAATGAATATGGTGAGGTTGTGGGAAATAAGGCAAGACTTGTATGCAAAGGGTATACACAAGAAAAAGGTGAAGACTATGGTGAAACCTTTGCACCGGTGACAAGACTTGAAGGTGTTAGAATGTTACTTGCCTTTGCAATATTTAAAGGTTTTAAGGTTTATCAAATGAATATTAAATCAACTTTCCTGAATGATATTCTTGAAGAAGAAGTGTATATAGAACAACCAAATGGGTTTGCTTTAACAGAGGATAAAGATATGGTATGCAAGTTACACAAGGTATTAAATGGATTGAAACAAGCACCGAGAGCATGGTATGAGAGATTACATACACATCTGATTAAGATAGGATTCCAGCGAACCAGTCAAGACAGTAATATCTATTTAAAGACTGAAGGAGACAAAATGTTAATTATAGAAGGTTTTGTTGATGACATAATATTTGGTGGAGATGATGATTTGTGTATGGCTTCTGCTGATGAAATGAAGAAAGAGTTTGAGATGTCTCTGATCAGTGAGATAAAGTATGTCAAAGAATTTTTTAAGACTTTTGGGATGGAAGACTGCAAACCGGTTGGTACTCCAATGGTGTCAGGCTGTAAAATATCAAAAGAGGATCATTCACCCTCTATAGATGAGAAAGAATACACGGTCTATGATTGGAAAATTGCATTATGTTGTTCATAGTAGATCGGATATTGCACATGTAGTTGGTAGATTTCAAAAGAGTCCCAAGGAGACACACATGGTAGCAGTAAAAAGGATATTCAATTATCTAAAATGAGTAGTTGATTATGATTTATGGTATCCTTATAGAGGTAAGTTTTCTTTGAAAGTGTTCACAGATGCAGACTAGGCTAGAAATGTTGATGATCAGAAAAGCACAACCGGTGGAGCTTTTCTTCTTGGAGGTAGACTGGTATCATGGACCAGTAAAAAGAAAACTTGTGTATCACAATCAATTGCAGAAGCAAAATATGTGGTTGCATCTATGAATTGTAAAGAGGCTATTTGGATGAGACATGTTTTGGAATGTTTTAAGTAGAGTATGACTGAACCGATGATTATTTATTGTGATAACACTAGTTCTATAAATATTTCTAAAAATACAGTGTTACATGCAAGGACTAAGCATAATGAGTTGAAATATCACTTTTTGAGGGAGAGAGTACAAGAGAAGCAAGTGAGAATGGAACATGTGTCTAGCAAAGAGTAGTTAGCAGATATATTCACTAAACCTTTGCCTAAGGCAATCTTTGAATATCTCAGAGGTAAATTAGGGGTTAGACCCCCACACAAGATCAACTAAGATGCAGGTGATGCATCAATCCAGTGGACTTATTGAATATTTTTCACTATGGATTGATGAGATGTGGGCTACTCCTCAGGGGGAGCATCTAAAATGAGGTTAGCAAAGATGATGGAGACATCAACAACAACAACAACAATGATGTTATAAGATGCATTTGCCCCTTTGGAATTTCTATCAAAGGGGGAGAAGAAATGTAGCAGACATGGGAGAAGTAATATAATCAACAAAAGATCATACAAAGGAGGAGAAGAGAAAGTGAAGCATGATGAGCTTTCTTTAAGTGTTGCCATCAATGCCAAAGGGGGAGAATGTTGGCATGCTTGGCATAACTGATGATGATGTTTACATATCGGTTGAAGGACTATTGGTGATGATAAATTGAAGGACTATTGGTGATGATATATTAAAGGATTGTTGGTGATGATATAGTTGATATGATAAGGAGAATGATGGAATGGTGATGTATGGTATAGATTGAGATATTGGGTTGGTGACTTGGTGATTAGTTATTTGTGTTGTCATTGATGGCAACTATGACAATTGTTTATTCTTGATTACTTTGTCATCTACATTTACTGGTGTAACCTAACTAGTAATGGATTAAGTTGGTGAGATGAACTGTGTAGCTAACAGAAAACCTGGAAAATAGGACTTTAACCAGTAAACATGAAACAATATTATACTTAAGCAATTAGTTCTGAAGATTGATGAGGAATTAGGTGTTGTAGATTGAAACACGTGTTTATATCATTGTAATGAGTCTATGAACGGAACCACATCATGTTTTAATAACCAAAAGTCATGTTTGTGATTTACTATTGTATTTTCAGTAGGGTTTTAGCATGGTTTTAGAACCAGTAACAAGATCTCTTAATCGGTGATGCTTTATGGTTTGGCGGTGAATTTCATTATGTTCATAACTTGATGGTGATGTGTCACAACCCGTGTGCGAAATTAAAATACCATTTTGGCGTGATTAAGGGTGGAATTTCTTGGGAAACAACGAAAAGCATAGAATAATGTTTTAAGGGTTTGACTGCTTATCAGATTAATGTACGGTGTCATGTTATGATTTGTCAATGGTTGAAATTGTCTTCATATTTGTTTTAATAATTTGTATGATGATTTGTAATGATCTGTGATGATCTATGATGTAAATCCATTTGAATCTTGATGTATCTAGGGTTTTGTAACTGACAAAGATGTAAAGTGTATTTAGGTCAGTTTTGATGAAGTTTATTGTGTCGGTAATCTAAGAAAAGAGTGTGTAACCGAACCAGAGGTGTGTGTCTACAAGAGTGAAGAAAATTGGAGATGAAGTGGATCTAAACAAGCAAGAAGGATGTTCTATTTCCAGATCATTCATTTGTTGTTCCCTAATAGTTGTAGTAGGTTCAAAATCCCTTAACCAGGTACGCCCTAACATGCCTTATTCATGTAAATTCCTTAACTGGGTAGCTCAAAAATTTGAGTTTAAATCCTACTACAAGGTTGCTTCTAACAGAGAAAAGATCTTAACAGAGCTCATATTGTAAATCCCTTGATCGGGTGACTCCTAACAGGGTCTGCTCCTAACTGGACATCATTGTAAGCTCTTAACCAAGCTAGTCTCCTAACAGGGCGCATTCTAAAAGAGTGCATTATCTTGTGGGAACCAATTCCCACCATGTTTTTTCCCATTTGAGTTTCCTCATGAAAATCTTGGTGTTCATATGGTGATTGATTTTTGTTTGTGTTAAGCTAATATCTTTCTATTGCATGCATGATATAGAACACCTAAATGAGCAATTTGGTAAATCTGATTTGTAGATTGATTTCAGTGGCTATCGATACTAGTTATGATCTTTTGGTGAAGTATTGATTAGTTTGGTTTAAGATTTTAGTTTGTTGTTAATATTGATTCACCCCCCCTCTTAGTATTAATCAGATCCTCTAAATAACAAATGATCGCAGCATCACAAGATGATACCATGTGTCTAGGGTGGGCTGAGATAAGACAGATGTTGGGGGCCACTGACAACAATGAAAAGGATGATGAGTTGGAGATGTCGTGCCATGCTTTTGATATTTTCGCTTGCCACATAAGATGGGCAATGTCATATTGACTAGTATGGATCATGCAATGTACCCTCATGGAAAGAATCAACGATCTAGTTTAAAACTTGGTTCAAATATTAATTCGAGTCATTTTCCACTCGCACGAGCAGTAATGATGGACAAGACAGTGATGCTTGATTCCAAGATTATAATAAAAGACTTTTCAAAATTATTTTGATTTACAAAGTGATTTAGAAGTAACTAGAAGTTGATTCTAGGACCGAAGAAGATCTGAGCGACCTCTTGTAGTGCAAAATTGGGGTTCACCGAGTGCATATAAAGCAGTAAGTTGTCAAATTCTCCTTCTATGTTTTCAAAGCCTCTAAAAGCTGTGAATTGGATGAGATTGTGGTGAAAGCATTCTGAATTATTATAGGGTTAAAATCTTGGTATAAAAGGGTGAGAGTTTTTGTTTGTGTGTGCCAAGATTATTAAATCTTAGGTTAAGCCCTAGTTTCCTCCTCCATATGTCGGTAATTGTAGAAAATGACCTAATCTGATAAGATAGCTCCCTCACAGAACCACTCATGATAGATAGAATATTTATAGAGGAATTTGTATGATGAGTTTTTGGACCAATTGAAACCATCAACAAATGATAAGTATCAGGGGATGAGGTTCATTCAAGGAAAATCCCTAGGAGAAGGGTTAGTTGATAAAGCATATAAAATTTTAGATGCTAGGATACCCATGACTCGGATAGATATGTTTAAGATATGGTATGGACAAAGGAATTTGCAGTCTCCATTCTCAAGTGCATGGCAGTATGATCTAGACAAACTAGTGGTGCCTAATGTATTCATGGACATTGACCTTCTCAAGGAAGTTGCAGATAGGTACAACCCTATTTCAAGAGTAATAAAGGGAAATGATGGAAAAGTCTTGTTGACAGTCCAAACGGAGGAGTTCCAAGAAGATTTTAATTTATATGAACCCTCTGCCACCCTGATTCAAGTGGATTTAGATGAAATAAAGGCTGAGTATCACTGAACAAAAGGTTTTGTCACATCCAACCTTCTCCTAGCCCACTTGGTGAAAGCGAGAGACACATCATATCACATTGGCCCAAGTTCAGTGGAGCCTTTTCCAATTGGTACTTTTGCCAAGTATTTACAAGCCACTTTCTTTTCTCTATGCCATATTTGAGGTTTTAAACCTTTCACAATTATGCCACCGAATTTCATGTATGTGGTTGTCATGCCCGAAAATTAGGGCAAGAACGGGATAATTTTTTTTTTTTAAATCATAACTTAAATATTAAATTTACGAATATGGAGAAAAACACTAACATGTTTTGTCTTAACTATGTTTAGGGTTGACTCTAATCACTAACTTGAGTAAGTGAAAAATAAATATAATTAATGCGCAATATTAAATCTTCAAAGAATTTATTAATGTCTCAATGAATTTATTCACTAAATTGACTTAATTAAAATTTTCTAAAATATTTGGCGAGGGTACTATTAATCTTCAGTAATCAATAAATGTTTTAAAGAACTAATTAATTTAGTTCTAGCACTTGGTTTATAAATGTCTACATTTTTATTTTTTTTATATCTTAATCATTAGTTGAAATGTGTTCAATTTAAATCATCAAGACAACATTTAATTCTCAAAATGAACATTGTCCTAAAAAGTTTAAATATTTCCCATAACCAAAATAGTCTTACCCAATTTATTAAAAAGTTTATAATAGTTAAACTCCAAAATTATTTAATTTAAATCATCTCAACCTATATATATATAGTTTACCCACTTTATATTCATAACCCAATATATTTATATAATATACCTATATATATATATATATATATATATATATAATTGTTTTAAACCAAGCAAACCCTAATCCCTAATTTTATTAATATAAAATGAATCCTTAATATTTTTTTTAAACTTACCTTCATTTATTCTACCCTAGCCCTACCTGGGCTAGGGTTTATACTTTATTTTTTTTTTGTCCCTTTTATTTTTGTGCAGGCGGGCATGGCATGGCGGCGGCATTTTGTTTAGAGGCGTTGGGTGTGTCGAGCACCGCCCACTGTGCGGTTACACAGTGGGGCGTGGGCGCCGCCCACTATGTGCCCACACAGTGGTGGCGCTGGGCACCGCCCACTGTGTGGCCACACAGTGGTGGCGCTTCGGCGCCGCCCAGTGTGTGATCACACAGTGGTAGCGTTTCAGCACTGCCCACTGTGTTCCACAGTGGGGGCCCACGAGCCCGCTCACTGTGTGCTCACACAGTGGGGTTCGGCCCCGAAACCCATGGTAAATAATTTATTTTTTTTAAAACAAAGTTTTAATAAGTATTTCTTTTATGTTTATTATTTTTTTTTCTTTTTAAAAATGCAGTAAATATATATATATGTGTGTGTGTGTGTGTGTGTGTGTGTGTGTGTGTGTGTGTGTGTGTGTGTGTGTGTTTATATATACATATTTATGTATTAAATATGTGTATTTGTATATATAAACATATTTGTGTGTATATTTACAAATATATACACGAATTTGCATATATAGATACATGGAACAATCAGTATACATGAATGCAATTTTGTTATACATATAATATATATTAATGTTATATATGTGTATAACTGCTCATAGCTATATTTTCAAATATATATACATGATGAAACAAGGGTATAAATCTCTTTTTTTTTCTTATACCTTAAATCTACAGGTACTGTAAATCTGCAACTTATTTAATAGTTTTTGATGCTATATAAATGACTAGACTTAATAGTTTTACCAGCAACTAGACAAATCTAAATTTTATTTAATATAGACTTTAATAGACTGTGAATTATCATTTTAGAATAAATAAATTTACAGCCATTGCACAAATCTACAACAACTAATAAAAGCAAGATTTGGAATTATCACACAACAAAGTTACTAATTTCTGAAATAAACAAAAAGACAATATTCCAGAATCTATAATGTACTATACTGCATTTACAGAAAACATAATTAAATGATTTTTTTGCAGCCTTCAATATGCATGCAACTCTAATCTATTTATTTATTTATTTTTTGATATTATTTTGAATGCATAAGAATTAAATAACTTTCTTGCTATTCGATTTATCATAAACACATCAGATATAAAAAATTTCTTTTGAACTTTGGAAAAACAATATTTGGAATACTCATTTCTTTTCTGTAATAAATAGCATACTAAAATATTACAACTTTTAAAACGTATTTCAAAGACACTATTGTCACTTTACAATGGGGACGTTCTCAAATAATAATTACATTTACAAATAATTTCCTGCATCAAATAACTCCTACAACTTTCCACTTGTCCTATTCTTTTCTTCCGACAACCTACATTGTAAATCAAAGCTATGACCATGGAGTGCTCACCTCCCAGCCTAGACTAACTGGTAGCCACCCCCGAGCTCAGAGAACCAAGCCCTAGATGGGAAACAAACATGCAATCACCAAGGATAGAAAGCACACAAATACAAACACACTCCCATCGCGGCTACACTGCACCACACCTTGGTGATGACCTTTTTAAGGGTGGTAGTGGACCAATTACCCTGAGGAGAACTACAAGTATAAAAAATAACATGTAGCCACCTCATGGCAAACCCCTTAAATCCCTCTACCCCCCAAGGCATTCATGCCTTATTTCCCTCCTTATGACCCCCATTGCGCAAACAAGCCATGCAGCAAGGGTCATACAAAATCCCTTGTGATCTCTCTCATAATGAGAGTCTCTCACTCGAGGGCTGTCACTTCTACCACCCACAAGATCCTCCTCTCTCCCAAGAGTAAGAGGTCTTGATGACTCCCAAAAACACATACAATACATAACACAAAATATCAAATGAAATTTCCAAGAGAACATGCAAGGAAGCAAATCTTTTACACCAACGTTACTTTCAAACACATGCAATAAGAAAGCCATTTTGAGAAGAATGCAACCAACCTTAATCTTCCCAAAGGTAGGTTAGTTTTGTTGAGGATGAGCAACCCAATTCCACGGTTCTTCTCCTTCTACCCTTAGCCAAAATTGCCAAAATTCTCTATTCAAAATCTAGTCTATTCTTTTCAAAATTTCTCTTGTCTCCAAAAATGGAGAGTGGGTGATTACCCACAAATTTTCTAATTCTTGCTTAAGAAGCCCATTGTGAGAGTTCTCACAAGTTTCTAAAAACTAAAGAGGAAGGTAAGATAGAATGGGAAAGTGAACTCTCATTCGAAAAGGAAGGTTTACAACTACGTTCAAATCTTCTAATTTCAATTTTCGCACAACTTAGAAAAGTCAATTTTTAGGGTGTCTAAAAGGTCACATGGGAGTAGAAACTTGCCTTAAATTACCCCTAACCCTTAGGTATACCTTATGGGCTTTAGGAAACCCTATTAAACTACCCCTAGGTGTCCATTTAACCTTTTTTAAACCTCTCTGAAGTTTATTTTCGGGTCAAACCTATGTTGACCCTCCCAAAGATTCTTTACCCAAGGCATTTATGACATCACGTTACATTAATTGAAAAAGCTATAGTTAAACACTTTCCCACCAAGAGACAAAAATAAAAATTCAAACTTAAATCCGCACATGTGTCAAGTGACACAAGAAAACACTCTTACAAATTAATACATGAAATCATCTCTTGTGGATTTTACATAAATCAATTAAATAACACTTAACACACATGCATCATTTACTGTTACGAATAAAATACAACACAAACGGGGTGTTGTCTCTCCAAATAGACAAACCCTGGCTTACGAACATACATAAGTCTAGGTTTGGTTCTCCGTAATATTTCCATGGTCACATGGATAACTTCCTACACATCTCAATTTACACATTAGTAACTTTCAAATATCCACATATAATATAAATTACAGGAATAATAATACACATCATCACTTGCATACAGTTTACATCTGAACAATTTAAATACATCTTTTATCCAAGCAATTTCACATAAGCAATTCATCCTAATTCTCATAATGTTGATCCACACTTAAACATACATCATAATTCTATTATCATAGTAAAGTCCTACAAATTCAATAACGACATTTATCACCGCAAATTCATCTTATTTAAAAATCATGTAGTGTTCTATCTCAAAAAGCATATAACTAAATCATCAATATATAGCAATGTTATCCAAATCATGAAATCATATAAGTTATAAATCCAAAATGCATAAAAATAAAGTATCCGTAATAGTGTCAATATAAAAACCACTCAAATGTCAGACTGAGTCGAGGTGGGGCCTCACACCCTCCCCCTCTAGGCATGAACTTCCTCCTAGAGTTCATCAAAGAGGTGGGGGTACTCTGATCTCATACGTGATCCATCCTCCCATGAAGCTGTAACCTCATCATAACAATCCCACTGGACCCTAACCTAGTCCATCTCTCGACCTCGAAGGGCTAGCATCTGGCGTGCCAAAATGCGAATGGGCTCCAAAGCTAGCTGCCCATCCGACTCCACCTGCAAGGCATCCCAATCTAAAATATGAGACTCATCATAGATATATTTCCTCAAAACTGATACATGAAACACATCGTGGATGCGTGATAGGCTAGGTGGCAATTCTAAATGGTAGGCAACTGGGCCTATCCTCTCAAGAATCTCAAAAGGTCCTACAAAGCGAGGTGTGAGCTTAGAACCCTTTCCATAATGGATTGGATTCTTATGCGGTCGCACTCTCAAGAAGACTCTGTCTCCAACTAAGTAGCTATGATCTATCCTCTTTGCATCAGCATATTTATTCTATCTATCTTGAGCCTCTCTAAGATGCTACCTAATCAAATCCACCTGTTGTTCCATATCTCGAACTATCTCAGGACCAATAGCAACTTTGTTCTCTATGCGATCCCAACTCAACGGTGTCCTGCAAGGTCTGTCGTATAATGCCTGGTAGGGTGGCATCCCCAAAGAAGTGTGATGCCCATTGTTATAGGAAAAAACTCCACTAAGGGAAGGTACTCTTCCCACCTGGTCTGATGATCCATGACATACATGTGAAGTATGTCCTCTAACACCTGATTAACCCTCTCTGTTTGACCATCTATTTCCGAGTGATAGGTTGTACTGAAATTGAGCTTAGTGCCCATAGTTGCCTGTAATGACTTCCAAAAGGAAGAAGTAAAAAGGAAGTCCCTATCAAAAATAATCTTGCGGGGCACGCCATGAAGCCTAACAATGTCTTGCAAGAACACCTGTGCTACTGCTAGTGCTGTGAATGTAGTCCGGACTGGTGAAAAGTGGGCCACTTTGGTCAACTTGTCAACTGTCACCAAGATAGCATCATGGCGATGAGAAGACATAGGAAGACCAATGATGAAATCCATGGATATAGTATCCCACTTCCACTCTGGTATAGTATGAGACTAGAGCAACCCACCTGGATGGCGGTGCTCCACCTTTACTGTCTGACACTCGAGGCATCGAGCTACTATCTCAGCAATGAGCTGCCACATTCCTAGCCAATGATATAATTGCCTCAAGTCAGCATGCAACTTTTTAACTCTAGGATGCGCTACATAAGGTGCTCTATGAGCCTCCATGACAATAAACTCTCACAATCCCTCGGAGGAAGGTACATAAATGCGCCCTCTGTGGCGTAATAGTCCATCAGACTCCAAAGAATAATCCACATATTTCCCCTTTAGAGTAACCTGAGATCGTATTACCTAACCAACCTCTGCATACCATCCATCCTCTGGCAAGTGTTGTAGTATATGGTCTCTCAAATCCATGCCCATAGATATGGTGTAAGCCTTGACGTCTCCTACTCAAAGCATCTACAACTACATTTTCCTTTCCTTTGATGTAGTGAACGTCAAAATCATATTCACACAAGAACTCCATCCATCTCCTCTGATGTGCATTAAGGTTCGGCTAAGTGAAAATGTACTGAAGACTCTGATGATCTAAATGTAGCTCGAAGTGATGACCTAAAAGGAAGTGTCTCCACCTCACAAGTGCATGCACTATTGTTGCGAGCTCAAGGTCATGAGTAGGATAATTAAGTTCATGTGTCTTAAGTTTCCTAGACTCAAAAGCTATATCCCTACCATCCTGCATAAGAACTACTCCTAAACCCTCTAGTGAAGCATCTGTACAAACCATGAAGTCAGCTGTGGGATTTGGTACAACAAGGATAGGAGCGCTAGTAAATGCCTTCTTGAGTTCTTGAAAGGCCTTCTTGCACTTCTCTGTCCACTCAAATTTCTTCCCTTTACGCTGAAGAGAAGTAATAGGATGTGCGACTCTAGAGAATCCCTCGACAAAACGTTGGTAATATCCTGCTAAGCCCATGAAACTCCTGACCTCTATCACACTGGTTGGCACTAGCCAATCCATAATAGCTCTAATCTTTGATGGGTCAACTAAGATCCCATCACTGGAAATAACGTGCCCAAGGTACTTGACCTTTGATCGAAAGAAAGCACACTTTGACAAACTGCCAAACAACTGGTTATCACACAAACACTGCAATACCTATTTCAGGTGCTCCTCATGCTCCTTCTCATTCTGAGAATATATATGTATGTCATCAAGGAATACAATTACAAAATGGTCCAAAAATGTATGGAATACCCCATTCATGAGGCTCATAAAAATAGCTAGGGCATTCGTAAGACCGAATGGAACTACGATGAACTCATAGTGACCATATCTAGTGCGAAATGCGGTCTTGTGGATATCACTCTCCACTATTCTCAGCTGATGGTATCCTGACTTCAGATCAATTTTGGAAAAGACTTTGGCACCCTGAAGTTGGTCGAATAAATCATCAATTCTGGGCAAAGGATATCGGTTCTTGATGGTTACTTTATTTAACTGCCGATAATCCATACATAATCAGAGAGATCCATCCTTCTTCTTAACGAAGATGACTAGTACACCCCAAGGGGATACGCTAGGATGAATATGACCCTTCTCAAGGAGTTCCTCAAGCTGTATTTTGAGTTCATTAAGCTCATTTGTGGTCATCCTATAAGGTTCTCTAGAAACTGGCTCAGTTCCTAGTACCAGGTCTATATGAAAGTCAATCTCTCTACGGGGTGGCATTCCAGGTAACTTTGAAGGAAACACATCTGAATATCCCTTAAGGATAGGATGGTCATCAAGCGATGTTTCATTTTCTTCCTCTTCTCCTCTATCACTGATAGTGATAGCAAAAAGATGACATCCCTTTCGCATGCTCCGCTTAAGCTGCATTACGGAGATCATACGAAGAGACACGGGTCTCTGAATCTTGGTGATAACTATGGGCGAACCATGATCATCCTCACACTCGATCCTTTTCAGGCGGCAATCCATCTTGGCTCTGTGGGCATAAAGCCAATCCATGCCAAGTACGATATCGTAAGATCCAAGTGGTGTCACTCTAAGGTCTACTAAAGTGGTGGTCTTGCCAATCTGCAGATGACATGCCCTAACCTCTGATTCCACTAACACTCTAGCCCTTGAAGCTAATTCCACTTCCCAACTGACACCCTATCTAGTTGCCACTAGCCCGCAACGCTCCACAACCAATGGAGATATAAAGGAGTCAGTAGCTCCTGAATCAAACAAAATAGATACATTGTTACCTTTGATCATACCTGCAGACTCGATGACCATGGTCTGATGCTCAGCCTAGCGGTTG
Source organism: Cryptomeria japonica (assembly GCF_030272615.1). NCBI lineage: Eukaryota > Viridiplantae > Streptophyta > Pinopsida > Cupressales > Cupressaceae > Cryptomeria > Cryptomeria japonica. The sequence continues at coordinate 343,956,615 of NC_081412.1, read as the reverse complement.
TCAACCGCTACGAATACTCTATGGGACCTGCCCATATCACCAATTGTCAGCTCTGAAGTAGCCATCCGTTGATTCCCTGCCATCTGACCTTGAGGGCAATCCCTTGCCATATGCCCCATGGCTCCACATGTAAAGCAAGCACCCCGTGCCTGAAACTGGGCGCCCTGAGGCCTAGAGAAAGCCTGTCCTCCTGTCCTACTAGATCCACTGTACCCACCCCTAGAGGACTGCTGAGTCCTTGTCAGAGGTGTGTATGACACCTGTGCTCTCTGATCTCGTCTCTGTCCCTGAGTCTGCCACTGCTTGGGCTTGGTGCCCTGCTGATACTGTGGAGGCTTCTACCTCTGGTTCTGTGGTGTCTGTTGTGGAAGAGGAGGTTTGGAGAACCCTTGTGAGTTTCGGTTGTTTCCCTTCCAATGTGGTTTCTGAAATCCATAAGTCTGAGGTGTGGGATTTCAGTTCTGAAACCGATCCCTATTGTCCTATGGTTTGACCTGAATTTCCTCGGCTATCAGTGCCTTCTCCATGACAACCCGAAGGCTCTCTAGAGCAGACATCCTAACTGGCCCAACTATACTAGCATTTAACCCTCTGATGAAGCAGTTTACGAGAAGTTTCTCATCCTTTAGATAATCTACATAAGGTAATAGCTCAAAGAATTTTCTCTCATATTGGGTTACTGATAAGCCCTTTTGTTGGAGGTCGTGAAACTCATCTATACGACGCTGTCTGAAATGTTCTGATAGGTACCTCTCCCGGAACCTTTCTGTGAAAATCTCCCAAGTGAGAGTATCAGTAACTAATCTGCATTTGTACTCTTCCTGTCTCCACCAGGTGGAGGCCGACCCTCTCAACAGATGGACTGTGACACGTGCTTTTAGGTTGCTCTCGTAAGAACGCAATGCAAAGCACCTCTCAAGACTCAAAAACCATGCCTCAGCCTCTACCCCATTGGTTAAACCTCCAAAAGATGGTGGCTGGAAGTGCATGACCTCCCTGATAAGATCCCCTGGATCCCGACGAGCTCTCTCAAAATAAACTGGTTCCACCACTGGAGGTGGTCCTGGTATGTGCATAGACTCTGGTTCATTTCTACCCCGACTCTCTACAGGAATAGGAGCTGGGCTCCTGCTTCATTCTCTATCAACTGATCTATGACTCCCAGAGTCCTGATTTCTAACCTGAGGGTTCTCTACTGGAATCCTTTCCTGAACTATGCCAATTAGGTTCTGGATTGTTTCTAAGAGGTTTCGGTTAGGTTCATTTGGCTATTCGGGAGGTGCTTCTGGGTTCTCTTCTAGAACCGATTCCTCCCTCGCTACCTCTTCGCGTGCTATGCGCACACACCTAGGACCCCTTCGGCGCTTGCGAGCTTGTCGCGTCGTCAGAGGCATCCTAAGAGGAAAATAAAGTAAAATAAATAACTAATTTCTTTTAGAATAATATTAATTCAATTAAATTTAAATGTCTTATAAAATCAATTTAACAAAAATAATTTAAATAATCTAAAGTGAAACGTAAGTGGAGTAAGGTTCCTAGTGTGGAAACCTTGCTCTGATACCAAAATGTCATGCTCGAAAATTAGGGCAAGAACGGGATAATTTTTTTTTTTAAATCATAACTTAAATATTAAACTTACGAATATGGAGAAAAACACTAACATGTTTTGTCTTAACTATGTTTAGGGTTGGCTCTAATCACTAACTTGAGTAAGTGAAAAATAAATATAATTAATGTGGAATATTAAATCTTCCAAGAATTTATTATTGTCTCAACGAATTTATTCACTAAATTGACTTAATTAAAATTCTCTAAAATATTTGGCGAGGGTACTATTAATCTTCAGTAATCAATAAATGCTTTAAAGAACTAATTAATTTAGTCCTAGCACTTGGTTTATAAATGTCTACATTTTATTTTTTTATATCTTAATCATTAGTTGAAATGTGTTCAATTTAAATCGTCAAGACGCCATTTAATTCTCAAAATGAATATTGTCCTAAAAAGTTTAAATATTTCCCATAACCAAAATAGTCTTACCCAATTTATTAAAAAGTTTGTAATAGTTAAACTCCAAAATTATTTAATTTAAATCATCTCAACCTATATATATATATATAAACATAATTATATATATATATATATATATATTTTACCCACTTTATATTCATAACCCAATATTATATATATATATATATATATATATATATATATATTTAAAAATAAAATTGTTTTAAACCAAGCAAACTCTAATCCCTAATTTTATTAATATAAAATGAATCCTTAATATTTTTTTTAAACTTACCTTCATTTATTCTACCCTAGCCCTACCTAGGCTAGGGTTTATACCTCTTTTTTTTTGTCCCTTTTATTTTTGTGCAGGTGGGCATGGCATGGTGGCGGCGTTTTGTTTAGAGGCAGTGGGTGTGTCGGGCGCTGCCCACTGTGTGGCCACACAGTGGTGGCGCTTCGACGCTGCCCACTGTGTGATCACACAGTGGTGGCATTTCAGCACCACCCACTGTGTGTTCACATAGTGGGGACCCACGAGCCCGCCCACTGTGTGCTCACACAGTGGGGTTCGACACCCAAACCCATGGTAAATATTTTTTTTTTTTAAAACAAAGTTTTAATAAGTATTTTTTTTTTGTTTATTATTTTTTTTTCTTTTTAAAAATGCAGTAAATATATATATGTGTGTGTGTGTGTGTGTGTGTGTGTGTGTGTGTGTGTGTGTGTTTATATATACATATTTATGTATTAAATATGTGTATTTGTATATATAAACATATTTATGTGTATATTTACAAATATATACACGAATTTGCATATATAGATACATGGAACAATCAGTATTTTTTTATATATTTTGGCTATAAGAAATATATGCATTGGGCATTCATACATGAATGCAATTTTGTTATACATATAATATATATTAATGTTATATATGTGTATAACTGCTCATAGCTATATTTTCAAATATATATACATGATGAAACAAGGGTATAAATCTCTTTTTTTTTTCTTATACCTTAAATCTACAGGTACTGTAAATCTGCAACTTATTTAATAGTTTTTGATGCTATATAAATGACTAGACTTAATAGTTTTACCAGCAACTAGACAAATCTAGATTTTATTTAATATAGACTTTAATAGACTGTGAATTATCATTTTAGAATAAATAAATTTACAGCCATTGCACAAATCTACAACAACTAATAAAAGAAAGATTTGGAATTATCACACAACAAAGTTACTAATTTCTGAAATAAACAAAAAGACAATATTCCAGAATCTATAATGTACTATACTGCATTTACAGAAAACAGAATTAAATGATTTTTTTGCAGCCTTCAATATGCATGCAACTCTAATCTATTTATTTATTTATTTTTTGATATTATTTTGAATGCATAAGAATTAAATAACTTTCTTGCTATTCGATTTATCATAAACACATCAGATATAAAAAAATTCTTTTGAACTTTGGAAAAACAATTTTAGGAATACTCATTTCTTTTCTGCAATAAATAGCATACTAAAATATTACAACTTTTAAAACGTATTTCAAAGACACTATTGTCACTTTACAATGGGTCTCTCATTTCTAATAAATGAGGACGTTCTCAAATAATAATTACATTTACAAATAATTTCCTGCATCAAATAACTTCTGCAACTTTCCACTTGTCCTATTCTTTTCTTCCGATAACCTGCATTTTAAATCAAAGCTATGACCATGGAGTGCTCACCTCCTAGCCTAGGCTAGATGGTAGCCACCCCCGAGCTCAGAGAACCAAGCCCTAGATGGGAAACAAATAGGCAATCACCAAGGATAGAAAGCACACAAATACAAACACACTCCCATCCTAGCTACACTGCACCACACCTTGGTGATGACCTTTTTAAGGGTGGTAGTGGACCAATTACCTTGAGGAGAACTGCAAGTATGAAAAAGAACATGTAGCCACCTCATGGCAAACCAAATACATCAAGTATAGCAACCCCTTAAATCCTTCTGGCCCCCAAGGCATTCATGCCTTATTTACCTTCTTATGACCCCCATTGCGCAAACAAGCCATGCAGCAAGGGTCATACAAAATCCCTTGTGATAGCTCTCATAATGAGAGTCTCTCACTCGAGGGCTGTCACTTCTACCACCCACAAGATCCTCCTCTCTCCCAAGAGTAAGAGGTCTTGATGACTCCCAGAAACACATACAATACATAACACAAAATATCAAATGAAATTTCCAAGAGAACATGCAAGAAAGCAAATCTTTTACACCAACGTTACTTTCAAACACATGCAATAAGAAAGCCATTTTGAGAAGAATGCAACCAACCTTAATCTGCCCAAAGGTAGGTTAGTTTTGTTGAGGATGAGCAGCCCAATTCCATGGTTCTTCTCCTTCTACCCTTAGCCAAAATTCTCTATTCAAAATCTAGTCTACTCTTTTCAAAATTTCTCTTGTCTCCAAAAATGGAGAGTGGGTGATTACCCACAAATTTTTTAATTCTTGCTTAAGAAGCCCATTGTGAGAGTTCTCACAAGTTTCTAAAAACTAAAGAGGAAGGTAAGATAGAATGGGAAAGGGAACTCTCATTCGAAAAGGAAGGTTTACAACTAGGTTCAAATCTTCTAATTTCAATTTTCGCACAACTTAGAAAAGTCAATTTTTAGGGTGTCTAAAAGGTCACATGGGAGTAGAAACTTGCCTTAAATTACCCCTAACCCTTAGGTATACCTTGTGGCCTTTAGGAAACCCTATTAAACTACCCCTAGGTGTCCATTTAACCCTTTTTAAACCCCTATTAAGTTTATTTTCGGGTCAAACCTATGTTGACCCTCCCAAAGATTCTTTACCCAAGGCATTTATGACATCACGTTACATTAATTGAAAAAGCTATAGTTAAACACTTTCCCACCAAGAGACAAAAATAAAAATTCAAACTTAAATCCGCACGTGTCAAGTGACACAAGAAAACACTCTTACAAATTAATACATGAAATCGTCTCTTGTGGATTTTACATAAATCAATTAAATAACACTTAACACGCATGCATCATTTACTGTTATGAATAAAATACAACACAAATGGGGTGTTGTCTCTCCAAATAGACAAACCCTGGCTCACGAACATATATAGGTCTAGGTTTGGTTCTCCATAATATTTCCATGGTCACATGGATAACTTCCTGCACATCTCAATTTACACATTAGTAACTTTCAAATATCCACATATAATATAAATTATAGGAATAATAATACACATCATCACTTGCATAGAGTTTACATCTGAACAATTTAAATACATCTTTTATCCAAGCAATTTCACATAAGCAATTCATCCTAATTCTCATAATGTTGATCCACACTTGAACATACATCATAATTCTATTATCATAGTAAAGTTCTGCAAATTGAATAACGACATTTATCACCGCAAATTCATCTTATTCAAAAATCATGTAGTGTTCTATCTCATAAAGCATATAACTAAATCATCAATATATAGAAATGTTATCCAAATCATGAAATCATATAAGTTCTAAATCCAAAATGCATAAAAATAAAGTATCCGTAATAGTCTCAATATAAAAACCATTGAAATGTCAGACTGAGTCGAGGTGGGGCCTCACAGTGGCTATTCAGATTCAGCATCCTAATTTTCCACTGGTTTTTGATTTCGCACCGTATCTTGAAGATAAGATTCATGAGGGACTATTGGATATTAAGAATAATATATTAAGCACTAACTTCTATTGGTACTCATTGCTAATGCATATGTTCATATATAAGAACACAAACTATTTTTAAGGTGTCATGAATCTTAGAAGGACAATTGATAATATTGAGATATCGGTGCAGCTATGGAGTATGCATATGTCATGGGAGAGGCATGAGGCCTATTTTGTAAGATTTGATAATGGTTTTGCTTCCAGATTAAGGAAAATATTTACAGTGAATCCACCAAGGATTCCTATGTAGGTACATGATTTTCTAAGACCAAAGGAGAGGCCACCAATCATGAAAATTGAGCATAATTGGGGGTATATTATTCCCTATCTAGTCAGCACATTCATTAGAGTTTATGGTTTACCTAGTCAACCACATGTGCTACCTTTTAATGTCCCTTTGAGATTAGGTTGTGTTGAAGCCATCTGGCAGATAGCTTGTATTCATGATAGGGAATTGAAAGCTAATGACAATGAAACTATCTTCCCCGATTACATTGCTATTCCATACTTTGCAATTATGGAAGGGGGATGTATGGATTTTGATAAACTCTTTGCACCATATCACTTGGGAGTTAGTGTAATTAGGCACAGTGACCCAGAGGGATTCTATAATATTTTCAAGCAAACAATAAAGGGAGCTGCATTGCCTCATGAACACAATTTTTTTGAGGATATAATTAATTAGGAATGAATTTGATCTCACTACTCAAGATTGGAGGAAAGAGAAGTGGATAGCTTTCAACAGGCTATGGACAATTGTACAGAAAATGGATCCTAGTTATGATCCATTAAGAAGCTTCACTCCATTTTTTGACAATTGATTTCGTTATGAATAATTTTGATGAGTTGATAATCACTTTGAAAGAGAAGAAGACAAAAATTGAGGAAGCCCATGGCCACCAAGTTGAGATGAGAAGAATACAATGGCCTACACCTATTACCCCTAAAGATGCAACCCTAATTTGCCAAATGAGAATGAAACAACCAGTCTCACCTCCTCCTCAACCTCATAGAATAGATGGGATGGAAGAGACTAGACCTAGTTTTGTGCCCCCTCCAAGAGGTAATATTTTCATAAAAAGTATAAGGGATGAGGAGAGTAGCGAAGAAGAGAGTGGAAGCAATAGTGATAGTGGGAAGTTGGTCAGGAGGAAAGGAAAGAAAATACTAAAAGTAGAGTCAACCCTAAAGGTGCAGGTTAGATATTCAAAAGGAATCAAGATTATTGACCTTGAAGATTTAGACAGAACTCCCTCACCGCCACATGTACCTTCTTCAACTCCTAGATAGTTTGAAGAATAGGGAGAAGATCAGAAAATGGGAGAACAATAGGATGAAGATACCATTTAAATTACAAATACAAAAATGCAAATTGGTATTCCTCGTGTGCCACCCACTCCAGAATTTGATATCACTTCTCTGGATATTTAGGGAAGAGGTTTTAGGGATGCTAGGAAGGAGGCATGTAACAAATTCCTTGAGGATGAAGCTTTTGTTAAAATCTCGACCTTCTTTCAAATGATGTAGAAGGTGAAAATAGATGAATACAAGAAGAGAAGTGCTGAAAGAATGACCCAAAGAATAGACAGGTTTGACCAAGAAAATCAAGAAGAGGTCAAGACTGAAATGATGGAGGAATTTAAAGCAATCATTGCAGATGAAGGTAGAATGATTGCAAATTAGGTTGGTGTTTTAATTCTACCAGAGTGGAACATAGATGATGTAGTGGCTTTTGATGCAATCAAAAAATCAAGAGACAACAATTCGGTTAAGAAGAAGAAGCAAGGTTGGTATTAAATGGATCAGATTTTATAGATGATTATTTAACCTTGGCGATATGGTTACTAGAATAGGGGACTAGGAGGCTTGATATAAATGATATAATCCAAACCTGAAAGGAATCCTCATTGTAAAGAGGGTCTCTGATACATCAAATGTTGAGGCCTCAAAGTTAGCTATTGATACAGCCAAATTGGCCCATGAAACTACGAAAAGGGAGGCTAAAGAGAAGCAGGAATTAATGAAGAAATTTGAGAATCTTTTTAATGATTATAATGCAGCTCAACATAAATGTGTGGAGCTGTAGACTAAAGTTCAGCTCCTTGAACAAAGACAACTAGGAGAACCTTCTTCAGTCATTGCTATTGCATCGTTCCCATCATTATCTAGGTCTCCACCAGTTTCACACATAGATGCATCGGTCTAGTTTGATAGTGAGACTAATACTCCAATTGCACTGCAAGTACCATATGTTGATGATGAACCTGAGCCCACTAGATCTACTGACCCAACAAGAGCTCAAATTTTGTAAAAAATTAATGAGATGGAACAAAAGCTAAAGGACTCAGAAGATCAATCTGCCAATAAGAAAAGGGAGATAGTCAGCTCCGTGTTGACTCATTTAAATAAGAAAGCAAACAGTAGACTGAATAGTATTTAATCTTTATATTCTTTATTGTTTAATGCCATTCAAAGTTTTGATAAAGATAAAGAGGTAGCAATTCCTTTATTCACAAATTGGTTACAAAGGGGAAATGAGCTCAGGATAATGTCAATGGCTTCAAAGTACCATGTTGAAAGGCCACCTACACTTCAGCCAACTTATTTGTTGGTAAAATCAATGTAGGGAGCCCAAATGCTGCCAAACAATAGAGAGAGAGAGAGAGAGAGAGAGAGTTGATGAGGACTTTTGGTTAGATGAATGAGATAATTATGCCTAGTATTGAGAATTAAAATGGGTCAATTAAGCCCTTATAGTTATGGAAAGAAGAGGAAGAAAGAGTCATTAACACACAAGTGGACATGATTTGTGATGATTTAGATATTGCCATGGTGGAGGACAACATGGATAAGATAATATGCATGAGAACATTTTTTGAAACTTTTGAAAGGGAGGCAAATCAAGTGGAAATCAAGTACAGTCCTTATAGGGAAAAGGTTGATGAAGTTATGATTTTCAAATGTTTGTTAGATGAGGAATATGTTGAATGGAGTAATACTTATTTAAAGGATGAATAAGGACATCAACTAGTTAGTTAGCTAACTATGTGATGTGGAAGTCTGGCATACAATTTTGATTCCTTGCAGGAGTCACTTTTTGGATGTGAACAACAAGAAAGGTGGGCCCATCCCAAATCTTCATCAACAATAACAAAAGGGAAAAAGGATGCATAAAGTGTTATGATGAATCAGTTGTAGATATTTTGTCTTGGTTGTGACATTCTTTAAATAGAACCTTTTGTAACTGAATTATGGGTAACCAGTCATTTTGAATGAGAGATGTCACCTCTAGCTTATAGCTTGTTTTTCTCCCTTATATCTATAAAAGGGAATTCAAGGCCAAGAGACAAGGTTCTGAATTTGGTCTATGCACTTAGTAATTTTGAAAAAAATTCAGAGTCATAAAGTTCCTGTATCAAGTTTTAGATGGAAATGAGAAATTATAAGGATTTTGCAAAGAAATAGATAAAGTCTTATGTCTAGTTTCTTACAATTTATTGAATAATTTATATGTAAATGGCCTTTATGACAGAAATACCAAATTAATTCAAAGGAAATATAATTTTGATTTATTTTTCTCCCTTATGGAATTCTATCGTCTTTTAAATGAAATGTGATCAAGGGTGTCTTTCACTCAGTGCACTGTTATGGTGTATGTTCTTTCTATTCATGAATTGATCTAAGGGGTCAGTTAAAATGCTTGAATTGTAATTATAGAGTGATAGGGCTCATCTATGGATTTGATAAGTATTCTAAATCAGGTTTGTAGATTGAAAACATTGTAAGACAGTGTTTCCTTAAGATCTACATGCTATTACATAAATTTTATTGTAATTTCATTTATATCTTTTAAAGTCAAGCACCCAATGGAAGAAGGCACTGGCCATAGTTTGTTATGAGTCCTTACATTCATTTCTCTTCTTTGTTCATCTATATTTGTTACACAAATTTATTATTACCCTATTTCATTTCATTTTAAGTATACTGTTGTATGTTTTGACCATATCAAACTCCATTAAGGTTGAGGATCATTGAGGGACTTGCCATGCTTGAGAATTCTCCCTATTGTTGAGCTTGTATTTGAGATTTTATGCTTAATTTTTGTGAAGGTATAAGTATGGCATAGAGATTATAAGTTCATCAAAGGATCACCCTCCTGGGTTTAGCAAAGCCCGAAGTGTAGAAGGATTAGCATAAATCCTTATCATATGTTGGTCCAAGTCCTTGGAGATTTCAATAGTCAGAGTTGGCTTCTCCTTTGATAAATTTAAAGAATCAACTTGGTTTATCACTAACAATCTCTTTGGGAACATCAAACTCAACTCCTATAGTAGCTAACCTATTAGCATGTTTATTTTGATTCCTAGGTATGGATACCAAATTAAATACATCAAATCCTTCCAAGAGGTCCTCCATACCCTATTCTTGTAATATTTAAGTAAATAATTCTTAGTAAAACAAATGTTTCTCACATGATTAACAACCAACTCACTGTCCCCATATACCTTCAAGCATCCAATTCCCTTTCTTCTTGCCCATTTCAAGCCATTGATGTCAACCGGTAAGTATGACATGTCATTAGTATGGATGGTTACCGATATGTAAGGTGTATGCAGGATGCAAGTAGGAGATGTTACTAGTATGGATGTTCATCGGTAAGCAAACATAAGAAAGCAAAGAGATAAACTCCTTATGTCAACCGGTATGCAAGAAGGTGCAATGCCAACTAGTAAACAGGTCCACCGATGAGTATGTATGAAAAAGTAAAAGACTGGTAGTACAAGGAAAATACCAGTAGGATGTTTGTTGTCGGTGACTAATCCTTAACAAACATGGTGAGGAGAGGTAGATGCTAACGATAATGACATGTAGGAAATAGGTGGCATACATGTAGTGGAGGATAAATGGTGTGTCAATGAGGTAGTTGGTGATTGGGTAGATATTAATGTCAACTGCTGAAATCATGAGAGGAGTACAGAGGAATATGAATCGATGCAAAACAAGGAGCAAAGATTAGATCCTTTGTCTTTGTGATCGATGCAAGATATTTGATCAATTAGTTAATCTGCAGAAGGAAGCTACTGTTTACATTTATTATGATGGACTGAAAGATGGGTCGTGTTTTCCAAATATAGAAAACATGCATTTGAAGGAAGGATTTGGCGTGTAGTGTGTCATTGTTTTAGGCTATCAATTTGGGAGATGAGATTCGATATGACCTGATATGGATTGGGTCGGTGGAGAAAACCCTAAGTGTGCCAAAGCTTGAATCTATGTTTTGGTGGGAAAGCAGATAATTAAATATGTAGATCAAAGATCAAAAACATGATGATAATTGCGATTAGAGAGAGTTCTTAAGCTAACAGAGTGCAGATTATACTAAGAAGAGTATTATAACTAATTATTTGAAGGAGAACAAGTAAAAAAGGTGTAAATGGTAAGGAGTTTTAACAAAGGTTTAACCGGTAGATAACAGAGCTGAGGTGAACCGGTAGGATGACATCCAAGAGTGATAGAGTGCAGGGTGAGTATTAGAGGAAGTGAGTTTTTAGTTGCAGGGTCTTGTGTATGTAAGGCATACATAAATTCACACAGGATTGTCTCTAGATTTGTATTTCCATTTTATCAAATCAGATCCTCAAGGAGGATGAAATTTGTTATCTCAAGGAGATAGTTATGATTGTTTGCAGGGATTCTTCAAGGAAGGATTTAAATTCTACAATAAATCATAAAAAATGGAATATAGTTTCAAGATCTGATGATTTTGTGAATGATCTTAGTAATGCATTTATGCAAGGCATTAATGCATGAATATTTAATAATGAAGATGGATTTGCAATCGAAGCTTTCATTTATAGTTTGATGTATGACTCTGTTTCCCTTGGATAAGGCACTGATCTTGCAATTAAAGGGGTTCTCAAACCAATTTAAAATCCAATCAGTATACCTTTAGTTTGTGTTATGTTTTGAAATGTTTCATCTATCTCATGCTCAAGTATAGTTGAGTTTTATGTGTAGATCTAGCCCATCTGCAATAAACTACTTGTTTTGGAGCTTTAGTGAGATCTATCTGTTTATGTTGATGCTGTCATAGGTGTGTAATAGGTTTAATTCTAAGCATCAAAGGTATACCCGCCTAGGTTTTGCAGAGCCTGAAGAGTAGAAGGATTCATATCCTTGTCATGTTGTCCAAGCCCTGAAGTTCTTCATAGATTGAATTGGTTACTTCATAGATCAATTGCAGGTGTTCTTGGGTTATCACTTTTGGTGAACAACAAAAATGGCGACTCTGCTGGGGAACAAATGAACTGTCAAGAGCCTCTGGTTAAGAAAGAATTAATTCATATAAGGTTGAGATTATCCCATCCGAGTCACCACAACAAAAATGGCGACTCTGCTAGGGAACAAATGAACTGTCAAGAGCCTCTGGTTAAGAAAGAATTAATTCATATAAGGTTGAGATTATCCCATCCGAGTCACCACAACAAAAATGGCGACTCTGCTGGGGAAGCTGAATAGAAATTGCCTAATTTCATATCCAGTTAGTCAGTCCATTGCATATGCACAGAGTATGAAAGTGGTTTTATGGTGAAGAGAATAGTTCTTGTTCTGGATCTGTAACATGATATGTTTTACATGTCATATATTGTATGAAGGAGTAACAAATAAAAGTTGTATTGCTTAGTTGTGAGCAAGTCCTTGCAGCTGTATGCAAATTTTTCCCCAATTCCTTATTGGGTGGCGACTCTAGTCTCTGTACCAGTGCTTGAAAGAAGATTGTATTCCAGGACTTTCACAAGATTGGTTGATAATCTTATGAATCATATTAAGATGCAGATGGATCTAAGTAGCAGATGCTCAGACATGGTGCTTTCATCATAAAAGTGTTATAAAGTAGATGCAGTAAAAGATTTCAGTCACACATAACTCTGTGGTTCATGCCAGTATTAAGAAGCCTGGAAGAGTGTTGATTGCAGTGAGATCAAAGGAGTAACAAAGAATTTAATAAGTGTTGAGTGGCATTCTACTGTTCAAAATATCCTCTGTGCAAGAGGTGGCGACTCTGATGTAAAAGACAGTGCTGAAAGTGGAAGTAAATCTCCAGATCTACAAGAGTTTACAGCTGCAAATCTCCAGGTATTTTTTTTCAGAGGTTTCAAATGCAAAGATATGTGCTCTGAAAATTAGAATGTGTAATGTCGTTTTCCCATTTAGTGAACAACACTAGTCTAGAGGGAAAGAAAGAATCTCAAAATTGATTTGCATATCTATGCTGCTAATATATTCAGTGTATGTTATCCTCCGTAGTGTGCAAATGTGGAAGAAATTTATGTCAAGCAATGTTAAGGAATAGATTTGTATAAGGATATGTGCTTGAAGTTTTCTATCCAAGATTTTATAATCATTTGTGGGAGTAGGAGAAAATGAGCAGTAAAGATTTTCAGTCTTGTGTATTTCCACATAGAGCCATGCCTGGTGAAGTGTCACAACCGTATAATAGGAGAAGTTTCGTCATGAACCATTATGTTGCTCTAAATTTCAAAGATATTCCGGGTTACCCAAATCCCATACCCACAGAAATTAGAAAGTATTTGCCCATATTCAGTGGGAAGAAATCAGAATCAGCATGTCAACATGTTAAAAGACTTTCAGATTTGATAGGAGAGTTTGAAATTTGCCAAGAAGATGTATGCATGAAATTGTTTATTCAGTCATTGAAAGAAGATGCAAGAGATTGGTTTTCTTTTTTGCCAGTGAATTCTATTACCTCATGGGAAGAATTGGTTTCAGAATTCATGGATCAATTCGATGAGAAGGTGAGTGATTCCGACTTGTTGAAAGAATTCATCCATATACAAATCAGGGATGATGAATTGGTACCAACATTCAATATCCGATTTTCACAAGCTTTGTCCAAAATTTCCAGAAAGTATAAACTTGATGATAAAGTATGTCTGGATGTTTATATGAGTGCATTTGATGAGAAGATGGGTTTCCTATTGAGAAACAAAGAACCCAAAACCTTGTATGAAGCCTTTAACACAGCTAGGGATATAGAAAATAACTTGAAGTTTGGAATCTCGAAGAGATTCGTGTCTGTTGTTGTTTCATACCAAAGCACCTTCAATGGTGAAATACCATGTGAAGCTCAACCAATCATTCCTTGTCTAGGTGCATCAAGCTCTGCAGTTCCGAATGGTTTTGTTGATACATATGTTTCAGATTTGAATGAGAGTCAAGAACCTTTGCTGTTAAAGTCGGTTGCCTCTCACAGTAATGATGGAATGATTAGTGGGAAGTGTTGTGAAAATGCTGATACAGAGATAGATATATACAAGGGATATGTACCATTTGATTTGTATGCCGGTTATACTGATTATGTGGCTACTAACTATCAAGCGAATCATGCATCTCTTCAGGATAATATTAATGAAAATAATGATGGTGATGACCATCAATCTTTACATGCTGTTGATGTATTTGATGTTGAAATACCAAATACAGAGGGATTACTAAGTGTTGCTGTTTGTGCAAGTGAAAATGTGCCATATGATGAAAATCAGAATTGTTTAGTGCAAACAATAGCTGATCCTCTTTTAAACATTGATGATGTCAATTGTGTTGAGGATGAAGTAAATGTTTTTTCAAATTTCATTTCAGACTTCATTTCTTATAATCATGTTGATAATCTTTCTTTTTTGAAAGATATGCACAATGCTAATTCAGAAAATTGTAATGGTACACATGATTACGATGAAGATATAGCACACATGGATGGACAGAAGTTTACGGAATCTCACATGGAACAAAAGGGTGCAATGCAAGTCCAGAAGATTGCAGAACTTAAGAAAGCTCTTGAATTTGTGGACAAGAAGGTTCAAATGTTGGAGAACCTTCGAGCTGTTGACGAAAACCTTCTACAATATAGTGAAGAGAATTCTTCGGAAAAGGACAGTGAATTGAATGTTTGTACCTTTAATGAACATGCTGACCTAACAGATGGTTTTATAACAAGAAATTTTATTGAACAAGCTGAAAACTCATCTGATGAAGTAAATGGCAGCGATGTTCATGTTCATTCTTTAGCTGATGACGAGTGTTCAATTGGTGAAGAAGATCAGTTGTGGCAAGATAAGTTTGATTATCTTGATTTTCAGAATGATGGTCATAGAATAAAATCTCATGAATATGAAACATGGAACACTGAGGATTGTTCCAGCCAAGTTTCATTTTCTTCTTTGTCTGATGAAGATGATTATGAGGATCGAATGGATGGTGTCTTTAGCAATTTTACTAATGCTCTATTTAATGCTGATATAGATACGGACCAGCCACTTCAGTGTCATAACGTTCATAAAGGGATTGTCCATTTGGTTTCTAACCCTTTGTATGAAGAAATAACTGATCAGCCAGATGTTGTAAATAATGGTATACCAGTCCATAATACTGATGAAATTCTGAACAACAATAGCATGAGTTGTATGAATTTATTTCATGATGAAGGTAAGAGGCATGGATTATGTGATGGCCATTTAAAACCACAAATGAAAGTGTTTCAGGTGGATGTAAGCCTAAAAGAGAAAGAGTTAGCTGAGGATTTGCTTCAGCCGAAGGTATGCATTCTTTTCCATGAATGGGATGTTGAGAATGCAGAGGTTTTCAGTTTGATAAGCAAGGATAGTATGAGGTGTGATCAACATAGTGAAGTATCACATCTGGATGGTAATGTTCATGTTCCTTGTTTGCATCAGTTGGTTAGTAGTGTCCCTCATTCTATTGATTTAAATGATAATAAGGTATGTGCTGATAGGAACTACAATGTTGAAAATGAGTGTTTTATTTTTCAAGTTCAGCATGATGATGTCCTTGCAAATGATAGAGTTGAGTGGGATAGTGAAAGGTATGTCAGCTTGTGGGAATGCCTCTATGGTGATTTGTCTCATGATTTTACTTGTGTTGAAATACTGTGTGATCACAAAGTTCAAAATCAGACCAAAGGTATGCACACTAGTTGTTTCAGTAATGAGACAAAAGAGGTTGATTATAATGATCATGCTCAGTTGTTACTAGAAGGTGCCTTTGTTTTGATCAATATGTCAAGTGATGAAAATCAGATTTTTGACAGAGGTAAATGCTAAGATTGATTGAGCAGCTTGTATTCAGTTTTAAGCATGTTTGTATCTATTGTACAGTCGCTTTGCTTCAGTTGTGTGGTTTTCAATAAAGTGCCCTTCTGTTTGGGTAGAATAAGGAAGCCTTGTTTTGGAAGAGAAGAAATGAGAAGAGAAGAATGATCCGTGTTCGGGTGGTCTGCTTAACCAAAGATATCTGGATTCTTGTGTTGATCTTGCAATCAACCATCCCCAGTCAGAGCCACTGTTGGGACTGATTAAAATTGAGTCAAGTTTAGAGGCCCAATCCAAAAATTTGCTCTGCATACCTAAACGAGTCAGTTTGAAGGGCCTAGTTTGCGAGAGGGTAAAATGGGACCAGTTGATTTTCAGAGGGTAAGGATCGAGATTCATGTCCCAAACCTTTCATTTGGTCTATTCAGTGATGTGGAACTTTCAGAATTCATTTTGGATAAGTTTATGAGGTACCCATTTTGAGGGGTGAGCTGGAAGTGCATTTTAGGCACAAATGCAGATTTTATGGAGTAGCCTTCTTTGAGCGATTACATCTTTTTCCCTATTGTTCGTCATGAAAAAATTCAAAATGGATTCAATTTTATGCATTAATGTGAGTCACCCTGCAAAATTTCAAGTCTTGACGAATCCATTTGCTCAGTTTTCAAAACCGAATCCGTTTGCGGTTTGTGTGTTTTGGCAAGTCCCTGTTTCGACAGCTAGTCGGAGCCCTGTTTTGCACAATTGTAAAACTTGCCTCAGTAAGAATCATGCCAAAGTGTTTCCTCCAGGTTGATTTCAGTATAAATGGTGAGCTACGTTTCGAATTTCAAGTCCTTATGAATCTGTTTGCTCAGTTTTCAAAGCTCAATCCGTTTGTAGTTTGTGATGTTTGTATAAGTGTAAAAGTTGCCTCAGTAAGCGTCATGCCATAATGATTGTTCCGAGCTAATGTTGGTATAAATGGCGAGTTACATTTTAAATTTCAAGCTTTTATCAATCCGTTTGATCGGTTTCCAAAAGGACTCATTTTGCCATCAAATTCAGTTATCCGCACTTCCAGTATTAGATCAGTTAATGTAGCTGTTTTGGTGAGCGCACCGTTTGCATCCTGTCAGTCGGGTGATCGAGCTAAGAATTCAAAGATTTAATATGTACTTAAAGGTACCTATGTTCCGAATTTGAGGACCTACGGAGGTCGTTTGATATTTTTGAGAAAGGCATCATGTGTTGCCAGAACATTGACTTCATCAGGTCCGCAGTGTCGACAAAGCCAGTTGGCCGTTTTTGGAAATTAATATCTCTTCGCTCAGGACTCGTCTTGAGAAACCGTTTGGTAGATGTCATCCTTGTATATCAAAGTACATGCCTGTCAGATGGCGAGCTCCAGAAAGGTGTTTTGACAGGTTTGAAAATTACGTCTTCGCGATTAAATGCGAAAATTGTGACGTAATTGCCTGAAGGTTGTAAAATGTGGATTAATGATCCGAAAACGATGCCGATCATTTCCAGAGGTATGTTTGAGGTCGGTGAAGCATTCCAGAGGCCAGTTGCTTGAAAACGAAAATTTTTTTTAGTCGGACCCACTTTGGGGCTCGACTTGGCTCATGCCTGCGCATTAATTTTGTGCCAGAATGGTTTTCATTTCATGGAATTTCAACTTCTAGACATAATCGAGGAAGTGATTAATGATATTGGCTTATTCAATGTTGAATGTTCAACAGTAGCATATCAGAGGTTCCGAGATTAAAAAAAAAAAAAAAGAAACTTATGCAATGGCTGGCAAGAGCCAAATTCCACAACTTTGCCAATGTCTTCCCCAGCTGTAGCAAATTAAAAGGATTTAGAAACAGTTTGCAAATGCAATTAGCAAATACATTCTTCAGTAATGCATTTGGCAAGTGTGTTTCCAATGCCGTGACTTTTCCTGACATCTTCCCTATGCATGGTATGTAAAGTGTGGAGCTAATCCTCTCCTTTGCAAGAATGGTGGAGGAGCAGCAGTATGAATTCTTTTTATACAATTGCAATGATGGCAGGTAACATGATGGAAGGGGATGATATCAGAAGTCATATAACATTCAGCATTCAAAAAAAAAACTCCAAATTAATGCAAGATGAGAGGAGAAAATTAGTGCTGATGGTGTTGATTAAACTCCAAATTAATGCAAGATGAGAGGAGGAAATTAGTGCTGATGGAGTTGAAAACCAACAGCAAATTGTAACTGTTGCAATTCACCCTCACCCCACGTGATGCTCAGGCAGCATTTTTTTTAAGAAAAAAACTTCAAAGCTTTTACAATGGAGCTGCAATTGGCAACTCCTCTGTGTGGTATGATTAAGATAAGAGGCCAGTTGAAATGTTTATGCAGAAATGAACCTTCAGCAAAATACTATGTGACAGGTGTATGGCCAAATTCCTCCAACATCACATGCCTCCCCTTTCTATGCTAACTATGGAGTTTAGTAAGGCATTGATGTTTCCAGCCAATGCAATTTTGGCATTCCTTCCTTCACGTGAGCTTCTATGTAGGCGTGGAAACTTCATCGAAACCTTCAGGCAGCTACAAGGGGTGTGTGGATGGCCAAAAAACATTTTCAATTCCTCACGTGGCATGTTCAGGGGGGAGTTTTAAAGAGTTTTTTCTTTTTTTTAAGAAAAAAAAAACAAGACCAAGCAAATACAATCTGCAGGTGCAAACAAGTATTCCCCCCTCCTCTGCGTTGAACATAAAGTGGATGGCAATATTGGCATGGTGCCAAACTCTTCTCACGTGATGATTGCAAGTTGGAAGGCTGATGGTGTCTCTCCCTCAATGTGGGCCATGAAATCTCCATAACTTTGTGCCTCCTCCCTGCTGTGCATCGATGGCATCTTCCCTTTCATGTGGATTGGTGTTTGGAAAAGGCATTTAAAACCCTTCAGAAAATATGGAATAGCAGCAGTGAATCGTGTTCGAACAAATCAAAGTTTCAAACCAAAATCGCCATTAAAACTCTCAAGAAAAAGCCTCCAAAGTGCAGCTACAGGCATAATGTTTTGTCCCACATTGGCTGGGCAAGAGCAATTTTTGGTATTTATATGCAAAAACGCACTATACTATAATGTCTAAGCCATAAAGGCTTTTGACACAAGGTGCCCATGGGCGCCCAAGGCGGGCCCACGCGTGAGCACATTTCCCGAGGCGATGGAAGAGTTGATTGGACGAAGACCAAGTGGACCCCACGCAGGCACACTTCTCGAGGCAAAGAGGCGAAATTTTGCAGACGAAGGCCAGGTTAACAAGCGAGCATGTTCGAGAGAGATCAACGGCTCGCGCTATTTCGCGAAGGAAGATGCACGAAGTTTAAACCCCGTGAAATAGCAAGAGTGAACGAGAGTCGTCCACGTAGCACGTAGGTGGCGGGTACAGTCAGTGCTCCAGCAAGCGAGTCCCGGTGAGGTGGCACCCAGTGGCGATGACGTGGCATACGAGTAAGCAGCCCGGTGGCGATGACGTGGCGGTCAAGTGGCAGAAGATGAGGTGTCATCCTAGGTGGCGTCCGGTCAACCCCATCGACCAATCAGAGGCCGCCACGTGGCAAGGCGTCAGAGCACAAATGGAGGCAAAAAATCAAATTTAAAATGATTAAATAATATAGTTCAAACTATATTGAAATTCGAAATATTTAAATGATGGATCCATGATGAGAATTAATTCGCCCAGGGTCCAATTTTTGGCCAAAGTATAAAGTGTTATATGTTTTCGGAAAGCTCTCGGAGTGAGGAATCCAATTATGAAGTTAATTTTGACAAATGTGAGATATTTTAGAAGCAGTTTCCACGGGAACAGAATTCAGTTAGAGAGGAGACACTTGGCAATTCAGTTGTAGATTTGATTTTCTTCTCTCCTCTTTTTATTCCGAATTCTTCTTAGTTGTAAGGGTTCCAGAATTCTGTGAGAATGGCTCCAGTTTTCATGGCTTCCAATTTTGAGCATTCTTGAAGATTGTACAGGGCAGGGCTTTTCCTTCAGTAATGGAGTTCAATTCTTGCTATAGGTGTTTTTAGTTGCATGGTCTTGTGTATGTAAGGCATACATAAATTCACACAGGATTGTCTCTAGATTTGTATTTCCATTTTATCAAATCAGATCCTCAAGGAGGATGAAATTTGTTATCTCAAGGAGATAGTTATGATTGTTTGCAGGGATTCTTCAAGGAAGGATTTAAATTCTACAATAAATCATAAAAAATGGAATATAGTTTCAAGATCTGATGATTTTGTGAATGATCTTAGTAATGCATTTATGCAAGGCATTAATGCATGAATATTTAATAATGAAGATGGATTTGCAATCGAAGCTTTCATTTATAGTTTGATGTATGACTCTGTTTCCCTTGGATAAGGCACTGATCTTGCAATTAAAGGGGTTCTCAAACCAATTTAAAATCCAATCAGTATACCTTTAGTTTGTGTTATGTTTTGAAATGTTTCATCTATCTCATGCTCAAGTATAGTTGAGTTTTATGTGTAGATCTAGCCCATCTGCAATAAACTACTTGTTTTGGAGCTTTAGTGAGATCTATCTGTTTATGTTGATGCTGTCATAGGTGTGTAATAGGTTTAATTCTAAGCATCAAAGGTATACCCGCCTAGGTTTTGCAGAGCCTGAAGAGTAGAAGGATTCATATCCTTGTCATGTTGTCCAAGCCATGAAGTTCTTCATAGATTGAATTGGTTACTTCATAGATCAATTGCAGGTGTTCTTGGGTTATCACTTTTGGTGAACAACAAGACTCTAGCAGCATTTCTCATCGAGATTTTTCCCACATTGGGTTTTCCTCGTATATCCGGTGTTGTGATATGTATTCAGTTGGTTCCCAAAATCATAGATTGGAAAACCAAAAGACTTGCCAAATCATCAAGTAGTCCAATCAGCCTTGGCCAACAAATAGGGATGGTCAAAAACCAAATCCCTCTCCACTTTAGGCTCCACTGAACCTAGGTGGGTATGCCTCTTCCTCTCAAGCACAAAAGAGGTTATTTATAGTGGATTTAAACCTTTTAGCAAGTTTACACAACTTTAAAATTATTGTTCTGCAACTATGCTTTATTATGTGCTTTAACTAAATGCTTTGAAAAGAAATGATTGTGAATGTATATTGAAAATGAGTTTTCTTTCAGAACTTAAATATAATCTGCATAGATCAGTTCATATAGGATTTGGGAAGAAAATTTCTCTATCAAGGACCTTGAATACATACAGATCAAAACCTTAAAGATCAATAACAAACCAGTGCCTCTATCCAGGGATATATATGACACTTTGTGGACAAAATATCTTATCAACTCAAGAGACAATTTCTCATCAACTATGAATTTTCAGTACGCGTTACACAAACAATAAGAACAATGTTTCACTTAATGCAACAACATGTGATTCACATCATAGAAAATCTATAAATAGATTTATAAAGAGGACAAAGATAACCATCAACACAAAAGTGTACACAATATTTGGAAAAAGAAACAACGAACCTTGTATATTAATCTTCAGGAAATAATTGCATACATAAGCTGCACTTGCAGATACTCCATTACAGATTGCTTGCACAAAATGATACTTCTTCTTCCTATAGACTTCTCTAATACAAAATTATATTCAATCCTTACAACAGTATCTTGTTCTTATGATGACTCTCTCCATTACATACAAAAATGACTCCCTATAAGTATGTGAGTCAAAAGACATATATGAAAGGACACACCCTTTCATTCATAGAAGAGAAAGCTACAGACAGTTACATTCCAAAGGACACACCCTTGGTTTAATAATTAATTACAAATGAGAATCCTTTAAAATACTAAATGATACTTAAATCATGTGTCTTTTATTCTTCACCTTGATAAAATTCCTCAGCAAATATCCATCATCTTCTCATTATCTCCTACTCACAAGATAAGCCAACCAAATTCCTTGATTTGAAAACTAAACATATTCCACCTTATCTTTTAGTCTGGAAGTCAATAATTTTTATATAAGTGCTTGTTTAAGATAATTCATTTAAATCAAAGTATTTCCATCTTTAAGAAAATAATTTTTACGAACATAACATCCATTTATATAAAATAATGCTTTATCCTAAAATATATATTCAAAGCATTTATTTAGGATAGATATACATAAATTTCATCTTTCACGCACATTCAAATAATACATAAGGCAGTGTGATATGATAAGAAATACTTCCCTTTTATTATTCTTTCGGCCAAACTTCCTCCCTCGGCGAGTTGTTCTCATGTCTTATCGATTCTGTAGTTTCATCAATACCTTTTATTTTCAATGGGATCGCTTCTGATTTATTCGATGAACTTCATGTTGATGAAATTGATGCTTTCAGTGAGTCCTTTTACAGATCCATCACAGCCTAGGTTTGTTTGATAAGTCATTTTTTGATGACATGCCACCTGACTGTCACTTCAGTTGCTAACTCATCTTGACCGGACCCACCGTTTCACTTTGGTTCCTCTTTATCGCTGATCCGTGATGGATATTCATCAGCCTGCTTCCCATTGCAGATTAGCAATGACCCGTTGGATCATTTCCAACCTGCTTGCACATTATCTCCTCTAAACTGCTTCCTTAGCTGGCCCCACCACTCGGTTGCCATGTCGCGACGAATAAAAATCGCACATCTTCTGATCACGATATAGAGACCACCGTCAGATCGACTCGGCCGACTGTCTGATCTTCCTTATCTGCTCAACCTTTAACCTTTCTTGAGTGGCTCTCTCTTCTCTTTATCCATCTGTGTTGTGTGTCACTCTTTGGTTTGCCTGTGGATCCACCTACCCACCACTTGGACCTGGGTTCTTCTTCTGCGCTTTGCCACATGGCACATCTTGATTCCCTTGTAGATCCATTGGGATGACACCTCATCGACCACCTTAGCAGTCAGTATGTTGCAGGGGATATGGGTCATGCAACTTCCTATCACAGTATAGCAACCGTCTTTGGATCAATCTCAAACTTGCATGCTCGTTAACCTTCCCTTTTCCGCACATGCTTAGTCACCAAGTCATGAGGATTAATCGACGAGCTATTTCTCATTATGGTATAGAGACCACCATTGGATCATTTGCCCAATCATTAGATCTGTCTTACTTGCTTGATCTTTAGCCTCCATCATCGTCAGTAGATTGTAAAAAAAAATTTCCCTTGAGATGCACGTCCGCATGCATGGGGTCCACTGGGTTTAGCCTTCTTCACGCTAAACACCATTTGTCTTTTGATAGCTATCATACGGGCCGCTTTGGATTTAAGTGTTAAAAGAGCCTATCCCACAAACAATGTGGGATAAAGGCTTTCCCTTTTCTGGCGCAACATACTTGAAAGTATCTAAAACCTTTTCTATTGCTCAATCTGTGAAGGCTTGGAGGACTTGGTAATGCCATTCATGAAACAGTTGATCTTTTGGACAACTCCATTTTCTTTAGTTATGCCCCTGCATATAAGCCACCAACAGTAAATGCTCATATGATGGAAAAAAGGGATCCATATATAGCACAAAAATATTTTGTGAAAATATGTGCTAATAGTGGCACTTTCTGGGGCTGTATGTTCTCTTTAAGGACATAGAAAGACCATAGTTATCTCTGGAAAGCAAACCAAACTGAAAATTGAAAACATATAATAGAAAAAAAGAGGAAAAACTATATTACTATAATACAAGAAATATTCCCTAATCATCAAGAGAAGAAATGCTTGAGGTATTGAGCATGGATTAGAAATTCCAGTACTTCGCCTTCAGTACCTTGGAAGTAATATGATTTTTCTCCACCCTTTTCAAAGATGATATAAGGTCCTAGCCAGAGTGCATCAAATTTTCCATGGTCATTTGTCTTGGTCTTTGGCATTCCATTTTACTACCCATTCTCCCTCCTCAAAAGTTTTATCACAAGCCCTTTTATCATGTAAAGCCTTAACCATTTGTTGCCTCTTAATGTTTCTTTCCTGAGCCTCTTTTCTACATTTATCCAACTCAGCCAAAGCCATCAATTTGTCCCCAATAAAGTTTACTTCTTCTGAAAAATTCCTCTGTAACAAATTTATAGACTAGGAGAAAATTACTCAAGGGTAATCTTGCTTCTTTGCCATATAAAAGCTCATATGGAGAAAATCATGTGGACTTCTTGACTGTCACTCTATCAGCCCATACTGCTAATATCAACTTTGAATCCCAAGCTCTTTTATTATCACCCAACATCATTTTGATAATCCTCAACAAGTTTTTATTGTTGGATTTTGCTTGTCCATTTCTTTGGGGATGGTAAGGTGATGATTAGGACAAAGTGATGCCATAATTTTCACAGAAATCAAAGAACTCATTGGATTTGAAATACATCCCATTATCTACCACAATTTTTTGAGGTACCCCAAAGCTAGTAAGAATGTTTTCCAAAAGAAACTTTATCACAACTTTGTTGGTAGCCTGTCTTGTCAGAATGGCTTCAACCCACTTAGTAAAATAATCAGTAGCCACCAAAATCCATTTATGCCCACCATTAGATCTGTTTGATATTTCCCCTATGAAGTCAATACCCCACATCTAGAATGGTTCCTCTGTATGCATGGGTCTGAGAGGAATAGCTCCATTATACTTAAGCTTCCCTGAAATTTTTTGGCATGCTTTACATTTTCTTATATAAGCATGACAATCCTTGCAAATTTGGGGCCAATAATAACTGGCATTAATAATTTTATGAGCAGTGGTTTTGGCTGAGAAATGGCCTCAACATACACCTTCATGTAAGTCTCTCAAAACAACAGATGCTTGACACTCATCTAGACACAATAAAAGAATTCCATCTCTATTTTTCTAGTATAGATCTCCATTAAGTAACACATACTTAGATGTTTGAAGCTTTAAAGTTCTCTTCTAACTATCATTTAAACTATCCAGACATTTTATATAATTTAAGTAATATACAATATTTGTATACCAAGGACATCTCTCAATGCTAATTTGTACATCTTCCAACTCTACTTGATCTATCTGTGCTGCTTCAAATTTGGATTCTGCCATTAACTTTGCCAAACCCCGACCCCTTACCATCTTTGTGATTTGTAGATAAATATTGAATTCTTGGATCTGATTTATCCATCCGCATCTCCTTCCAGTAGTTTTTGATTGTCTGAAGATGTATTTAACAACAACATTTGGCACATATGCAATAATAGTGTCACCAACCAAATAGGGTCTGAAAGATTTAATAGATTTCACAAGAGCATAAGCTTGTTTTTTGTTCAAATCATAGTTCAATTTAGATGCTTGTAAGGTTTTGCTAAAAAACACCACTAGTTGTTCATGACCCTCATCATTCTTTTGTAACATGACAACAACAATGGTATGGAATGAAGCAAATGAAAACACTTGGAAGGGTTTAAATAAATCGATTTTAATACAAGGGCTTCCTTGATGGCTCTTTTGATATTTACAAAAGCTTCAAGAGCTTCATTAGTCCATTTTATTTCAGCACCCTTTTTCAAGATTTTAGCAATAGGCTTTATGATTTGAGAGAAGTTTGAAACAAATCTTCTTACAAAGTTAATTTGACCGAAAAAAGATTGAAATGCTTTAACTACTTTTGGGATTTGAATTTTATCAATAGCAGCAATCCTTTCTGGATTGATTCTCACACCATCTTTTGAAACAATATGACCTAACAACTTTCCTTCAATAACCTCAAAATGACATTTTTTAGGATTTAAAGATATACCATATTCTAATGCTCTAATAAAAAAATTTCTAAATTGTTACAATGATCTTCTGCATTTTTAGAATAAGCAGTCATATCATCTTGGTACACTGCTAAAATATGATCAATTAACCCTTCAAAGGCTACATCCATAGCCCTTTGGAATGTAGCTCCTGCATTTCTTAACCTGAAAGGCATCCTTGCATACACATAAGTGCCCCATGGTGTAGTAAAGGTTGTCTTGTATTTCTCTAACTCCTTGATGTTAACTTGGTTATAGCCTAAAAACCCAGCCATCATAGACAACAATTCATTTCCTGTAACCTTCTGCAATAGAGTTTACATATTAGGCAAAGCATAGTTATCCTTCAAAGATGAAACATTTAGATTTCTGAAATCTACACAACCTAATATCACCATTTTTCTTTCGTACTGGTACTAAGTTTGACACCCATGTTGAGTGCCTTATAGGCTCAATAATCCCTACATTTCTCATTTTCATTAACTCCTCCTTCATCTTAGGAGCCAAGGTAGGGTTTATAGGCCTTTGCTTTTGCCTCAAGTATTTAGCATCCGGTTTTAATGGTACCTCATGCTTAAAAGGTCTTCTCGGTATGCTTTAAGGTCATCATATGACCAAGCAAAGACATGTCTATATTTTCATAGCAGATTAATAAATACTATCCTGATCTTTGGTGTTTGCCTTTTTCCAATATACACTTCTCTTGGATTGCTCTCACTTCCCAAGTTTATTTTTTCAACACCTTCACACCCTCCTGAACTAGGTCTAAAACTAGTCATGTCTTTATCATCAAACATTCTTTCTAGCTCTACCAATCCCTTTGGGATTTTATTTGTCTTCACCCTTAACACCTCCTGCCCAAGTATTGTTTTTGTGCCATCCTTGTCATCTACAAGTCCATTCCAATCAATCTGTTGGTGCTCATACTGATCCTCAAAAAATAAAAACTTTAGCAAATCCCTGTCATCATCAAATACTTGCCAACTTTTTACATTGTCAGGAACTGATGGTGTGGTCTCGATTTCTACTTGGGTAATATCATCTAAAGGTATATCATTATGCTTGATAGCCAAGTTAGCCATGAAGTCAGCCCAAATATTATTTGATCTTTCAGTCCAGTTGATGGAGAAAGCGTCGAATAGTTCAATGTAATCCAAAACTTCATTCTTGTAGCTTCTTAATTTTTCATCTCTTGCAGCAAATGTGCCTCTAACTTGTGAAACGACTAATTCTGAATCACCATAAACTATTAGTAACTTAATGCCATGTTTATTTGCTAATTTGTTCTACTAAGAGGGCTTCATATTCAGCAATATTATTAGGTACACTCAAAAGTTAACAAGAAAGAGTATTTAAATTTTTTTCCTTTAGGTGAAATAAATACAACTCCTTCTCTGTTTCCATCCTTACTGGAGGCACCATCAAAATATACTTTCCAAATTTAATTTTCATTTTGTTTAACTATTTCTATAACTGTATCAATTTTTAAAGGTTTAGAAATACTTACCTGAAAGTTGTCCATATCAGAATGGAAAAAGCAAGTCACTTCATCAGGATCAACCACTTCTATGAGATATGGAGCTCTTGGTTCTCTATTTATCCTCACTGTTGTCCCTTTTACTGGAATAGTGGCATATGACAAGTCAAGATGAACATGTCCACCCACCAAGTTGGACCACTATCTGGACAACAACATCCCATAGTTCGCTGGCACTTGTACAACTATTATATTTGTTTTGTATGCAGTGTCTGGGCAGGCTAGGAATCTGAACTCAACATCCTTCATGATTCCTACTACAGGAACTGACCTATTGTCCATGGCATATAACTTATCGTAAGGTGTAACAACATGCATTCCCAACTCTTTCATGACATCTTCTGGCATGATATTTGCTGCTGCTCTTGAGTCTATTATGCAATTTTTTACCATTTTTTCATTTATCAATAGTGTTAGATAGAAAGGATCTACCTGTGTGATATTTTTGGTAATAGATGTGCCAAGATACACCATAGGAGGATCTTCTTTTGATTTAGGATCTTCCCTACTCACTTCTTGCACATTAGATATAATTTTTAAAGTCTCATTCCTGTAATCTAG
The DNA here is from genome assembly GCF_030272615.1 of Cryptomeria japonica. Taxonomy (NCBI): domain Eukaryota; kingdom Viridiplantae; phylum Streptophyta; class Pinopsida; order Cupressales; family Cupressaceae; genus Cryptomeria; species Cryptomeria japonica. The sequence goes on along the minus strand of NC_081412.1, from coordinate 343,928,878 downwards.
AAATTTCATTACTTCTAACAAAGGCATAGATATCTTCACCTGGGATAGTGCTTGGGACATGAATGAGTTACAATTTGAATTGGGCTTACTTACTTGTTTCTTCTCCATAGGCTTAATGAGCTTTGGCCTTTCCATTTTTTTAATCTATTCTGGTTCCCTCCCTTTCTTGGTACTTGTATCCTTGGCCTTAGTTGTGTCATTATTTATCGCATTTGATTTTGTGACCCTAGCAAAAATACCTGCTGGCTTACCTTGCTCATTGTTGACATTCATATTTCTCAGCTAGTAATTGCTTTTCACTTGTTCTATAGCTACAATAGTGAAAGCTTTCTTCTCTTCTGTAGTCAAATTTCTCAAAGAAGGCACTGCTTCCTCCTAAAACAATTTTCTCAAGGTAGGGATATCTTCATCATCATTAGAAAAAACCTGTTGTATGCTATATTGCAAATTCTTTCTTCTTTGATGCACAACAAAATATTCTTCTTCTTCAAATAAATCCTCATCTCTTCCCTAATATGGATTAGACTAAAGGGCATTCACAGTTGGTTCATAATCCTCATTTTTATCATCCTCTTCTATCAAGCCCTTGGCAATCATACACTGTTTTACAACATGAGGCAGATTGCATACATCACACCATGGATACTCATTTACAAAGTTTGTGGCTTTCTTTAATGGGCCAGGAGTCTCTTTTTTTGTATGTGAATCAAAAGACATATATGAAAGGACACACCCTTTCATTCATAGAAGAGAAAGCTATAGACAGTTACATTCCAAAGGACACACCCTTTGGTTTAATAATTAATTACAAATGAGAATCCTTAAAAATACTAAATGATACTTAAATCATGTGTCTTTTATTCTTCACCTTGATAAAATTCCTCAGCAAATAGCCATCATCTTCTCATTATCTCTTGCACACAAGATAAGCCAAACAAATTCCTTGATTTAAAAATTAAACATATTCCACCTTAGCTTTTAGTCTGGAAGTCAATAATTTTTATATAAGTACTTGTTTAAGATAATTCATTTAAATCAAAGTATTTCCATCTTTAAGAAAATAATTTTTACGAACATAACATCCATTTATATAAAATAATTCTTTATCCTAAAATATATATTCAAAGCATTTATTTAGGATAGATATACATAAATTTCATCTTTAACGCACATTCAAATAATACATAAGGCAATGTGATATGATAAGAAATACTTCCCTTTTATTATTCTTTTGGCCAAACTTCCTGTCACAGTATAGCGACCATCATTGGATCAATCTCAAAATTGCATGCTCGTTAACCTTCTCTTTTCCGCACGTGCTTAGTCACTAAGTCATGAGGATTAACCAGTGAGTTGTTTGTTATTGCGGTATAGCGACCATCATTGGATCATCCGCTTGATCGTTAGATCTATTTGACTTGCTCGATCTTTAGCCTCCATCCTCTCCAGTCTGTCGTAAAACTTTGGTTTCCTTGAGATGCACATCTACATGCATGGGGTCAACTGGGTTTAGCCTTCTTCATGCCAAAAGCCATTTGTCTTTCGACAGTTATCATACGGGTCATTTTGGATTTAAGTGTTAAAAGAGCTTATCCCACAAAAAATGTGGGATAAAGACTTTCCCTTTTTTGGTGCAACATACTTGAAAGTTTCTAAAACCTTTTCTACCACTCCATTTGCATAGGCTTGGAGCACTTGGCAATGCCATTCATGAAACAATTGATCTTTTGGATAGCTCCATTTTCTTGAGTTATATCACTGCATATAAGACACCAACAGTAAATGCTCGTATGATGGAAAAAAGGGATCCATATAGCACAAAAATATTTTGTGAAAATATGTGCTAATAGTGGCTCTTTCTGGGGGTGTATGTTCTCTTTAAGGACATAGCAAGATCCTAGTTACCTTTAGAAAGAAGACCAAAATAAAAATTGAAAACATATAACAAAAAACAAGAGAAAAAAATATATTACTATAATACAATAAATACTCCCTGATCATCAAGAGAAGAATTGCTTGAGGTATTGAGCATGGACTGGAAATTCCAGCACTTCGCCATTAGTACCCTGCTAGTAATATGATTTTTCTCCACCCTTTTCAAAGATGATATAAGGTCCTAACTAGAGTGCATTAAATTTTCCATGTTTTCCTTTGTCTTGGTCTTTGGTATTCCATTTTAGTACCCATTCTCCCTCCTCAAAAGTTCTGTCACAAGCCCTTTCATCATGTAAATCCTTACCAATCTGTTGCCTCTAAATGTTTCTTTCTTGAGCCTCTTTTCTACATTCATCCAACTCAGCTAAAGCCATCAATCTGTCCCCCATAAAGTTTACTTCTTTTGAAAATTCCTCTGTAACAAATTTTTAGACGGTGAGCAAATTACTCAAGGGTAATCTTTCTTCTTTTCCATATACAAGCTCGTATGGAGCAAATCCTATGGACTTCGTGATTGTCACTCTATCAACCCATACTACTAATATTAACTTTGAATCCCAAGCTCTTTTATTATCACCCAACATCCTTTTGATAATCTTCAACAAGTTTTTACTGTTGGATTCTACTTGTCCATTTCCTTGGGGATGGTAAGGTGATGAATAGGACAAAGTGATGCCATAATTTTCATAAAAATTAGAGAACTCATTGGATCTGAAATACATCCCATTATCTACCACAATTTTTTGAGGTACCCTAAATCTAGTAAGAATGTTTTCCAAAAGAAACTTTATCACAACTTTGTTCGTAGCCTGTCTTGTCGGAATGGCTTCAACCCACTTAGTAAAATATTTAGTAGCCACCAAAATCCATTTATGCCCACCACTAGATTTGTTTTCTATTTCCCCTATGAAGTCAATACCCCACATCTGGAATGGTTCCTCTGTATGCATGCGTCTGAGAGGAATAGCTCCATTATACTTAAGCTTCCCTGAAAACTTTTGGCATGCTTCACATTTTCTGATATAAGCATGACAATCCTTGCAAATTTGGGGCCAATAATAACTGGCATTAATAATTTTATGAGCAATGGTTTTGGCTGAGAAATGGCCTCAACATACACCTTCATGTAAGTCTCTCAAAACAACAGATGCTTGACACTCATCTAGACACAATAAAAGAATTCCATCTCTATTTTTCTAGTATAGATCTCCATTAAGTAACACATACTTAGATGTTTGAAGCTTTAAAGTTCTCTTCTCACTATCATTTAAACTATCCGGACATTTTATATAATTTAAGTAATATACAATATTTGTATACCAAGGACATCTCTCAATGCTAATTTGTACATCTTCCAGCTCTACCTGATCTACCTGTGCTGCTTCAAAATTGGATTCTGCCATTAACTTTACCAACCCTGACCCCTTACCATCTTTGTGATTTGTAGATCAATATTGAATTGTTGGATCTAATTTATCCATCTGTGTCTCCTTCCAGTAGTTTTTGATTGTCTAAAGATGTCTTTAACAACAACATTTGGCACATATGCAATGACAGTGGCACCAACCAAATAGGGTCTGAAAGATTTTATAGCTTTCACAATAGCATAAGCCTATTTTTCATTCAAATCATAGTTCAATTCAGATGCTTGTAAGGTTTTGCTAAAAAATGCCACTAGTTGTTCATGGCCCTCATTATTATTTTGTAACATGACAACAACAATGGTATGGAATGAAGCAAATGAAAACACTTGGAAGGGTTTAAAGAAATCAAGTGATTTTAATACAGGGGCTTCCTTGATGGCTCTTTTGATATTTACAAAAGTTTCAAGAGGTTCATTAGTCCATTTTATTTCAGCACCCTTTTTCAACATTTTAGCAATAGCCTTTATGATTTTAGAGACGTTTGAAACAAATCTTCTTACAAAGTTAATTTGACCGAAAAAAGATTGAACTGCTTTAACTATTTTTGGGATTTGAATTTTATCAATAGCAACAATCCTTTCTGGATTGATTCTCACACCATCTTTTGAAACAATATGACCTAACAACTTTCCTTCAATAACCTCAAAATGAATTTTTTTAGGATTAAAGATATGCCATATTCTAATGCTCTAATAAAAAAAAATTCTAAGTCATTACAATGATCTTTTGCATTTTTAGAATAAGCAGTCATATCATCTTGGTACGCCGCTAAAATATGAACAATTAACCCTTCAAAGGCTACATCCATAGTCCTTTGGAATGTACCTCTTGCATTTCTTAACCTGAAAGGCATCCTTGCATACACATAAGTGCCCCATGGTGTAGTAAAGGTTGTCTTGTATTTATCTGACTCCTTGACCTTAACTTGGTTATACCCTAAAAACCCATCCATCATAGACAACAATTCATTTCTGATAACCTTCTACAAAAGACCTTCCTGTAGACATCTCAAAATGGTCAACGCTTGCAGAGTCATACTTTAACATTCACGCATTGCCTTATTTTAGGGTTTTTGCATTGCATTAACATTTCTTCTATGTTGTGCACTTGGTCTTTATCATTTGCGAGCATCGAGTCCTTCTGCTTTTGAATTAGGTCTTGTCGATAGCAATCTTTAGTCATGATTTTGGTCGATCTTGTCAGTCTCTTATCAACTTGTCAATCTCATCATTTTGTGATCGATTCATCATCGATCCTTGTCCTTTTCAATCATGTCAATTTGGATCGATTAGTCATTGTTCCTCATCAATTGGCGCCTATCAATTTGATCTCCTTGTCAATCTTGGTCAATTTTTCATTGATTTTTATCAACCAATTTTAATCATTTATCAACATTGGTCCTTTGTCAGTCAGAATCATGATCGAACCTACATTAATTTCTTGTTGTCTTGACCTAATTCCTTGTCCTCTTATTTCTAGGGTTTTATGATTTGATCATTTAATCCTCTTCTTCTTCTTGGTGGGTTAAATAAATATATTTATTTAGTCCTAGGTCTTTTTCATGAATTAATTAATGGATGAAAACCTATTAATTAATTCACCTAATTTCTATTTCAATTTTCCAATTTACTAATTTCTCCTAATTCCTAATTTCTATTTCTCCTATTTTTCCCCTAATTTTCTCCTATGTTTATGCTTCCATTTGTTGCAATCATGGAGGCTATTTTCTCTCTTCCCTTTTGTCATGGGAATGACATTTTAATCTTGTCATAATTTTTCAATCAATCAATCTTGCATGTCAATCTTGTCATAATTTGTGCATAATTTGCCATTCTTGATTTGAATTTCCATTCAAATCTCTTCATGCTAATCTTGTCTTCTCTCCAATTTGTCTATAAATTGGATGATTTTCTTCAATCAAGAGATCAATCGACCATGCTTCTAGTATCCTTATGCTACAATTTTCATCTTGTCAATCTTGCCTACTTTCATAGTTGCATTTTGCACTTGTAGGTGAGATCCACAAACAAAGTAATTTGAAGGAGAAAGAAGGACAATGGAGGAACAATGAAGGAGATACATGCTTTGGTTTGCATTTTTATTTTAGTATTTCATCTTCATGCCTTTATTGATTGTATTAGGATTTCTTATCATTGCAATCTAGTTTTTTTGGTTGAGCTAGTTTAACATTGCTTTGATGCATTTCCATTTTCCTAGCCACATTTTCTGGTAAACCCGACATGAACTAACCCCTTAACCATGTTTTTGAGTGCTTTTGAGCTGATTTGTAGGTGAAAAACTCAAGAAACAGGGTGACTCAAATCTTTTTGGACACTCCTGCGCCTGTGTCAAGACATCTTGCACCTGTGTTGATGGGATCTGCGCCTGTGTCAAGACATCCTGCGCCTATGTTGAGACATTCTGTGCCTATGTAAGGCCAGAAACAGAGGTGAAACCAGAGTTTTTACTTGCAAATTACTTTGTTTTTCATTCTGTTTTTTTTTACATTTTGGTTTTTCCTTGGTACTGATTCTCTGTGCAGCATCTTGGCGTTACGTGTGACGAAGACTCAAAATACAACTACTAACAAATCTTATGCAGGACGTGGTCAAAGACTTTCACTAAAACATCATGCTTGCACTTTTTTAAAGTAGTTGCATATTTAATTTCTTAAAGGTTAATGAGCACCATGCATGCTTTGTTTGTTTTTAGCTTGATTGCATGTTTTAACCCTTAGAATAGGGCCTGCCTCCCAATTTGCCTGGCACTTTGCACAGGCATTGGCGAGAGGGAATGACCCAAAGTCGTGATGAGCTAAAGCCAAGCTTTGGAATGGTATTGTGATGATTTATTCACCGGATCAATACCCACCCGAACGGATGCCCTTACTAGAATCTCTTGTTTTTAGAGGCCAAAATCCTTCTATCTGTTGGCTTAGGTGTTGTGATACGTGCATGCTGAAGACACCTCTCATGTACTCCTCAGTTAGAGATAGAAAGTTCTTGGGAAGTGATGCCCCTTGAACTCAAAGCTTGGTATGCCCGAGAAGTGAGTGCACTGTAAGGGGGAGCCAGTGCTACCAAGCGTCTAGCTATCCAGCTAAGTGTTGTATTTTATGGTTAGAGGATTCAACAGATATTATCCTTGCTAGCCATAGGATTTGTTGTGAATGTGCTTGATTTTCTTGAGTCAAAGTCAAACAAACATTTTGTCTTTCATGATTGTCAAAAGTTAAATAAAAAACAGACTTTCAAAAGTGCTCATAATCAACTTGTATTTTCAAAATCAACAACCTTCAATTCAAAACAAAATCCAAACAAAAGTCCAAATTTGTCCAAGTATTCATCCAAAATTTGAACATGGCTGGTCAAAAAATTGAATATCCTTGTTTCAAAATTCATGTCACTTTAGGCTAGGTTTTGCATAGACTTAGGTCCTAGGATATATTGTCATCTCCCTTCATTTTAGTCCTTTTCATTGCAAGCATCCTCATTTTGCACTTAGGTTCAAAATGATTTCCCTAAATTTGCATTTCATAGTCATACCCAAGTTATATTTCCATTTAGGTGACATTCGTGCATTATCCTTGTCATGCTAAAATTAGGTATTGTCTAGGTTGCATTTCGCATATTCCAAGTCATTGGTCTTTGCATATCCTTGTCATTGTATTGTCATCTTGTCTTGGCTTCATCTTGTCATATCACATCCTTAGATCATTTTCATGTCCTAAGTCATTTTCATAATCATTGCCTTCCTGCATTTAGTCTCAAAAATTTGGTTTGTCAAATTTTGAAAAATCAAAACTTTGGATGATACCCTAGGTTGTTGTTAAGAAGTCTTGACCTTGTCTAAAATTTGTCCTTTCATTAATATCATTTTTGTCAAACCTAGCTTAGTATCCAAGCATATAGGTGAGACATTGTCAGTTTGTCCTATTGTCATTTGGTCCTTTGTCCTTTAAGGTCTTGGCTTCATTTTAGTTTCCCAAGGTTGTGTCTTTAGCTTTGCATTTCAAATTTTTGTCTCCAAAAAATTGAAAGGTACAAAAACATTAAGTTGCATTGTCATCCTTTAGGTTGCATTTGTCAATCCCATTAGTTGCATTGCATAGTGACATGTTTGTTGAAATGAGGTCTCAACCTTCTTACAAAGCCATGTCATCACAATTGAGAAATCAATCATGTCAATCCAGTCTCTACATGTCTCAAAACTTGGATCAAACTTATCATGATGATGTAAATGTCCAAATACAAAAACTAGAGGAGAAACTAGCTCAAGAAAAGGAGATATTGGAACAAAGAGTGAAAAACATTGAGAAGAATAGATCACAAATGTCCAAAATGTTTCAAAAATTTCCAGGTCGAAACCCAAAGATTGAGCCAATTGATGTAAGATCTCTTATTGAATGATCAGACATACCAGCTCTCCTCTCACAAATAGAGATGATGAAACAATTTCAAGAAAAGAGACAACAACATTATGTGCCTTCACAACAAGAACAAGAAGGTGTCTACTATCAATCACATTTTCAACCATCACAACCAATTGTTCAACAGTTCCAACATTTCCAACAGACACAACCAATGGTCCAATTTCAACAATATGTCCAACCAACTATACAATGTCAACAAATAGTTCAACCAATGGTGGAATATCAACAAGTTCAATCAACATATCAATGTCAACAACCACAATCACAAATTCAAAAACAAAACTTGCAACATGCACCAAGCCAAATTTTGAACATGTCAAACCAATTTGATCAACATCTAGTTTGAAATCAAAACATGACATCAAACTAGAACCAACTCCTTGCCAAACAAGTTCAAATTCTAGATACAACTATGTCAAAACCTAGAAAGAAAGGTGGCCTTATTGCAAGGATCTGAAGGAAATTACCAAGTGAGTTCTTTGAGGAAGATCAAAATCGTACACCAATGTCTAGCAATGGATCATCCATCCATCAAGAATTGGACCATCAATTTTCCTCCACTTCCCCTCCCATTCCATCATATTTTGAAGTTTCAAAAGAGCAATTTACACCATTGCCTCCAAATGATGTATCAAATAATGCATCCTCCCAAGGATTGTTTGCCACAGAAATATATGCTAATCAATTCATTTATACAAATCCCTTGTACTATTTGGAAATGCAAGATTTAATGCCATCAAATGCTTCTCTTTTAGAGAGTCCCATTCAAATTCCTTCCCCTTCATGACAAAACATTGATCCCTTGTCAGAATCCCCCATGCATATCCAAAGTCCAACCCCATGTCAAGAGGATAATTTAGAGCATGAAGAAACATGTCTTGAAACAAATCAAGATCAAGATCCTGAAACCTTATCATCCCATCCAATTGTTGACCAGGACCCCATGTTCCCAAACACTCACGATGATTCCCCTATTCTTGTCCATCCTATCCAAAGTTCTATTGACACTCCATTCCTTGAGAAAGATCAAGATATCCCAGTCCATCCAATCCCAAACGATCCCATTCCATTTCATGAAAAAAATGTCCTTTCAAATCCCATTGGCATTCCACTTCCTAAGAAAGATCAAGATATCCTTTCCATCCTTTATGATGATCCCATTAAAAGTCCAGAGCAAAGCAACTTTAAAGAGGATTCCAATGATCTTCCTCCTTGTCAAGATCAAATTATTCCTTTAAATCCTCCACAAGATCCTTTTGTTCCTCCATCTCCTTGTCTTAATGCTCCATATACACTCCAAGATCGCATTTCTTTTGATGATCCCATTATTTCTCCCATTCCATCTCTTGAAGAGCCTGTCATTGAACCATGTCCACTACACAATCCTAGTCCCCCTCATGATCCTAATCCCCCTCATGATTCTAACATGTTAGTGCAAGATGTTCATAAACCCTCGACATGCATAATGGGTTCTTCCACTTTGGTGAAATCTGATCCACTTCAAGATCTCATTATTTCTCTCATATCATATCCACCTCATAATGGACGCGTGTCTTCTTCCCAAAGAAAAGAGTATCCTACAAGTCAAGATATTCTTAAAGGCAAAGGAGTAGATCTCCATAAGCAAGAATCCTTCCATATCAAAGAAGATCTTAAGGCTCATGTCTGCACAACTCACTCTCAAGAAGTTGGTATCCCTCCATCAAAATCAAAACATACACCTTCCCCATCATACTTTCCATCCATCTTAGGTCCTTATATTCCTTCATTCTCTATGCAAGGTCAGAAAAGGCACACATCCTTGAGTAAATTTCATCAATCAAAAAGAAGTCCATTTCATTCCTATCCATCCATGCATTCCTTTCCTCCTCCAAGCAATTTGGATGCCAAGTATAAAAGTCATAAGTCTAGAAATCCACATGTATTCAAGGATCAACATGTCCAATGTAATCCACATGTCAAAGAAAAGAAAAATATGATATATAAAGAAAAGGAAAAATCCAAAAGGTCACAAAGGCCTATTGCTCAAAAAAAAAAGTCAAAATATATATGGGTTCCTAAATCCCTTGTTGAAGCAATGCACTCCAAGGAACCACAAAAGCATGAAAAATCAAAAACCATGTGGATCCCTAAGCGGCTCCTTGAAGCACAAAATACTAAAGAAACATCCAACTTGGCATCCAAAATTGCTATTCCTCCATTCAACCCTCTCAAATTTGTTCCTCCATCACCTTCTTCATCCATTTTGGGTGCTTATGTCCCAAAATCCCAAGCTATTCCTCCATCCAAATCTCACAATCTGAAATACATCTTTCCTCCATCAGTCCATCACCCCTCAAGGTGTGTGCCAATGTTGATCTTGCCTTCATTTCCATCCAGTAAAGCCCAATTCTTCCAATACCCTATCCATTATCCAATGCATATTTTCCATCCTTCCATCCCTCTAGTCCAATCCTTTGCATAAATCCTTGCCTTAGTTTCATCTTATTTTCCATGTCCTTATCCTACCAACGTCTTTGAGCATAATTTTAAAGGTCATGGTCCATTTTTTTCAAGGCTACTACCCAAACAAAAAGACGCTTGAGTCCTTCTTCCATCCCCTATCATGTGTCCATTTTTTACTTAAATGTCAAAATCCAAAAAAAAAAAACGTGAAAAAAAAAGAAAAAAAGTAAAGCAAAAATAATTTGTCCACTGGTGAAAACCTGGCAAATAGCTGCCTTGGGAAAGTACCATGATGAAAACCTGGCAAATAGATGTTATGCATAATATATGAACTTCTTGCATACCACACTTAGGGACAGGTTTTATCCTATCATATCCTTTTGTCCTTCATTGTTCCATTATCTTATCGAACCCCTGTCATTACCCTTCATATCCTATTGTCCCTCATGTCTAGTTTACCTTTCCACCTTTGATCTTGACAAGGCTAAGGATCATCATGAGCATCATGTATCTTGTTTGCAGCTTTTAGTCCATCATAGCTTTTGGTCTTTATCCATTTGCTTATTATAACCTTTCATCCATATTCCCTAGCTTATTGTAACTTTCTGCCACTATCCCTTAGCCTACCTCAACCTTCAGTCCATGTCCCTTATCCATTCTTGGTCTTGCTTATCCTATCCATGTCTTATCACTATCCATACACTCTTTTTCATTCCTTGATCTTGATCAGACATAAGGACGCAAAATTTAAACATGGATTCAAAAACCTCTTGACATGTCCCTCATGCCATGTTCCTGCTTTACATTGTCATATCCAGTCTCTTGTCCCATCACGCAATAGCCCTTGAAAATTGCATCCATATTGTCTCCATGATAAAAGGCCTTTGTTTTCCCTCTATCCACCAACATTTCAGAAAGCCTATTTATTCACTTGTCATATTCCTTGCCTTGCTAGACACTAGGGGCAAAAATCTAAAAATCAAATAATGTCCTGAAAAAATCCCTAAAAAAAAAATCAAATAATGTCCTGAAAAAAACCCTAAAAATCATATAATGTCTTGAAAAAATCCCTAACAATCAAATAATGTCCTGAAAAAAAAATCCCTAAAAAGTCAAATAAAGTCCTGAAAAACGAACAAAAAAATTTCAAAACATCAAAATCCAAAAACAATTTCTTTGGCATTTTGCATTTTGTCAATAAATGGTCCCCTTTGTGCATAGACAGATCGCTGAGCATACGACAAACAATCAAACATTGTGCTTTAACTGAAATCATGCATTAACAGATGAACTTTTCAATCAAACCAGACATTCAAACTGAGCAAAATTGTCATATCAATCAATCAACATCAATATCATTTGTCCTTGTCACTATTATCATGGGTCTTATACAGGGTGTGGTATACTTGAAACCAGACTGTGTCCTGTCATAGATGGGGTACCGCATTCCCTAAAACCAGACAACATGATCATTCTTGTTTTCCACCTTTGACAATGACGATCAGAATGTTTGTTTGATTTGGTTGAATTTTTGCATCTTATCTTTTTACTGCTTTATCTTTAGCTTCGATCATGTTCCTATGTTGCTTGATGATGTCACTAAGTGATTTAGAGTGACTGGGATGGTTCATGGTCCCTTTTCCTTTTTTTGTTGTTGTGTTTGCTATTTGTGGAATGTTTGTCACAAACTGGGGCAACTATATCATTGGGTGTCTGTGATAAGTACATTCGCTTTGTGAACACCACACATACCCTCAACCCTTGATGTATGCACCCTAGGATGCTTCACTCATTCCTTGTGTGTGATGTGTTTGTCTTTTGCCAAAGGGGTTGCATTCCAGCTCTGGCCTTCAATGCCATGATGCTCTGCATCCACTTTGCTACAATAAATAAAGGTTCTCACCTACTTATGTGCATTTGCGAAAGCAAGTTTTCCTTCATCTCTAACTGTCCTCTGTCTAATTTCTTCTTACTAACATTTCTTCCGTCAATCTTGTCAGTCCATCCAATCTATTTCTTTGATCTCCAAATAAATAAGCTGCATCCTGCATTCATGGGTTAGTACATTTGCAATATATCAAGCCCATACAAAGCATTTTATCCATTTCATCTTATACATGCATCAAAAACATAAACAACATTCATACATGTTCCAAAAATAGTACATAGACAGTGCATAAGACATCCATACATGGAAAGTAAACATAAGCCATAATACATTGCATCCCATCATATAGCTGCATATCATATCATATATCAACAAAAAAAGTATCAGAGTACAAAATTGGACTGTCTGTCCCATATATGGCCCGCAAGCTGAGTACATAATGTCAAATGTCCCCATCATAAGGAGCACATGCCTCTGTCACTAGGTGCTCCCTCTGTCCTCCTCATCCCTGCCATGTCTCGAGGATGCCGCCCCTCCTTTCCCTGGTCCTAGCTGTGGTGGTCTCCTAGGTCCACTCACCCCCATGCTGCTCACTGACCTCTGAGAGCATGGCCTACTCTCTGTCCTCGATCGTGACCGATATGATGCTACTCTCTGCTTTGGTGGAACTGCACTCTCATATAGAGTCCTCAAATGGTGCATCTCATCTCTTGCCTCTAATAACATTTATGCCATCTCACGCGCACTAGCATCCCTAATCGACCCAACATACTCGGTCACTCTCTGCTCTGCTTGCTGTGCCCGAGCTATCATTGTATCTCGAGCCAATGTCAACCTGGCTATCTCTGCTCTATACCTATTCCTCTCAGTTGACCACTAATCCTGCTTTGTCCTCAAGATAGCATTTTGTCCCTCTAATGTGGCAATGAAATCATGTTGACTCGCTATGGTGGCCCTACATGTCTGCATCTCCTCTATGCTCACTGTCTCCTGCCCTATGGGTATATCCTGCAATGCCTCATGATCTGCTAGATCTGGCTCATCTCGCTGCATGCACCTAGGACTCTCCTCATCCCCCTCGTCCTCATCTCCCTCCTCATCATCTCCATCCTCATCATCTCCTGTCTCATCCTCTCCCTCCTTATCATCTCTGTCCTCATCATCTCCCTCGTCCTCCTCTCTGTCCTCATCATCTCTGTCCTCCTCTCCAGCGAGTGGGAAGTCCTCCTGTCTCCTAGGTACCGGAATATCAAGGTCCGTCAATGGCACTGGCTGCCGTCATGTAAACCATCGCTCATACTCCTCTGTCATACGGGATTCTACAACATCTAATCTCCAATCCCATTGTCTCCGCTGTAGCTTTGAGAAGTCGATATATGCTATGTGTGGCCGAATCATCCTCCCCCACTGACTCGTCTCTCTATGAGATCGGGCAAAGTGTGCAGTCCCTATCGGTACATCCTGCCTCTCTCCAAACTATCATCTGACTCTCTCTGGCAGATACATCTCAATCACTCTATGGTGGTTCACTGGTCGCCCAATCAAGTATCTCTCCTATCTGCAATATGGTAGCTCATCGCCATCATCTGACCATCCAGGGCAATCATGATATGGCCTCCATGTGAAATCTCTCAACCTATCTAGCTCATGTCGCCAATACAATATGTATCCGAATGGACCTTGTCTTAGTGCTCCCCCATAGCAGTACACATATGGTTGTTGTGGTACTACTTGTCTCTCTGCAATCGGTTGACATATGGCTATGTGCTCAAATGCCCATACCTGTAACAATGTGACTCCACAGCTCAAAGTCTGTACTCTCTAATATGCTATCTGATGTAACTGAAAATACAGCATGGCAAGCACACATGGTCCCCATGCGTATACAGTCCCCTTTGTCGCCATCCACTCTAACACTCTTCCCCATCCAATAGGGAATCCATGTCCTCATCTGTCCCCTGCTAATAGGCATGCTATAACCACGACTATCACCATATATTGTTGATCATACTCTACTGCCATGGTCTCCCAGCGGATCTCCCTCTCTATGATATCAAGGTCATTTGCGTCGCACTCAAATAATCTGCACAATGAGTCTCTCCCCATCGTTGGGTCATATACTACCATCTCCCCATGAATCGGAATGCGGAGGATATGCCACACATCCTCTAGTGTCACTATCGCCTCTCAAGTCGCTAGATGGAATGAGGAAGTCTTTGAATGCCATCACTCTGTCAATGCGGTGAGCAGTCCTATGTTTGCCCTAATCTTGGGCATGTATGTGATGTAGTATAATCTAAGTCCTGCTAGTGTATCTTTGTCAGTATCCTGAGTCTATATCGCAACATGAAGCAGTTGAGTCTGTTCTCCCGCACAATCAATGGATACTGTCGACTCTGCATCATAATTGGGGCACAATTTGTCAATTTTAGGGTTGTTTCCTAAGGGCTATATTTCCTTGTTTCATGCACCAATCAGGGTTTTCTTATCTATTTTTGACCTATCCTACCCTTATCCCCCTTTTCAGGATCATCTTCATGTTGTTTTCCATCAAATTAGGGTCATCAGTACACAATTGCACTTGTGTACCATGTCTTGCACCTGTGCAGCATCAAGCTACACCTGTGTACCTTACATAGGTGCAGAACACCTTACACAGGCACAGGATGTGCCCACACAGGTGCAGCTCTTCCTTTTTTCCTCCCCTGTGGGCTTCGCAATGTCCCGCAAGCAAGCAAAATTCATGAAATTTGACATATGGATTTTTGAGCTACTTACCGCTGCTCCCGTGTTGTCTGGTCATCTGTAGGTGCGTACATGTTCCTCGAGGTGATCTGCCATTGGAATGTTCACCATCTCTATTTAAGGGTCCTTTTCTAGAGCAACAATTCCTCCACTTTGGCCAGTACAAATGAACTCTTTTCATTCTCTTTGTCTCCTATATAGCTCTTTGTTAGTACCTAGATGGACGTGCATCCTCTCCATCTTATGCTAGTTGCGGTCTTTTGCACCTTCCACTGCTTGTCATTTGTGTATCCGACCTTTGATTTTTGATCCGTTCGAACCTATCATTTTCTATCATTCTTATCGATCACTTGGCCTCTTTTCTGGATTTTTCTAGCCAATTCCTCGAGGGGGCATGCATATGTCATTGTTATTGTCTGGGGCATTTTCATTATTGTTCTTTGAAACAATGCTTAGAATCGCATTGTCTCAAAGAGGGGAAAAATGTAGATGTCTAAAAATGGTCAACGCTTGCGGAGTCATACTTTAACATTCGCACATTGCCTTATTTTAGGGTTTTTGCGTTGCATTAACATTTCTTCTATGTTGCACACTTGGTCTTTATCATTTGCGAGCATCGAGTCCTTCTTCTACTTTTGAGTTAGGTCTTGTCGATAGCAATCTTCAGTCATGATTTTGGTTGATCTTGTCAATCTCTTATCAACTTGTCAATCTCGTCATTTTGCGATCGATTCGTCATCGATCCTTGTCCTTTTCAATCATGTCAATTTGGCTCGATTAGTCATTGTTCCTCATCAATTGGTGCCTATCAATTTGATGTCCTTGTCAATCTTGGTCAATTTGTCATTGATTTTTGTCAACCAATTTTAATCATTTATCAACATTGGTCCTTTGTCAGTCAGAATCATGATCGAACCTACATTAATTTCTTGTTGTCTTGACCTAATTCCTTGTCCTCTTATTTCTAGGGTTTTATGATTTGATCATTTAATCCTTTTCTTCTTCTTGGTGGGTTAAATAAATCTATTTATTTAGTCCTAGGTCTTTTTCATGAATTAATTAATGGATGAAAACCTATTAATTAATTCACCTAATTTCTATTTCATCTTTTTCCTCAATTTTCCAATTTACTAATTTCTCCTAATTCGTAATTTCTATTTCTCCTATTTTTCCCCTAATTTTCTCCTATGTTTATGCTTCCATTTGTTGCAATCATGGAGGCTATTTTCTCTCTTCCCTTTTGTCATTGGAATGACATTTTAATCTTGTCATAATTTGTCATAATTTTTGTCAATCAATCAATCTTGCACGTCAATCTTGTCATAATTTGTGCATAATTTGCCATTCTTGATTTAAATTTCCATTCAAATCTCTTCATGCTAATCTTGTCTTCTCTCCAATTTGTCTATAAATTGGATGATTTTCTTCAATCAAGAGATCAATCGACCACGCTTCTAGTATCCTTATGCTACAATTTTCATCTTGTCAATCTTTCTTGCTTTCATACTTGCATTTTGCACTTGTAGGTGAGATCCACAAACAAAGTAATTTGAAGGAGAAAGAAGGACAATGGAGGAACAATGAAGGAGATACATGCTTTGGTTTTCATTTTTATTTTAGTATTTCATCTTCATGCCTTATGCTACAATTTTTTTTTTTAGGGATTTTTTCAGGACATTATTTGATTTTTAGATTTTTGCCCCCAGTGTCTAGCAAGGCAAGGAATATGACAGGTGAATAAAAAGGCTTTCTGAAATGTTGGTGTATAGAGGGAAGACAAAGGCCTTTTATCATGGAGACAATATGGATGCAATTTTCAAGGGCTATTGCGTGATGGGACAAGAGATTGGAAATGACAATGTAAAGCAGGAACATGGCATGAGGGACATGTCAAGAGGTTTTTGAATCCATGTTTAAATTTTGCATCCTTATGTCAGATCAAGATCAAGGAATGAAAAAGAGTGTATTGATAGTGATAAGATATGGATAGGATAAGAAAGACCAAGAATGGATAAGGGACATGAAATGAAGGTCGGGGTAGGCTAAGGGATAGTGGCAGAAAGTTAAAGGATGAAAATGTGGCTAGGAAAATGGAAATGCATCAAAGCAATGTTAAACTAGCTCAACCACAAAAACTAGATTGCAATGATAAGAAATCCTAATACAATCAATAAAGGCATGAAGATGAAATACTAAAATAAAAATGCAAACCAAAGCATGTATCTCCTTCATTGTTCCTCCATTGTCCTTCTTTCTCCTTCAAATTACTTTGTTTGTGGATCTCACCTACAAGTGCAAAATGCAAGTATGAAAGCAAGAAAGATTGACAAGATGAAAATTGTAGCATAAGGATACTAGAAGCGTGATTGATTGATCCCTTGATTGAAGAAAATCATCCAATTTATAGACAAATTAGAGAGAAGACAAGATTAGCATGAAGAGATTTGAATGGAAATTCAAATGAAGAATGGCAAATTATGCACAAATTATGACAAGATTGACATGCATGATTGATTGATTGACAAAAATTATGACAAATTATGACAAGATTAAAATGTCATTCCCATGACAAAAGGGAAGAGAGAAAATAGCCTCCATGATTGCAACAAATGGAAGTATAAACATAGGAGAAAATTAGGGGAAAAATAGGAGAAATAGAAATTAGGAATTAGGAGAAATTAGTAAATTGGAAAATTGAGGAAAAAGATGAAATAGAAATTAGGTGAATTAATTAATAGGTTTTCATTCATTAATTATTCATGAAAAAGACCTAGGACTAAATAAAAAGATTTATTTAACCCACCAAGAAGAATAAAAGGATTAAATGAACAAATCATAAAACCCTAGAAATAAGAGGACAAGGAATTAGGTCAAGACAACAAGAAATTAATGTAGGTTCGATCATGATTCTAATTGACAAAGGACCAATGTTGATAAATGATTGAGATTGATTGACAAAAATCAATGACAAATTGACCAAGATTGACAAGGAGATCAAATTGATAGGCACCAATTGACGAGGAACAATGACTAATCGATCCAAATTGACGTGATTGAAAAGGACAAGAATTGATGACGAATCGATTGCAAAATGACGAGATTGACAAGTTGATAAGAGATTGACAAGGATGAGGATCGATGACGAATTGATCACAAGATGACAAGATTGAGAAGAGGACAAAACCCTAATTCCATCATCGATTAGGATTGACAATGTCCAAAATGATAATAAATGAGCACGCACCATGATGTTACAAGATAAGATTGACCAAAATCATGACTGAAGATTGTTATCGACAAGACCTAATTTGAAAGAGATAAAAAATGAGGAATGCAGAAGAAGGACTCGATGCTCGCAAACGATAAAGACCAAGTGCGCAACATAGAAGAAATGTTAATGCAACGCAAAAACCCTAAAATAAGGCAATGCGCGAATGTTAAAGTATGACTCCGCAAGCGTTGACCATTTTTAGACATCTACATTTTGCCCCTCTTTGAGACAATGTGATTCTAAGCATTGTTTCAAAGAACAATAATGAAAATGCCCCAGACAATAACAATGACATATGCATGCCTCCTCGAGGAAAAGGCTGGAAAAATCCAGAAAAGAGGCCAAGTGATCGATAAGAATGACAAAAAATGATAGGTTCGAACGGATCAAAAATCAAAGGTCGGATACACAAATGACAAGCAGTGGAAGGTGCAAAAGACTGCGACCAACATAAGATGGAGAGGATGCACGTCCATCTAGGTACTGACAAAGGGCTATATAGGAGACAAAGAGAATGAAAAGAGTTCATTTGTACTAGCCAAAGTGGAGGAATTGTTGCTCTGGAAAAGGACCCTTGCATAGAGATGGCGAACATTCCAATGGTAGATCACCTCAGGGAATGTGTACGCACCTACAAATGACCGGACGACGCGGGAATAGCAGTATGTAGCTCAAAAACCCATATGTCAAATTTAATGAATTTTGCTTGCTTGCTGGACATTGTGGGGCCCATAGGGGTGGGAAAAATGGAGAATTGCACCTGTGTGGGCGCATTTTGCCCCTTGTGTAAGGTGTTCAACACCTATGCAAGACATCAGACACCACCGCAATTGTGCACTGATGACCCTAATTTGACCTAAAACAGTACGTAGATGATCTGAAAAAGAGGGATAAGGGTAGGATACGTCAAAATAGATAATAAAACATTGATTTGTGCATGAAACAAGGAAATATAGCCCTTAGGAAATAACCCTAAAACTGACAAATTGTGCCACAATTGTGATGCAGAGTCGACAGTATCCACTAATTGCACGGGAGAACAGACTCGATTGCTTCATGTTGCGATATAGACTCAGGAGTACTGACAAAGATACACTAGAAGGACATGGATTATACGACATCACATACATGCCCGAGATTAAGGCAAACACAGGACTACTCACCGCATTGGCAGAGCGATGGCATTTAGAGACTTCCTCATTCCATCTACTGACTGGAGAGGTGATGGTGACACTAGAGGATGTGTGGCATATCCTCTGCATTCTGATTCATGGGGAGATGGTAGTATATGACCCAGCAACGAGGAGAGACTCGTTGTGCAGATTATTTGAGTGTGATGCAGATGACCTTGATATCGTAGAGAGGGAGATCCACTGGGAGACCATGGCAACAAAGTATGATCAGCGATATGTGGTGATAGCATGCCTATTAGCAAGGGACAGACGAGGACATGGATTCCCTATTGGATGGGGAAGAGTGTTAGAGCAGATGGTGAAAGAGGGGACTGTATATGCATGGGGACCATGTGTGCTTGCCATACTATATTTTCAGTTGCATCAGATAGCATATCAAAGGGTTCAGACTTTGAGCTTTGGGGTCACACTGTTACAAGTATGGGCATTTGAGCACATAGCCATATGTCGACCGATTGCAAAGAGATAGGTAGTACCACAACAACCATATGTGTACTTCTATGGGGGAGCACTGAGATAGGGTCCATTCAGATACATATTTTATTGGCGACATGAGCTAGACAGGTTGAGAGATTTCACATGGAGGCCATATCATGATTGCCCTAGATGGTCAGATGATGGCAATGAGCTACCGTATTGCAGACAGGAGAGATACCTAATTAGATGACTAGTGAATCATCAGAGAGTGATTGAGATGTATCTACTAGAGAGAGTCAGGCGACAATTTGGAGAGAGGCAGGATGTACCAATAGGGACTGCACACTTTGCCTGATCTCATAGAGAGACGAGTCTGTGGGGGAGGATGATTCAGCCACACATAGCATATACCGACTTCTCATAGCTATAGCAGAGACAATGGGATTGGAGATCAGATGTTGTAGATGCCAGGATGATAGAGGAGTATGAGCAATGGTTTACACGACGACAACTAGTGCCATTGATGGACCCTGATATTTTGGTACCTAGGAGATAGGAGGACTTCCCACTTGCTAGAGAGGAGGACGAAGATGATGAGGATGGCGAGGAGGATGAGGGAGGTGATGAGGATGAGGGGGATGATGAGGATGAGACCGAGGGAGATGAGGACAAGGGGGATGAGGACAAGGAGGACAAGGATGAGGCTGAGGAGGACGATGAGGGAGAGGAGAGTCCTAGGTGCATGCAAAAAGAGGAACCGGATCCAACAGATCATAAGTCATTGCAGGATATACCCATAGGGTAGGAGATAGCTATCATAGAGGAGGTGGAGAGATGCAGGGCCACCATAGCGAGTTAGCATGATCACATTGCTACATTGGAAAGACAGAATGCCATCTTGAGGACAGAGCAAGATCAGTGGTCAACTGAGAGGGATAAGTTCAGAGTAGAGATAGCCAAACTGATAGTAGCTCAAGATACAGCAATAGCCCAGGCACAGCAAGCAGAATAGAGAGTGACCGAGTATGTTGGGTCAATTAGGGATGCTAGTGCGCGTGAGATGGCACAGATGTTATTAGATGCCAAAGATGAGATGCACCATTTGAGGACTCTGTATGAGAGTGCAGTTCCACCAGAGCAGAGAGCAGCGTCATATCAGTCACGATCGAGGACAGAGAGTAGGCCATGCTCTCAGAGGTCAGTGAGAAGCATGGGGGTGAGTGGACCTAGGAGACCACCACAGCCAGGACCAAGGACAGGAGGGACGTCATCCTCGAGACATAGCAGGGATGAGGGGGATAGAGGGAGCACCCAGTGACAAAGGCATGTGCTCCTTATGACAGAGACATATATAGTTTGACATTATGTACTCAGCCTGCAAGTCATACCTAGGATAGATAGTCCAATTTTGTACTCTGATATTGTTTTGATATATGATATGCTATGCAGCTAGATGATGGGATGCAATGTGTTATGGCTTATGTTTACGTTCCATGTATGGATGTCTTATGCACTATCTATGTAATATCTTTGGAACATGTATGAATGGTGTTTATGTTTTTGATGCATTTATAAGATGAAATAGATAAAATGCTTTGTATGGGCTTGATATAATACTAGTGTACTAACTCATGAATGCAGGATGCAGCTTATTTATTTGGAGATCGGAGAACTAAACTGGATGGACTGCCAAGACTGATGGAAGAAATGTTAGTAATAAGAAATTAGACAGAGGACAGTTAGAGATGAAGGAAAACTTGCTTTCACAAATGCACATAAGTAGGTGAGAACCTTTATTTATTGTAGCAAAGCAGATGCAGAGCATCATGGCATTGAAGGCCAGAGCTGGAACGCAACCCCTTTTGCAAAAGATAGACACATCACACACAAGGAATGAGTGAAGCATCCTTGGGTGCATACATCAAGGGTCGAGGTATGTGCGGCGTTCACAAAGTGAACGTACTTATCACAGACACCCAATGATATAGTTGCCCTAGTTTGTGACAAACATTCCACAAACAGCAAACACAACAAAAAAAGGAAAGGGACCATGAACCATCCTGGTCACTCTATCACTCAGTGACATCATCGAGCAACATAGGAACATGATCAAAGCCAAAGATAAATCAGTAAAAAGATAAGATGCACAAATTCAACCAAGTCAAACAAACATTCTGATCGTCATTGTCAAAAGTGGAGAACAAGAAGGATCATGTTGTCTGGTTTTAGGGAATGTGGTACCCCATCTAAGATAGGACACAGTCTGGTTTCGAGTATACCACACCCTGTATAAGACCCATGATAATGTTGACAAGGACCAATGGTAATGATGTTGATTGATTGACATGACAATTTTGATCAATTTGAATGTCTGGTTTGATTGAAAAGTTCATCTGTTAATGCGTGATGTCATTAAAGCACAATATTTGATTGATTGTCATTGGATGTATGCTCAACAATCTATCTATGCACAAAGGGGACCATTTATTGACAAAATGCAAAATGCCAAAGGAATTGTTTTTGGATTGTGATGTTTTGGAATTTTTTGTTCGTTTTTCAAGACTTTATTTGACTTTTTAGGGTTTTTTCAGGACATTATTTGATTTTATTTTTTTTGGATTATTTCAGGACATTATTTGATTTTATTTTTTTGGATTATTTCAGGACATTATTTGATTTTTTTGGATTATTTCAGGACATTATTTGATTTTTTTTTTTGGATTATTTCAGGACATTATTTGATTTTTTTGGATTTTTTTATTTTTTTTAGGACTTTATTTGATTTTTTTGGATTTTTTAGGATTTTGCCCCCAGTGTCTAGCAAGGAAAGGAATATGATAGGTGAATAAATAGGCTTGCTAAAATGATGGTGGATAGAGGGAAGACAAAGGCCTTTTATTATGGAGACAATGGGACAAGAGATTGGATATGGCAATGTAAAGCAGTGACATGGCATGAGGGACATGTCAAGAGGTTTTTGAATCCATGTTTAAATTTTGCATCCTTATGTCAGATCAAGATCAAGGAACAAAAAAAAGAGTGTATGGATAGTGATAAGATATGGATAGGATAAGCAAGACCAAGAATGGATAAGGGACATGGACTGAAGGTCGGGATTGGCTAAGGGATAGTGGCAAAAAGTTGCAATAAGACAGGGAATATGGATGAAAGGTTGTAATAAGCAAATGGATAAAGACCAAAAGCTATGATGGACTAAAAGCTTCAAACAAGATGCATGATGCTCATGATGATCCTCAGCCTTGTCAAGATCAAAGGTGGAAAGGGAAACTGGACATGAGGGACAATACGATATGAAGGGTAATGACATGGTATGATAGGATAATGAAGGGCAATAGGATATGAAGGAGGAAACCTGCCCCCAAGTGTGGTGTGCAAGAAGTTCATAGATTATGCATGATGCCTATTTGCCAGGTTTTCATCACGGTACTTGCCCAAGGTGCCTGTTTGCCAGGTTTTCACCAGTGGATGAATTATTTTTTCTTTACTTTTTTCTTTTGTGTTTTTTTTTTCACACTTTTTTTTTTTTTTGTATTTTGACTTTTTCAATAGAAGATGGACACATGATAGGGGATGGAAGAAGGACTCAAGCATCTTTTGTTTGGATAGTAGCCTTGAAAAAAATGGACCATGACCTTTAAAAGTATGCTCAAAGACGCTGGTCGGATAAGGACATGGAAAAAGAGATGAAATTAAGGCAAGGATTTATGCAAAGGATGGGATCAAAGGGATCGAAGGATGGAAAATATGCATTGGATAATGGATAGGGTATTGGAAGAATTGGGCTTCACTGGATGGAAATGAAGGCAAGATCAACATTGGAACACACCTTGATGGGTGGTGGATTGATGGAGGGAAAATGGATCTCAGATTATGAGATTTGGATGGAGGAATAGCTTGGGATTTTGGGACATAAGGGCCCAAAATGGATGAAGAAGGTGATGGAGCAACAAATTTGAGAGGGTTGGATGGAGGAATAGCAACTTTGGATGCCAAGTTGGATGTTTCTTTAGGCTTTTGTGCTTCAAGGAGCTGCTTAGGGATCCACATGGTTTTTGATTTTTCATTCTTTTGTGGTTCCTTGGAGTGCATTGCCAACAGAAGGGATTTAGGAACCCATATAGATTTTAACTTTTGTTTTTGAGCAATGGGCCTTTGTGACCTTTTGGACATTTCTTTTTCTTTATAGATCAAATTTTTCTTTGTTTTGACATGTTGATTATATTGGACATGTTGATCTTTGAATACATGTGGATTGCTAGACTTATGACATTTATACTTGGCATCCAAATTGCTTGGAGGAGGAAAGGAATGCATGGATGGATATGAATGAAATGGAGTTATTTTGGATTGATGACATTGACTCAAGGATGTGTGCCTTTGCTGACCTTGCATAGAGGAGGAAGGGATATAAGGACCTAAGATGGATGGAAGGTGTGATGGGGAAGGTGTATGTTTTGATTTTGATGGACGGATACCAATGTCTTGAGAGTGAGTTGTGTAGACATGACCCTTAAGATCTTCTTTGATATGGAGGGGTTCTTTCTCATGAAGGTCTACTCCTTTGCCTTTATGAATATCTTGACTTGTAGGATGCTCTTTTCTTTGGGAAGAAGACGTGAGTCCATTATGAGGTGGATATGATATGAGAGAAATAATGAGATCTTGAAGTGGATCGGATTGCACCAAAGTGGAAGAACCCATTATGCATGTTGAGGGTTCATGAACAACTTGCACTGACATGTTAGAATCATGAAGGGGATTAGGATCATGAGGGGGACTAGGATTGTGTAGTGGACATGGTTCAATGATAGGCTCTTCAAGAGATGGAATGGGAAAAATAATGGGATCATCAAAAGAAATGTGATCTTGGAGTGTATATGGAGTATTAAGACAAGGAGATGGAGGAACAAAAGGATCTTGTGGAGGATTTAAAGGAATAATTTGATCTTGACAAGGAGGAAGACCATTGGAATCCTCTTTAAAGGTGCTTTTCTCTGGACTTTTAATGGGATCATCAGAAATGATGGAAGGGATATCTTGATCTTTAACTGTTTTAACTATTTTTGGGATTTGAATTTTATCAATAGCACCAATCCTTTCTGGATCAATTCTCACACCATCTTTTGAAACAATATGAGCTAACAACTTTCCTTCAGTAACCTCAAAATGAATTTTTTTAGGATTAAAGATATGCCATATTCTAATGCTCTAATAAAAAAAAATTCTAAGTCATTACAATGATCTTCTGCATTTTTAGAATAAGCAGTCATATCATCTTGGTACGCTGCTAAAATATGATCAATTAACCCTTCAAAGGCTACATCCATAGTCCTCTGGAATGTAGCTCTTGCATTTCTTAACCCAAAAGGCATCCTTGCATACACATAAGTGCCCCATGGTGTAGTAAAGGTTGTCTTGTATTTATCTGACTCCTTGACCTTAACTTGGTTATACCTTAAAAACCCATCCATCATAGACAACAATTCATTTCTGATAACCTTCTACAAAAGACCTTCCATGTTAGGCAAAGCATAGTTATCCTTCAAAGATGAAACATTTAGATTTCTGAAATCTACACATAACCTAATATCGCCATTTTTCTTTCATACTGGTACTAAGTTTGACACCCATGTTGAGTGCCTTATAGGCTCAATAATCCCTGTATTTCTCATTTTCATTAACTCCTCCTTCATCTTAGGAGCCAAGGTAGCATTTATAGGCCTTTGTTTTTGCCTCAAGGGTTTAGCATCCGGTTTTAATGGCACCTCATGCTGAAAAAGGTCTTCTTGGTATGCTTTGAGGTCATCATATGACCAAGCAAAGACATGTCTATATTTTCTCAGCAGATTAATCAATACTCTCCTGATCTTTGGTGTGAGCCTTTTTCCAATATACAATTCAATTGGATTGCTCTCACTTCCCAAGTTTATTTTTTCAACACCTTCACACCCTCCTGAACTAGGTCTAAAACTAGTCATGTTTTTATCATCAAACATTCTTTCCAGCTCTACCAATCCCTTCGGGATTTTATTTGTCTTTAGCTGCAACACCTCTTGCCCAAGTATTGTTTCTGTGCCATCCTTGTCTTCTACAAGTCCATTCCAATCAATTTGTTGGTGCTCATACTGATCCTCACAAAATAAAAACTTTAGCAAATCCCTATCATCATCAAATACTTGCCAACTTTTTACATTGTCAGGAACTGATGGTCTGGTCTTGGTTTCTACTTGGGTAATATCATCTAAAGGGATATCATTATGCTTGATAGCCAAGTTAGCCATGAAGTCTACCCAAATATTATTTGATCTTTCAGTCCAATTGATGGAGAAAGCGTCGAATAGTTCAATGTAATCCCAAACTTCATTCCTGTAGCTTCTTAGTTTTTCATTTCTTGCAGCAAATTTGCCTCTAACTTGTGAAATGACTAATTCTGAATCACCATAAACTATTAGTAACTTAATGCCATGTTTATTTGCTAATTTAAGTCCTAATAAGAGGGCTTCATATTCAGCAGTATTATTAGTACACTCAAAAGTTAACAAGAAAGAGTATTTAAATTTTTTTCCATTAGGTTAAATAAACACAACTCCTGCTCCATTTCCATCCTTATTGCAGGCACCATCAAAATATACTTTCCAATTTAAATGTTCATTTTGTTTAACTATTTCTATAACTTTATTTATTTTTATAGGGTTAGAAATACTTACTTGAAAGTTGTCCATATCAGAATGGAAAAAGCAAGTCACTTCATCAGGATCAACCTCTTCTATGAGATATGGAGCTCTTGGTTCTCTTTTTATCCTCACCATTGTCCCTTTTACTAGAATAGTGACATATGACAAGTCAAGTTGAACATGTCCACCCACCAAGTTAGACCACTCTCTGGACAACAACATCCCATAGTTCACAGGCACTTGTACAACTATGATATTTGTTTTGTATGTAGTGTCTGGGCAAGCTGGGAATCTGAACTCAACGTCCTTCATGATTCCTACTATAGGAACTGACCTATTGTCCATGGAATATCACTTACCATAAGGTGTATCAACGTGCATTCACAACTCTTTCATGACATCTTCTGGCATGATACCTACTGCCGCTCCTAAGTCTATCATGCAATTTTTTAGCATTTTTTCATTTATCAACAGTGTTAGATAGAAAGGATCTACCTATGGGAGATTTTTGGTAACAAATGTGCCAAGATACAACACAAGAGGATCTTCTTTTGATTTAGGATCTTCCCTACTCACTTATCCAACATTAGATATAATTTTTAAAGTCTCCTTCTTGTAATCAAGAAATTTCATTACTTCAACAAAGGCATAGATATCTTCTCTTGGGATAGTGCTTGGGACAAGAATGAGTTACAATTTGAATTGGGCTTACTTGCTTATTTCTTCTCCATTGGCTTAATGAGCTTTGGCCTTTCCATTTGTTTAATCTATTTTGGTTCCTTCTCTTTCTTGGCACTTGTATCCTTGCCCTTGGCTATGTCGTTATTTGTCACATTTGATTTTGTGACCCTAGCAAAATACCTGTTGGGTTACCTTGCTCATTGTTGACATTCCTATTTCTCGGCTGGTAATTGCTTTTCACTTGTTCTATAGTTGTAATAGTGAAAGATTTCTTCTCTTCTTCAGTCAAATTTCTCAAAGAAGGAACTGCTTCCTCCTGAAACAATTTTCTCAAGGCAGGGATATCTTCATCATCATTAGAGAAAAGTTGTTGTATGCTATACTGCAAATTATTTCTTCTTTGATGCACATCAGAATATTCTTCTTTTTCAGATAAATCGTCATCTCTTCCCCAATATGGATCAGACGAAAGGGCATTCACAGTTGGTTCATAATCCTCATTTTTATCTTCCTCTTCTATCAAGCCCTGGTCAATCATACACTATTCTACAACATGAGGCAGATTACATACATCACACCATGGATACTCATTTACAATCTTGTGCCTTGCTTTAATGGATCAGGAGTCTCTTTGTTTCTATTAGGCTTGACTGGTTTTCCATGCTTCCAATTTGTGTTATATGGCATGTCATGCAACCTCGGCCTATTGTAATTTATTTTCTTATTGTTTCGTTATGGTGGCCTTTCATTAGGATTTTGCTTACCCTTGAGGTCCTTAAGAATGTCCATGATCTAAGTAAAATCATCTTTCTTGGGAACCCTAGAATTGTACAACTTTGGATCATCTCTTTTAGCAACCTTCCAAACAACCTTCCTATTATTCTCAATAGTAGCAGTTGTCTTGAATGATTGTTGTAAAGTATCAGGTCTATGAGACAAAATCTCATAATTAGTTTTGTTGTCAAAAGCACTCAAATAAATGTTAATCAGAAATGAATCAACAGGTTTGACATCTCTAGGTATTCTATTTAATAATTTATTAAATCTTTTATTAAATTCAGCAACTGATTCATTTTGATTCTTCTTTATACTTGTTAATTCATTGGGATGCAAATGAAGGATCATTGTGATCTCCAAATTCTTCCAAGAACAGTGTTACAAATTCCTGATAGCTGCAGATACATCTATCAAGAAGGCTTCTATACCATTTTCCTGCATCTTCTGTCAAAGATTGAACAAATAATTTCATGAATACATCCTCGTGAGGAACCTCAAATTGTTCAATGATATTAGTTACATTAACTACATGTTGTTCTCCTAAATTACTTCCATTTCCTGAGAATTTGGGGATTGCTGATCTTAAATCATTAGTGATCTAATTTGGATAACCAACAATGCCAGTGAAATACAACTGTCTGTATCTTTCAATGATCATAGGCCATCTGCCAACATGATGGTTGCTTTGATTGTTCATACTTACTCTATTAAATCCACCATTTTTGCCATAATTACCATTGTTCCCATTGTTTCCACCACCATTATCATTGCCATTGTTTCCATTATTACCTCCATTGTCATTATTGTTGTTCGTATCTCCACCATTGCCATTTACATACTTGCCATTGTTACCTCTATTATATATGTTATTTTGATTGTTGCCATACCCATTACTTCCTATATGGTTACCCCTATTTGTGTTATTCTAGTTCCCATCATTTCCCCCATTTTTGTTCCTTCTTCCATCCTCCTACCTTTCTTCACTTTGATCCCTATGCACATCCCTCCATCTTCTAGTTCCATTTAATAATGGGTTATCATAAGTTACAAAAGGCTTCTCTATTCTTCTCATATGAGGGGGACTATATTTAGGAGTTGCTGGCCTATTGCCTTCACCTTTACTTTGTCTTCTATTTCTTCTGACCTAGGGCTCTAAATTGTATCTCTTTTTATTCCTAGTTTTTGCAACATCCAATCCGGTTGTCTCCTAAGAGATTTTTCCATCTTGGATTCATCTCCATTTAAATCAGCCATTTTAAGTATGATTTCATCCCAATGCCTCTTTTCCTATTCTTCAGCAGCTAGGATCTCATCATGACCACCTTTATTGTTTTTTACATTTAAGCTATAAAAAGGATTTTCCTCCAGATTTTCAAATTTATTACCAGACGAGGAACCTTCCTCTCTACTAGGAAATCTCTTGTAACCTTCAAACACCATGTTTGATTTCTTCTCTTTGTTCCTTTTCTTGGGACTCAACTTAACAAAATCTTCTTGTCCCTTGTGCGGAGACCTCCTCCCATGCATAAATCTTATTGACAAATTCCTAGGGGTTTCTCTTACTTTATCAACATACCAATTATTACTCATAAAATAAAAGTAGAATCGCCACCTCCTAAGGGGAATTATACTTTCATTAATCTTTCGGGCTCCCTCCTCCAGCAGAGTCTAAAGTGAAACCACCAGAAATTTTGAATACTTCTTATCACAATTCCCCAGCAAAGTCACCAATCTGTTGATTGTGGAACTCGGATGGGGAACTCTCGATTGGTTACTAATTCAATGATCTATCACCAGAGATTCTAGATTATATTTTACCAATATCTTCAATTTAACTCCCTAGAAGAATCTTAATAATCCCTCCCCAGGAGAGTCACCAAGTTGTTGGTTCCCAAAACCACACATTAGAAAAGGAAAAGACATGCCAAATCCTCAAGTAGTCCAATCAGCCTTGGCCAACAAATAGGGATGGTCAAAGACCAAATCCCTCTACACTTTAGGCTCCATTGAACCTAGGTGGTTATGCCTCTTCCTCTCAAGCACAAAAGAGGTTATTTATAGTGGATTTAAACCTTTTAGCAAGTTTACACAATTGGCAAATTATTGTTCTGCAACTATGCTTTATTATGTTCTCTAACTGAATGCTTTGAAAATAAATTATTGTGAATGTATTTTGAAAATGAGATTGCTTTCAAGACTTAAATAAAATCTACATAGATCAATTCATATAGGATTTGGGAAGAACATTTCTCTATCAAGGACCTTGAATACATACAGATCAAAACCTTAAAAGATCAATAACATACCAGTGCCTCTATCTAGGGATATATATGACACTTTGTGGACAAAATATCTTAGCAACTCAAGAGAAAATTTCTCATCAATTATGAAGGTTCAGTACACGTTACACAAACAATAAGAACTCAATCTTTCACTTAATGCAACAGCATGTGATTCACATCATAGAAAATCTATAAACATATTTATCAAGAGGACAAAGATAACCATCAACAAAAAAGTGTACACAATATTTGGAAAAATAAACAACGAACCTTGTATATTAATCTTCAGGAAATAATTGTATACATAAGCTGCACTTGCAGATACTCCATTACAAATTGCTTGCACAAAATGATACTTCTTCTTCCTATAGACTTCTCTAATACAAAATGATATTCAATCCTTACAACATTATCTTGTTCTTATGATGACACTCTCCATTATATACCAAAATGACTCCCCATAAGTATGTGAATCAAAAGACATATATGAAAGCACACACCCTTTCATTCACAAAAGAGAAAGCTATAGAGAGTTACAAAACATGATCAAAGATAATTAAATATGTAGATCAAAGATCAAAAACATGATGATAATTGTGATTAGAGAGAGTGCTTGAGCTAACAGAGTGCAGATTATACTAAGAAGAGTATTATAACTAATTATTTGAAGGAGAACAAGTTAAAAAGGTGTAAATGGTAAGGAGTTTTAACAAAGGTTTAACCGGTAGATAACAGAGCTGAGGTGAACTGGTAGGATGACATCCAAGAGTGATAGAGTGCAGGGTGAGTATTAGAGGAAGTGAGCAAAGGCAAAGATTGACTAGTAAGAGATCAGGGAGAGAAAATTGATAACTAGTAGTGAAAGAACTGGTGAAACAGAGAAGAGTTGTAACCAATGGAGAGAAGTTAAATAAGTGTTACAAAACTCATTTGTAACAAGGTGCATTCATTGTAATAAGTTTATTTTCATTGTATATCACTAAGTTGGTGGTCGGTATAGGGGTTGGTGCCCATAAAATTAGGAATTGGTCCTCCTTGGGTTAGTTCTCCTTGGGTTGGTGCCCTAAATATTTTTAATAATGTATTTCATTGTGAGGCTGGATTGGAGTAGTAGACTCTAGCAGCATTTCTCATCGAGATTTTTCCCACATTGGGTTTTCCTTGTATATCCGGTGTTGTGATATGTATTCAGTTGGTTCCCAAAATCATAGATTGGAAAACCAAAAGACTTGCCAAATCATCAAGTAGTCCAATCAGCCTTGGCCAACAAACAGGGATGGTCAAAAACCAAATCCCTCTCCACTTTAGGCTCCACTGAACCTAGGTGGGTATGCCTCTTCCTCTCAAGCACAAAAGAGGTTATTTATAGTGGATTTAAACCTTTTAGCAAGTTTACACAACTGGAAAGTTATTGTTCTGCAACTATGCTTTATTATGTGCTTTAACTAAATGCTTTGAAAAGAAATGATTGTGAATGTATATTGAAAATGAGTTTTCTTTCAGAACTTAAATAAAATTTGCATAGATCAGTTCATATAGGATTTGGGAAGAAAATTTCTCTATCAAGGACCTTGAATACATACAGATCAAAACCTTAAAGATCAATAACAAACCAGTGCCTCTATCCAGGGATATATATGACACTTTGTGGACAAAATATCTTATCAACTCAAGAGACAATTTCTCATCAACTATGAATTTTCAGTACGCGTTACACAAACAATAAGAACTCAATGTTTCACTTAATGCAACAACATGTGATTCACATCATAGAAAATCTATAAACAGATTTATAAAGAGGACAAAG
This sequence comes from Cryptomeria japonica, assembly GCF_030272615.1. NCBI lineage: Eukaryota > Viridiplantae > Streptophyta > Pinopsida > Cupressales > Cupressaceae > Cryptomeria > Cryptomeria japonica. Next base: position 343,896,886 of record NC_081412.1, on the reverse strand, counting down.
ATAACCATCAACACAAAAGTGTACACAATATTTGGAAAAAGAAACAACGAACCTTGTATATTAATCTTCAGGAAATAATTGCATACATAAGCTGCACTTGCAGATACTCCATTACAGATTGCTTGCACAAAATGATACTTCTTCTTCCTATAGACTTCTCTAATACAAAATTATATTCAATCCTTACAACAGTATCTTGTTCTTATGATGACTCTCTCCATTACATACAAAAATGACTCCCTATAAGTATGTGAGTCAAAAGACATATATGAAAGGACACACCCTTTCATTCATAGAAGAGAAAGCTACAGACAGTTACATTCCAAAGGACACACCCTTTGGTTTAATAATTAATTACAAATGAGAATTCTTAAAAATACTAAATGATACTTAAATCATGTGTCTTTTATTCTCCACCTTGATAAAATTCCTCAACAAATATCCATCATCTTCTCATTATCTCCTGCACACAAGATAAGCCAATCAAATTTCCTGATTTGAAAATTAAACATATTCAACCTTAGCTTTTAGTTTGGAAGTCAATGATTTTTATATAAGTACTTGTTTAGGATAATTCATTTAAATCAAAGTATTTCCATGGTTAAGAAAAGAAGTTTTACGAACATAACATCCATTTATATAAAATAATGCTTTATCCTAAAACATATATTCAAAGATTTATTTAGGATGAATATACATAAATTTCATCTTTAACGCACATTCAAATAATACATAAGGCAGTGTGATACGATAAGAAATACTTCCCTTTTATTATTCTTTCAGTGAAACTTCCTCCCTCGGTGAACTATTCTCATGTCTTATCAATTCTGTAGTTTCATCGATACCTTTTATTTTTGATGGGACCTCTTCTTATTTCTTCGATGAACTTCACGTCGATGAAACTACTACTTTTGGTGAGTCCTTTTAGAGATCCATCATAGCCTAGGTTTGTTTGATAAGTCATTTTTTGATGACATGCCACCTGACTATCACTTCAGCTACTAACTCATCTTGACTAGACCCTATGGTGAAACCGATGAAGATGAGCAAAGAAGCTATAGAAGGTCTTCTGGTAAAAATAAAGAGAAGAAGGTCTACCGGAAATAAAGAAGAAGCTACCAGAAGCATAACAGTCTATATACCTTTGAATATGATGCCACAAATGAAGAAAGTGCATCAAAAGCTGACTGCCATGAGGGTGAAAGAGAAGTTAATCTCTTTATGGCACTAGATGAACCGGTTTATGAAGTAGATGAAGATGAAGACATTGAAGTTGAAGTGGATGTAGAAGGTCAGCTCATAAGTGCACTTGAGGAGTTGAAGAAAACCAGAAGAGAACTAAATAAAGTTAAGCATGTTGTTCCAGAGTAACAAGAACAGCTGGAGGAAGCTCTGGAGGAATCCAACAAGACAATTTCTGATTTACAACTCCAGTTGGAAGAAGCTAACAGGATATGTGAAGTTACATCCTCTGACTTAATAGAGAAGGAAAAGGAGCAGTAGAAGATGGAAGAAGAGATTGCCAAGCTCAAAAAGGAGCTAGAAGAGAGCAAGGATGAATTGAAGATGAGGAGCAAGTATGAGGGCAACATTGAAGCTTTAGACAAGATGTTGAGAAAACAAAATTATTCAAAAGATACCGGTGGTTTAGAATTTGAAGAAGGAAAATGTTCAAATAGCCAAGATGCATCTGGTAAGGAAATACAATTCACTTCTGCAGGTGAAAGTAAAGAGAAGCAAACCTTTATAAAAGGTATCGGTAAGAAGACCTATGTTGAGGCTTTAAGAAATCATCCTTTGAACCGAAATGCTAAGAACTGGAAGGTTCACACACCTTACCGATATACAAATCATAAAGGCAAGCCCAAGGTGGATAGTGTAGGATTCACTAGAATCAACAACATGAGAGGAAGACATTTGGTGAGACAAAGGTTTACTGGTCCAAAGCAACAAGATTTGTATGTACCCAAATTTCATGGCTATTGCTACCGGTATAATAAGTTTGGACATAAAATTATTGATTGTAGACTAATAAATAAGCCCCTATTAATTTTGAAAGTAGAAAATCATTTGTTGCACTCCAAGGTATAATTGTTGTTTGTTATCAGTGCAATGGATTTGGTCATAGGAGTTTTGAATGTAGGAGAAGTCAACCGGTATCCTACAATAATTTTAAAGATTCATCATTTAATGTCAATATAAAGTGTTATAATTATTAGAAGTTTGGACAAATTTCAAAACATTTCAAACTCAGAACAACCAAGCCAAAGAATTCAATACGAGATCAAGAACCAAAGGCTAAACTGGAACATGAAATTGCAATAGACAAGAAGAAGGAAGACAAACTAGTTTGGGTTGAAAAAGACAAGAATAAGGAAGAATCAAGTTTGATTGTGCAGGTTGCCCTACATGTAGAGAGAAGGAACCTATGGGTTGTAGATAGTGGATGTTCCAATCACATGATCGGTTAAAAAAGAAATTCATTAAGCTAGAAGATTGGAATGGAGGCTTAGTAAGATTTGGAGACAACTCCTCCATCAAGATAAAAGGAAAAGGGACTTCGAATATAGATGGAAAATTGAAGGCCCGTGATGTATATTATGTGGAAGGTTTAAAGCATAATTTACTAAGTGTGAGTCAAATGTGTGATAAAGGTTACAAATTCACTCTTGACTCTACCAATTGCCAGATAAGAAAAGAGAGTACCGGTCAGATTATTGTAGAAGGTAAAAGAATAGATGGAAATGTGTACAATCTGAAGGAATGCTTTGAGAACCAATGCATGATGGGACAAGTGGATGAGAGCTCACTATGGCATAGGAGATTAGGCCACACAAATTTTGATAATCTAGTTACAGTAAGAAAAAAGGGCTCTGTGAGAAATATACCACCCATCATCAAATCAATAAGAACATTTTGTGATAAATGTGTAAGAGGAAAGATGACTAAGGTGAGCTTCAACTCTAAAGAACATAATACTTCAAGGCCAATTGAACTGGTGCATATTGATCTATGTGGACGGACCAGATCAAGAGCTCTAGTCGATGAAAGATACTTCATTCTTCTCATTGATTTTTTTTCAAGAATGACAAGGGTCACTTTCCTACAGGACAAACCTCAAGCCTTTGAAAGATTCAAGATTTTATGAAAGATGGCTGAGAGGGAAAGTGGATACAAGCTAAAATGTCTAAGATCAAACTGGGGTGGAGAGTTCACATCAAATGAGTTTGAAGATTACTCTGAGTGACATGGAATAGGAAAGGCAATATTCAGCTCCAACAACACCACAATAAAATTGTGTTGTAGAAAGGAAAAATGGGAAAGTCAAACAAATGGCAAGAACAATGCTAAATGAGGAAAACATACCGGATATATACTGGAAGGAAGTAGTTCACACTGTTGTATACACTTTGAACCCAGTTCAACTGAGAACAAAGAGCAGAATGACACCTTATGAACTTTCGTATGACTGAAAACCATCAGTTAAATAATTCAAAGTGTTTGGAAGTAAATGCTTCATCAAAAGATATCAGGATGGCTTAGGTAGATTTGATTCTAGGAGTGATGAAGGTATCTTCTTGGGCTACTCAACTCATTGAGAGTGTGCATGTAAGAGTTGATGAAGATATGCATAAAGGAAGACAAGCACCAGTAAATTGGTATGATGACACTGATGATGAATATAAAGTTCAGATTGACAGTGAACTGGAAGAAGCATCAAATAAATCCCCCAACCTGTATGTGCAGAAAAATCACCCGAAAGATCATCTCATAGGTAATAAGAGTGATGGTGTGCAAAATAGAAGAAGACTTGCCTAGAATGATGAACAAGTCAATTTCTGCCTCATGACTAAAATGGAACCCAAAACATTTAATTAGGCCGACACAAGTCATAAATGGATGGATGCAATGGAAGAGGAATTGCAACAGATTGAGAAGAATAAGACTTGGGAATTAGTTCCTAGACCGGTAGACAAGAATATTATTAGCATAAAATGGGTCCACTAAAACAAGATGAATGAAGAAGGCAAGATTGGGAGGCATTAAGCAAGGTTAGTGTGCAAAGGATACTCTCAAGTAGAAAGAATACACATTGAAGAAACATTTGCACTGATTACAAGGCTTGAGGCCATTAGAATGTTTCTAGCCCTTTCAGCCTGCAAGGAATACAAAGTCTATCAAATGGATGTAAAAATTTCTTTCTAAAATGGAAATTTAGAAGAGGAAGTATAGATTGAACAACCGAAAGGTTTTCTACTACATGATAATGAAATATTTGTGTGTCGGTTGAAGAAATCACTATATAGTTTGAAGTAGGCTCCAAGAGCATGGTACTCAAGGTTAGATAAGTACCTAAAGGAGTAGGGATTCAAAAAGGGAAGTGTAGATAGTAATATGTACATCAAAGTAAATGGAAACCACATGATTATTTTGGTTGTATATGTGGATGACATCATTTTTGGAGGGAACAAGGATACCTTGTGCAAAGAGTTTGTTGATTAAATGCAATCAGAGTTTGAGATACAAATACTTGGAGAGCTGTCATTTTTGAATAGATTCCAAATGGAAGACAACAAATTGGTAAGTACCCATGGTGACCGCATGCAAGTTGAGAAAGAATGATGAATCACTGGTAGTAGATCAGACATTGTATAGATTCATGATTGGTAGTTTTATATATCTTACTGCTTCTAGACTGGATATAGTGCAAGTAGTATGCATGGTGGCTAGATTTCAAGTTGTACCCAAATGGTCACATGCGAATGCAGTCAGGAGGATATTCAGGTACATACAAGGAATGATTGATTATGCATTATAGTATCCTAAGAAAGGATATTTCACCTTACAAGCCTACAAAGATGTTGATTGGGCAGGGTACATTGATGAATGGAAGAGCACAAGTGGTGGTGTATTCTTCCTAAGCAACTGGTTAGTCTAATGGCATAGCAATAAGAAGGATTCAATCTCCCTATCTACTGTTGAAGCAGAATATATTACTACTTCTACATTTTTTTCTCTAGTGTTGTGAATGAAGAAGACCCTTAATGATATTTAGGTAGAAACATGATCAACTCTGTGCTGACTCATTTAAATGAGAAAGTAGACAGTAGACTGAATAGTATTTATTCTTTATATTCTTTATTTTTTAATGCCATTCAAAGTTTTGATAAAGATAAAGAGGTAGATATCCCTTTATTCACAAAGTGGTTACAAAGGGGAAATGAGCTCAGGATAATGTCGATGGCTTCAAAGTACCATGTTGAAAGGCCACTTACACTTCAGCCAACTTATTTGTTGGTAAAATCAATGCAGGAAGCCCAAATGCTGCCAGACAATATAGAGAGAAAAATAAGAGAGTTGATGAGGACTTTTGGTTAGATGAATGAGATACTTATGCCTGGTATTGAGAATGAAAATGGGTCAATTAAGCCCTTATAGTTATGGAAAGAAGAGGCAGAAATAATCGTCAAAAGACAAGTGGACATGATTTGTGATGATTTAGATATTGCCATGGTGGAGGATAGCATGGATAAGATAATACACACGAGAACATTTTTTGAAACTTTTGAAAGGGAGGCAAATCAAGTGGAAATCAAGTATATTCCTTACAACGCAAAGGTTGATGAGGTTATGATTTTCAAATGGCCGTTAGATGAGGAATATGCTGAATGGAGTAATACTTATTTGAAGGATGAATGAGGACATCAACTAGTTAGTTAGCTAACTATGTGATGTGGAAGTTGGGCATACAATTTTGATTCCTTCCAGGAGTCCCTTTTTGGACATGAACAACAAGAAAGGTGGGCCCATCACAAATCTTCATCGACAACAACAAAAGGGAAAAAGGATGCATAAAGTGTTATGATGAATCAGTTGTAGATATTTCATCTTCGTTGTGACATTCTTTAAATATAATCTTTTGTAACTGAATTATGGGTAACCGGTCATTTTGAATGAGAGATGTCTCCTTTGGCCTATAGCTTGTTTTGCTCCCTTATTTATATAAAAGGGCATTCAAGGCCAAGAGACAAGGTTGTGAATTTGGTCTATGCACTTAGTAATTTTGAAAATTTTCAGAGTCATAAGGTTCTTGTATCAAGTTTTAGGTGGAAATTAGAAATTGTAAGGATTTTGCAAAGAAATAGATAAAGTCTTATGTCTAGTTTCTTGCAATTTCTTGAAGGATTTATATGCAAATGGCCTTTATGATAGAAATAACGAATTAATTCAAAGGAAATATAATTCTGATTTTTTTTCTCCATTATGAAATTCTATCGTCTTTTGAATGAAATATGATCAAGGATGTCTTTCACTTAGTGCACTGTTATGGTGTATGTTATTTCTAGTCATGCATTGATCTAAGGGGTCAATTAAAATGCTTGAATTAGAATTATAGAGTGATAGGGATTATCTATGGATTTGATGAGTATTCTAGATCAGGTTTGTACATTGAAAACATTGTAAGACAGTGTTTCTTATAGATCTACATGCTATTAGATAAATTTTGTTGTAATTTCATTTATATCTTTTAAAGTCAAGCACCCAATGGAAGAAAGTACTAGCCATAGTTTGTTACACAAATTGATTATTACCATATTTCATTTCATTTTATGTATACTGTTGTATGTTTCCACCATATCAAGCTCCATTAAGGTTGAGGATCACTGAGGGACTTTCCACCTTGATAATTCTCCTTGTGGTTGAGCCTATATTTGATATTTTCTGCTTAATTTTTGTGAAGGTATAAGTATGGCATAGAGATTATAAGTTCATCAAAGGATCACCCTTCTGGGTTTAGCAAAGCCCAAAGTGTAGAAGGATTAGCATAAATTCTTATCATATGTTGGTCCAAGTCCTTGGAGATTTCAATAGTTGGAGTTGGCTTCTCCTCTGATAAATTTAAAGAGTCAACTTGGTTTCTGTTTGCTTGCAGTGTAAACCCCATTCTGGGGCACCAACAATTACTACTACCAATCTCCTTGGGAACATCAAACTCAACTCCTATAGTAGCTAACCTATTAGTATGTTTATTTTGATTCCTAGGTATGGATACCAAATTAAATGCATCAAATCCTTCCAAGAGGTACCATACCCTATTCTTGTAATATTTAAGTAAATAATTCTTAGTAAAACAAGTGTTTCTCACATGATTAACAACCAACTCACTGTCCCCATATACCTTCAAGCATCCAATGCCCTTTCTTCTTGCCCATTTCAAGCCATTGATGTCAACCGGTAAGTATGTCATGTCATTAGTATGGATGGTTACTGATATGCAAGGTGTATACAGGATGCAAGTAGGAGATGTTACCAGTATGGATGTTCACCGGTAAGAAAACATAAGAAAGAAAAGAAATAAAATAGTTATGTCAACTGGTATACAAGAAGGTGTAGTGCCAACTAGTAAATAGGTCCACCGATGAGTATGTATGCAGAAGTAAAAGATTGGTAGTACAAGGAAAATACCAGTAGGATGTTTGTTGTCAGTGACTAATCCTTAACTGACATGGTGAGGATAGGTGGATGCTGATGATAATGATACATAGGAAATAGGTGGCATATGTGGAGTGGAGGATAAAGGGTGCATCGGTGAGGTATTTGGTGATTGGGTCAACATTAATGTTGACTGCAAAAATCATAGGAGGACTATAGAGGAATACGACTCGATACAAAGCGAGGGGCAAAGATTAAATCTTTTGTCTTTGTGATCGATGTAAGATATTTGATCGACTAGTTAATCTGTAGAAGGAAGCTACTATTTACATTTACTATGATGGACTGAAAGATGGACCGTGTTTGCCAAATATAGAAAACATGCATTTGAAGGAAGGATTTGGCATGTAGTGTGTCATTTTTTCAGGCTATCAATCTTGGAGATGAGATTCAATATGACCTGATATGGATTAGGTTAGTGGAGAAAACCCTAAGTGTGCTAAAGTTTGAATCTATGTTTTGGTGAGAAAGAGGATAATTAAATATCTAGATCAAAGATCAAAAACATGATGACAATTGCGATAAGAGAGAGTCCTTGAGCTAACAGAGTGCAAATTAGACTGAGAAGAGTATTATAACTAATTAATTGAAGGAGAACTAGTAGAAAAGTTGTAACCGGTAAGGAGGTTTAACAAAGGTTTAACTAGTAGATAACAGAGCTAAGGTGAACTGGTAGGAAGGTATCCAAGAGTGATAGAGTGTAGGGTGAGTATCAGAGGAAGTCAGCAAAGACAAAGATTGACCAGTAAGAGATCGGGGAGAGAAAATTGATAACCAGTAGTGAAATAACTAGTGAAATAGAGAAGAGTTGTAACCAATGGAGAGAAGTTAAATAAGTGTTACATAACTCATTTGTAACAAGGTGCATTCATTGTAATAAGTTTGTTTTCATTGTATATCACTAAGTTATCACTCGATATAGTGGTTGGTGCTCATAAAATTAGGGGTTGGTACTCCTTGGGTTGGTTCTCCTTGGGTTGGTGCCCTAAATATTTTTAATAATGTGTTTTATTGTGAGGCTGGATTGGAGCAGTAGACTCCAGTAGCATTTCTCACCAAGGTTTTTCCCACATTGGGTTTTCCTTGTATATCCAGTGCTGTGAGATGTATTCTTTGTGTGTTTGATTACTAGTATCTTCATTGCTTTACCAGTTGCACACACATAGTTGGAAATTGTTTGAAATCATTGATTCACCCCCCCTCTTAGTGACATATTGTGTTATAAAATTGGTATCAAAGCCTTTGGTTCCCGGTTGGTTAAAGATTTCTCTAGCTTGGGTAGATTCTATTCTAAAAACACAATGGAAAGAATTGAGTCCTCCTCCTCCAAAGCTCCCATGTTTGATGGAGCCAAGTATGCCTTTTGGAGTAGAAGAATGGAAACCTATTTTTCCTCTCCGGGATTTGATGTTTGGATGTCTGGAAAGAATGGGTATACTATCCCTAGTGTTCCTCCCACAAACCCGGATGCTAAGAAGGAGTATGAGAACAATGCAAAGGCTAAACATGCTATTCTTAGTGGGCTATCAGATAATGAGTTTGTTAAGGTAATACACTGCTCATCTACCAAAGAGACTTGGGATAAACTATAGAGATTATTTGAAGGAGATGTCAAGGTCAAGGAGGCCAAGCTGCAAACACTAAGAGATCAGCTTGAAGGCTTTAAGATGAAAGATGAAGAAAAGATTGCAGACTACCTTCACAGAGTTGATGAAACTATGAATACCATCAGAGGACTTGGAGAGGAAATTGCTGATGAATTTATTTTCAAAAAGGTGCTTAGATCAATCACATCTAAGTATGACACTAAGGTCTCTACTATAGAGGAAGCCAAGGATCTGAAAATCTTTTCAATAGATGAGTTATTTGGCTTTGTAACTACTTATGAGATGAGGACAACTGGTGAAGGAACTTCCATGAAAGAATTTTCTTTCAACTCCACCAAAAAGGGTAAGGAAGTAAGTGCTCATAGAGAATCTAGTGGAGACTCCGACACTGAAGTTGTAAACTTTGTAAGAAATCTTAAAAGAGGATCTGGTAAGTATAAAGGAAAACTACCTCTCAAATGCTTTAACTGTGGTAAAATAGGACACTTTGCTATAAAATGTGCCTATGGTGAAACCGATGGAGATTAGCAAGGAAGCTCTAGAAGGTCTTCCGATAAAGATAAAGAGAAGGTATACTGGCAAGAAAGAAGAAGCTACCAGAAGAAGAACACTCTATATACATTTGAAGATGATGCCATAGATGATGAAAGTGCATCAGAAGCTGACTACCATGAGGATAAAAGAGAAGTTAATCTCTTTATGGCACTAGATGAACCGGTTTATGAAGCAGATGAAGATGAAGACATTGAAGCTGAAGTGGATTTAGTAGGTCAGCTCATAAGTGCACTTGAGGATTTGAAGAAAACCAGAAGATAACTCAAGAAAGTTAAGCATGTTGTTGCAGAGCAACAAGAACAACAGGAGGAAGCTCTAGAGGAATCCATGTAGAAAATTTCTGATTTATAACTCTAGTTGGAAGAAGCTCAGAGGATATGTTAAGTTTCATCCTCCAACTTGATAAAGAAGGAAAAGGAGCTATAGAAGATGGAAGAAGATATTGCAAGGTTCAGAAAGGAGCTAAAAGAGAGAAAGGATGAATTGAAGATGAGGAGCAAGAATGAGGGAAACACTGAAGCTTTAGACAAGATGTTGAGAAAATAGAAGTATTCAAAAGATATCGGTGGTTTAGAATTTGAAGAAGGATAATGTTCAAATAGCCAAGACACATCTAGTAAGGAGATACAATTGACAAAGTAAAGAGAAGAAAACCTTTATAGTCAGCAAAGGTACCAGTAAGAAGACCTATTCTGAGGATTTAAGAAATCATCCTGTGAACCGAAATGCTCAGAACTGGAAGGGTCACACACCTTACCGATATACAAATCATAAAGGCAAGCCCAAGGTGCATAGTGAACGATTTACTAGAATCAACGACATGAAAGGAAGACATCCGGTGAGACAAAGGTTTGCTATTCCAAAGCAACAAGATTTGTATGTACCCAAATTTTATGGCTATTGCTACCGGTATAATAAGTTTGGACATAAAATTATTGATTGTAGATTGATAAATAAGCCCCTTATTAATATTGAAAGTAGAAACTCATGTGCTACACTCTGGGGTATGAATGTTGTTTGTTATCAGTGCAATGGATTTGGTCATAAGAGTTTCGAATGTAGGAGAAGTCAATTGGTGTCCTACAATAGTTTTAAAAATTCATCATTTAATGTCAATATAAAGTATTATAATTGTTAGAAGTTTGGGCACATTTCAAAACATTCCAAACTCAGAACAACCAAGCCAAAGAATTCAATACCAGATCAAGAACCAGTAGATAAACTGGAACATGAAATTGCAGAAGACAAGAAGAAGGAAGACAAACCAGTTTGGGTTGAAAAATACAAGAATAAGGAAGGATCAAGTCTAATTGTGCAGGCTGCCCTGCATGTAGAGAGAATGAACCTATGGGTTGTAGATAGTGGATGTTATAATCACATGATCAGTAAAAAAAAGAAATTCATTAAGCTAGAAGATTGGAATGGAGCCTCAGTAAGATTTGGAAACAAATCCTCCATCAAGATAAAATGAAAAGGTACGTCGAATATAGATGGAAAATTGAAGGCCCCTGACGTATATTATGTGGAAGGTTTAAATCATAATTTACTAAGTGTGAGTCAAATGTGTGATAAAGGTTACAAATTCACTTTTGACTCTGTCGGTTGCCAGATAAGAAAAGAGAGTACCAGTCATATTATTGCAGAAGGTAAAAGATTAGATGGAAATGTGTACAATCTGAAGGAATGCTTTGAGTCCCAATGCATGATGGTACAAGTGGATGAGAGCTGGCCATGGCACAGGAGATTTGGCCACACAAATTTTGATAATCTAGTTACAGTAAGAAAAAAGGGCTCTGTGAGAAATATACCACCCATCATCAAATCGATAAGAACATTTTGTGATAAATGTGTAAGAGGAAAGAAGACTAAGGTGAGCTTCAACTCTAAAGAACATAATACTTCAAGGCCACTTGAATTGGTGCATACTGATCTTTGTGGACCGACCAGATCAAGAGATCTAGCTAATGAAAGATACTTCATTCTCCTCATTGATGATTTTTCAAGAATGACATGGGTCACTTTCCTGCAGGACAAACCTCAAGCCTTTGAAAGATTCAAGATTTTACGAAAGATGGTTTAGAGGGAAAGTGGATACAAGCTAAAATGTCTAAGATCAAACTAGGGTGGAGAGTTCACATCAAATGAGTTTGAAGATTACTTTGAGTGACATGGAATAGGAAAGACAATATTCAGCTCCAAGAACACCACAATAAATTGGTGTTGTAGAAAGGAAAAATGGGACAGTCAAACAAATGGCAAGAACCATGCTAAATGAGGAAAACATACTGGATATATACTCGAAGGAAGTAGTTCACACTGTTGTATACACTTTGAACCCAGTTCAATTGAGAACAAAGAGCAGAATGACACCTTATGAACTTTGGTATGACCAAAAACCATCAGTTAAATACTTCAAAGTGTTTGGAAGTAAATGGTTCATCAAAAGAGATCAGGATGGGTTAGGTAGATTTGATTCTAGGAGTGATGAAGGTATCTTCTTGGGCTACTCAACTCATTGAGAATGTGCATGTAAGAGTTGATGAAGATATGCATAAAGGAAGTCAAGCACCAGTAAACTGGTATGATGACACCGATGATGAAGATAAAGTTCAGATTGACAGTAAACTGGAAGAAGCATCAAACAAGTCCCCCAACTGGTATGTGTAGAAAAATCACCCGAAAGATCAGCTCATAGGTAATAAGAGCGATGGTGTGAAAAATCGAAGAAGACTTGCCTAGAATGATGAACAAGTCAATTTCTGCCTCATGACTAAAATGGAACCCAAAACATTTAATTAGGCTGACAAAAGTCATAAATGGATGGATGCAATGGAAGAGGAATTGGAGCAGCTTGAGAAGAATAAAACTTGGGAATTAGTTCCTAGACCGGCAGAAAAGAATATTATTAAGCATAAAATGGGTCTACTAGAACAAGATGAATGAAGAAGGAAAGATTGGGAGGCATAAAGAAAGGTTAGTGTGCAAAGGATACTATCAAGTAGAAAGAATACACATTGAAGAAACATTTGCACCAATTACAAGGCTTGAGGCCATTAGAATGTTTCTAGCCCTTTCAGCCTACAAGGAATACAAAGTCTATCAAATGGATGTAAAATTTTCTTTCCTGAATGAAAATTTAGAAGAGGGAGTATACATTGAACAACCAGAAGGTTTTCTACTGCATGATAATGAAATATTTGGGTGCCGATTGAAGAAATCACTGTATAGTTTGAAGTAGGCTCCAAGAGCATGGTACTCAAGGTTAGATAAGTACCTAAAGGAGTAGGGATTCAAAAAGGGAAGTGCAGATAGTAATATGTACATCAAGGTAAATGGAAACCACATGATTATTGTGGTTGTATATGTGGATGACATCATTTTTGGAGGGAACAAGGATACCTTGTGCAAAGAGTTTGCTAATTAAATGCAGTCAGAGTTTGAGATGTGAATGCTTGGAGAGCTGTCATTTTTTATTTGTTTGCAGATTTCATAATGAGACAAGGGAATATTTGTCTCTCAAACCAAGTATGTCAGAGAAATGTTGAATAGATTCCAAATGGAAGTCAAAAAATTGTTAAGTACCCAAGGTGACCGGATGCAAGTTGAGCAAGGATGATGAATCATTGGTAGTGGATCAGACATTGTATAGATTCATGATTGGTAGTTTTATATAGCATACTGCTTCTAGACCGGATATAGTGGAGGTAGTATGCATGGTGGCTAGATTTCAAGTTGTACCCAAATAGTCACATGTGAATGAAGTCAGGGGGATATTCAGGTACATACAAGGAATGATTGATTATGCATTATAGTATCCTTAGAAAGGATATTTCATCTTACAAGCTTATAAAGATGTTGATTGGGCAGGTTGCATTGATGAATGGAAGAGCACAAGTGGTGGTGCATTCTTCCTAAGCAACCGGTTGGTCTCATGGCATAGCAAGAATAAGGATTCAATCTCCCTATCTACTATTGAAGCAGAATATATTACTACTTCTACATTTTTTTCTCAAGTGTTGTGAATGAAGAAGACCCTTAATGATATTCAGGTAGAAACATGGTCAGCTCCGTGTTAACTCATTTAAATGACAAAGTAGAGAGTAGACTGAATAGTATTTATTCTTTATATTCTTTATTGTTTAATGCCATTCAAAGTTTTGATAAAGATGAAGAGGTAGAAATCCCTTTATTCACAAACTGGTTACAAATAGGAAACGAGCTCAGGATAATGTCAATAGCTTCAAAGTACCATGTTGGAAGGCCACTTACACTTTAGCCAACTTATTTGTTTGTAGAATCAATACAACAAGCCCAAATGCTGTCAGACAATATAGAGAGAAAAATAAGAGAGTTGATGAGGACTTTTGGTTAGATGAATGAGATACTTATGCCTGGTATTGAGAATGAAAATGGGTCAATTAAGCCCTTATAGTTATGGAAAGAAGAGGCAGAAAGAATCATCAACACACAAGTGGACATGATTTGTGATGATTTAGATATTGCCATGGTGGAGGACAGCATGGATAAGATAATACACACGTGAACAATTTTTGAAACTTTTGAAAGGGAGGCAAATCAAGTGGAAATCAAGTATATTCCTTACAACGCAAAGGTTGATGAGGTTATGATTTTCAAATGGCCGTTAGATGAGGAATATGCTGAATGGAGTAATACTTATTTGAAGGATGAATGAGGACATCAACTAGTTAGTTAGCTAACTATGTGATGTGGAAGTCGGGTATACAATTTTGATTCCTTGCAGGAGTCACTTTATGGATGTGAACAACAAGAAAGGTGGGCCCATCCCAAATCTTCATTGACACCAACAAAAGGGAAAAAGGATGCATAAAGTGTTATGATGAATTAGTTGTAGATATTTCATCTTCGTTGTGACATTCTTTAAATAGAATCTTTTGTAACTGAATTATGGGTAACCGGTCATTTTGAATGAGAGATGTCTCCTTTGGCCTATAGCTTGTTTTTCTCCCTTATTTATGTACAAGGAAATTCAAGGCCAAGAGAAAAGGTTGCAAATTTGGTCTATGCACTTAGTAATTTTGAAAATTTTCAAAGTCATAAGGTTCAGGTATCAAGTTTTAGGTGGAAATGAGAAATTGTAAGGATTTTGCAAAGATATAGATAAAGTCTTGTGTCTAGTTTCTTCCAAGCTCTTGAAGGATTTATATGCAAATGGCCTTTATGACAAAAATAATGAATTAATTCAAAGGAAATATAATTCTGATTTTTTTTCTCCATTATGAAATTCTATCATCTTTTGAATGAAATATGTTCGAGGATGTCTTTCACTTAGTGCACTGTTATGGTGTATTTTATTTCTATTCATGCATTGATCTAAGGGGTCAATTAAAATGCTTGAATTAGATTTATAGAGCAATAGGGATTATCTATGGATTTGATAAGTATTCTAGATTAGGTTTGTAGATTGAAAACATTGTAAGACAGTGTTTCTTTAAGATCTACATGTTGTTAGATAAATTTTGTTGTAATTTCATTTATATCTTTTAAAGTCAAGCACCCAATGGAAGAAGGCACTAGCCATAGTTTGTTATGAGTCCTTACAGTCATTTCTATGCTTTGTTCATCTATATTTGTTACACAAATTGATTATTACCATATTTCATTTCATTTTATGTATATTGTTGTATGTTTCTACCATATCCAGCTCCATTAAGGTTGAGGATCACTAAGGGACTTTCCATCCTTGATAATTATCCCTATTTTTGAGCCTATATTTGAGATTTTCTGCTTAATTTTTGTGAAGGTATAAGTATGGCATAGAGATTATAAGTTCATCAAAGGATCACCCTCCTGGGTTTAGCTTCAACTCTAAAGAACATAATACTTCACGGCCACTTGAACTGGTGCATACTAATCTTTGTGGACCGACCAGATCAAGAGCTCGAGCCGTTGAAAGATACTTCATTTTCCTCATTGATGATTTTTCAAGAATGACATGGGTCACTTTCCGACAGGACAAACCTCAAGCCTTTGAAAGATTCAATATTTTACGAAAGATGGTTGAGAGGGAAAGTGGATACAAGATAAAATGTCTAAGATCAAACCGGGGTGGAGAGTTCACATCAAATGAGTTTGAAGATTACTCTGAGCAACATGGAATAGGAAAGACAATATTTAGCTCCAAGAACACCACAATAAAATGGTGTTATAGAAAGGAAAAACGGGGCAGTCAAACAAATGGCAAGAACCATGCTAAATGAGGCAAACATACCGGATATATACTAGAAGGAAGTAGTTCACACTGTTGTATACGCTTTGAACCCAGTTCAACTGAGAACAAAGAGAAGAATGACACCTTATGAACTTTGGTATGACCGAAAACCATCAGTTAAATACTTCAAAGTGTTTGGAAGTAAATGGTTCATCAAAAGAGATCAGGATGGCTTAGATAGATTTGATTCCAGGAGTGATGAAGGTATCTTATTGGGCTGCTCAACTCATTGAGAGTGTGCATGTAAGAGTTAATGAAGATATGCATAAAGGAAGACAAGCACTAGTAAACAGGTGTGATGACAGAGGTGATGAAGATAAAATTCAGACTGATAGTGAATTGAAAAAAGCATCAAACAAGTCCCCTAAATGGTATGTGCAAAAAAATCACCCAGAAGATCATCTCATAGGTAATAAGAGTGATGGTGTGCAAACTAGAAGAAGACTTCCTTGGAATGATGAACAAGTCAATTTTTGCCTCATGACTAAAATGGAACCCAAAACATTTAATGAGGCCAACAAAAGTCAGAAATGGATGGATACAATGGAAGAGGAATTGTAGTAGATTGAGAAGAATAAGACTTGGGAATTAGTTCCTAGACCAACAGCCAAGAATATTATTAGCAAAATGTGGGTCTACCAAAACAAGATGAATGAAGAAGGAAAGCTTGGGAGGCACAAAGCAAGGTTAGTGTGCAAAGGATACTCTCAAGTACAAGGAATACACTTTGAAGAAACATTTGCTCCGGTTACTAGGCTTGAGGCCATTAGAATGTTTCTAGCCCTTTCAGCCTACAAGGAATACAAAGTCTATCAAATGGATGTAAAATTTTCTTTCCTAAATGGAAATTTAGAAGAGGAAGTATACATGGAACAACTGGAAGGTTTTCTACTGCATGATAATGAAATATTTGTGTGTCGTTCGAAGAAAGCACTATATGGTTTGAAGCAAGCTCCAAGAGCATGGTACTCAAGGTTAGATAAGTACCTAATGGAGTAGGGATTCAAAAAGGGAAGTGCAGATAGTAATATGTACATCAAAGTAAATGGAAACCACATGATTATTGTGGTTGTATATGTAGATGATATAATTTTTGGAGGGAACAAGGATACCTTGTGAAAAGAGTTTTCTGATTAGATGCAGTCAGAGTTTGAGATGTCAATGCTTGGAGAGATGCCATTTTTTCTTGGTTTGCAGATTTCACAACAAGACAAGGGAATATTTATCTCTCAAACCAAGTATGCCAGAGACGTTGAAGAGATTCCAAATGGAAGACAATAAACCAGTAAGTACCCTCATGGTGACCAGATGCAAGTTGAGCAAGGATGTTGAATCATCGGTAGTGGATCAAACATTGTATAGATCCATGATTGGTAGTTTTATATATCTTACTACTTCTAGACCGGATATAGTGCAGGCAGTATGCATGGTGGCTAGATTTCAAGTTGTACCCAAATAGTCACATGTGAATGTAGTCGAGAGGATATTCAGGTACATACAAGGAATGATTGATTATGCTTTAGGGTATCCTAAGGAAGGATATTTCGCCCTACAAGCCTACACAGATGTTGATTGGGCAGGCTGCATTGATGATAGGAAGAGCACAAGTGGTGGTGCAGTCTTCCTAGGCAACCAGTTGGTCTCATGACTTAGCAAGAAGAAGGATTCAATATCCCTATCTACTGTTGAAGCGGAATATATTAATACATCTATATGTTGTTCTCAAGTGTTGTGAATGAAGAAGACCCTTAATGATATTAAGGTAGAAACATTTGACCCTATTTCTATTTGGTGTCATAATTCAAGTGCAATCAATATATCAAAGAACCGGTTATGCACTAGAGGAAAAAGCACATTTCCATCAAATACCATTTTCTCAGAGAGAAAGTTGAAGACCAAGAATTTAAGGTAGAGTATGTCCCTACAGGTGAACAAGTGGTAAATATATTCACAAAACCTCTACCGGTAAGCACATTTGAGTATCTGAGCTACAAGTTAGGAGTTGTGTCACCATCTTCACTATGGAGATATATGGTTCAGGGGGAGTTCACCACCATATCTTTTGATTTTTGAACCATATGCTAGACACAGGGGGAGACTTGACAAAGGAAGAGATTGTACTGGTTGAGTACTTGCAAAGTCTTGTAATCTACTCTACTAGAGAATGGAAGAAAGTATGTAGATATTGGATGATACAGAAGGAACCAATATGCTAGTAGATAATGGACACTATTTGTGCCCTCTGTCATTGTTGTCAAAGGGGGAGAAGGAACCGGTATGACAGTGACAAGTGTGTGTTGACATTAATGCCAAAGGGGGATATTGTTGGCATTGTGTTGTCATTAATGTCAACCGGTAAGTATAGCATGTCACCAGTATGGATGCTTACCCGTATGCAAGGTGTATACATGATGCAAGTAGGAGATGTTACTGGTATGGATGTTCACCAGTGTTGGGCCCATATAAAATTTCCATTCCATATGTGTCCTTGTTGGAAGTAGTGGTTATCTAATTCGTCGATCAAGTCATTTGCTTAAGTTTTCCTCATGTAATTCGGTCATTGTTTAGTTTCACTGTGTTGAACTTGAACCTTAAACTTGAACCCTTTTGGTTCAAGGTTCAAAGTTCAAAGGGAGTTGCTTTGAATGTTTTTTCCTCCTGCACGGTTTCTAAGTTTTGCTAGTCCTTGTCGGCATTTTGCATTCTTTGAACTTTGAACTTTAACCTTTTTGGTTCACGGTTCAAGGTTCAAGGTTCAAGATTTGTCATGTTGATGTTGTGTCGTGATCATTTCACAGAAGATCAGAGTTGAATGTATAGGCTTCTTGGAGGATATGTGACTTGCCACGAGATGATGATGCAGATTTTTAGGACATGATAAATGACCACCGAGGGAAGGAATATTATTTCTTCAATGATTTGAAATCTGCCATTTATAGCAAGTATGTGTAAGGATCTGTTGTATCAGAAGTGAAGTGACTTAGCATTTAAAGCATGCTTCAGCGCAATCATTTCAAAGTAAGGTCACACGAACGAAGAGTAATGAAGGCAGCCTTTGGTAATGATAGGTAAGATTTTCTCGAATTTAAGACTGAGTAGTTGTTAGGCCAGGATTATTATTTTCTTGAAAAGGTTTTGAGAAGGAGTTTTGGAGCAGGAAAAATAGGCTGCAATAGAGGTTTATAGAGAACAGAGGAAGGTATGTTTAACAACATTCTAAATTGTTGCAGTTTGTTTTAAAGATCTGGGCATTCTGTTAAGCTATTTACTTCCATTTCGACTTTCCTTCTTTGCCTAGGTTAATTGGGGAAAATCATGAACTAAAAATGAGGCCTGTTTTTCCCAAATTGATGAGCTCATCTTCCCTGGTAAGCTCTTTACCAAAATTAGGTGATACAACGCTAGTTCAGTTGGATTTAGATGTTTTTCTAGAAAGAGTAAGGAATTCAGCCATGGACCCAATGATGAGAGATGTAGCATAGAGCAGATTAATAGAAGTGGCCACCTTTCCCATAGCTGCCCCTTGCCCTGAGTTAGTCTTAGAATGTATGAGTCATTATGACAAGGGTAATAGATGTATAAGGAAAAATGATGGTGAAGTCTTGTTGTCCATTGATAGACAGACAGTAATGGCAGTCATGGGTATTCCACATTGGGAACCCTATGAAGACTAGACTATTGGTAAATCTTATGGGATTTTCTCAGAGAAAAAGCAGTATTATAGAACTGTTATTGCGTGAAATTGGCTCCTAAGATTCCAAAAAGGAGGCTCAAGGCTGCCGAGACCTCTAACTCATGAACATCTAATTCCCACTATCCAAGACTTGGTGATATTGTTGAGCAGGGTAAAGGGTAATTCCCACTCTTTTAATTGGGAGGACTGGATGTATTTCTTCATCCACGTCATTTTGGATATAAAATTGGTTAATCGACTGGGGAACTGTCATCGCAAAAAGATTACATGAAGGTTTGAGCAATTATCTTGGGATGCCTAATTTTTATATGTCTTCCTATCTATTATATATGCTTGTCTATGTCAGAGAATGGTCTGGATTGTCTCAAGTAAAATGGGTTCAAGGCATGAGAATTTATGAGTATCATCCTAATCTGACTTTGAAGGGCATGTTGATGACTATCTCCGCTGGAATGATATTTTCACTGGAAGGCTGACCTTTGAATTACAAGGTAATTTGCATAGAAGAATGTCTGTAGAAGTGGTTGAACTCATTAACATCTATGGTAGTTTATTTATACAGTTCAGTCACTTCACTTACCTAAGGGTTGGAGGTTTTAAAGGTGAACCCTTTAGGCTACCCATATATGTTTTAGACTCCTGCATTTTGATCAAAATTTCTAGGTAGCTTGCCTATGTCACAAAGGATTATGGTGAGGACTCCGAGACAAGTGGGATTTTTCCCATTAATTTAGGCCATTATAGATGGAGGTCTGTCTCTGATGCATTGAATCTTGAGCTAGAATTTAAAAAGTTGCATTTGAAGACCTTTGTGAAAAGGGATAATTTTGATAGTAAGGGTTTCATTGCTCAGTATGTGAAGAAGATGGTGCTTGATCAGCATGTTCCTCAGTAAGAGGATTATTGGGAGGGTTGCTAGGATGAATTTGAAGTAAGGAAATGGAGTTGGTCCAGATTAACTTTGAAACAAATTCATGACATGAGATTGTCAATGGATACCTCAGATGTCAGCACTAATGATGATGTACTTGATTCTGAGTTCATGAAGCGAGTACATGACAAACCTCTTCTAGAAGTGGATTGGAGCAAAAAGGTGGGGGATAGTGTTCAGACACGCACCTTCAATGTAATTTGCAGAATAGAAAGTTGGCTTAGGAATTTCCGTTTCCATCCGACACGAGCAGCCAATTCGAGAAGCAAAAGTGGGAAGAAGAGTATCGCAAGTAAAACTTCTGTTTTAACTAACATTCCCATTTCTAGTGTAGGAAAAAGCGAGAGAAGGATTAAAGAAGAGAAACTTGACACTGGAGGTGAGCTTTCTATTGCTGGTCAAATTACCACATCAAGGACCAAGAAGAGTTTCCAGCCATCGGTGCCTCATCTCATCCTTGATTTGGATGCAAAGGAAACACTGTGCAAGATGGCATCCCCTATTTCTAAAGCAGACAAGGTTTTAATTGACATGGACACTACACTCCAAGACCCAGGGACACTTGAAAACTAGTCTCATACGGGCCATGCCACACCACCATCCTCAGCAAGATTTCCACCCTTGCCATCTAAGGAACTAACTCTAGCACCAAAATGGATAAGTGATTCATTCACTAGGAAAGGGAATGTGGTTCCTATTTTGGTATCAATGGAGGATGCTATGAACAAATGTCTGGGAAGGTCTACAAAGCCCAAAAAGCTAAAATGGAGGCCAGGATTGATTTTGATGAAAGCACAAAGCATTGGACTACAGACATTTCTAGACCCAAGTCCGACAAAGATGTTGTTATGGCTTCAAAAGCAGATTATGCTATTGAACAAATTGATTTGGGGGTCGGAACCAGAGCGGTAGATGTGAAACATCTGGAGACTTCGACTAATAGAATTATCTCTCGTACTTGGAAGGACAAAAGAGACAAGGCTGAGTAAAAACAAAGTTTAACATAGATGGCCCAGTACATTCATGCTTTGTAGAACAGTCTGTTACCATTGTCACAAAATTTAGGACCTTTTAGTCCAAAGTCACCGGGTAATCAAAAATTCTTTGATGAAGTTCAACGAAACAGGATGATTGCTGAGGTTTTCTCAGAATGGCTCACCTCAATCATGCATCAAGCAACCAATTACATAACGGATTTGGTCCAGATCTTCAAAGATGCCAACGAAGTCACCAAAGCATTAGACTCTAACTTGGTCTCATGGCAAAAAGAGAAATCCAAATGGGTAGTAATTTCAAAACAGATGCGGGATATTCAGCGTTATGGTCTGATGAATTTTCTTGCTGAAAATCAAGTGTCCGGATTAAATGAAGATGTGATGTTTATTTGCAAGGAGAGTATTGAGTGGCGCAACCAGATTATTGAACACGGTTATAATGAGTTGGCCAATCTGCATGGTGAATTAATGGCCTTAAGGGAAACCATGCAGAAGGACTTACACTGTGTGGATGTTCAACTACTTAAAGAGGATAGTAAAACATTGGAAGATACTATGGAGATGATTAACAAGTTTAGCAGCCACATCAAATAGATTAAGGTGGAAAAATCCTTGTCCGTTGAAGACTTTACGAGGATCTCTAAAGTGGAATCAATGCTCACAGTTTGTCTCAATCACCTGGATTCCCATAGAGATAAAGTACAAATGGTGAAGAGAAAGAAGGAGCTCTAGAAGCAGAGAGTAATTCACATCAGTTTGCCACACATAGCTGTAATCCAGGAGTTTTCAAAAGTGCATCGAGAGTGGAGTGCGGTGAAAGCGGTGATGGTGTCTATCCAAAACACTAACCTAGGCAATCACATCATAACTGAGCAGACAACATGACTAGCACTACTGGTAGTTGTTCGCCAGTGAGTCTAGTTATTTTCCTTAGTTTCAGTTATACAGTTAGGGTTGCTTTATATTAACTCATGCATGTTAATTTTACTTTAGTTTAAATTAACTATTGGTCTAGTGACCTATAAATATGTTTCGTAATGACTTTGAAGAGGTTCAATAAGTTTTTGAAGAGACTATCTTTAAATTGGCTAAAAAAATTTTGTGTATGTAGAAAGTGGATGATCATCAATTAATGACAATCTTTTTGACAATTATCTTCGGTTTCAAGTCTGTGTGTTGGATATTTGAA
Source organism: Cryptomeria japonica (assembly GCF_030272615.1). NCBI lineage: Eukaryota > Viridiplantae > Streptophyta > Pinopsida > Cupressales > Cupressaceae > Cryptomeria > Cryptomeria japonica. The sequence continues at coordinate 343,874,171 of NC_081412.1, read as the reverse complement.
GTTTGATTTATGTGAGAATCTGTTTCAAAGGAGAGGTTGTTATACTTTCTATATGTGCAGAAAAGTATTGGCAAATTTCATCTTTATAAGCTTTTCATTTTGTTTTTGTGTACATGAAGTCTGCCGACTTTATATAAAGAGTTACATATGAATCAATGCTTGCATTCATTTTGTATTGACTAGTGTATGCAATTACCTTTAAGTTCTTTATGGTGAAAAGCATTCTATTGATTGTGCATAATTTGGAGCTGATTGAATATTTATTAGAGGGAGTTGTACCTTAATTCAGAGGTTAATCAATATAATGATTTTCCAACTATTTGGTAGAAAATTTGTCTTTCTTTTCATGGTCCGCAATATTTAAAGATTAAACAAATAAGGGGAGGCAAATATGTTTACCAACAGATTTTTGGCGACTCTGCTGGGGAAAGAAGAATAATTGTTTTTAAAACAAGGTCGTCGTAGCAATATACTCTGTTCTTCATAAATGGTATTGCCTCTTGAAGGGTTTTTGCCTGTTTTGCAACCAAATTTAAACTGGGTACAAGAGGAACAAAGAAACATTACCATAGAGTTGGATACTCTAGCCTGGAGGCATAGAAGAAGTCGAGGAGAATATGACAGGATAAGTGCTCTTCTTAGCGAAATAGAAAGACAATCGGATCAGCCTGTGTTAGTCTTTGAAAGGGTAGTCATTCCTAGGGTTTTCTTTATCCACGTCCCTGATAATCAATTCTAGATTCCCAGATGATTGTTACCCTGATTGTTCCACACTGGACTCCAGGCCATATACTAGATCCCAAAGAAGGAGAGGGGTTTCTGATCCCGTCTTTGAAGAATTGCTGAATTTAAATTTTCAACCCACCTTCTCGTCCCAACAAAGGGCAAGGAGTAGACCTCCATCTCCTTTGCCGTCATCACCTGCATCTCCTATTTGTCAAGCATTGGTCCTACACGGTGTTGCCTTACCAATTTCATTTAATCCTACTCCTCTTAATATCATACTCCCAATGGCAGCCAAAAACCTGTGGGGGGTAGCTGTAGGACTATTAAATTTAGGTTTGAACCTTAATCCTTTGCCAAAAGCTGCTAGAGATCATTTGCTAAAATTTAGCAGGGACGAGATGGTCACTGTAGATGAACACTTGAATGCTCTTAGTGTAGCCTGTGGAGTAATAGCAGTTCAACATGAAGATGTGGCTATTAGACTATTTATTCAGACATTGACAGGAGTGGCTGATTGGTTTTATCATTTGCCGAATAGTGTGATAACGACCTGGCAGGATTTGAAGACAAGATTCAAAGCTAGATTTAAAGTAGCTGAAGATGAATATTCCCTCCTGGCTCAATTATCCCAATTGAAAAAGGAGCTTCCTGAATCCATGAGGGACTTCGTAGCAAGACTTGATAAGATCCTACACAAGATCCCGATTAACCAAAAACCTTCAGATGATAATCTCAAATGTTTTTTTATCAATTCTATGCCCTCTGAGATTAGTTTATTGATTTGTAGGCAAATGGTTGCTGATTTGAGTGCCGCTAAAACTCTCATAGTTGAATTAGACGATGATTTGATTACTGCCAGCAAATGGAAATGAGAAGTACAAATATCTAATGCCCAACCCACTACTTCCTCAAATCCTGTTATCCAACGGTTAATGAATGATGTAATTTCTCTAAAGAGGCAAACTCCTAAAGCAAGTACTTCCTATTCCCAACCATATCAAGACATTCCTAGAAGATATCCTAATCAACAGGGAGGAGGTGGAGGAAGACAATTTCAACTACCCCATGTACAACAAAGACTTGCTATTGAAGCACCACCCCTCAAGGCAAATTCTTGTGTGTTTCATTTAACTGATGAGCATGATGGTTCTTCATGCCCTGAGATGGTTCGTTTTTCTCAAATGATCAGTAAAGGAGAAACAATCTTAGAAGCTGATGAAGGAGTTTCCCAAAGTATGCCTGGCGACTCTGAAATTCATTATATGGAATATGTTTCTGATAGAAAGGGGAGGAAACATGTTGGTCTCTTTTGAAGATTCCTCATATGCAATTCTTACAAGAACTCAATAGAACTTGAAATCTCAAGATGTTGTAACGCCCGTCCACAGTACTGTGAAAGGAAAAGAAATCTTGACCCATCATGGAGGTATGTCAAAAATTGTTCTAGGGATTGCTTCTTCAAGTTCTAATTCTTTTACTAATCCTTTTGATATCATTGAATTTTGCAAGACATCTTGTGTTCAAATTTCTCCAGCTAAGTATTTGAAACTAAACCCAAAAGAACTGGATAGGTTAGTTGAATTTGTCAAAGGGGATGATGCCCATGTCTTAGCAAGTGAAATCCAAACACCCATGAGTACTGATTCTCTAGCACATACTAATGTTAGTCCTGCTCTAGTAATCCCTGAAAGCTCATCAGAGACTATTCCTCTACAAGATGATATGCTTGAACCCAATCTTGAAAATAAACTAGAACCTTTCTATGTTTCCTTATATATCAATGGACATAAGTTGAGTAATTTCATAATAGATTCGGGAGCATCCGATAATGTCATGCCTTCAGCCGTAGAAAAAGCTTTAGGTTTAACCCTAACAAAGACCTTTGGCAAATGTTCCTCCTGTTGGGACTGATTAAAATTGAGTCAAGTTTAGAGGCCCAATCCAAAAATTTGCTCTGCATACCTAAACGACTCAGTTTGAAGGGCCTAGTTTGCGAGAGGGTAAAATGGGACCAGTTGATTTTCAGAGGGTAAGGCTCAAGATTCATGTCCCACACCTTTCATTTGGCCTATTCAGTGATGTGCAACTTTCAGAATTCATTTTGGATAAGTTTATGAGGTACCCAGTTTGAGGGGTGAGCTGGAAGTGCATTTTAGGCACAAATGCAGATTTTATGGAGTAGCCTACTTTGAGCGATTACATCTTTTTACCTATTGATCATCATGGAGAAATTCAAAATGGATTCAATTGTATGCATAAATGGTGAGCTACGTTTCAAATTTCAAGTCCTTATCAATCCGTTTGCTCAGTTTTCAAAGCTCAATCCGTTTGTAGTTTGTGATGTTTGCACAAGTGTAAAAATGTCCTGGTGAGCATCATGTCAGAATGTTTGTCCCGGGATAATGTTGGTATAAATGGTGAGCTGCATTTCAAATTTCAAGCTCTTATCAATCCGTTTGATCGGTTTTCAAAAGGACTCATTTTGCCATCAAATTCAATTATCCGCACTTCCAGTGTTAGATCAGTTAATGTAGCCGTTATGGTGAGCGCGCCGTTTGCATCCTGTCAATCTGGTGATCGAAATGAGAATTCAAAGATTTAATATGTACTTAAAGGTACCTATGTTCCAAATTTGAGAGCCTACAGAGGTCGTTTGATATTTTTGAGAAAGGCATCATGTGTTGCCAGAACATTGACTTCATCAGGTCCGCAGTGTCGACAAAGCCAGTTGGCCGTTTTCGGAAATTAATATCTCTTCACTTGGGACTCGTCTTGAGAAAACGTTTGGTAGAAGTCATCCTTGTATATCAGAGTATACGCCTGTCAGATCACGAGCTCCAGAAAGGTGTTTTGACAGGTTTGAAAATTGTGGCGTAATTGCCTGAAGGTTGTAAAATGCGGATTAATGATCTGAAAACAATGTCGATCGTTTCCAGAGGTATGTTTGAGGTCAGTGAAGCATTCCAAAGGTCAGTTGCATGAAAATGAAAAAAAAATTTAGTCGGACCCACTTTGGGGCCCGACCTGGCTCACGCCTGTGCATTAATTTTATAGCGATCGGCGAGAAAAAAAATGGTAAATTGGAGTGTGAACTATGAAACCACTTGAATGAGGAACATGTCTGCATCTAAACTTCGATCGTTGAATCGAAGGAAAATTAGGCTTTCAAATAGAAATACTTTTACATGTGCCCCAAATGGAATGTAGCATTTTCTTCTGGTCTGCCAAACAAGGAATAAATATTCTTACATTTTCTTTGTTGAATGCCAAGCCATAATCCCTCTTCCCTCTACGTGGTTGATAGGCCATTGAGAGTTTCAAATCAAGTGCCATTGGCTTGGCATGTAAGAGGCATCAAATTTGAAACTATGCATTGGTTGGTGAGGAAAGCATTTAAAGTTGTTTTTTTTTAAAAAAAAATACAATTTGCAGTGTGGAAAACCAATGACAAAAGCAGTAAATGTTTCAAGTAAATTCAAATGGTGTATATCCAAATTACTCCCCTACATGGTGTTTGGAGTTTGCAAAGCAAAGGTAAGTGCCATCATAGCATCCCCCCACATGAAGCTCCAGCAATGTGATTAATGACCAGCAGCAACAACATTCTCCTCCCTGCTATGCTGGAGAGAGGCATTAAAAAGAGATTGCTGGAAATCAAATCCTCCCTTGTGTGCCTCTTCCTCTGCCCATGCATGGAGAGTGGGGAGAGTTAAATTAGAAACTTTGAAGCAATGCAATTTGCAGCAACAACCATTCTCCTTCCTGCTGGACGTGGTTGAAGACAAGAACCAGGAGAAGTCATTAACAAACAAGTTAATGGGAAGAGAGGGCAGCGTTGAATTTAAAAAAAAGCAAGGTGCAATTCATCGATCTTTCCCCAATGTGGCTTTGGCAAAGGGCTATAGAAGCTTTCAAAGCAGATGTAAATCGTCTGAACTCCCCCATGTGTTGCACAAAAAGCAGTCACATGGCATGGTGTTAATAAGAATTTTTTTTGCATATAAAAGCTTTTAACAAGTTGCAAATGGTAGATGTTTGAACCTTTTTTTTCCAATGGAGGCGTTGAAGAAAGAGGCGTTTAAGAAGTTTCCATTTTAGAAGACTGGTAGACATGAATAAAACCAAGAAAACCTTCAAAATGTAGTCCCAGGCATAAGATAATTATCCCACATTGGCTGTGCACTGGGAGCTTTTAGTATTTATATACAAAAACGCACTATACTATAATGTCTAAGCCATAAAGGCTTTTGACAAATGGTGCCTATGGGCGCCTAAGGCAGGCCCATGCGTGAGCACGCTTCCCGATGTTATAGAGGAGTTGACTGGACGAAGACCAAGTGTACCCCATGCAGGCATGCTTCCCGAGGCAAACAGGCAAAATTTTGCAGACGAAGGCCAGGTTAACGAGCGAGCAAGTTCGAGAGAGATCAACGGTGCGCGCTATTTCGCGAAGGGAAGATGCACGTCGTTTAAACCCCGCAAAATAGCAAAAGTGAACGAGAGCCATCCATGTGTCGTGATAGGTGGCAGTCCAATAGGCGGGTCCCGGTGAGGTGGCACACAGTTGGTGCACAGGTGGCAGTCCAGTGGCGATGACGTGGCGACCAAGTGGCAGTGACGAAGCAGATGACGTGGCGATGATGAGGTGTCATCCCAGGTGGCGTCCGATCAACCCCATCAACCAATCAGATCCTGCCACGTGGCAAGGCGTCAGAGCACAAATGGAGGCAAAAATCAAATTTAAAATGATTAAATGATATAGTTTAAACTATAGGGAAATTCGAAAAATTTAAATGATGGGTCCATGTTGAGGATTAATTCGCCCAGGGCTCAATTTTTTGCCAAAGTATAAAGTGTTATATGTTTTCGGAAAGCTCTCGGAGTGAGGAATCTGATTATGAAATTAATTTTGAAAAATGTGGGATATTTTAGAAGCAGTTTCCATGGGAACAAAATTCAGTTAGAGAGGAGACACTTGGCAATTCAGTTGCAGATTTGATTTTCTTCTCTCCTCTTTTTATTCCGAATTCTTCTCAGTTGTAAGGGTTCCAGAAATTTGGAGAATGGCTCCATTTTTTCATGGCTTCCAATTCTGAGTATTCTTCCAGATTGTACAGAGAAGGGTTATCCTTTCAGTAATGGAGTTTGATTCTTTGCTATAGGTGTTCTTAGCTACAGGTTCTTGTGTATGTAAGGCATGCACAAATTCACACAGAAGTTGTCTCTGGATTTGTATTTTCATTATATTCGGATCAGATCCTCAAGGAGGATGAGATTTGCTATCTCAAGGAGGTAATTGTGATTGTTTGCAGGGATTCTTCAAGGAAGAATTTAAATTCTGTAATAAATCATGAATAATGGAATACAGTGTCTGGATTTGATATTTTCTGTGAGTGAGCTGAGTAATGCATTTATGCAAGGCATTAAATGCATGAATATTTAATAATGAAGATGGATTTGTAGTATAAGGTTTCATTTATAGTTTGATGTGTGACTCTGTTGCCCTTGGATAAGACACTGATCTTACAAGTTTGGGGATGTCTTTCAGATCAAACAATTTAAAAGATAAATCTATTTCCCTTTATGTTTAGGTTTGTGTTCCATTCTTTCCAAGCTCTGTTTCATCCTATTGTTTGTACAGATCTAGCCAATCTGTAATGTTTCCTAACCTATTGAGCTTGTGAAATGATCTATCTGCTTAATGTTGATGTAGTTATGTGTCTGTAATTGTTGCATTTAGTGCATCAAAAGGGTGTCCCCCCCTAGGTCTAGCAGAACCTGAAGTGCAGGAGGATCAATTAGGGTCCTATGTTATGTTGTCCAAGCCCTGATGTGTTTTGTAGATTGAAATTGGCCATTTCATAGAAAGATTTGCAGGTGTTCTTGGGTTATCACTTTTGGTGAACAACAAAAATGGCGACTCTGCTGGGGAATAAATGGATATAAATGCTTGATTGATATGGTTAGAGGTTGAATGTGTTCCTAGTCCTGTCAATTTCATATCCAGCCAGTCTGTCCATGGTGTATGAACAAAGTGTAAATTGGTTTCATGGTGAAGAAAATGCTCCTTGTTTTGGATCTGCAAAATGATACGTGTTTCATATCATACTTTATGAAGGAGTAACAGTGAATGCATGGTTGAATGTTGTGAGAAGTTCTTTCAATTGTATGTGATTTTTTCCCAATTCCTTAGTTGGGTGGCGACTCTGTGGTTCATACCAATATTAAATAGCCTGGAAGAATGTTTATTGCAGAAAGATCGAAGGAGTAAAGAGAATTAAATTTGTGATTGAATGGCATTCTGCTGTTCAAAATATCCTCTATGCAAGAGGTGGCGACTCTGTGATAAAAGACCGTGCTAAAGTGTGAAGTAAATCTCCAGATCTGCAAGAGTTTACAACTGCAAATCTCTAGGTATTTTTTCAGAGGTTTCAAATGCAAAGATATGTGCTCTGAAAATTAGAATGTGTAATGTCGTTTTCCCATTTAGTGAACAGCACTAGTCTAGAGGGAAAGAGAGAATCTCAAAATTGATTTGCATATCTATGTTGCTAAAATATTCATTGTATGTTATCCTCCGTAATATGCAAATGTGGAAGAACTTTATGTCAAGCAGTGTTATGAATAGATCAGTATAAGGATACTAGCTTGAAATTTTCTATCCAAGATTTTATAATCATTTGTGGAAGTAAGAAAAATGAATAGTGAAGTTTTTCAGTCTTGTGTATTTCCACATAGAGCCATGCCTAGTAAACCAAAACAACCATATAATAGGAGAAGTTTCATCATGAACCATTATGCTGCTCTAAATTTCAGAGATATTCCAGGTTACCCAAATCCCATACCCACAGAAATTAGAAAGTATTTGCCAATTTTCAGTGGGAAGAAATCAGAATTAGCATGTCAACATGTTAAAAGATTTTCAGATTTGATAGGAGAGTTCGAAATTTGCCAAGAAGATGTATGCATGAAATTGTTTATTCAGTCATTGAAAGAGGATGCAAGAGATTGGTTCTCTTTTTTGCTAGTGAATTCTATTACCTCATGGGAAGAATTGATTTCAGATTTCATGGATCAATTCGATGAGAAGGTGAGTGATTCTGACTTACTGAAAGAGTTCACTTATATACAAATCAGGGAAGATGAATTGGTACCCACATTTAACATCAAATTTTCACAAGCTTTGTCCAAAATTTCTAGAAAGTATAAACTCGATGATAAAGTATGTCTGGATGTTTACATGAGTGCATTTGATGAGAAGATGGGTTTCCTATTGAGAAACAAAGAACCCAAAACCTTGTATGAAGCCTTTAACACAGTTAGGGATATGGAAAATAACCTGAAGTTTGGAATCTCAAAGAGATTCATGTCTCCTGTTGTTTCTTGTTGAAGCACCTTCAATGGTAAAATACCATGTGAGTCTCAGCAAATCATTCCGTGTCTAGGTGCATCAAGCTCTGCAGTTCCGAATGGTTTTGTTGATGCATGTGTTTCAGAGTTAAATGAGAGTCAAGAACCTTTGCCGTTAATGCCAGTTGTCTCTTGCAGTAGTGATGGAATGATTAGTGGGAAGCATTGTGAAAATGTTGATACAGAGACAGATATATACAAGGGATATGTACCATTTGATTTGTATGCCGGTTATGCTGATTATGTGACTGGCAATTACCAAGTGAATCATGCATCTCTCCAGGATAATATTAATGAAAATGATGATGGTGATGACCATCAATCTTTACATGCTGCTGATGTATTTGATGTTGAAATTCCAAATACAAAGGGATTACTAAGTGTTGCTGTTTGTGCAAGCGAAAATGTGCCATATGATGAAAATCAGAATTGTTTAGTGCAATCAATCGTTGATCCTCACTTAGATATTGATAATCTTAATTGTGTTGAGGATGAAGTAAATCTATTTTCAAATTTCACTTCAAATTTTATTTCTTGTAATCATGATGATGATCTTTCTATTTTGAAAGTTATGCACAAAGTAAACTCATAAAATTGTGATGGTATGCGTGATTGCAATGAAGATATAGCACACATGAATGGACAAAATTTTATGGAATCTCAAATGCAACAGCAAAGTGCAATGCAAGTCCAAAAGATTGCAGAACTTAAGAAAGCTCTTGAAGTTGTGGACAAGAAGGTTCAGATATTGGAGAGCCTTCGAGCTGTTGATGAAGACCTTCTGAAATATAGTGAAGAGGATTCTTCAGAAAAGGACTGTGAATTGAATGCGTGTACACTTGATGAACATGCTGATCTAACAGATGGTTTTATGACAGAAAGATTTAGTGAACATGCTAAAAACTTATCTGATGAAGTGAATGGAAGCGATGTTCATGTTCATTCTTTGGCTGATGACGAGTGTTCAATTGGTGAAGAAGATCAGTTGTGGCAAGATAAGTTTGATTATCTTGATTTTCAAAATGATGGTCATAGAATAAAATCTCATGAATATGAAACATGGAACACTGAGGATTGTTCCAGCCAAGTTTCATTTTCTTCTTTGTTTGATGAAGATGATTATGAGGATTGAATGGATGGTGTCTTTAGCAATTTTACTAATGCTTTATTCAATGCTGATATAGATACAGACCAATCATTTCAGTGTCATAATGTTCATAAAGGGATTGTCCATTTTGTTTCTAACCCTTTGTATGAAGAAATAATTGATCAGCCAGATGTTGTAAATGATGAACCAGTCCATAATACTGATGGAATTCCAAACAACAATAGCATGGGTTGTAAAAATTTATTTCATGATGAAGGTAAGAGGCATGGATTATGTGATGACCATTTAAAACCACAAATGAAAGTGTTTCAGGTGGATGTACGCCTGAAAGAGAAAGAGTTAGCTGAGGATTTGCTTCAGCCAGAGGTATGCATTCTTTTTCATGAATGGGATGTTGAGAATGCAGAGGTTTTCAGTTTGATAAGCAAGGATAGTATGAGGTGTGATCAGCATAGTGAAGTATCACATCTGGATGGTAATGTTCATGTTCCTTGTTTGCATCAGTTGGTTAGTAGTGTTCCTCATTCTATTGATTTAAATGATAATAAGGTATGTGCTGATAGGAACTACAATGTTGAAAATGAGTGTTTTATTTTTCAAGTTCAGCATGATGATGTCCTTGCAAATGATAGAGTTGAGTGGGACAGTGAAAGGTATGTCAGCTTGTGGGAATGCCTCTATGGTGATTTGTCTCATGATTTTACTTGTGTTGAAATAATGTGTGAACACAAAGTTCAAAATCAAACCAAAGGTATGCACACTAGTTGTTTCAGTAATGAGACAAAAGAGGTTGATTATAATGATCATGCTCAGTTGTTACTAGAAGGTGCCTTTGTTTTGATCAATATGTCAAGTGATGAAAATCAGATTTTTGACAGAGGTAAATGCTAAGATCGATTGAGCAGCTTGTATTCAGTTTTAAGCATGTTTGTATCTATTGTACAGTCGCTTTGCTTCAGTTGTGTGGTTTTCAATAAAGTGCCCTGCTGTTTGGGTAGAATAAGGAAGCCCTGTTTTGGAAGAGAAGAAATGAGAAGAGAAGAATGATCCGTTTTCGGGTGGTCTGCTTAACCAAAGATATCTGGATTCTTGTGTTGATCTTGCAATCAACCATCCCCAGTCAGAGCCACTATTGGGACTAATTAAAATTGAGTCAAGTTTAGAGGCCCAATCCAAAAATTTGCTCTGCATACCTAAACGAGTCAGTTTGAAGGGCCTAGTTTGCGAGAGGGTAAAATGGGACCAGTTGATTTTCAGAGGGTAAGGCTCGAGATTCATGTCCCACACCTTTCATTTGGCCTATTCAGTGATGTGCAACTTTCAGAATTCATTTTGGATAAGTTTATGAGGTACCCAGTTTGAGGGGTGAGCTGGAAGTGCATTTTAGGCACAAATGCAGATTTTATGGAGTAGCCTACTTTGAGCGATTACATCTTTTTCCCTATTGATCATCATGGAGAAATTAAAAATGGATTCAATTGTATGCATAAATGGTGAGCTACGTTTCAAATTTCAAGTCCTTATCAATCTGTTTGCTCAGTTTTCAAAGCTCAATCCGTTTGTAGTTTGTGATGTTTGCACAAGTGTAAAAATGCCCTGGTGAGCGTCATGTCAGAATGTTTGTCCCGGGCTAATGTTGGTATAAATGGTGAGCTGCATTTCAAATTTCAAGCTTTTGTCAATCCGTTTGATTGGTTTTCAAAAGGACTCATTTTGCCATCAAATTCAATTATCCGCACTTCCAGTGTTAGATCAGTTAATATAGCCGTTTTGGTGAGCGCGCCATTTGCATCCTATCAGTCTGGTGATCGAAATGAGAATTCAAAGATTTAATATGTACTTAAAGGTACCTATGTTCCGAATTTGAGAGCCTACAGAGGTCGTTTGATATTTTTGAGAAAGGCATCATGTGTTGCCAGAACATTGACTTCATCAGGTCCGCAGTGTCGACAAAGCCAGTTGGCCGTTTTCGGAAATTAATATCTCTTCACTCGGGACTCATCTTGAGAAACCGTTTGGTAGAAGTCATCCTTGTATATCAGAGTATACGCCTGTCAGATGGCGAGCTCCAGAAAGGTGTTTTGACAGGTTTGAAAATTATGTCTTCGCGATTAAATGCGAAAATTGTGGCGTAATTGCCTAAAGGTTGTAAAATGCAGATTAATGATCCGAAAATGATGCTGATCATTTCTAGAGGTATGTTTGAGGTCAGTGAAGCATTCCAGAGGTCAGTTGCATGAAAACGAAAAAATTTTTTAGTCGGACCCACTTTGGGGCCCGACCTGGCTCACGCCTGTGCATTAATTTTATAGCGATCGGCGAGAAAAAAAAATGGTAAATTGGAGTGTGAACTATGAAACCGCTTGAATGAGGAACATGTCTGTATCTAAACTTCGATCGTTGAATCGAAGGAAAATTAGGCTTTCAAATAGAAATACTTTTACATGTGCCCCAAATGGAATGTAGCATTTTCTTCCGGTCTGCCAAACAAGGAATAAATATTCTTACATTTTCTTTGTTGAATGCCAAGCCATAATCCCTCTTCCCTCTACGTGGTTGATAGGCCATTGAGAGTTTCAAAGCAAGTGCCATTGGCTTGGCATGTAAGAGGCATCAAATTTGAAACTATGCATTGGCTGGTGAGGAAAGCATTTAAAGTTGTTTTTTTTAAAAAACAAATACAATCTGCAATGTGGAAAACCAATGACAAAAGCAGTAAATGTTTCAAGTAAATTCAAATGGTGTATAGCCAAATTATCCCACATTGGCTGTGCACTGGGAGCTTTTAGTATTTATATACAAAAACGCACTATACTATAATGTCTAAGCCATAAAGGCTTTTGACAAATGGTGCCTATGGGTGCCTAAGGCGGGCCCATGCGCGAGCACGCTTCCCGACGCGAAAGAGGAGTTGACTGGACGAAGACCAAGTGTACCCCACGCAGGCACGCTTCCCGAGACAAACAGGCGAAATTTTGCAGACGAAGGCCGGGTTAATGAGCGAGCAAGTTCGAGAGAGATCAACGGTGCGCGCTATTTCGCGAAGGGAAGATGCACGTCATTTAAACCCCGCAAAATAGCGAAAGTGAACAAGAGCCATCCACGTGTCGTGATAGGTGGCAGTCCAGCAGGTGGGTCCCGGTGAGGTGGCACACAGTTGGCGCACAGGGGGCAGTCCAGTGGCGATGACGTGGCGGCCAAGTGGCAGTGACGAAGCAGATGATGTGGCGATGATGAGGTGTCATCCCAGGTGGTGTCCGGTCAACCCCATCGACCAATCAGATCTCGCCACGTGGCAAGGCGTCAGAGCACAAATGGAGGCAAAAATCAAATTTAAAATGATTAAATGATATAGTTTAAACTATAGGGAAATTCGAAAAATTTAAATGATGGGTCCATGTTGAGGATTAATTCGCCCAGGGCTCAATTTTTTGCCAAAGTATAAAGTGTTATATGTTTTCGGAAAGCTCTCGGAGTGAGGAATCTGATTATGAAATTAATTTTGACAAATGTGGGATATTTTAGAAGCAGTTTCCATGGGAACAAAATTCAGTTAGAGAGAAGACACTTGGCAATTCAGTTGCAGATTTGATTTTCTTCTCTCCTCTTTTTATTCCGAATTCTTCTCAGTTGTAAGGGTTCCAGAAATTTGGAGAATGGCTCCATTTTTTCATGGCTTCCAATTCTGAGTATTCTTCCAGATTGTACAGAGAAGGGTTATCCTTTCAGTAATGGAGTTCGATTCTTTGCTATAGGTGTTCTTAGCTGTAGGTTCTTGTGTATGCAAGGCATGCACAAATTCACACAGAAGTTGTCTCTGGATTTGTATTTTCATTATATTCAGATCAGATCTTCAAGGAGGATGAGATTTGCTATCTCAAGGAGGTAATTGTGATTGTTTGCAGGGATTCTTCAAGGAAGAATTTAAATTCTGTAATAAATCATGAATAATGGAATACAGTGTCTGGATTTGATATTTTCTGTGAGTGAGCTGAGTAATGCATTTATGCAAGGCATTAAATGCATGAATATTTAATAATGAAGATGGATTTGCAGTATAAGGTTTCATTTATAGTTTGATGTGTGACTCTGTTGCCCTTGGATAAGACACTGATCTTACAAGTTTGGGGATGTCTTTCAGATCAAACAATTTAAAAGATAAATCTATTTCCCTTTATGTTTAGGTTTGTGTTCCATTCTTTCCAAGCTCTATTTCATCCTATTGTTTGTACAGATCTAGCCAATCTGTAATGTTTCCTAACCTATTGAGCTTGTGAAATGATCTATCTGCTTAATGTTGATGCAGTTATGTGTCTGTAATTGTTGTATTTAGTGCATCAAAAGGGTGTCCCCCCCTAGGTCTAGCAGAACCTAAAGTGCAGGAGGATCAATTAGGGTCCTATGTTATGTTGTCCAAGCCCTGATGTGTTTTGTAAATTGAAATTGGCCATTTCATAGAAAAATTTGGAGGTGTTCTTGGGTTATCACTTTTGGTGAACAACACCTCCATGGACTCCAAGCAGGTTCCTTTATTGGGGCAAATTAAAGATGCGTAGGTTGCCTTGGTAGCACACCCTGCTAAGAGAATCAAGTTGAAAATCCTAGTGGCTGACATCCCTGCTAGCTATGGCATGTTGTTAAGTCGCACTTTTTGTAAGGACATGGGAGGGGAAATTAGGATGGATTGGTCTCAAGCGATGATTATAGTTGGAAAACAGAGAGTCCTGTTGCACCCTAAAACAAAGGCTAAGTACACAGTTTTTCCCTCAAATGATTCGAAAGCTCAAATTTTGTATCAAGACTGCAGCTTTGGCAATTATATGATATCAACTAACCCTCAGGATGAGAGTATGTGAAGGGATTCAGGTAAGTCTAATGAACTCTGGTCTATGGAATTTGATGGGAGTTGTTCATCTTTTGGTTCAGGGGCTAGGGTTGTATCGATACCTCCCCATGGAAAGGTCATTCCTTATTCTTTCAAATTGGAATTCCAAAACATGAATAATACGGCCAAATATGAGGCCTTGTTATTAGGTCTGGCTGAAGCAAAGAGATTGCAAATCAAAATGTTGAAGGTGAGAGGTGATGCATAACTTATTGTTAAGCAGGTGAGGGGCTTATTTGTGGTAAAAAATGAGAGATTGAGACACTATAGGAATCATGTTTGGGATGAGATCGAAGCCTTTGATGCTTTTTCAATTGAAGCCATTCCTAGGGAGTTTAATTCAAAGGTTGATTCTTTGGCGGTATCTGCAGATTTACTGGTACCACATCTAGATTTCACAACCAACACTTACAGGGCTGAACTAGTGCATAGACCTAGTGTGCCTGATAATTCTGAATCCTGGTAGGTGTTCGAAAATGATAAATAGATTCAGAACTTTTTACAATGTGCTGACATTTTTACATCCTTATTTTATGAGGGATCAGATGTGAATTGTAAAGAGTTTTCTCCCGATACACTAGAAGAAGTACATGATGGGATGTTACAATTAAAAGGAAATTAAATCCCAAAGGGTTTAGTTTCTCTTGAATGTCTTTTCGACAAGAAAGATGGATATGTTAAGCAAAGAGATAAGGAAGATCCTGTAATTCGAAGCTTTGGGGAGTATGAACAAATTAACATTGGTACAATGAGGATCCTAAATTTGTTAATCTGGGAAAATGTTGTTTTGAAGTGGAAAGAAGGAGGTTCATTGATTTGCTGGTTGAGTTTAAAGATGTTTTTGCATGGAGTTATGATGACTCGAAGAACTTCAAGGATGGTAAGTTCCAACATCAGATTCCTTTGAAACCAGGTGTTAATCCTTTCCGGCAGAAGCTAAGAAATTTTAATCCAAAGGTAGCGGAAGTAGTTTTTCATGAGGTTGACAAGATGTTGAAGGCATGAATTATTTATCCTCTACATCATTCTACCTGGATTACGAACATAGTTCCTGTTCGGAAGAAAAATGGTGAGATATGAATTTGTGTTGATTTCAGAAACTTAAATCAAGCAAGTCTGAAAGATAATTATCCCTTGCCTGCAATGGATCATATTTTACAAACTGTGTCCGAGTCAAAGATGATGTCCATGTTGGATGGTTTCTCTAGGTATAATCAGATTAGTGTCACGGAGCAAGATCAACATAAGATAGCATTTATAACTCCTTGGGGCACCTTTGTGTATAGTAGGATGCCTTTCGAGTTGATTAACATAGGGGCAACTTTTCAAAGGGCGATGGATCTTTCCTTCAGACATTTGAGGGATAAGATTATTGTGGTGTATTCAGATGATTTAATTGTTTTCTCCAGAAAAAGGAAGCATCATGTGCGGGATTTGAGAAAGATTCTAGTGAGATGTAGAGAACATGGGGTATCCTTAAACCCTAAAAAGTCTATTTTTGGTGTCACAGAAGGAAAACTTCTGGGACATATTGTTTCGCAGGAGGGAGTAAAGGTTGATCCACAAAGGGTAAAGACAATAAAATAGCTCAGTCTTCCTTCAAATAGAAATGGAGTAAGGTCTTTCTTTGGACAGGTGAACTTCTTAAGGCACTTTATTCCCGATTTCGCTGAAACTACTAAATACATTGTGAATATGATGAGTGAAAAGGTAGTCTTTAGGTGGAATGAAGCTAGTAGAAAGGATTTTGAAAAGATTAAGAAGGCAATTGCGCATGCACCTACCCTGGTAAACACAGACTTTAATAAGGACTTTATTATTTATTGTTATGCATCCGAACATACTATGTCCGAGATTTTGGTACAAAAGGGTGAGGATAATGAGGAGGTGCCGATTTCCTTCATGAGTATTCCCTTGAAGAAGCATGAGTTAAAATACTCACAGATAGAGAAGCAGACTTATGCGGTGGTAAAAGTTGTGAAGTAGTTTAGGTATTACATACTTCATTCGCATGCGATTGTTTTTGTTCCCAATTCTGCAGTAAAAGTTGTTTTGACTCAACAGGATGTTGGCATTAATAATAGAGCATCTTGGGTCTCCAAGATACAAGAATTCAATTTGGTTCACTAATGTGGCATACTATCTTACATATGGAGACTGTCTGGATCATCTTTCTCCTAGGGAAAAAAGAAATTTGAGGTTGAAAGCTACAAAGTACATCATCTCTAATAACATATTGTAAAAGAAAGGTTTAGATGGCACTTTCCTCTAATGTGTGGATAAACCACACCAAGAAGCTTTGTTGAAAACTTTTCATAATGAAACATGCGGGGGTCATTTTTCCTCTATGGTGACTGCATAAAAAATCCCAAGAAACTATTACTATTGGCCAGGGATGTTCCGGGATGCATACTCCTAGGTGGCAAGGTGTGAAAAATGCAAGTTGTTTACAGGTAAAACCTAGTTGGCCGCCTTTCCTTTGAGGCTCGTGGTAATTGAAGAACCGTTTAAGCAGTGGGGATTATATTTAATTGGTCCTTTGAACCCCATTTCTAGTACGGGGCACACTCACATATTAACAGCAATAGATTACTTCACTAAGTGGGAGGAAGCTATCCCTATTAAAAAAACTACCTCAGAAATTGTGTGTACATTCCTTAAAAAGAATATTCTTGTCAGGTTTGGAGTCCCTCAGAAAATAGTCACAGATAATGCATCAAATTTCTATTCATTCGAGTTGAGCTTATTTTGCTATGATCACGGAATTTCTTTGGCACATGCTTCTGATTATTATCCTCAGGGTAATGGTCAGGCGGAATCAAGTAACAAGAACTTGATCAACATCATGAGAAAATTGGTCAGTGAAAATTTCATGGAATAGCATAAGAAGCTGCATGAAGCACTATGGGCAGATTGAACTTCACCGAAATGGGCCATAGGAATATCACCATTTGAGCTGGTATATGGTATTGGCACATAGCTATCTCTCCCTTTAGAGTTAGGGGCTTCTAAACTGCAGATAGTGATAGAAGATGTATTTTTTCAGAACTCTCTTGAAAAATGGATTATGTGCTTAACCAAGATTGAAGAAGAAAGGGAAAAGCTGGTTGACAAGATTATAGAACATCAGATGAGGGTTAAAAAGATTTTTGATCAGAAAGCAAGGCCTAGAAAGTTTATGAAAGGGGACCCGGTGTTATTATGGGATAAAAGGAGAGAACCGAAAGGTTCTCATGGTAAATTTGAGTCGCTGTGTAAGGGGCCTTATGTGATTCACAAGATAAAGGGGCCCAATTCTTTTAAACTTGCTTACCAGGATGGTTTTGAACTACCCCTGTCTTATAATGGGAAGGACTTAAAATTGTATCAATTATAGATAGGCATCCCCTGTTAGTTTGTACATACTTTCTTTTTGTTGTGTTAGCCTAGGTGTGTTGGTTTTTGTTGTGAGTTGAACCTTAGTATGTCATTTTGTGAAAACAGAGATTTTGAGATTCATCGCTTGGTACTTTACAAGTTCCAGTCCCCATGCAGAGCCACTGTTGGGCCATTATAAAATTTCCATTCCATATGTGTCCTTGTTGGAAGTAGTGCTTATCTAATTAATTGGTCAAGTCATTTGCTTAAGTTTTCCTCATGTAATTCAGTCATTGTTTAGTTTCACTATGTTGAACTTGAACCTTGAACTTGAACCATTTTGGTTCAAGGTTCAAAGTTCAACAGGCATTGCTTTGAATGTTTTTTCCTCCCATGTGGTTTCTAAGTTTTGCTAGTCCTTGTTGATATTTTGCATTCTTTGAACTTTAAACTTGAACCTTTTTGGTTCAAGGTTCAAGGTTCAAGATTTGTCATGTTGATGTTGTGTCGCAATCATTTCACAGAAGTTCAGAGTTGAATGTATAGGCTTCTTGGAGGACATGTGACTTGCCACGAGATGATGGCGTGGATTTTTAGAACATGATAAATGGCCACCAAGGGAAGGAATATTCTTTCTTCAATGATTTGAAATATGCCATTTATAGCAAGTATGTGTAAGGATCTGTTGTGTCAGAAGTGAAGTGACTTAGCATTTAAAGCATGCTTTAGCGCAATCATTTCAAATTAAGGTCACACAAACGAAGAGTAATGAAGGCAACTTTTGGTAATGATAGGTAAGATTTTCTTGACTTTAAGACTGAGTAGTTGTCACACCAGGATTATTATTTTCTTCAAAAGGTTTTGAGAAGGAGTTTCGGAGCAGGAAAAATAGGCTGGGATAGAGGTTTACAGAGAATAGAGGAAGGTATGTTTAAAAAATTTCTAAATTGTTACAGTTTGTTTTAAAGATTCGGGTATTTTGTTAAGCTGCTTGCTTCCATTTCCACTTTCCTTCTTTTCCTGGGTTAATTGGGGAAAATCACAAACTAAAAATGAGGCCCGTTTTGCCCAAATTGATGAGCTCATCTTCCCTGGTAAGCTCTTTACCGGAATTAGGTGATACAACACTAGTTCAGTTGGATTTAGATGTTTTTTAAGAGAGAGTAAGGAATTCAGCCACAGACCCTATGATGAGAGATGTAGCATAGAGCGGATTATTAGAAGCATCCGCCTTTCCCATAGCTACCCCTTGCCCTAAGTTAGTCTTAGAATGTATGAGTCATTATGACAAGGGTAATAGATGCACAAGGAAAAATGATAGTGAAGTCTTGTTGTCCATTGATAGACAGACAGTAATGGTAGCCATGGGTATTCTACATCGGAAACCCTATGAAGACTGGACTATTGGTAAATCTTATGGGATTTTCTATGAGAAAAAGAAGTATTATAGAGCTGTTATTGCACGGAATTGGCTCCTAAGATTCCAAAAAGGAGGCTCAAGGCTGCTGAGACCTCTAACCCGTGAACATTTAATTCTTGCAATCTGAGACTTGGTGATATTGTTGAGCAGGGTAAAGGGTAATTCCCACTCTTTTTTAAGGGAGGAGTAGATGTATTTCTTCATCCAGGTCATTCTGGATAAAAGTCGGTTCATAGACCAGGGAACTGTCATTGTGGAAAGATTACACGAAGGTTTGAGCAATTATCTTGGGATGCCTAATTTTTATATGTCTTCCTATCTGTTATATATGCTTGCCTGTGTCAGAGAATGGTCTGGATTGTCTCATGTGAAATGGGTTCAAGGCATGAGAATTTATGAGTATCATCCTAATCTGACTTTGAAAGGGCATGTTGATGACAATCTCCACTGGAATGATATTTTCGCTGGAAGGCTGACCTTTGAATTACAAGGTAATTTGCATAGAAGAATGTCTGCAGAAGTGGTTTAACTCATTAACATCTATGGCAGTTTCTTTATATACAGTTCAATCACTTCACTTACCTAAGGGTTAGAGGATTTAAAGGTGAACCCTTTAGGCTACCTAGATATGTTTTAGACTCCTGCATTTTGATCAAAATTTCTAGGTAGCTTGCCTATGTCGCAAAGGATTATGGTGAGGACTCCAACACAAGTGGGGTTTTTCCCATTGATTTAGGCCATTACAGCTGTAGGTCTGTCTCTGATGCACTGAATCTTGAGCTAGAATTTAAAAAGTTGCATTTGAAGACCTTTGTGAAAAGGGATAATTTTGATAGTAAGGGTTTCATTGCTTAGTATGTGAAGAAGATGGTGCCTGATTAACATGTTCCTCAGTTAGAGGATTATTGGGAGGATTGCCAGGATGAATTTGAAGTAAGGAAATGGAGTTGGTCCAGATTAACTTTGAAACAAATTCATGACATGAGATTGTCAATGGATACCTTAGATGACACCACTGATGATGAAGACGTACTTGATTCTGAGTTTATGAAGTGGGTACATGACGAACCTCTTCCAGAAGTGGATTGGAGAAAAAAGGTGGGGGATAGTGTTTAGACACGCACCTTCAATGTAATTCACAGGACAAAAAGCTGGCTTAGGAGTTGCCTTTTCCATCCGACACAAGCAGCCAATTCGAGAAGCAAAAGTGGGAAGAAGAGTATCGCAAATAAAACTTATGTTTTAACTAACATTCCCATTTCTGATGCAGGAAAAAGGCAACCAAGGATTAAAGAAGAGAAACTTGACACCGGAGGTGAGCTCTCTATTGCTGGTCGAATTACCAGGTCAAGGACCAAGAAAAGTTTCTAGCCACCGGCGCCTCATCTCATCCTTGATTTGGATGTAGAGGAAACACTGTGCAAGATGGCATCCCCTATTTTTGAAGCAGACAAGGTTTTAATTGACATAGACACTACTCTCCAAGACCCAGGGACACTTGAAATCTAGTCTCATACGGACCATGCCACACCGCCATCCTCAACAAGATTTCCACCCATGCCATCTAAGGAACTAACTCTAGCACCAAAATGGTTAAGTGATTTAATCACTAGGAAACAGAATGTGTTTCCTATTTCGGTATCAATGGAGGATGCTATGAGAAAATGTCTAGGAAGGTCTACAAAGCCCAAAAAGATAAAATGGAGGCCATGATTGATTTTGATGAAAGCACAAAGTATTGGACTATAGACATTGCCAGACCCGAGTTTGACAAAGATGCTGTTATGGATTCAGAAGCAGATTATGCTGTTGAACGAATTGATTTGGGGGTCGGAACTAGAGCGTTAGATGTGAAACATCTGGAGACTTTGACTAAAAGAATTATCTCTCGTACTTGGAAGGATGAAAGAGACAAGGCTGAGTTAAAACAAAGTTTAACACAGATGGCCTAGTAAATTCATGCTCTATAGAATAGTCCATTACCATTGTCACAAAATTTAGGACCTTTTAGTCCAAAGTCACCGAGTAATCAAAAATTCTTTGATGAAGTTCAATGAAATAGGATGATTGCTGAGGTTTTCTCAGAATGGCTCACCTCGATCATGCATCAAAAAACCAATTACATAATGGATTTGGTCCAGATCTTCAAAGATGCCGACAAAGTCACCAAAGCATTAGACTCGGACTTGGTCTCATGGCAAAAAGAGAAATCCAAATGGGTAGTAATTTTGAAACAGATGCGGGATATTTAGGATTATGGTCTGATGAATTTTCTTGCTGAAAATCAAGTGTCCAAATTAAATGAAGATGTGATGTTTATTTGCAAGGAGAGTATTGAGTGGCGCAACCAGATTATTGAACAGGGTTATAATGAGTCGACCAGTCTACGTGGTGAATTAATGGCCTTAAGGGAAACCATGCAGAAGGACTTGCATTATGTGGATGTTCAACTACTTAAAGAGGATAGCAAAACCTTGGAAGATACTAAGGAGATGCTTAACTAGTTTAGCAACCACATCAAACAGATTAAGGTGGAAAAATCCTTGTCCGTTGAAGACTTAATGAGGATCTCTAAAGTGGAATCAATGCTCACAGTTTGTCTCGATCACCTGGATTCCCACAGAGATAAAGTGCAAATGGTGAAGAGAAAGAAGGAGCTCTGGAAGCAGAGAGTAATTCACATCAGTTTGTCACATGTAGCTGTAATCCAGGAGTTTTCAAAAGTGCATTGAGAGTGGAGTGCGATGAAAGCGGTTATGGTGTCTGTCCAAAACACTAACCCAAGCGATCACATCAGAATTGAGCAGACAACATGACTAGCACTGCTGGTAGTTGTTCACCAGCGAGTCTAGTTATTTTCCTTAGTTTCAGTTATACAAT
The DNA here is from genome assembly GCF_030272615.1 of Cryptomeria japonica. Taxonomy (NCBI): domain Eukaryota; kingdom Viridiplantae; phylum Streptophyta; class Pinopsida; order Cupressales; family Cupressaceae; genus Cryptomeria; species Cryptomeria japonica. The sequence continues at coordinate 343,852,385 of NC_081412.1, read as the reverse complement.
TAGGGTTGCTTTCTATTAACTCATGCGAGTTAATTTTACTTTGGTTTAAATGAACTATTGGTCTGGTGACCTATAAATATGTTTCATAATGACTTTGAAGAGGTTCACTAAGTTTTTGAAGAGACTATCTTTAAATTGGCTAAAAACATTTTGTGTATTTAGAAAGTGGATGATCATCAGTGAATGACAATCTTGTTGACAGTTATCTTCGGTTTCAAGTCTATGTGTTTGATATTTGATGTTTGATTTCTGGGAGAATCTGTTTCAAAGGAGAGGCTGTTATACTTTCTATATGTGCAGAAAAGTATTGGCAAATTTCATCTTTATAAGCTTGTCATTTTTGTTTTAGTGTACATGAAGTCCGTCGGCTTTATATAAAGAGTTACATATGAATCAGTGCTTGCATTCATATTGTATTGACTGGTGTATGCAATTACCTTTAAGTTCTTTTTGGTGAAAAGCATTCTATTGATTGTGCGTAATTTGGAGGTGATTGAATATTTATTAGAGGGAGTTGTACCTTAATTCAGAGGTTAATCAATATAATGGTTTTCCAACTATTTGGTAGAAAATTTGTCTTTCTTTTCATGGTCTGCAATATTTAAAGATTAAACAAATAAGGGGAGACAAATTTGTTTACCAACAACTGGTAAGAAAACATAAGAAAGAAAAGAGATAAACTAGTTATGTCAACCAATATGCAGGAAGGTGCAGTGCCAACTGGTAAACAGGTCCACCGGTGAGTATGTATGAACAAGTAGATATGGGTAGTACAAGGAAAATATCTATAGGATATTTGTTGTTGGTGTCTAATCCTTAACCAACATGGTGAGCAGAGGTGGATGTTTATAATGATGACACATGGGGCATAGTTGGCGTACATGCAGTGGAGGATAAATGGTGCGTCAGTGAGGTAGGTTGTGATTAGGTCGACATTAATGTCTGCTGCTGAAATCACAAGAGGAGTACAAAGGAATGTGACTCGATGCAAACCAAGGGGAAGAGATTTGATCCTTTGTCTTCGTGATCAATGCAAGATATTTGATCGATTAGTTAATCTGCAGAAGGAAACTACTATTTACATTTAATATGATGGACTGAAAGTTGGGTCGTGTTTACCAAATATAGAAAACGTGCATTTGAAGGAAGGATTTGGTGTGTAGTGTGTCATTGTTGTAGGATATCAATCTTGGAGATGAGATTTGATATGACCTGATACGGATTGGGTCGGTGGAGAAAACCCTAAGTGCGCCAAAGTTTAAATCTATGTTTTTGATGGGAAAGCGGATAAATAAATATGCAGATCAAAGATCAAAAACATGATGCCAGTTGTGAGAAGAGAGAGTACTTGAGCTAATAGAGTGCAGATCAGACTGAGAAGAGTATTATTACTAAGTATTTGAAGGAGAACTATTAGAAAAGGTATAACCGGTAAGGAGGTTTAACAGAGGTTTAACCGGTACATAACAGAGCTGAGGTGAACTGGTAGGAAGGCATCCGTGAGTGATAGAGTGTAAGGTGAGTATCAAAGAAAGTCAAAAAAGGAAGAGATTGACTGGTAAGAGATCAAAGAGAATGAATTGATAACCGGTAGTGAAAGAACTGATGAAATAGAGAAGAGTTGTACCCGAAAGAGAGAAGTTAAATAAGTGTTACAAAACTCATTTGTAACAATGTGCTTTCGTTGTAATAAGTTTTTTTTCATTGTATATCACTGAGTTGGTGCTCAGTATGGGGTTTGGTGCTCAGTATAGGGGTTGGTGCTCCTTTGGGTTGGTGCTCCTTGGGTTGGTGCCCTAAATCTTTGTAATATTGTGTTTCATTATGAGGCTTGATTGGAGTAGTAGACTCCAATAACATTTCTCACAAAGGTTTTTCCCACATTAGGTTTTCCTCGTATATCTGGTGTTGAGAGATGCATTATTTTTGTCTTTGATTACTAGTGTCTTCATTGCTTTACCGGTTGTACACACATAGTCGGAAATTATTTATTTATTACACAAATTGTTTATTTGTTACACTCTATTCATCTGTATTTGCTACACAAATTGATTATTACCAAATTTTATTTCATTTTATGTATATTGTTGTATGTTTTGTCCATCTCAAGCTCCATTAAGGTTGAGGATCACTGAGGGACTTGCCATCCTTGAGAATTCTCCCTGTTGTTGAGCCTGTATTTGAGATTTTCTGCTTAACTTTGGTGAAGGTATAAGTATGGCATAGAGATTATAAGTTCATCAAAGAATCACCCTCCTAGGTTTAGTAGAGCCTGAAGTGTAGAAAGATTAGTAGAAATCCTTGTCATATGTTGGTCTACGTCATTGGAGATTTCGATAGTTGGAGTTGGCTTCTCCTCTGATAAATTTGAAGATTCAACTTGGTTTCTACCTGCTCACAGTGTAAACCCCATTCTATGGCATCAACAAAAATGGTGACTCTACTGGGGAAGAATGTTTAGAATCTCTAGTTAGAGAAGATTAAATCATCATATTGGTTGATATTATCCCATCTAAGCCACCAACAAAAATGGTGACTCTATGGGGAACAATGCATAGTTGCAGTCAGTTGTGTTGTCCATTTGCAAAATTACGTTAAAATTATATCACATTTCTTTGATTTGAAGCTTGAGCCCGTGTTTTGTGTTGCTAATTTATGTTCTCAACTGTAAAGGTGTTCCATATTTGTTAAAAGGATTTTCCTATTTGTGAACAAGGTTCATAAATTTCTTTCAAGGAGTACTGAATACTATTTTATTCGATGTCCCGATCTAATTTAGGTGGCGACTCTGAACTATGCCAATGCGTGTATTGTGAATATTTCAAATAAGTCTTTGAAGGATTTTGTCACTATGAGTAAACCTAAGAACACCAGAGGTTACATGCGGCTACATCCTGAAGAAGGATTGGAAGAGCTTCCTGCAACTCCATTGAGGATTGGAAAAAGAAGAAATGTAGAAAGAAGCAATGCTCCCTCGTCATGGAAACCCAAGCACAAGAATGCAAGTAAGTCATCCTATTTCTGAAGTTCATACAACTTCTTCTAAATTTTTTGAATTAGATAGCATGGGATTTTTTGATTCTTTATTTGACACACATGTACAAGAAGTACAACAAGAAAATAAGGAGGTTACTCAAGTTCAGTATTCATAAAATAAAAGAGGTCGGAGTAGAAGTAGAAGTCGTCAAGATAGTATTATTGGTGTACCTCCTCCTCTTGGCCCTAGGACAGAAGTTCCTTATAATTTTAAATCAATCCACGAACGAGGATATGCAAACCTAATAGATTTAGGTGATACATCTGGATCTAAATTAACTTTGTGAGATCCTGAAGAGGTTTTTGGAGATATAAGCATATTAAAGAAAGAACTCCAAGAAAAAAATGATCTAAGAAAAAGAAAAGAAAAAGAGATGAAATATGAAGTTATGAATGTGGTGATTGAGAGGGATAGCTTAATGAGGCAGTTGGCTACACTCAAGGCTTTGAATCATGAGTAGATTAAGCCTAATGTTGAGGGTCCTATTTTAAGAGAAGTCTTAGATAGGAAATTTGAGCAAACTATAAAATAAAATTCTAGGATCCATGTTGATAGCCAAAGGTTAGTAAATATCAATAAGTTAAATGCTCAAATTCCTAAATTAGACCAGGACAAGAGAAACCAAAAGATGTCTGGTGTCAAATAAATAATTAAAAGGTCCCCACTGTCCTGGATCTGAGCCATGGGTTCTCTCAAGAAGATGTTGAATTAGAGAGGGCTAGGATAGAAAGTGAAACTCTTGCAAAAGAGTTAAAGATAATAGAGATGGAAGCTTCAATAGCAGAAATGAAGAGGAAAATTGGTTTCCTGAAAATGTCATCATTAAATGATACTTCTCTCAGCACTGGTCCATCTAATAACCAAGTTGTTTCAGGTTTGATTCTCATAGAAGTACCAAATGTAATTACAAGTACCCCTGCTCAAACTGTTCAAGGTACTCAGAAGATCGAAGTTGCTGCTAGGACTCGTACTGAAATGAAAATCACTGGAACTAGTGCAATTAATAATATTGTAGGAAAAGTTGTTACTGGGTAGTTCCAAAGAAGACCTATCCATCTAGAAAGGTATAGGCAATTGTGTTTTGGTGGGATAATAGGGTATCCTAATACAGTCCCAAATGAGTTGAGGGATAGGATAAATAAGTTTGCAGGAAATAATGCTATCACAGGTGAGGAACATCTGAGATCCTTCACAGATAAATTAAATGACTATGAGGTGGAGCATGAAAATGTTGTTATGAAACTCTTTGTACAATCTCTGACCGAAGATGCCAGGTATTGGTACAAAGGGTTACCAATTGCAAGCATTAACTCTTAGGAAGAATTAGAAAGGAGCTTCAAGGAGAAATATGATGACAAAACAAACACAAGTTTCATGTTGAATGATTTCAACATCAAAAAGTGACCAAACGAAGTTGTCACTGATTTCAACATTAGATTTCAAAAGGCTATGCATAAGTTATTTCAGGTTCTAAGGTTAGACGATAATGTTTATCTAACCACATATGTAAATGCATTTAATGCTAAAATGGAATATATCCTAAGGGATAAAGATTCTCAGAATATGAGAGATGCATTCAAGATAGCCATAAATGTTGAAGGGAATAGGAGAGTTTTAGGAAATCTTGGGAGAAGAGAAGATACTAGGTTCTTTAAGACTGCAAAGGATAAAATGGAAAAACCTTTGGGATTAAAGCCAAAGGAAGAAGACAAATGGGACAAGGTGCTCAACACCTTGAAGGATCTTAAATTGACTATTGCAAAGAATGATAAGGGTGTTGCACTAGAAAAGCAACAGTTCAACAAATTTAGCAGACCTCCAAGGCTACAGGATCTTCCTTACAACACAAATTGGAAGGATGGGAAGTCGATTCAGCAACAACAAAGGAATAAATAGGAGAAGCAAACTCCTGATCCATTGCAAAAACATACGGTGAATGTTGTTAAAGATACACCTTGGTGTATTGTTTGTCAATCACCTCATTCACCCGAGTATTGTGCTATTGTATAATTTATTTCTGCCAAGGACGAGATACAAGAAGAAGAAGAAGAAGAAAATTTTGAGATGACAATGTTGATTGTCTTATGACTACTTCTTAATTAGGGGGAGCATAATACTTCTCTGATACTAAGGCTCAGGACTTGGATATGGATTATCAAAGGCAAAGGAATGAATCTTATCATCAACAAGTTTTTCTGACCATGAATTGTGTGTTGATGACCAAGCATTTAATTATGAACAAGGAGAAGAAATTGTGTCTTTGAGAAGACCTTCAAATAAAGAGATTGCCTAGATAATAACTGCTATGGCAGCTCAAGTCAAAAGTAATTACTAACTAAGAAAAAAATAGTTGGTGAAGATTAGGGCAAGCCTTCTGGTTTATTTATTAAGGAAATGAAGAATAAAGGTCAAGAGGTCAAAGAAAACAAACCGAAGAAAGATGCGGTTAAGAAAAGGGAGTGAGCTAAGAAGGTTGAAATTGCAAATCCCAATGAGGAAGTTGCTTCACCCAAGGTGAAGACAAAAATAGTTGAAAATTCTGTTGCACCTATTGGAGAGGATTTGAAGCAGAAACAAAGTGGAAAAAAACATCAAGTTGAAGAAACATGAAGAAAAAATAGGTATGTCCCTTGAATTTCCAGAATACACACCTGCTAAAATTCTTTAGTTGTTTTCTCAAATTACAGTCAAAGTTCCTTTACAAGAAATTTTTAGAATAGATGTACATAAGGAGAAATCTATGGCCTGGGTTAAGGGTGTTTCTCCTTTTGCTAAAGTGGGACACAAGAGCATCACTTCTAATGTAAAGGAACAAGCGAGTAAAAATGAGGAAAAAGATAAAGAGTTAGAGGGAATGGTTTCTTAGATTCCCCAAATTTATCTTGAAGATATAGTGGATGAGACCCTAGAAAATTTAGATCCCTTATTTTTTAGTGTTATCATAAATGGAGGGGTGTTAAAAAATTGTAAGATTGATTCTTGGGGCCTCAAATAATGTTATTCTAGTGAGGATAATGCAAGTTATGGGTCTAAATGTAGACACCCCTCAGGGAAGATGTTGTGTTATGGACTCAAGTGAGGTACTTGTGATAGGTACTATAAGAGCACTACCTTATAAGCTCGCAGCCTTCCCCGAGAAGGATTTGACTATGAGTATTTTAGTTGTGGACATCCCACCTCCCTATGGGATGTTGTTGTCCAGAAAATGGAGTTCTTTTATGGGGGGAAGTTTACGATGTGATCTATCTTATGAATTTTTTTGTATTGATGGTAAAAGTGTTAAAGTTGTAAGAGAGTCAAGGGTGACATATATGATGGTACATGAAAAGGACTCTGATCAAGACATGACATGTTTCATAGATATTGACATCAATGCTTTTAGGATTGAAGACACCCCACAAGAAGAAAAGGAACAACCTGCACCAATGGAGAAGGAAGCAAATAACCCATCAGATGATGATAATTTATGGATGATGCATTTTGATGGGGATAGCTCTCAAGAAGGCTCAGGTGCAAGAGAATTATTCATCTCACCTAATGAAAAAATGTTTAAGTTTTCTTTTACTCTCTCATTTGCATGTACGAATAATGTGGTAGAGTATGAGGCATTATTATTAGGATTGAGGCTAGTTGAGAAGCATGGGATAAAGAATCTCAAGGACATTGGAGATTCTAAGTTAGTAATATCCCAAATCAAATCAAAATATGCATCAAAGAATAAGAGGTAGAAGAAATACATAAATGTTGTATGGGATGAAAATAAATTTTTTGATGCATTTAACATCGATTGGAAAGAAAGAAGCCATAAAAGGATGGCAAACTTACTAGCTAATATTTGTTTAAGGCCAGAAGATATAACTTTTGTAGGAATCTCAAAGATTGAGGTTCAAACTAGGCCTTCAGTCCTTGACAACATTGAAAACTAGAAGGTTTTCAATGATGATGATGATATTCTAAGATTTTTAACTTGTATAGACCAGTACAAGGGTTAGGAGATTGATTTTGGTGCCTTTGTACAAATATAGAATGGAAAGGAAATAGCCTTTGGGAATGAAGTAATCCAATTAAAGACTAATAAGATTCCCAAAGGGTTGGTCATATTGGAAAGGGTGTTTGACAATCAAGATAAGGCAAAGACTGGCACTGCTATCCCACACCTTGAAGATTTGGAGGATATAAACCTAGGAACATAGGGATCCCCAAAAAGGGTATACATTAAAAAGAAGATGTCACCAAAGGTGAGAAAAATGTTGATTGGCTTATTAAGAAAATGTAGGCATGTCTTTGCTTTGTCGTATGATGATATTAAAGCTTATAGGGAAGACTTGTTTCAACATGAAATCCTTTTGAAGGAAGGTGCTAAGCCTTTCAGACACAATCAAAGGCCAATTAATCCAACTTTGGTGCCCAAGATGCAAGAAGAATTGGTTAAGCTAAGGGATGCTGGAATTATAAAGCCTATCAGACATTCATCATCGGTATCTAACTTGGTGCCTGTGAGGAAGAAGAACGGGGATATCAGATTATGTGTAGATTGTAGGAACTTGAATACATCTTCATTGAAAGATAACTATCTATTACCCAATGTGGTGTTGGAATGCACTGATACTAACAATAAAATGAGAGGGGGGGTGAATAGGTTTACTCACAAGTACATCAATTAATTCATTATAAACCTTATACCAGAGCACAACACAATGAAAGATATATCATGAAAGCACAACACACATAACAACAATATTTTGACGTGGAAAATCCAGAAAGGGAAAAACCATGAAAGAAAACCCTACCCACAATCAGATGAATACTCTGCAGTAGTATTATGAATAATTACAATGGGGTCTACACTTGTAGAAACCCCAACAACCTAGGGCGCACTGCTCATCACAAAGGGAAGTCTCACTAACTTACATAAACATCAAACTAGAATCTGGAAAGAAATGAACTATAAAAGTAGCATCTACTAATGTCTGGTATAGTTTCGATTAAGCACTGATGTCTTCTTTGCAATACAAAACCTTTCCAACCTTCACTAGAATGATATGACTCTATTCACACATAATCCTTTCTCTGATAATGCAGACATAACCACCCATAACCATCAATTCCCAAATTACATGAGTAAGTCACCTATAAATACAGATCATCAACCTTATTGACAAGGTCGGCTAAACCCTACACCCATAAACCCATAATTACCAAAAATTACATCACACGATACCACTAGACCAATATTATGATTTACATTACATATCATGGATGAAATCAAATATTCAAATAATTATATCCACCAGAATTCCACTAAGACCAAAATCTAATACGCTTCACCAATTGGTAGAAACCCTCAGTGAAATAACATAAAGTTTCACTAGATCCAAATAGGACCATCATAATAACATGCCATCCAATGCAAACTCACCAAATGTTCAAGACATGATCAAGAAACACCTTCAACATGAGAGAAACCAATTCCATAAGCCAAACCCAAAATCCACTGACCAAGTCACCAAAACAACATACCGTAAAAGCTAACTGGGATAGCAGAGGCAAGTCGATAAAGAAAAATACCAAAAGCAATAACAACCAAAGCACCAAATCATGAACCAATAGAATATAGAAAGCATGTAACCCCCCAAAATAAGCATCCAAGACTGATTCTAGAGATCTGATCATACCGGATCAAAATCACAACCAAAACCAAGAATATCACCAAGACTAACCGAGATAGATCCAACCTAGATAGTCTCCAATCGAGATATAGTGTTGACATAAATGGAAAGACTTAACCAAATCCAACATATTGCCAGAAATATCCCCCTTTGGCATTGATGGCAACACTAAATGTGAAAAACATCCAAGTGCCAAGGAATGCCAACAATCTCCAAAAGAGAAAAGATTGGTCTGAAATAAACACCATCAAAAGATCTAATAGTTTTTCACATAAATACCCCCCCCCTTTGTCATCAATGACAAAGGATGGATACTAAACCAAGAGTACTCAACCAAACAACTGACTACTCCCCCTAATTAGTAGCACCATCTTCATCAACCCAGATCAGAAAAGTATGTTTGATAGGCTCATCAAATTGATGCATCTATGCATCTCTAAGTCTCTTTTAGAGGGTTGGTAACCCCCAACTGATCTCTGAGATATTCAAAAGTGTCTTTAGGAAATGTTTTCACTAGAATATCTGCAATTTGTTCCTTAGTAGGCACATAAACCAATCTAACTTCCTTTGCTTTAAGCTTTTCTTTCAAGAAATTATACCTTATAAAAATATGTTTTGATTTAGAATGAAATAACGGATTCTTTGACATATCAATAGCAACAGTATTATCATAGTGAATAACAATATGCTCATCATAACTTACCCTTATATCCTTTAACATTTGTTTCATCCATAAAATATGAGTACAGTTGGTAGCAGCTGCAACATATTCTGCTTCAGCAGTAGACAACGAAGTGCATGATTGTTTCTTACTAGGCTACGAAACCGACTTTGTCCTAAGAAAGAATGCATACTATGTCACAATCCTAAGTACTGTGGTGCACAACACAAGGAAACCAAGGGCACACACCATGCAATAATCCCCAAAGATCTAATCTTTGGAATGATTTAGTTTTACATACCCAAGAGTCTTTGAATTTTCTTGATTTGTAGACTTATTTTATTGTTCATCTATCAATGTTGAATTTTTTGATGCTACCGGTGTCACTGGTTCACTGTTTTAAACTAAATCTTGCACTACTGGTTTAGGTCTGATAAATTCATTTTCCGGTCCATAATCAAATGATCTGATCTGATTATTGCCATGCTCATCCACCTTGACATTTATGTTTTCCATTATCCTATTCAATATTTTGTTATAACATTTATATGCTTTTCTCTTAGTAGAATAACCCAAAAATATTCCTTCATCACTTCTAGGATCAAACTTTCCTAACGCATCATGTCTTCTAATGTAACATTTTCTTCCAAAATTTTTGAAATATCTAATAGTAGGAGTATGACCAAACCATAATTCATAAGGAGTCTTATTGGTATCACCTTTTATGTGTACTTCATTGAAAGTATATACCATTGTATTGACAACTTCCCTCCAATAGATATCAGGTGATCTATTTTTTTGTCATCATTGTCCTTGTTGCATCCAAAATTGTTTTGTTCTTTCTTTCCACTCATCCATTCTATTGTGGAGTCCTAGGTGCAAAAAGTTGTCTCCTAATACCATTCCTTTCACAAAAGTTGTTGAACTCACCGAATGCAAACTCATCGCCATGATATAATCTTAAACACTTTATCTTTAGTCATGTCTTAGTCTCAACCATAGCTTTAAATATTTTGAATTTCTCAAAAGCTTCAGATTTCTCTTTCAAAAATACTACCCACATCATTCTAGAATAGTCATTAATAAGTAACATAAAATATCTATCACCTTGAAAGCTTTTAGTCCTTGCCGGTTCACACAAATCAGTATGAATAAGATCAAGAATTTTATTGGATTTATCATGTACACTTCTGAAAGAAGTTCTAACTTGCTTACCAATTTGACATTCTCTACATACCAGATTAGGAGGTTTACAATCTTGGGAAAATCTCTAACAGCCAATATTGAACTGATCTTTACTATACAATCAAAATTTACATGACACATCCTCTTATACCATAACCAACTTTCGTCAATCTGAGCAATCAAGCAAGCCTTCTCATCAGAGTTCAAATGAAAGATATTACCTTTGGTCTGAGTTCTGGAATCAATCTCCAATCGAGATCTATTGATGATCTTATATTTTCCATCCTTGAATTGCAAATGAAATCCTCTATCCACCATCTGACCTACACTTAAAATATTATTCTTTAAGACTTCAACATAATAAATATTATCAATATTAGTTTTACCATCCAATGATATTGTTAATTTTCCTTTGATCCTATATGCCTTGTTGTCTCCAAATCTGACCAATCCACCATCAAATTCTTGCAATGATAAGAACTTTCTATTGTCACCAGTCATGTGATGCGAGAAACCACTGTCTATAGCCCATTCATCCTTCTCTTTGATTTTGGTAGCTAAAGCCTTTTCTTCAATATGTGTTGTTTCAATGACAGATTCTAGAGAATCATCCTTAATAGCAATAAAGACCCAATATTTGTCAGATGAGGCACCATTACTAGATCCACTCACAAGTTCATCATCATCAATAATACTAAAATCATCATCAGCGGCATAATACCATGATTTATCCTCATTTCTTATGAATCTAGGTTTGCTCGGATATTCAGGATTAGGATTATAATTCCTCACAAATCTTTCATTATTCCTAGCATCTCTTTCAGGACATCTAGATGCAAAATGACCAATCTTATTGCATGAAAAACTTTTAAAAGGGACTTTTCCTTCATACTTACTTCTAGCTGGCCCTTTAGCAATTCTTCTAGCAATCAGCGCTTCTAGCTCTTCAAGTTCTCTTTATTCTCTTTCAATTTCCTCCATATCCTTAGCATACATCTCTTTCCAATCTATCTCAGTTTTAGCAGCACTCTGATCTCCAAGTTCTTCAAGTTCAAAAGCAATCAATTTCCCAAATAATGTATCTCTGGTGACAGGGGTACTTGACATTGTTTGGAGTTTATTAATAGCAGTAGGCTTCATCTTCTAAGATGGAGGTAGAACTCTCATCACTTTTGACACTATCTCATCCTCACTAACTGATTTGCCACAACATTGTATACCCATGAAAATCTCATTAAATCTATCCATGAAAGAACTTATCTTCTCATCTTCTTCCATCTTTAAAGTTTCATATCTTACCCAGAAACCTTCAAGTTTTGCAATTTTCACAACCCAGTAACCTTCATAAAGAGTTTCAATCTTTGTCTAGATCAGCTTAGCATTCTCCAACTCTATAACAATCAATAGCTTTTTATCAGATAGGGCACTTAACAATGCTTCTTTTTCTCTGACAACATTTTCAGCTCTCTTTTGTTCATCAGTTGGTGTCGGTGTTCTAGAATTAGGGTCATGAGGTATATACCCTTTCTCCACTATCTCCCAAACTTCATCTCCAAGACATCTGAGATGAATATTTATTTGCTCCTTCCGTATTTTATAATTTGTAGCATCAAATCCGGGACTCTCCTTCTGGTAAGGATTGAATGTAGAACTTGATGTACTTTCCATTGGATCTCCTCAAGCGGTTAAGATTCTACAGAGAGGACCTTGCTCTGATACCAATTGTTGGAATGCACTAATAGCGACAATAAATTGAGAGGGGGATGAATCAGTTTACTCACAAGTACAATAATTAATTCAATTATAAACCTTATACCAGAGCACAACACAATTAAAGATATATCATGAAATAATAACACACATAACACCAATATTTTGATGTGGAAAACCCGAAAAGGGAAAAACCATGGTGGAAAACCCTACCCACAATTAGATGAATACTCTATAGTAGTATTATGAATAATTACAATGGGGTCTGCACTTGCAGAAAGGCCAACAACCTAGAGCGTATGACTCATCACAAAGGGAAGTCTCATTGACTTACATAAACATTGAACTACAATCTGGAAAGAAATGAACTATGAAAGTAGCATATACTAATGTCTGGTATAGTTCCGATTAAGCACTAATGTCTACTATGCAATACAAAACCTTTCCAACCTTCACTGGAATAATATGACTCTATTCGCACATAATCCTTTCTCTGATAATGCATACATAACCACCCTTAACCATTGATTTCCAAATTACATGAATAAGTCACCTGTAAATACAAATCATCAACCTTATTGACAAGGTTGGCTAAACCCTAAACCCATAATTACCAAAAATTGCAACACACGATACCACTAGACCAATATTATGATTTACATTACATAGAATGGACCTCAATTAAATATCTAAACAATTATATCCGCTGGAAATTCTGCTAAGACCAAAATCTAATATGCTTCACCAACCGATAGAAACCCTTAGTGAAATAACAGAAAGTTTAATCGATGCAAATAGGACCATCATAATAACATGCCATCCAATGAAAAGTCACCAAATGTTTGAGACATAATCAAGAAACATCTTTAGCACGAGAGAAACCAATTCCATAAGTCGGACCCAAAATCCACTGACCAAGTCATGAAAACAACATATTGGTAAAGCCAACCGGGATAGCAGAGGCAAGCCAATAAAGGAAAATACCAAAACCGATAACAACCAAAGCACCAAATCATGAACCAATAGAATATAGAAAGCATGTAACCCACAAGAATAAGCATCCAAAATTGACTCTAGAGATTTGATCATACTGGACCAGAATCACAACCAAAACCAAGAATAGCACCAAGACCAACCAAGATAGTCTCCAACCGGGATACTATGTTGAAATCAATGACAAAACTTAACCAAATCCAACATATTGCCAACATATAGAAGAAATTTTTCAAAGGTTCATAGGTTGTGAACTTTTGTCTATGATGGATGGTTTTTCGAGATATAACCAGGTAATGGTTAAAGAGTCAGAGAAGTTCAAAACAATAATTAACACACCTTGGGGAACCTATGTTTATCTAAAAATGTCATTTGGGTTGACAAACATAGGACCAATATTACAAAGAGCTATGGATGTTCCATTTTCTGATATTATAAATGTGTTCTTGATTGTGTACCAAGATGATTTAACAACATATTCTGAGAAGGAAGGTGATCACTACGATCATCTGGAGAAAATATTTAACAAGGTTGTTGAATATGGAATATCTTCAAACCCAAAGAAATGTGTTTTTGGGGTGACTGAGGGTAGACTGTTGGGCCATATCCTTTCAAAAGGTGGTGTGAGAATTGACCTAGAAAGGGTAGCAACAATTGATAAGGTCCCTCAACCCAAGAATGTAGAAGGTATCTAGTCATTCTTTGGGAGGATTAATTTCCTTAGAAGGTTTGTTACTAACTTTGAAGAGATCAGTAGACCCATCTCTAAATTATTAAAAAAGGGTGCGAAGATAGAATGGGAAGGGGAGCCAACCAAGGCATTCCAAGAGATCAAACAAGCTATTAAGAATGCACTTGTTTTCAAAACACCTGATTACAACAAACCTATGCAAATATTTTCATTTGCATTGTTTCATACTATTGTTGCAGTACTATTATAGAAGAACTCAGAGGGTTTTGAACAACCCATAGCATTTTTCAGCAAATCTTTGCAAGCTATAGAGCTAAAGTATGATATAAATGAAAAAAAGGCTTATGCACAAGTGAAAGCAGTAAAAGCTTTTAGGAGTTACCTGATGGGAGCAACAGTGATTGCATATGTCCCTAGTGTTGCAGTTAAAGACATCTTCACACAACAGGAAGAGTCTGGAAGAAGATGTAGATGGATCAAGAAGATCCAAGAATTCAACATTGACATCCAAATCACTAAGTTAGTGAGAGGACAAGGATTAGCCAAATTAATGGCTCAAAGTAACTTGGATGCCAATCAAATAAATGTTACAGAGGAGAAGCAAAGGGCTTATCTTTGTGACATGGATAATTGTGAATGGTATGCAGATGTAATAAGCTATTTGCAAAAGATGAAGTGTCCTGAAGGAATGAGTGATAATAAAAGGACACTAAATTTCCATGCCATTAAGTATGCCATTGTCAGTAGCAAGCTCTGGTGAAAAAATAGTGATGGTGTCATGTTGAAGTGTGTGGACCAGGATTAAGCTCAGAAATTGCTAACAAAAATGCATAGTGGGTTTTGTGGAGGTCATTATATGGCCAAAACAAGTGCACATAAAATTTTAAGAGCTGGGTTTTGGTGGCTAATAGTTTTTAAAGATGCACATCAGTTGGTCAAAAAATGTGATCTGTGCCAGAGGTTTTCTGGAAAGTTTAAATTTTCAGGAAATTTTCCATTGAAACATGTGAGTGTGCAAGCCCCATTTCAATAGTGGGGTATAGATTTTATTGGGGAAATAGAATGTAAATCTAGTGGTGGTCACTCTTGGATCTTGGTTGCCATGGACCATATTACTAAGTGGTTTGAGGCTATACCAACCAGGAGGGAAACAAGTAAGGTGGTGATTGATTTTATCACTAACAATATATTGACTAGATTTGGTTGTCAAGAAGAATACTTTGACAATGCTATGAGCTTTAGGTCGAAAGAATATGAATATTTTTGCAATAAATATGGTATCCAAATCTCATATTCATCACCTTACCACCCCCAAGGAAATGGACAAGATGAATAAAGCAATAAGATCTTGATGAAAATCATCAAAAGAATCTTGGACAAGAACAAGAAAGCCTAGGATTCAAAGCTAAAATTGGCAGTTTGGGTAGACAGGTAACAGTTAAAAAGAAAATATGATGTACTCCTTTTGACTTAGTGTATGGTATACAAGAAAGGTTGCCCCAAAATAATATAATGCAGATGTATAAGTTTGTCCAAATATATGATGATGATATAGATAATGATATGCAACTGAGGGTAGAAGATTTGATAGAGATGGATGAAACCAGGAGAGAAGCTTGTGCTTGGTCCTGATGTAGAATGCAAGGATTGAAGATAAAGGAAAACATGGAAAATTTGATGCCATTTGGCTTGGTCCATATCTAATCTAAAGCAAGTGGGGAGAAGATTCATATTTTCTCCAAGATATAAATGGCGAAATTCTTGAATTGCATGTTCATGGATAGTTCTTTAAGCCCTACTTTTCTTAAAGTAGTTATTTTTCATGAGCATTAGGTTAGGTTTGTATATAAGTACAATATTATTTTTTCTTGTTTGATTTACCATGTCCAGATAGTTTACTTTTTGGTCTTCTTTGTGGCTGGTCTTCTCCACCTAAGATTTTGGATCCTCGTATCATCCATGAGTGATGATCATCCTCAACTAGAGCCATTGATGGTCAGTAAAAATGACATAGCAAAAACTTTCATGTGTTAGTTGAAATATAGGTTTTTTGGCCATTTGGTGGAATTGATTATGT
Organism: Cryptomeria japonica; assembly: GCF_030272615.1. Classification (NCBI taxonomy): domain Eukaryota; kingdom Viridiplantae; phylum Streptophyta; class Pinopsida; order Cupressales; family Cupressaceae; genus Cryptomeria; species Cryptomeria japonica. The sequence continues at coordinate 343,836,362 of NC_081412.1, read as the reverse complement.
GTTGCATTAACGCTTTGTCATTGTTGCCAACACTAGCTATTTGGATGCTTTACCAACACCCCTCTAGTCCTGGTAGGTTGAGTGGTTTTTGGTTGATTTGGATCTAGTATGATCTGATAGGCTCCGATATAGTTTGGTGATGGAATTGGTTTGTTCGTGATACTCATGTTCATATTTCATAATTTGGTTTTGGTCTGGTGATCACATGTTGTCCTGTTTGCTTAGAAGCTTGGTTTCTAGTTCTGGCGAGGGTTTCACTAGCAGACCTTTTGATGAAGATCTTTGATGAATTGCATAAGTGGTGTTGGTGCAGCTTTTGGTGGTGTTTCAGGATGCTAATGATCATCATTTTCAAGACTTGGCAGATGGAGATCATTGTTGTAGCATGTGGGCCTATATTGGTTCTCAGTTGATCTAGGTTATGGACTGACTTTAATGTAACATTTGGATTGGACCTCTTGATGTGTTTCCAGGATGTCTTATGTGTTTAATATTATTTGTTTGGTCTAAGGCTGACATGGTTTGTAATTATGTAATTAGTTTATTATTTGGTAGCCGACCTAATTGTTTATGGTCAAGGGTTTGTATATATAGATGTAAGATCTCATTGTAGATCATCATGGTTATGATTAGAGGTCATAGTAAAGGGATGTAATGTGCAAATAATGTAATATCATTTAGGTAGAGGATTTGGTTGATCATTGGAGATCGAATTGGGTTTATGTAAGAGGAATTAGTCCTCCAGTATTGAGCTTAACCAAAATTGTACTCAAGCATAGGGGATGCTATCTTTTGAAGTTCAACACTTCTTTGGATTGTGGGTAGGCTTCCCGCCATGGCTTTTCCCCTTACCAGGTTTTCCATGTATGAATCTTGGTGTCATGTGGATGGTATTTATTCTATGATTATTGTTTATGCTTAATTGGTTTAACTGCTATTCTGATATTAATGTTTTGGGTTTCGATATTAAATTTTTAATTGCTAATGCTTCCAGTAATCTGTGACAACTGATTCACCCCCCCCTCCCCCTCTCAATTGTCTTTTGGTTATTTGAAGTGTCTAACAAGGTCATCTAAATTTTATCTTGTTCTCTATCTTGCACTTCAGGCTTAGGATTTAGGGTTTTATACATTTTATCAATCTTGGTAAGATCCCCTAAACTTGTTATAAACTTGCATTACTTTATCACTTAAGTTTGAGGGTTCTAGTAACATTGGTAGGGCATTTTTAATGTCCTAGAAATTTTATTTTGTTTGGGAGGTCTTATGTTTTCCTAATCATGCACTTTGATTTTCATAGGCGGGTCCCTTTTCAAGTTTTGCCGACATATTTATGATAACAGTTGGTTACTAATGTTTCCCATTGTATGCACATGTCTTAATGGATGGAGATCTTTTAGTTATGATTAGAAAAATGCTTAGTCATTAAGCGGCTAGAGAAGGTGCACAGTGTGGCTAGCAATGTAAAGTTTTGATAGATCTAAGGATTCTCACTACCCCACAGTAGTATGGTCTTGGAGGTTAATGATCATGACATCATGATATGATTTCATGTGTCTGGGTTGGGCCAAGATAAGCCAAATGGTGAGGGTTGCTGAAAACAATGAAGAGGATGATGAGTTGGAGATGTTGTGTCATGCTTTTGATATTTCTGCTTGCCACATAAGATGGTCAATGTCAGATTGACTAGTATGGAGCATGCAATGTGCCCTCGTGGAAAGAGTCAATGGTCCAGTTTCAATTGCTATTAAAGTTTTAAAGTTTAAAGTTTTAATTGCTAATGGTTCCAGTAATCTTTGACAACTAATTCACCCCCCCATCTTAGTTGTCTTCTGGTTATTTGAGCTATATAAAAATTGGTATCAGAGCTCTGGTTCTCTCTATAGAAAGCTTAACTGCTTGAGGAAGATCCTATGGCGACTAACAGTTCAAGGTCATCCTGTTCATCTAGAGCTATCTTTTAGAGGGATATTCCTAGGCTTGATGGAACAAATTACACAGTATGGAAGATTCAGATGGAGACTCATCTGAGATGTTTTGACAAGGAGATTTGGGAGATCAAACAGAATGGTGTCATGCCTTATAATTCAGCATCTAGAAATCCTCCTCTAGCAAACCTAGACAAGGAGATTGAGAATAATTGTAGAGAAAGAGAATCCCTCTTGTGTGCACTTTCTAATCAACAAATAATGGGATTAATCGACAAATCATCTGGAAAAGCTATATGGGATAAGTTGGAGACTCTTAATGAAGGTAATCCTACAATGAAGATTGCTAAACTTGATGGTTACCAGGTGAGATATATAAACTTGAATATGGAATAAGATGAAAGGATTACTACATTCATGGAAAGGGTAAATGAGATTGTTATGGTAATTCAATATTGTGGTGGAACTCTGAGAAAGATGAAATTGTTTCTAAAGTTCTGAGAGCCCTACCAACAGCTTACAAAATGAGGGCTACTTCTATTAATGAGTTGAGAATAATGGCTAATACATTTGTCAATAGAGATACTTTGGTTGGGAAGCTATCTGCTTTTGAGCTTGAAGAATTTGGACCTTCTGGAGCTCTGAATATTGAACCTCCTTTTCATGCATCTACATTTGCAAATGGTAAGAAAGATTGGAAAACTTTATATACAAAGGAATTGGAAGATATGAAGAAAGAAGATGATGAGTTTGAGCAACTTCAAGTACTATTTTCTAGAAGAGTACCTAAAGGACCGGTAGGAAGTAAGTATGAACGAAAAGCACCTTTTAAATGTTTAGAATGTAATAAGATTGGTCATTTTGCATCTAAATGTCCTGAAAGGAATTCAAGATTTGAAGAAAGAGTTAGAAGATCATTTAAGCCTAACCCTGGATATAAGAGCAAGTATAAGTACAAGAAAAACAAAGATAAATCATGCTACATAGCAGATGAGGAAGGCATTACTGATTCTGATGATGAACTAGCAGGAGATTCTGCTAGTGGCTCTGACAATGGGAAGGAATGGGTGTTCCTAGCTATCAAGGAAGATGATCTGGCACTAGAAGAGAATGTAATTGAAGAGAAGACACTTGTTGCTAAAATTAAAGACAAGGATGAATGGGTTATTGACAGTAGTTTTTCACATCATATGACTGGAGATAAAGGGAAGTTTCTATCTTTGCCAGAATTTGATGGTGGTCTAGTTACATTTGGAGATGACAAAGAATGTATGATCAAAGGAAAATGAACTATATCATTGGATGGTAAGAACAATACTGACAATGCTTGTTATATTCAATTTCTAAGGCATAATCTTTTGAGTGTAGGACAATTGGTAGATAAGGGATTTCAATTACAGTTCAAGGATGGAAAATGCAAAAACATTAATAAATCTCATTTGAAAATTGCAACCGGTACACAGACAAAAGGTAATATATTTCATTTGAACTCCGATGAGAAGACATGTTTGATTACACAGATTGATGAGAGTTGGATATGGCATAGAAGGTTGTGTTATGTGAATTATGATTGCATTGTGAAGACCAGTTCAACTAAGGCAGTTAGGGATATACCTAAGATTATGAAGCCCTATAATCCGGTATGTAAAGAATGTCAAATGGGTAAAAAGGTCAAAACCTCTTTTAGGAGTATACAAGATAAATCAAATGATGTTCTTAATCTTATTCATACTGATTTGTGTGGCCCTGCTAGAGTTAGAAGTTTTCAAGGTGATAGATATTTCATGCTAATCATTTATGATTATTCTAGAATGATGTGGGTTACTTTTCTAAAAGAAAAATCTGAAGCATTTGAAAAGTTTAAAATCTTTAAGGCTAAAGTGGAAACTGAGACAGGATTGAAGATTAAATTTTTGAGGTAAGATCATGGTGGAGAATTCACATCCGATGAGTTTAATAACTTTTGTGACAAGCATGGTATAAGAAGACAAGTTTTTGCTCCCCGAACACCTCGGCGGAATGGAGTTGTGGAAAGGAAGAACATGACTATCTTGGATGCTGCTAGAACAATGATGATGGAATCTAGTCTACCTCATATCTATTGGAGAGAAGCAGTGAGTACAATGGTTTATAGATTGACCAGAGTACATATCAAAGGAGAAACCGGTAAGACACCTTATGAATTATGGTTTGGCAATACACCTATAGTTAAGTATTTCATAATTTTTGGTAGTAAATGTTATATTAAGAGAGATGATATCATTGGAAAATTTGATCCTAGATGTGATGAAGGCATATTTCATGGTTATTCTAATGAAAGAAAGGCATATAGATGTTATAACAAGAGATTGCAGAGAATTGTGGAGAGTGCTAATGTCAAAGTAGATGAGTTGAACAGAAGTCAAATCAGAGTTTATGAGAAGGAACCAACAGTGGAAATGATTATATCTGAACCAGTAGCACCTTTATCGGAATAGAGTGTTGAACCAGTTACTTTGATAGTATCAAAGAATTCTACAGTGACTGAAGAACAAGGAAGAGGAACAGAGAGTCAGAGAACTCCTAGGTATGTGAGATTGAATCGTTCAAAAGATCATATCATTCGGGATAAAAGAAATGGAGTGATGACAAGAAGAAGACTGACAACGAACGAGGTATGTTTAATTTCAAAATTTGAACCAATATCAATAATTGAGGCATGTAAAGATGAATATTGGTTGAGAGCTATGGAAGAAGAATTAGATCAGATTGAGAAAAATAAAACATGGACTTTGGTTCCCCAGCCTAAAAATAAAAATATTATTCAAACTAAATGGGTTTTTAGAAATAAATTGAATGAGGATGGTCAAGTTATAAGGAATAAGGCTAGATTGGTTTGTAAAGGATATTCTCAGAAGGAAGGAATTGATTATGGAGAAAATTTTGCACCTGTAGCTAGGATTGAAGCTGTAAGATTATTTCTTGCCTATGTTGCTTATAAAAACTAGAAGGTTTATCAGATGGGTGTCAAATGTGCATTTTTTAATAGGGATCTTGATGAGGAAGTTTATATTGAGTAACTTGATGGTTTTTCACTATTAGATGATACAAACATGGTTTGCAGGTTAAAGAAATCTTTATATGGATTGAAACAAGCACTTAGAGCTTGGTATGCAAGGTTGGATAAATATCTTTTGAAGCTTGGTTTTACTAAGGGTAGTGCTGATAGTAATTTATATTATAAGATCGCTAATGATGATATATTGATTATTGAAGTGTTTTTTAATGACATTATTTTTGGAGGTGAAGATAAGTTATGCATAGAATTTTCTAAGAATATGGAGAAAGAATTTGAGATGTCTATGATTGGTGAGATGAAATTTTTCTTAGGTTTGCAGATTACTCAAACTGACAAAGTTATTTTCATCTCTCAAACTAAGTATGCTAATGAATTGTTGAAGAAATTTGGTATGGGAGATTCTAAACCAGTAAGTACTCCTATGGTTACAAGTGAGAAATTGACAATAAAGATGTTTATGCACTAGTAAATCCTACAAGATACAAATCTTTGATTGGAGGTCTGCTTTATTTGACTCAGACTAGGCGTGACATTATGAATGTTGTTTGTATTTTTTCAAGATTTTAGAGCGATCCTAGAAAAAATCATGAGATTGTAGTGAAAAGGATTTTTAGATACTTGCAAGGTACATCACAATATGGTTTATGGTACCCTAAGGAAGATAACTTTACTTTATGTGCATATACAGATGTTGATTGGGTTGGAGATGTTGATGACCGGAAAAGTACTTCTGGTGGAGCTTTCTTTCTTGGAAAGAAGTTGGTTTCATAGATCAGCAAGAAATAGTCATATACTTCTTTATCTACTACTGAAGCTGAGTATGTTGTTGTTGCTACTAACTGTACACAAGTTTTATGGATGAAGTAAATGTTGAAGGATATAAAGGTGGATTGTGATGCACCAATATTTATTCACTATGATAACTCTGTTGCTATTGATATATCAAAGAATCTGGTATTTCATTCTAAGACAAAGCACATATCTATCTAGTACAACTTTTTGAAGGAAAAGGTGGAAGAAAATGAAGTTAGATTGGTTTATGTGAACACTAAAGAGAATATTGCAGATATATTCAGTAAACATTTTCCCAAGGAATCATATGAGTACCTGAGAGACAGATTAGGAGTTTTTGCCCCTTCGGTGGAGACTTGATTGATGCAGCTTGGCATAAGTCCAGTATGCATTATCAGAGAAAATATTCATTTTGGCACTGATGTGGGGATGCTACTTTTTAGGGAGAGTAGTCAACTTTGTCATATTTCTGGCATTGATGTCAAAGGGAGAGTGGTATTGATGTGAAAAAGGAAAAGAAAAAGAAAAAGAAAAAGGGAGAGATATTGATAAGGAGAGAGATTCAAAGATTTATAGAAATATCATTCTTAGGGGGAGTTTAGTCTTTGTTTCTAAACCTCATTGCTACATCTGTTTGTAGGAGATTGTTGGATGTCTTCCATTGGGGGAGACTTGTTTGGCATTTCTTGGTACTTAGATTTTTTTCACATCTAGTATTGCCATCAATGCCAAAGGGGGAGATTGTTGGCCATATGGTGGAATTGATTATGTGTTGCATTGATGTTTTGTCATTGATGCCAACACTAGCTGTTTGAATTCTTTACCGACACCCTTCTGGTCCTAGTAGGCTGAGTGGTTTCTAGTTGATTTGGATCCTGCATGATCTGATAGGCTTCTATATAGTTTGGTGATGGAATTAGTTTCTTCATAATACACGTTCATATTCAGTAAGTTAGTTTTGGTCTGGTGATCTGATGTTGTCCTATTTTTTCTTAAAATCTTGGTTTCTAGTTCTACCGAGCATTTCACCGATAGAACTTTTGATGAAGATCTTTGATGAATTGCATAAGTGGTGTTGGTGCAACTTCTGGTGGAGTTTCAAGATACTGATGGTGATCATTTTTGAGACTTGGTGGATGAAGATCATTGTTGTAGCATGTAGACCTATACTAGGTCCCAGTTGATCTAGGTTATGGACCAACTTTAATGTAACATGTAGATTGGACCTCTCGATGTGTTTCTGGGATGTCGTATGTGTTGCATATTATTTGTTTGGTCTAAGGCTGACATGGTTTGTAATTATGTAATTAGTTTATTATCTGGTAGCCGACCCAATTGTTTATGGTCGAGGATTTGTATACATAGATGTAAGATCTCATTGCAGATCATCATGGTTATGGTTAGAGGTAATGATCAATGGATGTAATGTGCGAATAATGTAATAGCATTCAAGTGGAGAATTTGGTCGATCATTGGAGATCAAATTGGGTTTATGTAAGAGGATTTAGTCCTTCGGTATTGAGCTTAACTAAAATTCTACTCAGGCATAGGAGATCGTTATCTTTTGCAGCTCAACACTTCTCTGGATTATTGTCTATATTTCTATATAGTCAGTGAGGCTCCTTTTGTGATGAGAAGTATGTTCTAGGCTATTGGCCTTCCTACAAGTGTAGACCCCTCAATTTCAATTCACATACTTACTGCAAAAATATTATATGATTGCGGGTAGGCTTCCCACTATGGTTTTTCCCCTTATCAGGTTTTCCACGTATAAATCTTGGTGTCATGTGGATGGTATTTATTTTGTGAATATTGTTTATTCTTAATTGGTTTAACTGTTATTATGGTATTAATGTTTGGGGTTTCGGTATTAAATTTTTAATTGCTAATGCTTCTGGTAATCTATGACAACTGATTCACACGCCCCGCCCCCCCCAGTTGTCTTCCAGTTATTTGAACTATCTAACAGTTTTACCCAGATTTTATCTTATTCTCTGTCTTGCACTTCAGGCTTAGGGTCTAGGGTTTTATGCATTTTATTTGTCTTGGTAAGATCCCCTAGACTTGTTATAAACTTGCATTACTTTATCACTTAAGTCTGAGGGTTCTAGTAACATTGGCGGGGCATTTTTTATGTCCTAGGCATTTTATTTTGTTTGGCAGGTCTTATGTTTTCCTAATTATGTGCTTTGATTTTCCTAAGCGGGTCCCTTTTCAAGTTTGACAACATATTTATGATAACAGTCGGATTACTAATGTTTCCCATTGTCTGCACATGTCTTAATGGATGGATATCTTTTAATTATGATCAGAAAAATGCGTAGTCGTTAAGTGGCTAGAGAAGGCGCACACTGTGGCTAGCAATGTAAAGTTCGGACAGATCTGACAGTTCTCACTACCCCGCAGTAGAATGTGCTCGGAGGTTAATGATCATGGTATCACGATATGATTCCATGTGTCTAGGGCGACCCAAGATAAGCCAGATGGTGAGGGTTGCTGACAACAATGAAGAGGATGATGAGTTGGAGATGTTGCATCATGCTTTTGATATTTCCGCTTGCCACATAAGATGGTCAATGTCAGATTGACTAGTATGGATCATGCAATGTGCCCTCATGGAAAGAATCAATGGTCCAGTTTCAGACTTGGTTCAAATATGAATTCGAGTCATTTTCCATTCTCATGAGCATTAATGGTGGAAAAGACGGTGACACTTGATTCCAAGATTGTAATAAAAGACTTTTGAGAATTATTTTTATTCACAAAGCAATTCAGAAGTAACTAGATGGTGATGCTAGGACCGAAGAAGATCTGAGCAAGCTCCTAGAATACAAGATTGAGGTTCACTAGGTACATATAAAGTAGTAAGTTGTCAAATTCCCCTTCTATGTTTTCAAAGTTTTTAAAAGTTGTGAATTATGTGAGATTGTGGTGAAAGGATTGTGAATTGTTGTAGGGTTAAAATCTTGGTATAAAAGGGGTGATATTTTTTGTTTGTCTATACCAAGATTATTAAATCTTAGGTTAAGCCCTAGTTTAATCCTCCATCTGTCAGTAATTGTAGAAAAGGCCCTAATCTAATAAGAAGGCTCCCTCACGGAACCACTCAGGATAGACATAATATTTAAATAGAAATTTGTATGATGACTTTACGGACCAATTGAAACCATCAACAAATGATAAGTATAAGGGGATGAGGTTCATTCAAGGTAAAACCCTAGCAGAAGGGTTAGTTGATAAAGCATTTACAATTTAAGATGCTAGGGTACCCATGACTGGGATAGACATGTTTAAGTTATGGTATGGATAGAGGAATTTTCAGTCTTTGTTCTCAAGCGCATGACATTATGACTTAGGAAAACTAGTGGTGCCTAATGTATTCATGGACATCAACCTTATCAGGGTAATTGTAGGCAGGTAAAACTCTATTTCAAGAGTAATAAGGGGAAATGATGGAGAAGTCTTGTTGACAATCCAAACGGAGGAGTTCCAAGAGGTTTTTGATTTATATGAACCCTTTGCCACCCTGATTCAAGTGGATTTAGATGAAATAAAGGTTGATTATCAAAGAAACAAAGGTTTTGTCAGGTCCAACCTTCTCCAAGCCCACTTGGCCAAATCGGGAGACACATCATATCATATTGGCCCAAGTTTAGTGGAGTCTTTTCCAATTGGTGCTTTTGCCAATTATCTACAAGCCACTTTCTTTTCTCTGTGTCGGGTTTTAGGTTTTAACCCTTCCAAAGTTATGCCACCAGATTTCATGTATATGGCTATTTAGATTCAGCATCCTGATTTTGTAGTAGTTTTTGATTTTGTACCGTATCTTGAAGATAAGATTCATGAGAGACTATTGGATATTAAGAATAATGTATTAAGCACTATCTTCTATTGGTACTCATTGTTGATGCATATGTTCTTATATAAGAATGTAGATTATTTTGAAGGTTGCATTAATCTTAGAAGGACAATTGATAATATAGAGATATCGGTGCGGCTATGGAGTAAGTACATGTCATGGGACAGGCATGAGGCCAGTTTTCTAAGATTTGATAATGATTTTGCTTCTAGATTAAGGAAAAGATTGATATTGAATCCACCAACGATTCCTACTATTGTTCTCAAATTCTGATTTCCCCTCTTATCCCTTGTAAGAAAATAATAACTCTTTCTGCAAACAAAGAGATCAAAGAAAAAGAACCTCAGAGCAACATATGACAAGGTTTCAAGAACCTTCTACACTTTCAACTTATCCAAAGTTCAGGTGGGTATACCTTCTATGAATAATTTCACACTTTCAAACAAGATCCATAGTAAACCAATGTCCAAAAAGCCAATGGATCTTATCGCCTCAACATAAACTGAAAAAATAATGAAAAGCTTATGCTCATTTTTAGTATTGATCTTCAAGAGATACAGAAAGAGAACTACAAATGATACCAGTGCCTTATCCAGGCTATAGAGTCATCTAAATAAAACAAGGATTTCACAATTAAACATCTCCATACATCTCATCACTTTGGCTTCTATCAACCCCATGCGTGCCTGACATACATAAGAGTCCTTCCTTGTTAAACTAAATAGTGTTCATCAAATTCAAAGCCTCTAACAAAATAACCTACTGACAGAGATATTTCTTGCATATTTAATTCCCCTCCTAAAGAAGAAAGCTAAGAAACATATCTATAAAGACTGCATTACAATCCATGTTCAATTGAATAACCCTAGATTGCCCAAATGAAACCAGTAAATTAGTGAAAGCACACTAGAAGACAACACAAATTCTAGTCTCAAAAGTTCATGATTTGTATATTGATATTCATTTTGAAAAAATCTTACAAAACTTAGAATATTCTCTGTAAACTTAGAAAAACCCAGATATATTTCTGCAGTGTTTCTTTACAAATTCTTGTGATGATTTCTTTTACTAGTCCTCGTATCCATTTATAATATTATGGATGCATACAAGCTTCGGACATTCCTAAGATAGTTAGTTACAAATTGCAATACTCTCCAAGAAACAGTTACAAGTCCTTTTCAACATCTATGACCTCTTCTGCCTTTTGTTCTGTTGCAACCTCTTCTAACTGCTTTGGAGCATTTTCTTTCTGTCCGACATATTTATCCTTCCATTCCTAAAAAACATCATCACTTGGCCAAGCAAAGCTGACAACCTTCTGTTTCATCTCTTTCAGCCTTTTCCAAGTGACTCTTAACTACTCAATTTCTATTTCCATGAAACCGTAATGAGATTTTACCTTTTCAATTTCTTCAATTGTTTGGACAAATAAGGATGTGTCATCAGTGTTAATAATTTCATTAACCCTTAAGGACAACTTGTGGTCCAACTCTTCTAGCTAGGTCTTCTCCTCTTTTAACTAAATTGGTCCTACAAATCCCCCTAGAAACAATTCAAACTTCTGATCTAAATATTCTTTTCTATATAATTGGGCTTTTCTTTTTACACCTACCCTTTCCTCTGAGAGAATATTTATCTCTTTTATAAACTCACTGGTGGACCTTAGAATGTCATTCTCCTCTGCATCTGCATGAGATGAACACATGAGCTCCAATTCCTTACCTCTGGGCATCCACTTATTAAGGATTGGTTCCAAAATGGCTTCATCCTATCTAAATTTGATCAAAACATCTAGAATCATCTTCATATTAATGTATACAATGGAGGCCTTGACTGAATCAACAAACTTCAAGATTGTGGCTTTCACCTTTTCTTCGTACTTGTTTGCAAACAAGGCTTGACCTTGTTTCAACTTTTCCAACTCATGTTGGACAGTTTCAGCTGGCTGGAAACCAGAAGGCATAAGAGAAGGTGGATATTCTATAATGGGACTAGTAGGAGGGGGTCTTGCTAGAGAGGAGGCTATCATGAGTTTAGAGGATTCACTTGAATGGTGTTGACCTACCAATTGACTCTGAAGTCTAGTAAAAATGTTGTCCCTATTGGCAATCCCTCCTTTGGCCTCATTGTAAGCCCCTAAGATAGTCTCCAATTTCAATTGGAGATTAGCTCTTTCTTTTGCCTCTTTCTCTGCTACTGCCACACTAAACTTTTCACTTTCCAAAACTGTGCTTGCAGCTTCCACTACCCTTGTATCTTGGGCTCTCTTAACAATCATGCCTCCTAAGAGACTAGAATCTAATGCACTTTTCCTCCTTTTGTTCTCTTCCTTTTTTAGTGACCACATGACTAAAGCAGCATTATCCTTGCTGAAAGTCACTCCTTCCATTGGCTTTGTCTCCTTCCTCACTACTTCAAGAACTAAAGCATTAGGTATATCCCATTCAGGGAGGATTAACACATCAGCTTTAGACACCATCTCTCTTCCTTTCTCAGGGGTGATAGTCTTAAACTCTTCCATCATTTCTTGCTTTATTTCTTCTTCTACCTGAGTTGCATCTCTGAGAGGTTGTTCGCTCTTCCTCTGCTTACATCTGGCCTTGAATTGTTCCATGTTCTTCTTCCACACAAATTTCATGAAAGCCCCTGTTGTAACAAAGTTACTATCAGCCAGGAATTCTTCACTAGCTTGTCTAACAGTAAGGTCTAATTCTTTGCCCCTTAGCTCACCATCAGTCAGGTAAATTTCAATACATGGTGGCTCCTCTTGCATCCCTTCTTGGGTCTCCTCATAGGTATAGGCAATCTCAACGAGACTCCCTAATTATAATAATTGTTCATCCACCACTTGCTCATCTCCTATGTGGACAGGGGACTGAGATGGAGAATATTGAGGTTCATCAGTTTCAACTTCCTTTCCCACTCTTTGCTTTTTAGGGGAATCTTGGATGTCAATTACATCTTCAATTGCTCTTTTCCCTCTTGAAGTGGAGGGCTCACCTGTCACTGGCATCATCACAGTGTACTTTGACTTCTTATGCATTACATAGTCACCAGGTGGGATAGCCTTAGCAAAGGTAGGCTTAGCCAGGACCAACTTAACCCTATCAGGATCATTTTGCATTATAACCTCTCTTTTTTCTTTTAAGGTCTGCATGAGGTCTTCAAAATAGAGAATCAAGAATTTGATTTTCTCCTCAAAAGGGTTGAAGCTAGAAAGTGTACTATTTTTGCTAGATAATAAGAAAGATTGGACGACTGTGTATGGTGGACATAACCCATTCTGGGTGAACCACGTTAAATCTCTGTGTTATTTGTGTCTTGTTTTATTTCTTTATCTTTTATATTTAAATTTGCATATAATTGTTAGTTTATATTTGCTTCAGATCTGCTTGAAACCCTAACAATTGGTATCAGAGTGAGCTATTTTATAAATTGGCAGGACTCTTAGATTTGAGTGGGAGCAATGGAGGATTCCAAATTCAAGGTCAAAAAGTTTAACGGCCAGAATTATCAGTTATGGAAAATGCAGATGGAGGATTACTTGTATCAAAAGGATTTGTGGCGGCCATTAGAAAGAAAGGAAAAGAAAGTAACCACAATGTCAGATGAAGAGTGGGACATTTTAGATAGAAAGGCACTGGGATCCATTCAATTGTGCCTTGCATCGTCTATAGCATTCAATATAACAGAAGCAAAAATGGCTATAGATTTGATGGCAACATTGGCTAAGTTGTATGAGAAACCCTCAGCTTCAAATAAGGTATTTCTTATGAAGCATTTGTTTAATTTGAAAATGAGTGACGGAGGTTTTATCACTGATTAAAATTGGGTTTTTCTTTTCCCATGATTGGCTATGGTTTTTTGAATTTTTCGAATAGGGTGTAAATCCAAGTGCTTCAGCCTTGTTCTAGACCTTAGGGGTTTAAGGGTTTTTGATTTTTAGATCCTATCTTATTTGTTTTAAACCCTCTGGTTTCTAATCTGTCGTTACTTTATTCACTTAAGTTATGGGTCGTGAGGTTGTAGGAAGTGTCCCCCCTTGTTATTTGCCTAGGCGGTTACGTTGATTATTTGAAAAAATTTATGCCTTGTATGCTTTTCTTCTAAAGTTAGCGGGCCCAGTAACTAATGCGCATCTCGTGGATGGATCCATGGCTCACGCTATCTCGCTAGGTGAAGTTGCGCGTAGTTTATACCCCACAAAATAGCAAAAACCACATGGCATGCCACATAGATGATCCAGCTGGTTGTTGGCAGCAAGTAAAATGGTGGCACGTGGCACAAATCACAACAGTCAGCAGATCCGGGTTGAAGGTTAAAAGGCCGGCCCCAGAGGTGAGTCAGGCCGCAGGTGGATATGACCTGGCAGGTACAGCTGTTAATAACACCTGGAGCCTCGTGGTTTCCTTCTGGCGAATGACAAAGTGACAAATCAGCTCCGCAGGTGACTGGATGCCAAGTGTTCGTGACGAGTCAGCGGGCCCACCATTCCTGAGAGCCCTCTCGGAGGATTAAATGCCACTCAACTTCAGAGATGATCCAACGGCCAGCTCTATTTCGCAAGGGTAAAGTGCTCACTCTTTATGCCCATGAAATAGCGAGAATGAATGAGAACCGTCCACGTGTCATGATAATGATGTGGGAGATAGACCTATTGAGATGAAAGTGGGGCCCCCGTGGTTTCCTCCTGGAAAATGACAGAGTGACAAATCAGCTCCGCAGGTGACTGGATGCCAAGTGTTCGTGATGAGTCAGCGGGCCCACCATTCTAGAGAGCCCTCTCAGAGGATTAAATGCCGATCAACTTCAGAGATGATCCAACGGCCAGCGCTATTTCACAAGGGTAAAGTGCTCACTCTTTATGCCCACGAAATAGAGAGAATGAATGAGAACCGTCCACGTGTCATGATAATGACGTGGGAGATAGACCTGTTGAGACGAAAGTGGGGCCCCCATGGTTTCCTCCTGGCGAATGACAGAGTGACAAATCAGCTCCGCAGGTGACTGGATGCCAAGTGTTCGTGATGAGTTAGCGGGCCCACCATTCCTGAGAGCCCTCTCGAAGGATTAAATGCCGATCAACTTCAGAGATGATCCAACGGCCGACTCTATTTCGCAAGGGTAAAGTGCTCACTCTTTATGCCCGCGAAATAGTGAGAATGAACGAGAACCGTCCACGTGTCATGATAATGACGTGGGAGATAGACCTGTTGAGATGAAAGTGGAGCCCCCGTGGTTTCCTCCTGGTGAATGACAGAGTGACAAATCAGCTCCACAGGTGACTGGATGCCAAGTGTTCATGACGAGTCAGCGGGCCCACCATTCCTGAGAGCCCTCTCGGAGGATTAAATGCCGATCAACTTCAGAGATGATCCAACGACTGGCGCTATTTCGCAAGGGTAAAGTGCTCACTCTTTATGCCCGCGAAATAGCGAGAATGAACAAGAACCGTCCATGTGTCATGATGATAAGTGGTCAAAAGAAGAAAGTGTGGGCCCGCCAAGGTGGAAATGTCGGTATAAAAGAAAGACACGCGCCCAGTATCAAGCAGAATGTGAAGGGAATTTTAAGGCCAATGATTCGATGCCACGTGGTATTATGCAGCCAATAAAAAAGCGGGACCCAAAAAAAGGTTAAAAGCCGTCAGTTAATCTAATGTTCGATCAAGTTTCTTTTGATCGAACGGTTGGTGCTATTTTGCATGGCTAAGCTGCCCGATGGTTATGCTTCACGAAGTTGCGAAAGAGCAAAATGGAACACTTGCAGGAATGTTGTGACCTGTTAGAGCGAAAAATATGAATTCTCGTATGAATTCAATTTCGAAGGGACGGCCGGAGCATGCGAAATCAATGTTACAGTTAAGGCTTGAGTACAAATATTTGATTTCCTAACTACTAAGCGAAGATATCTTTTAAAAGATTTTGCAGAAGAGCAGACGCAGAGTTATCTCCTTCATATCCAGAGCAAGACGGTTTAGTTGCAGAGCAATTTCCTTCAAGCAAAAATTAGGTTCTCTTATATTTTTGTAGCAATTCTTATGTGGTGTTCTAAGTAAGATAATTCTTCTATCGCAGGATTGTTTTAGAGTGATATTCATTTTCTTGCATCTTCAAAATGGCTCCTAAAAAGGAATTTTTTGGCAAGGTTATTTATTTGGAAAGAAGTGTATGTGATGATTTTTTAGAACAGTTGACGTTGACAACCAATCAGGCATCAAAGGCCAAAGAGTTAGTGCCCAGGGCTCCCCGTCTGAAGATAGGAGAAGGATTGTATGACAAGGGTAATTGGCTGAGAGACCCACAGGTGGGATTGTCCGGGTTGGGGTTGTTTAAAGTCGGATTTGGAATGAGAAATTCTCCTGCCCCTCAAAACAGTATCTGGGAACTAGATGTTGGGAAATTGGTAGTCCCAGGGGTATTCATGGATACAGACCTGCTAACCCAAATGGCATTGAACTATGATCTAGTCACAAGATGCATCCGGGATGTAAATGGGAAAACCCTTGTGGAAATTAATGCTGAAGAATTAAGCACAACATTTGGGCTTAATGAGTTCACAAACTTCCTAGAACCCATAAATTTTACATCATTAGCCCGAGTTTACAGTGCACAGAGAAGTCATCTCAGGAATGGGCCTCTCAAGGAGCTTTTTGTGAAAATAGGAGGGTTAGCAGTTGTAGGACCCAATACACAAGAGCCCTTCTCATTGAGTATGTTTACCCTGAGGGCTAAAGGAATGTATTGGGCACTTTGTCAAGTCCTAGGAGAAGATGCTAAAGCAAATACACCAAATCATTACTTGCTAATGATCGCCCAGATTTTGAATCCTTCTCTTGCTATCACATTTGATTATGCCTCCTTCATCGCCGATGCTGTCCATGAAGGCTTGATAGGAATAAAGAATGGAAAGGTGGACAGACCTTTCGGATGGTATTCACTCTTAATGCACCTTTTTCTCTTCAAAGGTGGTGATTATTTTGCCAGTGGACTAGACCTGGTTAAGGAAAAGGAAGGAGAAAAAATGCCAGTACAATTATGGAGTACTGTGTTGTCATGGGACAGAGAGGATGCTAGTTTTTTGAAGTTTGATAAATATTTTGCATCCAAAATAAGAACTCTCTTATGCTCTGATAACCCAAGAGTCCCCAAGGTTCTTCTGGAATTCATAAGGCCAAAAGAATTCGCAGAGAACATGAAGATTGTTCATAACTGGGGCGACATTTATTTATATCCAGTCTCCACAGTTTTCAGAATTTTTGGTTTCAAGGGTACTCCATTTTTGTTACCTTACCAGGTCCCTCTCAAAGTGGGAATAGCGGAGATCCTTAGGCAAATTGGTGGCCTACAAGAGGCAGAGTTAACAGGTAGAGGCAAAGGGACTATTTTCCCTGCAGCTACCATAGCCCACCAATTCATAATAACAAAGGGAGGCTGGAATTGTTTTGAGGATTTCCTCAAACCTTACCATTTATCTACTGCAGTGTCCAGGTGTGCTGATCCAGAGGACTTCTTCAACGGTGTGTTCAAGAAGAAGGTAGCATGTAGAGGTAGGCCTCATCAATTCCAATTTCCTAAAGACCTCATCAGAAATGAATTTGATTTATATGAGCAGGAATTAAGGAAAGAAAAGTGGGTGGCTTACAAGAAAGCCTTGGATTTTGTGCATCAATTTGATGCTAGCTATGACCCATTGTCTAGCTTCTTCCCATTGGAAGAAAAAATAAAGTTTTTGATTATTTGTTTTGAAGATGTAATGCAAACACTAAAGGAAAAGAGGGAAGCTGTGATTAAAAGCAACCCTGAAAAGGCCAGAGTAATCCTAAGCAGGTTAACTTCCAGCAAGGCAATTCCTCCTGGTGATTACACATTGCATAAGAAATCAGGTTACAGTGTGTTGGTGCCTACAATAGGGGAGCCCTCTACATCCAAAGGAAAGAGGAAGATACAAGATGTCATTGACATCCAAGACAGCCCAAAAAGGCAAAGGGTGGGGAAGGAAGTGCAATCAGATACACCCTTGTATTCCCCATCCCAATCCCCTATCCATATAGTAGATGAACAAGCAGCGGCTGAACACCTCTTGCAGTTGGGAAGCTTAGGGGAAATTGCATACACCTATGATGAAGTGGAGGAAGGGATGCCAGAAGAGCCCATTGATGCTGAAATGGATATTACCTCCACTGAACTCAAAGGCCAAGAGTGGGATCCAAAGATAAAAAAGGCAAGTAGTGCCTTTTTAGCTGATGACAACTTTGTCACATCGGAAGCATTTATGCAATTCATTTGGAAACAACATATAGACAGATATAATGCTAGATGTGAGACAAGAAAGCAGCCTAATAAGGATCCAGACGCAGTTGAGGAAGAAATAAAATGAGAGATGATGGAAGAATTTAAAACCATCACTCCTGAGCAGGGAAGAGATCTAGTAGCACAAGTTGGAGTGCTTATCTTGCCAGAGTGGGATATTGTTGATGCCCTTGTGTTGGATGCAGTAAGGAAAGAGACCAAACCCATGGAAGGGGTTACCTTCAATAAGGATAATGTTGCACTAGTCATGTGGTCTCTCAAGAGAAATGAGAGCAAGAAAGGCAAAGACACCCCAGGGTCAAGTTACCTTGGTGGAATGATGGTAAAAAGAGTGCAGAGTACAGGGGTAGTAGAGGCTGCAAGTACTGTGTTGAAAACTGCAAAATTCAGTGTTGCAGTGGTAGAGAAGGAAGCCAAAGAGAAGGAGGCCCTCCAAATTAAGTTGGAAACAGTTTTAAAGGCCTATAACAGTGCCAAGGAGGAGGTAAGAGGCAAAGATAGCATCATTGCCAAGCTGCAGAGCCAACTGATGGGACAACACCAACAAGGTGAGTCTTCAACATTGATGATTTCCTCTTCTCCTGCAAGACCTCCACCTACTAGCCCTATTATTGAATTTCCACCATCTCCAGCACCCTCCACCTCTCAAATGATTGAGATCACACCCCAAGAACTAGAAAACCTGAAGCAGGCTCAGGCCTTATATGCAGGGAAATATGAGGAAAAGGTAAGGGCCACAATCTCCAGTTTTGCATATACGATAAATGCCTCATTGCTTTACAACAATGTGGGAAAAATTATGGAGATATAGAATGAGCTGAGAAGAGATAAGGCAATTTTGACACCCATTTTTGACAGATGGAGACCTAGGGAGTAGGATGTAGAGTTCATGTGTGTATCCTGTGATGAAGCAAGAGCTAATCCCATTATCAAATCCATTTCTAATGTCGCTAAGGTCTTAATGCAATTGGCAACAGAGGTGGATAATGTGGATAGAAGGGTTAAATTGCTTAAGAAGGAATACACTGATCAAGTTTGTGAGTTGCTCCCAGGAATTTTTGCTAATCCGGATCAGTTAAAAGACAAGTAGATATGGCTTAAGGAGATAGAAGCCAAATTGTCAGCAAGAGTCAAAGGAATTATTTATCTTGATGATACTTCTTTCTTTGTCGTGACAATACAAGAGATAGAAAAAATTAAGTCACATTATGGTTTTCTTAATTCAGAAGTCAACAAACTGAGGAATTCTTAGAAAAGGTTGACTAAAAATAAAGATGATGTGATTAATTTTTCATGGCCGACAGAAGAGATATATGGTGAGTGGGAAATTAAGTATGCCACCCATGATCTGGAATAGTTCGAGAGCGCCCTTGAAAAGATAGAAGAGGTTGAAACCGAACAGCCTATTGAACAAACTGCAGAGGCTGAAAAGAGCTTGTAACTATTTTTTGCGGAAAACTTGTAATCTCTTAATTTTTGAAAAGAAATGATTATAACAAACTCTCCTCGAAAGGTCCGAAGCTTTGTGCATCCATGTTGTTATAAATGGATACCAGGACTAGAGGAAAGGGGATCACAAAATTTTGTAAGAAAACGCTGCAGAAATTTACCTGAGCTTTTCTAAGTCTAATAGAGAATCAGAATTTATTGTAATACTCTTTGAACTGAATATCAATATATAGGCCATCGGTTTTGAGTAAAGCTTTGTGTTGTCTTCAAGTTTGTTCACAAATTTATTTACTATTTTCATTCTAAATAATCCAGGGTTATTCTGTTTGAATGGAATTGCAAAACAATTTTAGTATAAGTGTTTATTACCTTTTCTCTTTAGGAGGGAAATTAAATATGCGGGATCACTTATATCAGTAAATTCTTTGCGAGGAACTTAGAATTTTGAGGACCATAGCTTAGTTTGGAATGATTGGATTCATGTATGTGTCAGGCATATATAAGGATTAATAAAAAACCAAGTTGACGGGAAGTATAAAGACGTATTGTTTACGGGGTTTATTTGAAGTTTAGATGACTCTGTGACCTTGGATAAGGCACTAGTATTAATTGAAGTTGTTTATTGCATGCTTTGTTGATCGAAATGCTGAATTTAAATACAATTTCCATCCTTTGTTTTTAGTTAATTTCAGGGTGAATAAATCCACTGGTTTTCTAGACTGGTTTGCCATGGGTTTATGTTCAAAAGTGTGAATTTAATTGACAAAGGTATACCCACCTGGGCTCCGAGGATGCCTGAAGTGTAGAAGGTCTATCCAAAACTTGTCATATGTTGCCTTGAAAATTTCCTTCTCTTTTTTATCTCTCCTGTACCAAGTTTTAAACCATATTAATTTGAGGATGTTAAAGGGAATCAGATTTTGAAGACAACAAAAGTGGCGACTCTGCTGGGGATAGTTATAACAAACATATAAATATTGATCTGTGCCGAGATTTGTAAAGAAATTTGTTGTGTTTGTGGGTAAGATTGCTTGTTTTTGTTTTTCCCATAGTTTTGTGGGTGGCGACTCTGTTACTATTGAATCAGTCCTTATGAGATACAAATTTTTCTAAAAAGAAGACAAGCGAGATGCAAGGAAACAAGAACACAAGATCATTCATGAAGAAACATCCTCGTGAAACCTTGCAAGAAGGTCTGCCAGAACAGTCACGAAGAGGCCAGAAGAGATCTGTGATGCATGAGCCATCAAATGCTACGTGGGTGCAGAAAAACAATAATACTAGTAAGATGCCTGATCGACCTGTTTATGCAAAGTCAAATTCATCTTCTAGAGATTTAGAGCATGATATTTTAGGTTTCCATTCAGGATTGTTTGGAAATATTGATGATGCCCCTATTTTAAATCGAGATCTATCTCATGCTAGTGTTTCTGCAAAAGATAGAACCAGTTCAAATGCAATTAGGCACTCTGTTCCTAGGACAATAGATGGGAACATTAGTCTAATTGACATAGATCAAATTAATGCATCAGACTCTGAAAAAAACTACCCTGATGAGGATAAGATGTCTCTAGAGATTGAAGATTTATACAAAAGAGTCCATCATTTAATCTCCCTAAGAGCCCAAAAGGAGGCAAATAAGGAAAAGAAAGTTAAAGCCAAATTAATGGAAAGAGATAGGCTCCTTAGATAGATAGCTGATCTTGAAGTGCTTGCTAAGGAAAAAGAAAAAAGTGATGAGGAAGGCCCAGTGATTAGGGAGATCCTAATCCCTAAGACTAGACCAGCTTCTAAGTTAGTAGCCCAGCCAATTAGGGAAGTATCTAATGACTCCCGGCTTCCTAAAGCCAATTTAGACAAAGGAAAACAGAAATGGGTAGATGATGAAGTAGAATCTAAAACTGTAGAGGGGATTTCTCATAGGATTCTAGCACATGAGAGAGAGATGGAAAGGATGAGGAAGGAAAAGGAAGACCTCCAAATGGAACTGGAAAAGGCTGAGTTAGAAGCAGCAAATCAGGAAGTTAAAAGAAAGATTAATTACTTAAAGGCTCCCCCTATTACATTCCCATCGGAAGATCTCAGCAAGCCTAATCCCCAACACATTTCTTTTCCTCAGCTCAATACTCAACCTGCAGTACATGCTAATATTGCTTCAGTAAGTCAAATACCTTCGAATAAACAATACACCCAAGCACCTCAATCTCCAATTCCAAAAGCTAAAATGACCATGGGAAATAATAGTGCTATAGCCCCTTTTCAAAGAAGGCCAATCAATCTAGAACAATATAGGCAATTGTTTTTTGATGGGATCCCAGGATATCCAAATCATGTTCCTACTGAGCTAAGAGACAGACTCCATAAGTTTGCTGGGAACAATGCAATTAGTGCTGAGGAACATTTGAAATCTTTTGGGGATTTAATAAATGATTATGAGATAGCAGATGAAGATGTTATTATGAAGCTGTTTGTTCAATCTCTGGTTGATGATGCAAGAGATTGGTATAGAGGTCTTCCAGTAAATAGCATAGGTTCATGGGATGATTTTAAAAATTGTTTCCAAGAGCAGTATGGTGATAAGACTAATGTGAGTTTCATGCTAAATGAGTTCAATAATATTAGAAAATCTGAAAATGAAATAGTCACTGATTTCAATGCTAGATTCCAGAAAGCTATGCATAGATTGTATCAAGTAATGAGGCTAGATGATAACATGTGTCTTAACACATACTACAATGCATTTGATTCCAAAATGGCCTATATTTTGAGAGATAAAAATCCTCATAACTTAAGGGATGCTTTTAGAATCGCCATAAATGTGGAAAGTAATAGAAAAGCATCTGAAAAATTAGGAAGAAGGACAGATGGTAGATTATGGCATGAAACCAAACAGCAACCTAACAAAGTTGCTAAAGAGGATGATAAAATGGAGAAACTGGTTAATGCTATGAAAGATTTGATTGCCAGGGTTAGCAAAAATGATAAGCCCCATTATAACTAGCAAGATAGACCTCCTAGATTACATGATATGCCATACAATACAAATTGGAAGGATGGTAAACCCCAAGGTGAGAAGCCTATAATTGCCCAAAGCCAAGACACACCTGGTCCTTTGAAAGGGAAAACTGTCAACAATATAGAAAATACTCCTTGGTGTATTGCTTGTGATGGACCACATTCTCCTCATCAGTGTGCAGTGGCTCAAGCTCTGGAAGAATCTATGAGACCAGAAGCAGATCCTAACATTAATATGTTTGAAACCATCGTAGAAAGTGATGAGGAATCTATGCAAAGTGAATACAGTGATGTGCTGGATAATGAAAGGTTAGTGCAATGACAGTTAGCTTTAGGTTGGCATCCTACATTGAATGTGGTAACAATTGAAGATGAAGAAGTTCATCTTAGGAGGCCTAGTGAGGAAGAAGTTAAAAATCTCACTAAGGCTGCAATCGCCAAAGCGAAACATAACTATAATCTGAGAAGCACCAAGAGAGACACTGATCAAGGTGAGCCAAGTTCTATGTTTGTAAAAGAAGTCATAAAAAGGGGGGCATCAAGCAGTGCTACTGCTATTCCTAAAGCCAGTCAAGAAAAAGAGGAACAAGTTAAAGACTTACCTAAAGGCATAGATGACAAAAATGCTGGTGATGTACAAAGAGAAGAGATAGTGAAAAGGGTCAGTCAATTCAAAACAGAAAATGTTAAGGTTAATATTGAAAAATGTAATAATTCGACATTTGATATGGCCCAAGCTTTAACTCAAATAAAAGTCACTGTTCCATTAATAGAATTGCTAAAGATTAAAGAACATAAGGATGCAGCTTTGTCTTTATTCTCTAGTATATCTGATAGTGACACAGTATTACCCACTGGTTCGGATAAAGTTGGAAAGGATCAAGAGTTCCAAACCCCAGAGGTCTATGTTAGAACCACTATCACTCAGGAGCCTTCTCAGGTAGATCCCTTCTATGTTACTTTGCTAGTCAATAACCGGTTGATTAAAAACTGCATGATAGATTCAGGAGCTGCTGCTAATGTAATGCCCTATGGTGTTATGAAAGAACTAGGGTTATCAATAACCACTATGTATGGGAAATGCTATGCCATGGATAATAGAGAAGTGCCTGTTATAGGTATGATGAAAGATGTAGAAGTAAAAATAGCAGCATTTCCTGAAGCCACCTATAAAATGGATGTTATTGTTACTGATACTAAACCTTAGTATGGTATGTTACTGTCCAGGTAGTGGGCAACAGTAGTAGGAGGAAATGTTCAACTGGACTTATCTTATGCTACTATCCCTATTGGTGGCAATCAGGTCAAACTATACAGGGAGCCACGAGCTCCTAAGGTAATTGAAAATGTGGACCCTAGTATGCTTAATTGTATGATTGATGTAGATTTAGATAACTTCAAACTTCAACCAATATCACTTCAATTGAAGAATACTGACCCAATTGTAGTCAAGCTACAAGCATAGCAGTATGGGTTGTGGCAGATGTATTTTGATGGAGCTTGCTCCAAAGAAGGATCTGGAGCAGGGGTTCTTTTTGTGTCCCCGTCAGGTATAACTTTCAAATACTCATTCTTATTGGCATTCCAGTGTATAAATAATACTGTAGAGTATGAAGCCCTGTTATTAGGACTTGAGGTTGCAAAAAGGCATGGAATCCAACTGTTGAAAGTAATGGGTGATTCAGAATTGGTTGTCTCTCAGGTGAGATCTAGATATGCATCCAAGAATGATAGATTGAAGCAATATAAGCATGCTCTCTGGGATGTTATTGAGCATTTTGATGCATTTTCTATTAACTGGATAGAGCGAACCAAAAATATTATGGCAGATTTCCTAGCTAATGTTGCTTTGAAAAAAGATGATGCAACACTAACCGGTATTTCCACTGTGGAAATAAAATCTAGGCTTGCTATCCCTGATAATGTGTACAATTGGCAAGTTTTTGCTGATGATGAAGACATTCTTAGGTTTATCCAATGTGTTGATGATTATGATGGACAAAAGATTGATTGCAATGCATTGGTGGAAGTGGTAGATAATAGAGAGACAGTGTTTGGAAATGATGTTGTCCAGTTCGAAACCAATGAGATACCTAAAGGGTTGGTGGAGCTGGAGAGCATGTTTAGTTACAATGATAGTCATTTACACCAGCAATCTACCACTAAGTTAGAAGAGTTAGAAGAGGTAAACCTGGGGATAGAATCATTTCCTAAGCTGGTATATATCGGAAAGAAATTACCCCCTCATGTTAGGACTAACCTTATCAATTTATTGAAAAGGTATAAGCATGTCTTTGCTTGGTCTTACAAAGACCTAAAGGCGTATAGACAAGATCTTTTTCAGCATGAAGTTCCTTTACTTCCAGATGCTAAGCCTTTTAGACAGAAACAAAGACCTATTAACCCCTTATTAGAAACAAAAATGCAACAAGAGTTGACCAAATTGAGAGAAGGGGGAATTATCAAACCAATAAGGCATTCTTCATGGGTCTCCAATTTGGTCCCAATAAGGAAGAAGAATGGAGACATCAAATTGTGTGTAGATTTTAGGAATCTGAATGTTGCTTCCCTAAAAGATAATTATTCATCCCCAAATATGGAAGCAATGCTACAAAGAGTGACAGGTTGTGATCTTTTATCCATGATGGATGGCTTCTCAGGATATAATCAAGTGTTGGTAAAGGAGTCAGAACAGTTTAAAACAACTTTCACTACTCCATGGGGAACCTATGTATATGTGAGAATGCCATTTGGATTAAAAAATGCAGGAGCTACATTTTAGAGAGCTATGGATGTGGCCTTTAAAGAATTCATAAATATTATCATGGTGGTTTATCAAGATGATTTAACTTGTTTTTCAAAGAAAGCTGATGATCATTGTGGGCATCTAGAAAAGGTGTTCGATAAAGCCCTGGAATTTGGTGTGTCACTGAATCCCAAGAAATGTCATTTTGGGGTCACTGAAGGGAAGTTATTGGGACACATAGTTTCCAAGGAAGGGGTAAGAATAGACCCTGAGAGAATTGAAGCAATCAATAGGGTGTGTGAACCTAAAAATGTGAAAGGTATTCAATCCTTTTTAGGTAAAGTAAATTTTGTCAGGAGATTCATTGCAAACTTCGCAGAGATAGTGAAGCCTATTGTCAAATTGCTTAAGAAGGATACAAAGTTTCATTGGGATCAAGAAGCTTCAAAGGCTTTTGATGAGATTAAGAAGGCAATCCAAGAAGCACCAGTGTTGAAATCCCCTGATTATAGTAAGCCTTTTTCTCTGTTTTCTTTTGCTTCATATCACACGGTGGCTGCAGTACTATTACAAAAGGATAATGAAGGATACGAACATCCCATAGCCTTCTATAGTAAATCTTTGCAGGCAGCAGAACTGAAGTATGAAACCATGGAGAAACAAGCTTATGCCCTAGTTAAAGCTGTTAAGGCTTTTAGGCCATATTTAGTGAATGCCAACATTATCGCCTATGTCCCACATGCTGCAGTTAAAGATATTTTGTCTCAGTCTGAGGTTACTGGAAAGAGATGCAGATGGATTAATAGGATTCAAGAGTTCAACTTGGAGATAAAAATCACCAAATTGGTGAGAGGGTTAGGTTTGGCTAAGCTCATGACTGAGTCAAATCTCATGAATGTAGAGGTACACAATGTTGAGGTTAGAGATACTTTGGTCACAAGTATAGAGAGGCAACCCTGGTACACAGAAATAATCCAAGTATTGAGAGGTGATATACTCCCAGAAGAAATGACATACAATTAGAAAAGAACTTTAAAACTCAAGTCCCAAAAGTATGTGCTCATTCAGGGTGATCTTTTCTGGAGAAAAAGAGATGGAGAGTTACTAATGTGTTTGGATGAATTTCAAGCTAAACAGGTATTGATTGAAATGCATGATGGAGTATGTGGAGGTCACTATTCTGCTAAGACTACTGCTGGTAAGATAATACGAGCTGGGTATTATTGGCCTACCTTATTTAAAGATACCCATGCATATGTGCAGAGATGTGATCCATGTCAAAGATTTTCCTCCAAGCTCAAGTATGAAGGAGCCTTACCCCTAAATCCAGTCTCTGTAGAGGCTCCTTTTGTCCAGTGGGGTATTGATTTTATTGGAGAAATTATTGAGAAGTCAGGGAGAGGTCATGGATGGATCATAGTGGCCACTGATTACTTCACCAAATGGATAGAAGCTATCCCTACCAGAAGAGCTACTAGTAAAATTGTCATTGATTTCTTAATGGATAGTATTGTGACTAGATTTGGAACACCTACAAAATTGGTAATGGATAATGCTATGTGTTTCAGATCAGAAGAATTTGTAGGCTTTTGCAATAGTCATGGTATACTCATGTCATACTCATCACCTTATCACCCCCAAGGAAATGGACAAGCAGAATCCAGCAATAAAAGCCTCTTGAATATCATCAAGAAAATCCTAAAGGAGAATAAAAGATCTTGGGATCAAAAATTGAAGTTAGCTTTGTGGGCGGACAAAATAACAGTTAAAAAATCCATTGGAATGTCACCTTTTGAGTTGGTTTATGGCACCCAAGCCAGACTACCGGTAAATAACCTTCTTCCAATGTATAAGTTTTTGCAGGATGAGGACATGGAAATATCTGAACCAATGGAAAACAGAATGATCCAAATTGTAGAAATGGAGGAGCTTAGGACTTCTGCCCATAAGAAAAATTAGAAGATCCAGTTGCAGTCAAAGTATCTTTTTGATAAAAGGACATCACTAAGGAAGTTTCAAATTGATGACATGGTTCTTCAGTGGAATGCAAAAGGACAGGATAAAGGAAAGCATAAAAAATTTGAATCACTATGGATTGGCCCTTTTGTGGTTTGTGACCTGAATGGTAAGGATTCATATTTCTTGAAGAATATAAATGATGAAATGCAGGAATTTCCAGTGCATGGACAATTCTTGAAGCATTATTTCTCTTAATGTCCATGCACGGTAGGTCCTTTGTTTGTACATATTTTGTTTTCTTTCTTGCTTTTCTGGTTTTGGTCTGTGTTTTGGTCTATTTCTCCAGAGTTTCTAAGTTTTCTTGTGTTGATCTCGCAATCAACTATCCCCAGTCAAAGCCGTTGTTATCACTGATTAAAATTGGGTTTTTCTTTTCCCATGATTGGCTATGGTTTTTTGAATTTTTCGAATAGGGTGTAAATCCAAGTGCTTCAGCCTTGTTCTAGACCTTAGGGGTTTAAGGGTTTTTGATTTTTAGATCCTATCTTATTTGTTTTAAACCCTCTGGTTTCTAATCTGTCATTACTTTATTCATTTAAGTTATAGGTCATGAGGTCGTAGGAAGTGTCCCCCCTTATTATTTGCTTAGGCGGTTACGTTGATTATTTGAAAAAATTTATGCCTTGTATGCTTTTCTTCTAAAGTTAGCGGGCCTAGTAACTAATGCGCATCTCGCGGATGGATCTACGGCTCGCGCTATTTCGCTAGGCGAAGTTGCACGTAGTTTATACCCCGCGAAATAGCGAAAACCACATGGCATGCCACATAGATGATCCAGCTGGTTGTTGGCAGCAAGTAAAATGGTGGCATGTGGCACAAATCACAATAGTTAGCAGATCCGGGTTGAAGGTTAAAAGGCAGGCCCCAGAGGTGAGTCAGGCCACAGGTGGATATGACCTAGCGGGTACAGCTGTTAATAACACCTGGAGCCGCGTGGTTTCCTTCTGGCGAATGACAGAGTGAAATCAGCTCCGCAGGTGATTGGATGCCAAGTGTTCATGACGAGTCAGCGGGCCCACCATTCCTGAGAGCCCTCTTGACGGATTAAATGTCGATCAACTTCAAAGATGATCTAATGGCCAGCACTATTTCGTAAGGGTAAAGTCCTCACTCTTTATGCCCGCGAAATAGCGAGAATGAATGAGAACCATCCACGTGTCATGATAATGACGTGGGAGATAGACTTGTTGAGATGAAAGTGGGGCCCCCGTGGTTTCCTCCTGGCGAATGACAGAGTGACAAATCAGCTCCGCAGGTGACTGGATGCCAAGTGTTCATGACGAGTCAGCGGGCCCACCATTCCTGAGAGCCTTCTCAGAGGATTAAATGTCGATCAACTTCAGAGATGATCCAACGGCCGACGCTATTTCGCAAGGGTAAAGTGCTCACTCTTTATGCCCGCAAAATAGCGAGAATGAACGAGAACCATCCACGTGTCATGATAATGACGTGGGAGATAGACCTGTTGAGACGAAAGTGGGGCCCCCATGGTTTCCTCCTGGCAAATGATAGAGTGACAAATCAGCTCCGTAGGTGACTGGATGCTAAGTGTTCGTGACGAGTTAGCGGGCCCACCATTCTTGAGAGCCCTCTCGGAGGATTAAATGCCGATCAACTTCAGAGATGATCCAACGGCCGGTGCTATTTCGTAAGGGTAAAGTGCTCACTCTTTATGACCGTGAAATAGCGAGAATGAACGAGAACCATCCACGTGTCATGATAATGACATGGGAGATAGACCTGTTGAGATGAAAGTGGGGCCCCCGTGGTTTCCTCTTGGCGAATGACAGAGTGACAAATCAGCTCCACAGGTGACTGGATGCCAAGTGTTCGTGACGAGTCAGCGGGCCCACCATTCCTGAGAGCCCTCTCAGAGGATTAAATGCTGATCAACTTTAGAGATGATCCAACGGCCGACGCTATTTCGCAAGGGTAAAGTGCTCACTCTTTATCCCCGCGAAATAGTGAGAATGAACGAGAACCGTCCACGTGTCATGATAATGACATGGGAGATAGACCTGTTGAGATGAAAGTGGGGCCCCCATGGTTTCCTCCTCGCGAATGATAGAGTGACAAATCATCTCCGCAGGTGACTGGATGCCAAGTGTTCGTGATGAGTCAGCGGGCCCACCATTCCTGAGAGCCCTCTCAGAGGATTAAATGTCGATCAACTTCAGAGATGATCCAATGGCCGGCGCTATTTCGCAAGGGTAAAGTGCTCACTCTTTATGCCCGTGAAATAGCGAGAATGAACGAGAACCGTCCACGTGTCATGATGATACGTGGTCAAAAGAAGAAAGTGTGGGCCCGCCAAGGTGGAAATGTCGGTATAAAAGAAAGACACGTGCCCAGTATCAAGCAGAATGTGAAGGGAATTTCAAGGTCAATGATTCGATGCCACATGGTATTATGCAGCCAATAAAAAAGAGGGACCCAGAAAAAGGTTAAAAGCCGTCAGTTAATCTAATGTTCGATCAAGTTTCTTTTGATCGAACGGTTGGCGCTATTTCGCATGGCTAAGCTGCCCGATGGTTATGCTTCGCGAAGTTTTGAAAGAGCAAAATGGAACACTTGCAGGAATGTTGTGACCTGTTAGAGCGAAAAATATGAATTCTCATATGAATTCAATTTCAAAGGGACGGCCGGAGCATGCGGAATCAATGTTACAGTTAAGGCTTAAGTACAAATATTTGATTTCCTAACTACCAAGCGAAGATATCTTTTAAAAGATTTTGCAGAAGAGCAGACACAGAGTTATCTCCTTCATATCCAGAGCAAGACGGTTCAGTTGCAGAGCAATTTCCTCCAAGCAAAAATCAGGTTCTCTTATATTTTTGTAGCAATTCTTGTGTGGTGTTCTAAGTAAGATAATTCTTCTATCGCAGGATTGTTTTAGAGTGATATTCATTTTCTTGCATCTTCAAAATGGCTCCTAAAAGGGAATTTTCTGGCAAGGTTATTTATTTGGAAAGAAGTGTATGTGATGATTTTTTAGAACAGTTGACGTTGACAACCAATCAGGCATCAAAGGCCAAAGAGTTAGTGCCCAGGGCTCCCCGTCTGAAGATAGGAGAAGGATTGTATGACAAGGGTAATTGGCTAAGAGACCCACAGGTGGGATTGTCCGGGTTGGGGTTGTTTAAAGTCGGATTTGGAATGAGAAATTCTCCTACCCCTCAAAACATTATCTGGGAACTAGATGTTAGGAAATTGGTAGTCCCAGGGGTATTCATGGATACAGACCTGCTAACCCAAATGGCATTGAGCTATGATCCAGTCACAAGATGCATCCGGGATGTAAATGGGAAAACCCTTGTGGAAATTAATGCTGAAGAATTAAGGACAACATTTGGGCTTAATGAGTTCACAAACTTCTTGGAACCCATAAATTTCACATCATTAGCCTGAGTTTACAGTGCACAGAGAAATCATCTCAGGAATGGGCCTCTCAAGGAGCTTTTTGTGAAAATAGGAGGGTTAGCAGTTGTAGGAACCAATACACAAGAGCCCTTCTCATTGAGTATGTTTACCCTGAGGGCTAAAGGAATGTATTGGGCACTTTGTCAAGTCCTAGGAGAAGATGCTGAAGCAAATATGCCAAATCATTACTTGCTAATGATCGCCCAGATTTTGAATCCTTCTCTTGCTATCACATTTGATTATGCCTCCTTCATCGCCGATGCTGTCCATGGAGGCTTGATAGGAATAAAGAATGGAAAGGTGGATAGACCTTTCGGATGGTATTCACTCTTAATGCACCATTTTCTCTTCAAAGGTGGTGATTATTTTGCCAGTGGACTAGACTTGGTTAAGGAAAAGGAAGGAGAAAAAATGTCAGTACAATTATGGTGTACTGTGTTGTCATGGGACAGAGAGGATGTTAGTTTTTTGAAGTTTGACAAATATTTTACATCCAAAATAAGAACTCTCTTATGCTCTGATAACCCAAGAGTCCCCAAGGTTCTTCTGGAATTCATAAGGCCAAAAGAATTCGCAGAGAACATCAAGATTGTTCATAACTGGGGCGACATTTATTTATATCTAGTCTGCACAGTTTTTAGAGTTTTTGGTTTCAGGGGTACTCCATTTTTGTTACCTTACCAGGTCCCTCTCAAAGTGGGAATAGCGGAGATCCTTAGGCAAATTGGTGGCCTACAAGAGGCAGAGTTAATAGGTAGAGGCAAAGGGACTATTTTCCCTGCAGCTACCATAGCCCACCAATTCATAATAACAAAGGGAGCCTAGAATTGTTTTGAGGATTTCCTCAAATCTTACCATTTATCTACTGCAGTGTCCAGGTGTGCTGATCCAGAGGACTTCTTCAACGGTGTGTTCAAGAAGAAGGTAGCATGCAGAGGTAGGCCTCATCAATTCCAATTTCCTAAAGACCCCATCAGAAATGAATTTGATTTAGATGAGCAGGAATTAAGGAAAGAAAAGTGGGTGGCTTACAAGAAAGCCTTGGATTTTGTGCATCAATTTGATGCTAGCTATGACCCATTGTCTAGCTTCTTCCCATTGGAAGAAAAAATAAAGTTTTTGATTGTTTGCTTTGAAGATGTAATGCAAACACTAAAGGAAAAGAGGGAAGCTGTGATTAAAAGCAACCCTAAAAAGGCCAGAGTAATCCTAAGCAGGTTAACTTCCAGCAAGGCAATTCCTCCTGGTGATTACACATTGCATAAGAAATTAGGTTACAGTGTGTCGGTGCCTACAACAGGGGAGCCCTCTACATCTAAAGGAAAGAGGAAGATACAAGATGTCATTGACATCCAAGATAGCCCAAAAAGGCAAAGGGTGGGGAAGGAAGTGCAATTAGATACACCCTTGTATTCCCCATCCCAATCCCCTATCCATATAGGAGTTGAACAAGCAGCGGCTGAACACCTCTTGCAGTTGGGAAGCTTAGGGGAAATTGCATACACCTATGATGAAGTGGAGGAAGGGATGCCAGAAGAGCCCATTGATGCTGAAATGGATATTACCTCCACTGAACTCAAAGGCCAAGAGTGGGATCCAGAGATAAAAATGGCAAGTAGTGCCTTTTTAGCTGATGACAACTTTGTCACATCGGAAGCATTTATGCAATTCATTTGGAAAGAACATATAGACAGATATAATGCTAGATGTGAGACAAGAAAGGCTGAGCAGCCTAATAAGGATCCAACCTCAGTGGAGGAAGAAATAAAATAGGAGATGATGGAAGAATTTAAAACCATCAGTCCTAAGTAGGGAAGAGATCTAGTAGCACAAGCTGGAGTGCTTATCTTGCTAGAGTGGGATATTGTTGATGCCCTGGTGCTGGATGCAGTAAGGAAAGAGAGCAAACCCATGGAAGGGGCTACCTTCAATAAGGATAATGCTGCACTAGTCATGTGGTCTCTCAAGAGAAATGAGAGCAAGAAAGGCAAAGACACCCCAAGGTCAAGTTACCTTGGTGGAATGATGGTAAAAAGAGTGCAGAGTACAGGGGTAGTAGAGGCTGCAAGTACTGTGTTGGACACTGCAAAATTCAGTGTTGCAGTGGCAGAGAAGGAAGCCAAAGAGAAGGAGGCCCTCCAAATTAAGTTGGAAATAGTTTTAAAGGCCTATAACAGTGCCAAGGAGGAGGTAAGAGGCAAAGATAGCATCATTGCCAAGCTGCAGAGCCAACTGATGGGACAGCACCAACAAGGTGAGTCTTCAACATTGATTATTTCCTCTTCTCCTGCAAGACCTCCACCTACTAGCCCTATTATTGAATTTCCACCATCTCCAGCACCCTCCACCTCTCAAATGATTGAGATCACACCCCAAGATCTAGAAAACCTGAAGCAGGCTCAGGCCTTATATGCAGGGAAATATGAGGAAAAGGTAAGGGCCACAATCTCCAGTTTTGCAGATATGATAAATGCCTCATTGCTTTACAACAATGTGGGAAAAATTATGGAGATATGAAATGAGCTGAGAAGAGATAAGGCAATTTTGACACCCATTTTTGACAGATGGAGACCTAGGGAGCAGGATCTAGAGTTCATGTGTGTATCCTGTGATGAAGCAAGAGCTAATCCCATTATCAAATCCACTTTTGATGTCGCTAAGGTCTTAATGCAATTGGCAACAAAGGTGGATAATGTGGATAGAAGGGTTAAATTGATTAAGAAGGAATACACTGATCAAGTTTGTGAGTTGCTCCCAGGAATTTGTGCTAATCCGGATCAGTTAAAAGACAAGCAGATATGGCTTAAGGAGATAGAAGCCAAATTGTCAGCAAGAGTCAAAGGAATCATTGATCTTGATGATACTTCTTTCTTTGTCGTGACAATACAAGAGATAGAAAAAATTAAGTCACATTATGGTTTTCTTAATTCAGAAGTCAACAAACTGAGGAATTCTTAGAAAAGGTTGACTAAAAATAAAGATGATGTGATTAATTTTTCATGGCCAACAGAAGAGATATATGGTGAGTGGGAAATTAAGTATGCCACCCATGATCCGGAATAGTTGGAGAGCGCCCCTGAAAAGATAGAAGAGGTTGCAACTGAACAGCCTATTAAACAAACTGCAGAGGCTGAAAAGAGCTTGTAACTATTTTTTGCGGAAAACTTGTAATCTCTTAATTTTTGAAAAGAAATGATTGTAACAAACTCTCCTCAAAAGGTCCGAAGCTTTGTGCATCCATGTTGTTATAAATGGATACCAAGACTAGAGGAAAGGGGATCACAAAATTTTGTAAGAAAACGCTGCAGAAATTTATCTGAGCTTTTCTAAGTCTAATGGAGAATCAGAATTTATTGTAATACTCTTTGTACTGAATATCAATATATAGGCCATCGGTTTTGAGTATAGCTTTGTGTTGTCTTCAAGTTTGTTCACAAATTTATTTACTATTTTCATTCTGAATAATCCAGGCTTATTCTGTTTGAATGGAATTGCAAAGCAATTTTAGTATAAGTGTTTATTAGCTTTTCTCTTTAGGAGGGAAATTAAATATGCGGGATCACTCATACCAGTAAATTATTTGAGAGGAACTTAGAATTTTGAGGACCATAGCTTAGTTTGGAATGATTGGATTCATGTTTGTGTCAGGCATATATAAGGATTAATAAAAAACCAAGCTGACGGGAAGTATAAAGACGTATTGTTTAAAGGGTTTATTTGAAGTTTAGATGACTCTGTGACCTTGGATAAGGCACTGGTATTAATTGAAGTTGTTTATTGCATGCTTTGTTGATGTAAATGCTGAATTTAAATACAATTTCCATCCTTTGTTTTCAGTTAATTTCAGGGTGAATAAATCCACTGGTTTTCTAGACTGGTTTGCTGTGGGTTTATGTTCGAAAGTGTGAATTTAATTCACAAAGGTATACCCACCTGGGCTCCGAGGATGCCCGAAGTGTAGAAGGTCTATCCAAACCTTGTCATATGTTACCTTGAAAATTTCCTTATCTTTGATATCTCTCCTGTACCAAGTTTTAAACCATATTAATTTGAGGATGTTAAAAGAAATCAGATTTTGAAGACAACAGGAGGATCTATAGTGGAGCACTTAAATGAATTTAATACAATTACTAGTCAATTGTCTTTGGTAAAAATTACCTTTGCAGAAGAGGTTAGGGCTCTCTTGATTTTATGTTCTTTGCCAGAAAGTTGGAATAGCTTGGTTTATGGCTGTAAGTAACTCTGTCTCTGGTAAAAATACTTTGGTATTTGATGATATTGTTGGTGTTATCCTAAGCGAGGAAATGCAAAGGAAAAGCACAGGTGAGACTCCAACATTATTGGGTAGTGTTTTGAATGTGGAGAACAGAGGAAGATCAAAGGAAAGAGGAAAAGGCCCTGGGAATGAGAAGTCACGAGGGAAGTCAAAGAAAGGATGCTCTCAATCTAGAGGAAAGAAAGATTGTTGGTACTGTGGAAAGCCTGGTCATCTAAAGAAAGATTGTTGGTCTCGGAAAAACAAAGAAGGAGACAAAAATGAAAATGACAGTAAGGAAGTTAATATTGTAAGTAATACTTTACAAGATGCTTTAATCTTATGTTTGGATAATGTTAATGATTCCTTGGTAATAGATTCTAGGGCTTCATTTCATGCTACACCCCATAGAAAATATTTTCTAGATTATGTTCAAGGTGATTTTGGACAGGTATATTTGGGTGATGATGAGCCCTATCAAATTGTTGGAAAAGGAAAGATAAAGATCAAGTTGCAGAATGGAAATGATTGGTTTCTATAGGAGGTAAGACATGTTCCTAATTTAAGAAGAAATTTAATTTCTGCAGGGTAACTAGGTAGTGAAGGTTGCATAGTTACCTTCTCAAACAGTATGTGGAAGGTCACTAAAGGATCATTAGTAGTAGCTAAAGGTGTGAAGGTAGGCACATTATATCTGTGTACTGGTAACACTTACTCTACCCTAGCTGCTACAGATAAAGTTACTACAAAGACAACAACAATAGATGTTGCAAGAACAGATTCGATAATGTGGCACCATAGGCTTGGTCACATGAGTGAGAAAGGGATGAAAATCCTTCACTCCAAAATTCTATTTCCAAGACTAAAGAAGATTGATTTAGAGTTCTGTGAAAACCGTGTTTATGGTAAACTGAAAAGAGTCAGATTTCTCAAGGTTGGGAAAGAGAAGAAGAGTGAGATGTTAGAGCTTCTGCATTCAGATGTATGGGGACTGGCTCAGGTATCATCTCTTGGTGGATCTTGTTATTATGTTATTTTTATTGATGACTCAACCAGAAAAACATGGGTATATTTCCTAAAACAAAAATCAGATGTTTTCGAAACTTTTAAGAAATGGAAAGCTTTGGTTGAGAATGAGACAGGAAAAAAGTTGAAGTGTCTCAGATCGGATAATGGAGGTGAGTATTGCAGCAAATAATTTGAAGATTACTGCTCCTTAAATGGGATTAGAAAGTAGAAGATAGTTCCAGGAACTCCACAGGAAAATGGTGTGTTAGAGAGAATGAATAGGACTATCATGGAACGCGCGAGGAGCATGAGATTGCATGCTGGATTGCCCTTACATTTTTGGGCAGATGTTGTACATACTATTATCTATTTGATAAATAGAGGACCTTCAACCCCTTTGGATGGTGGTATTCCAGAGGAGGCATGGACTGGTAAAAAGGTAAATTATTCTTTTCTGAAAACCTTTGGTTATGAAGCTTTTGTCCATTTTGATAAAGAAAACAGAACCAAGCTTGATGCTAAATCTTAGAAATGTACCTTCATTGGATATGGGATAGATTAATATGGCTATCGGTTATGGGATTTTGAAAATAAGAAAATAACTAGAAGTAGAGATGTTATATTCAATGAGAAGGTTATGTATAAAGAACAGATGCAGGAAAAGAAGCATGAACAAGACAAACAAGAATATGTGGTGTTGGATGAGATTCCTAAAAATGAAATGCCACAAGTACCTGATGCTCAACAACAACAAAATTTCCCACAAACTCCTACAAGTGTTAGACATTCTACGAGGTCAAGTAGACCCCCTGAAAGATTTTCTCCTTCTTTGTATTCTATATTATTAACTGATTCTGGTGAACTAGAAGAATATGAAGAAGCAATGCAGGTGGATGCCAAACAACAGTGGGAGCTAGGCATGAAAGAGGAGATGGACTCCTTGATAAAAAATAAGACTTGGGACTTAGTCCCTTTACCTGCAGAAAAAAGAGCCTTGCCTAACAAATGGGTTTATTGACTGAAGGAGGAGGAAGGAGGTCAGAAAAGATATAAGGCTAGACTTGTGGTAAAATGTTTTGCACAGAAAAAGGGTATAGATTATGATGAAATATTTTCTCCAGTTGTAAAAATGACTTCAATTAGAACTATACTTAGTCTTGTGGTTGTAGATGATTTACATCTTGAAAAATTAGATGTGAAAACAACTTTTCTCCATGGAGATTTGGAGGAGGAAATTTACATGTTGCAACCACAGGGATATGAGGTCAAAGGTAAGGAGAACTTGGTGTGCAAGTTGAAGAAAAGTTTGTATGGCCTAAAGCAAGCATCTCGACAATGGTATTTAAAATTTGATAGTTTCATGGCTAAACATAGTTATCATAGATGTCATTCTGATCATTGTGTATATTTTAAGAGATTGGATAATGGCAGTTATATTATCTTGTTGCTTTATGTTGATGACATGCTTGTTGTTGGTTCTAACATGGAACACATAAATGATCTTAAACAAAAATTAGCCAGGTCATTTGCTATGAAGGATTTGGGTGCAGCTAAGCAAATTTTGGGTGTGAGGATTACACAGGACAGAAAAAATAGAATCTTGAATTTGTCCCAAAGTGAATATATAAAGAATGTGTTGAAAATATTTAACATGCAGGATGCAAAAGCAGTTAGTACACCTTTGGCTAGTCATTTCAAATTGACTAAGGAGATGTGCCCAAAGGCATAGGAAGAAGTAAAGAAAATGTCTAACATCCCATATTCATCAGTTGTTGGTAGTCTGATATATGCAATGGTATGCACAAGGCCAAATATTGCACATGCAGTGGGAGTTGTGAGCAGGTTTATGAGTAATCTGGGTATGGAACATTGGAATGTTGTGAAATGGATCCTTCGGTATTTGAAAGGAACCACTACGAAGGCATTATGTTTCAAAGGATCTAATGCTGCTCTGAGTGGATTTGTTGACTCTGATCTGGCAGGTGATATTGATTCACTAAGGAGCACTACAGGGTATGTTTTTACTATTGGGGGAACTGCAGTCAGTTGGATTTCTAGGCTACAAAAGGTTGTTGCACTTTCAACCACTGAAGTTGAGTATGTTGCTGCTACAGAAGCCAGCAAGGAGATGATTTGGTTACAATTTTTTCTGGAGGAATTGGGTCAGACATAGGAGGATCGTCCATAGTATATTGATAGCCAGAGTGCCATTCATCTTGCGAAGAACTCTACTTTTCATTCAAGGACAAAGCACATTCAGCTCAGGTACCACTTCATCTAGACTGTTTTGGAGGAGGGTCAGTTATGGCTTAAGAAGATTCACACAAGTGAGAATCCTGTCGATATGTTCACGAAGGTAGTTCCACAAGAGATGTTGATTTCTTCATCAGTTTTTGTTGGTCTTCTTGATTGATAATTGTGGAATTTATATCAGTCAAGTCCTAGTGTTTTATCTAGTGGATGTTGCATGTACAGTGGTGTCATGTAGTATCAGTCTCTAAGTGGGAGATTATTCGGTGTGGAGCCTGATCAATCTCCAAGTGGGAGATTGTTGAAATGTGGCGACTGATCAGCAAAGTACTG
The DNA here is from genome assembly GCF_030272615.1 of Cryptomeria japonica. Taxonomy (NCBI): domain Eukaryota; kingdom Viridiplantae; phylum Streptophyta; class Pinopsida; order Cupressales; family Cupressaceae; genus Cryptomeria; species Cryptomeria japonica. The sequence goes on along the minus strand of NC_081412.1, from coordinate 343,797,919 downwards.
TACACTCAACACATGTCCTTGTGGGGGTTCGGGGGCGGGAGCTCCTGAGAAAAAAAAATTTGGGTATTTTTTTGATGAAAACCGACATTGTAATAAAACCCTAAAAAGGTCGACTTTGTTTTTCTCTAAAAATGCATGTTATAAACAGCTGGGATGCTTAAGGCATTATAAGGGTTGATGTACTATTTTTCTAGATAATAAGAAAGATTGGATGACTGTGTATGGTGGACGTAACCCATTCTAGGTGAACCACGTTAAATCTCTGTGTTATCTGTGTCCTATTTTATTTCTTTATCTTTTGTATTTAAATCTGCATATAATTGTGAGTTCATATTTGCTTCGGATCTGCTTGAAAGCCTAACAGAAAGAGGATCATAGCTACTATCAGATTGATGGATAAAATCAAGTGGCTTATATGCAACCCACTTCTCCTTCCTTAGTTCCTGCTCATCTAAGCTGAATTCATTCCTAATTAAATCTTTAGGGAACTAAAATTGATGAGGCCTACCTTTACACACCGCCCTCTTTCTAAACATGCCATTGAAAAAGTCCTCAGGGTCTGCACATCTTGAGACTGCAGTTGACAGCCTATATAGCTTAAAGAATTCCTTAAAATATTTCCAGCCACCTTTAGTGATTACAAAATGGTGGGCCATGGTGATAGTTGGGAAAATGGTCCCCTTATCCCTATTGGTCAGCTCTGCCTCTTGTACTCCTCCAATTTGTCTCAATACTTCTATAATCCCTATCTTCAATGGGACCTAATAGGGTAGTAGATATGGAGTACCTCTGAAACCATATACTCTGAAAATAGTAGAAACAGGGCACAAATACATGTCTCCCCAATTGTGAACAATCTTAATGCCCTCTGCAAACTCTTTAGGTCTAAGGAATTCCAAAAGAGCCTTAGGAATCCTAGGATTTTTTGTGCATAAAAGAATTCTAATCTTAGATGCAACGAATCTATCAAACTTCAGAAAACTAGCATCTTCTCTATCCCAAGATAAAACAGTACTCCAAAGTTGGACCGACATCTCTTCCTTATCCTTTACCTTAACCAAGTCCATTTCCTTTGCAAAATAGTCAGCACCTTTGAACAAAAACATATGCATTAACAGGGAGTACCGTCCAAAAAGCTTATCTACCTTACCATTTTTGATCCCTACTAGCCCTACATGAATTGCATTAGTAAGGTATGGGGCACAATCAAATATTATTGCCAGGGAGGGGTTTAGAATTTGTGCAATCATTAAAATGTAATGGGCTGGCATGTTTCTCTCAGCATCCTCTCCAAAGATCTGATATAGTGCCCAATACATACCCTTAGCTCTCAAAGTAAACAAATTGAGGGAGAATGGTTCCATTATACTGGGGCCTACAACTATCAACCCTCCTATCTTAACAAAGAATTCTTTCAATGGGCCACTCCTAAGATGATCCCTTTGTGCATTGTAGACCTGGGCTAGTGACTCAAAGTCAATAGGCTCTAATAAATTGGAAGCCTCATTGAGTTTAAACACATTTCTGAATTCATCATCTTTTATTTTAGTCAGGGATGATCCCTTCACACTCCTAATACATCTTGCTATAGGGTCATAATTCTGTGCAATTAGGGTCAGCAAGTCAACATCCATGAATACACCGGGGACCACAAGCTTCCCCACATCCAGTTCCCATATTCTATTCAAAGGGGATGGGAATGTCTCTTCCCAAAACCTACTTTGAACAGTCCTAAACTTGACATCCCTATTTTAGGTTCCCTTAACCAATTGCCTTTATCATACAGGCCATCCCCAGTTCTCAGACGAGGGTTCTTTGGTACTAATTCTTTGGCCTTAGCCCCGACATTGGTAGACATGGTTAACTATTCTAAAAAATTGTCACAAATGTTCTTGTCCTGATGATCCACTTTTCTTGTCAAATCCCTTCTTGGTACCATCTTGAATAAGCAACTATACCAATTGAAACTAGCATAGACCTCAAATGAAAACAATTCGCACAACAATGATGGAAAACATACCAGAATTATCAAGGAAAGCACAAAAACCTATTATTCACCTGAAAAGAATCGCTCTGCACCAATTGCTCTGCAACAGACTTCAATGAAACAATGCTAACAATCAAGTTGATGCAGACTCTAATACAACAAGTTGGCATTAAATTTTTAGAAATTAACTCCGTGTGCTTTAGCTATCATTTCATAATTGAATTCACAAAATCGAATTCAAAACGGGCTCCAATGGGTCATAACTTCTCTGAGTCTTTCTTCTGTTTCGCTCTTTCGCTATTTCACAGAGCATAAAACCTTTGCACTTTTCTTTTGCGAAGCAACGCTAGCCATTGGATTACAAGAACTTACACTGCCTTTATCTCTGTCTGATCTCTCTCTGTTAGTATCAGGCCCTACCTTCTTTTCGCTATTTCACGGGCTTTAACACTCGTGCATTTTTCCTTCACGAAGCAACGCCATCCATCAGATCAAGCTCTAACTGCCCAGTCTTTAATTCTAACAAGGACCGTTAGTCTCACTAACTAACCACGCCTCACCTTGACAGCTAATGGTTTTCGCCATTTCACAAAGATTAAGCTGCAGACATCTTCGGGCTACGAAACAACAAGGACCATTGGATCAACCACGAGATGAATATCTTTTAACAAGCTTCAAACCTTTCAAGTGGGCCCTTTATTCAGAAATCACTTACTCTACCTAGTCACCAGTTAACAAATGCCACATGGCAGTCAGCCATTAGCTCAGGAAGTTCCTTTGGGTTCCATTCTAAATCCACCACGTGTTTTGCTTCACTATTCTCCACATAATTGCCGGTTGCACCCAGGTGGGCCCTGAACTACCCTTTAAAACCACGTATACTGAACAAGTCACCTTTTACTCTACAAAACACACCATCTGTTCTGCCACATCATGCCTTTGTGTGATTCCCACTTGTCTTTCGCCAATTCATAAAGACTAATCTCTGTTTGACTTGTGGCCACAAAACCACGACAACCGTCTGATCAAATCATACTTGATTGGCTTTTAACTTTGTGCCCTGCCTGTCTTTTGGGTCCACCGGCCTCTTTCACCATTTCGCGATGACTATCTTGCGATTATCTTGTCTTCGCGAATCTGTGCGGGCCATTAGATCTCAGGAACTTGCCCATTGTTTATCCTTTCTATGACCACCTCACCTGGGCCCACTGCGGACCGCCAACTGAGAACCCCATCACTGTTTTGTCATTGCCACCTAAACCTACCACTTTGATGGCTACCTTAGCGGGACCCACTACCTTTTTGCTATTTCACGAAAGGTAGAAGACGTGCATCTCCCGATCGTGAATCAACGCGAGCCGTTGATCCTTTTCCAACCTGATCACCTTTTAACCAAGGAAAGTCGCTTGTCCCTGGGACCCACCACATGTTTTCATTGTTTCACAGAACATATACCATGTGCATCTCGGGCTAGCGAATCAATGTGAGCCATTGGATCACAATCAAGATGCAATTCTTTTATCCGACGGTCAATCCACCTGGTCGGGCCCGCCTATGCCTTTCGCTATTTCGCGATGACTAACTTGCTAGCAACGACAACTGCTTGATCAACAAAGAGTTGTACAATATTTACTAGGCCCGACAAACATTAGAACAAGGTAAAGGAAGGGCGCATAAATTTGAAAAATTAAGGGATCGCCTAGGGAAATAACTAATGGGGGGACACTTCTTATGATAGAACAACCCTTCTTTAAGTGACAAAAAGTAACGCATGAATAGAAAAATAAGGGTTTTTCTAAAACATGAAGGGTTAGAAACAAAAACCTTAAACCCTCCTCTGGACCAAGAACACAGAAGCAACTAGGCCACAACCAGAGTCAAATTTTTTAAATCTTTTAGCCAATCATGGAGCAAGATCATCCATTTTTTAAACAGTGATAACAACGGCTCTGACTGGGGATAGTTGATTGCAAGATCAACACAAGAATTCAGAAACTCTCTAGAGAAACAGACAAAAACCAAGCCTAAAACCAACAACAAAAGCAATCCTAAATATATACAGACATGGATATACTGTGCATGGACATTAAGAGAAGTAATGTTTCAGGAATTGTCCATGCACTGGAAATTCCTGTACTTCATCATTCATATTCTTCAAAAAATATGAGTCCTTTCCATTAAGATCACAAACCACAAAGGGGCCGATCCATAATGACTCAAATTTCTTATGCTTTCCCTTATCCTATCCTTCTGCATTCCATTGAAGAATTACATCACCAATTTGGAAATTTCTCAATGAGGTTCTCTTGTCAAATAGGTATTTAGACTGCAATTGGATCTTTATATTTCTCTTGTGGGCTAGAGTTCTAATTTCTTCTACTTCCACTATCTGAATCATCTGGTCTTCCATAGGTTCAGATAACTCCATGTCTTCAGCTCGCAGGAACTTATACACTGGAAGAAGATTATTGACAGGCACCCTAGATTGTGTGCCATAAACTAATTCAAAAGGGGAAACCCCAATAGCCTTTTTGACAATAACCCTATCAGCCCATAAAGCCAATTTTAACTTTTGGTCCCAAGACCTTTTGTTCTCTTCCAGGATTTTCTTGATAATGTTCAAGAGGCTCTTGTTACTAGATTCAGCTTGCCCATTACCCTAAGGATGATAAGGTGAAGAGTAAGACATAACTATTCCATGAATGGTGCAAAATTCAACAAACTCTTCTGACCTGAAGCTCATGGCATTATCCATCACTAGTTTTACAGGGACTCCAAATCTAGTTATAACATTATCCATCAGTAAGTCAATAACAACCTTACATGTGGCTCTCCTAGTGGGTATAGCTTCAATCCATTTTGTAAAATAATCAGTAACTACTATAATCCACCTATGACCTCTTCCTGATTTCTCAACAATTTCTCCAATAAAATCAATACCCCATTGGACAAAAGGGGCTTCCACTCTGACTGGGTTGAGGGGTAAAGCTCCCTCATACTTCAACTTTGATGAATACTTCTAGCATGGGTCACATCTCCTGACATATTCATGGGCATCTTTAAACAAAGTAGGCCAATAATATCCATCTCGGACTATCTTACCAGCAGTTGTCTTAGCAGAGTAATGACCTCCACACACTCCATCATGCATTTTAGTTAACACTCTCTTAGCCTGGGATTCATCCAGACACATTAGCAATGCCCCATCTCTATTCCTCCAAAACAGATCACTCTGAATGAGGAAATATTTCTATGACTTTAACTTCAGAGTTCTTCTCTGATTATGTGTCATTCCTTCTGAAAATGTTGCATCCCTTAGAAAATGCACTATCTTTGAGTACCAGGGCTGTGTTTCAATACTGGTGACCAAGACATTCTCAACTTCAACATTATTTATTTCAACATCAAGAAGGTTTGACTCAGCCATAAGCTTAGCAAGGCCTAAACCTCTCACCAATTTAGTGATCTTTATTTCCAAATCAAACTCCTAGATTTTGTTTATCCATCTGCATCTCTTACTTGTGACCTTTGACTGGGATAAGATGTCTTTGATAGCAACATGTGGGACATAGGCAACTACTTGTGCATTTACAAGATATGGCCTGAAAGCTTTGACAGCCTTGACCAAAGCATATGCTTTCTTCTCCATGATTTCATATTTTAATTCTGCAGGCTGTAAAAATTTCCTATAAAAAGCTATGGGGTGTTCATATCCTTCATTATCCTTTTGTAAAAGGACTGCAGCCACTGTGTGATATGAAGCAAAAGAAAACAAAGAGAAAGACTTACTATAGTTAGGGGACTTCAACACTGGTGCCTCCTGGATAGCCTTTTTGATCTCAATAAAAGCCTTTGAAGCTTCTTGATCCTAACAGAATTTTGTATCCTTTTTAAGCAGTTTAACAATAGGCTTGACTATCTCTGCAAAATTTGCAATAAATCTTCTAACAAAATTAACTTTTCCCAAGAAAGATTGGATACCTTTAACATTCTTTGGTTCAGGCAAATTGTTTATTGCCTCTATTCTTTCAGGGTCTATTCTTACTCCTTCTTTAGAGACAATATGCCCTAGTAGCTTCCCTTTAGTAATACCAAAATGACACTTCTTAGGATTTAAGGATACTCCAAATTCCAGAGCTTTATTGAAAACCTGTTCTAAGTGTGCACAGTGGTCATCCACCCTTTTGGAGAAGCATGTCAAATCATCTTGATATACTACCATGATGATGTTGATGAATTCTTTGAAAGCTACATCCATTGCCCTCTGAAAAGTAGCTCCAACATTTTTCAAACCAAAAGGCATTATGACATACACATAAGTTCCCCAAGGGGTGGTGAAAGCAGTTTTGAATTGTTCTGATTCTTTTACCAACACCTGGTTATGCCCTGAAAACCCATCCATCATAGACAACAGGTCACAACCAGTCACTCTTTGCAACATAGCTTCCATATTAGGAGAAGAATAATTATCTTTCAAGGAAGCAACATTTAGGTTCCTAAAGTCAACACAGAGTCTTATGTCCTCATTCTTCTTTCTGATCAAAACCAAATTTGAGACCCATGATGAATGTCTTATTGGCCTAATAATTCCCCCTTCCCTTAACTTGGTTAGTTCTTGCTGCATTTTAGATTCTAACAGGGGGTTAATAGGTCTTTGTTATTGTCTGAAAGGCTTAGCATCTGGAAGTAGAGGGACTTCATGTTGAAAAAGATCTTGTCTATATGCCTTCAAATCCTCATAAGACCAAGCAAAGACATGCTTATATTTCTTTAATAAATTAATAAGATTTATTCTGACATGAGGAGGCAAATTTTTTCCAATATATACCAACTTAGGGGATGATTTTGTCCCTAAGTTTACTTCCTCTAGTTCCTCTAACTTAGTGGTTGATTGTTGGTGCAGATGACTATCACTGTAACTAAACATACCTTCCAGCTCTACCAGCCCTTTAGGTATTTCATTAGTGTCTAGCTAAACTAAATTGTTTCCAAATACAGTTTCTCTGTTTTCAACCACTTCCACTAAGGCATTGCAATCAATTTTTTGCCCATCATAGTCATTAATGCACTGTATAAACTTGAGAATATTTTCATCATCAGCAAACACTTGCCAATTATATACATTGTCAGGAATGGGAGGCCTATCTTTTACTTCAACTGTGGATATACCAGTTAGTGTTGCATCATCATTCTTTAATGCAACATTTGCTAAGAAGTCTGCCATGATATTTTTAGATCTTTCTATCCAATTTATAGAGAATGCACTAAAATGCTCAATGACATCCCATGCTACATGCTTGTATCTTTTCAATCTATCATTCTTAGATGCATACTTAGCCCTAACTTGAGAGACAACCAATTCTGAGTCTCCTAATACTTTTAACAATTGAATTCCATGCCTTTTTGCAACTTCAAGCCCCAATAGCAGGGCTTCATATTTAGCAGTATTATTTGTACATTGAAAGGCTAACAAGAAGGAATACTTGAAAGTTATACCTGATGGGGATACAAAGGGAACTCCTACTCTAGATCCTTCTTTTGAACAAGCACCATCAAAATACATGTGCCACAAATCATGTTGTTGGGATTCCAATTCAGTCACAATAGAATCAGTATTCTTTAATTGGGGCAAAATTGGTTGTAATCTAAAATTATCAAGATCCACATCAATCATATAACTGAGCATACTAGGATCTACTCTCTCAATTACCCTAGGGGCACGTAGTTCTCTATACAATTTGACTTGATTCCCATTAATTGGGATGGTAGCATATGACAGATCCAACTGAACATTTCTACCCACTGCTATAGCCCATTTCCTGGATAACAACATGCCATAATGAGGTTTGGTGTTAGTTACAATGACATCCATCTTGTATGTTGCTTTAGGGAATGCTGTTATTTTTACTTCAACATCTCTCATTGTACCTATCATAGGAACTTCTTTGTTATCCATAACATAACACTTCCCATATACTGTACTCACTGACAATCCTAATTCTTTCATGACACCATAGGGCATTACATTTGCAGCTGCACCAGAGTCTATCATACAATTTTTAATCAATCGGTTGTTCACTAACAAAGTAACATAGAAAGGGTCAACCTGTGAGGGTTCCTGTGTAATAGTTATTCCAACATATACCTCTGGGGTTTGCAGTTCCTGATCCTTTTCATCCTTAGTTGAACCGGGAGGTAAAGTTGTGTTACTATCAGATATTTTAGAAATAAAGATAGAGTTGCTTCTCTATGTTCCTTTATTTTCAATAGTTTTATCAATGGGACAGTGACTTTCATTTGGGTAAGAGACTGAGTCATATCAAATGTGGAATTGTTGATCAATTCAGTATTAGCTTTAACCTTTTCTATCTTAGGCTGACTTGCCTTTTTCATTGTGGTTGTTTCTTGTATATCATTAGTAGCTTTATCATCTATACCCTTGGGTACTTCTTTAACTTCGTTTTTCTTTTCTTGACCAACTTGAGTCAAGGTAGCACTACTTGCTACTTTCTTCTGGGATACTTCCTTTATAAACATGGACCCAGGTTCACCTTGATCATTGTCTCTTTTAGTACTCCTCAAATTGTAATTGTCTTAGCTTTGGCTATAGCAGCTTTAGTGAGATTTTTTACTTCTTCATCACTAGGCCTTCTGAGATGAATTTCTTCATCTTCAATTGTTACCACATTCAAAGTGGGATGCCAATCAGGTGTTAGTTGTCCTTGGTAAGGCCTTTTATTTTCCAGCACATCACACTCACCAAATTCACTTTGTAAAGACTCATCATCACTTTCTATGATAGTTTCAAACATATTTATATCAGGCTTAGCCTCTTATCTCATGGATTCTTCAAGGGCTTGAGCTACAACACATTGATGAGGAGAATGTGGCCCATCACAAGCTATACACCAAGGAGTATTCTCAATGTTATAAACATTTTTTCATTTTAAAGGATCAGGGGTATCTTGGCTCTGAGTAGTTTTTGGCTTCTCATTTTGAGGCTTACCATCCTTCCAAGTGGTGTTGTAAGGTATGTCATGCAACCTAGAGGTCTGTCTTTCCAGTTGTAATGAGGTTTATCATTTTTACTTACCTTGGCAGTTAGATCCTTCATGGCAGTCACTAATTTTTCTATTCTATCTTCTTCCTAAGCAACTTTATTAGGTTGTTGTTTTAACTCTTTCCACAACCTACCATCAGTTCTTCTCCCTAGTTTCCCATATGCTTTTCTATTGCTCTCTACATTGATGGCAATTCTAAATGCATCTCTCAGGCTATGCGGGTTTTTATCCCTCAAAATATATGCCATTTTAGAATCAAAGGCATTGTAATAAGTATTCAGGAAAATGTTGTTGTCTAATCTCATTACTTGATATAGCCTATGCATGGCTTTCTGAAATCTGGCATTAAAATCTATGACAATTTCATTGTTAGACTTTCTGATATTGTTGAACTCATTGAGCATGAAGCTCACATTTGTCTTGTCACTGTACTATTCCTAAAAACAATTTTTAAAATCTTCCCAGGACCCAATGCTATTTACAGGAAGGCCTCTATACCAGTCCCTTGCATCATCTACTACGGACTGTACAAATAATTTCCTGATGACATCTTCATTCACAATTACATAATCATTTATCAGATCACCAAAAGACTTCAAGTGCTCTTCTGCACTGATTGCATTATTCCGAGCAAATTTGTGAAGTCTATCTCTTAATTCAATAGGAACATGGTTGGAGTATCCTAGAATTCCATCAAAAAAGAGCTTCCTATAGAGCTCTAGGTTACTAAGTCTTCTTTTGAATTGGTTGGCAACATGGTTATTTCCTATGTTCATTCTGACATTGGGGCTTTGATTCATAGAGATCTAATTACTTTGGTTAATAACAGGGGCTTGATTGGCTATGGTAGTGCTAATAGGCAGAGTTGGTTGGATTTTAATAGGAGAGAATGAAGCTTGTTGAGGAGCAGGTTTATTTTGATCTTCTGAGGGAAATATGATAGGAGGTGCTTTCAGATAGCTAATCTTTCTTTTAACTTCTTGGTTAGCTGCTTCTAATTTATCTTTTTCTAACTCCATTTCCAAATCTTCCTTTTCTTTCCTCATCCTTTCCATCTCTCTTTCATGTGCTGATAACATGTGAGAGATATCCACTGTAGTCTTAGATCCAAACCCACCTTCCATGCATTTCTTCTTTCCTTTGTCAACATCATTTCTAACAGGCTGTGGGTCACTAAGAACTTCCCTACTTGGTTACACTACTGACTTGTATGCTGGTTTGGTCTTGGGAACTAGAATTTCTCTAATCACAGGACCTTCATCCTCACTCTTGGCCTTTTCTTGGGCAAGCAACTCAAGGTCAACAATTTATCTTAAGAGCCTGTCTCTCTCCATCAATTTTTCCTTTACTTCTCTCTCCTTATTTTTTTCCTTTTGTGCTCTTAAGGAGATCAAATGATAGACTCTTCTATTTAGGTCCTCTATTTCTTGGGATACTTTATCTTCATCAGGGAAGATTTCTTCAGAGTTTGATATATTGACTTGGTCAATATCAATCAAACCGATGTTTCCATTAATTGTCCTAGGTACAAAATCTCTTACTATGTTCGAACTACTTCTGTCTTTCCCAGAAAAACTAGCATGGGATATCCCTTGATTTGAAAAATGGACATCTTCTACATTCCCAAATAAACCAGAATGGAAACCTAAAACATCATGCTTGGTTCTTTTTTGCACCCAAGCAACATTAGATGGCTCATGTACCATCGATCTTTTTTGATCTCTGCATGACTGTTCAGGTAGTCCCTCCTGCAATGTCTCACGAGGATGCTTCTTCATGAAAGACCTGGTGTTCTTTCCTCCTGCATCACACTTGTTTTCTTAAAGAATTTCACTTATTTCAAAAGGACTGGTTATGATAGTCAAAGTCGCCACCCACAAAGACTGTGGGAAATATGAAAACAAGCTTTGAACAAAATATTTGCCGATTTTAAAACCAAAATCATGTGAATTTTTTTTAGAGAGAGAGAGGTACAACACAAATAAAAGGTCAGGCATATTTTTGTAACACAGATGTCCAAACAACATTCTAAGCTACTTCAAGCACCAATCTGCATCTGGATACACACTATGACTCTCCCCAACAAAGTCGCCACTTTTGTTGTTCTCAAATTCTAATTTCCCCTCTTATCCCTTGTAAGAAAATAATAACTTTGTCTGCAAATAAAGAGATCAAAGAAAAGAACCTCAGAGCAACATATGACAAGGTTTCAAGAACCTTCTACACTTTGAACTTATCCAAAGTTTGAGGTGGGTACACCTTTTGTGAATAATTTCACACTTTCAAACAAGATCCACATTAAACCAATGTCCAAAAAGCCAATAAAAATATCGCCTCAACATAAGCTGAAAAAATAAAGAAAAGCTTATGCTCATTTTCAGTATTGATCTTCAAGAGATACAAAAAGAGAACTACAAATGATACCAGTGCCTTATCCAGGCTACAAAGTCATCTAAATAAAACAAGGATTTCACAATTAAACAACTCCATACATCTCATCACTTCGGCTTCTATCAACCCCATGTGTGCCTGACATACATAAGAATAATTCCTTATTAAACTAAACAGTGTTCATCAAATTCAAAGTCTCTAACAAAATAACCTACTGACAGAGATATTTCTTGCGTATTTAATTCCCCTCCTAAAGAAGAAAGCTAAGAAACATATCTATAAAGACCGCATTACAATCCATGTTCAATTGAATAACCCTAGATTGCCCAAATGAAACCAGTAAATTATTGAAAGCACACCAGAAGACAACACAAATTCTAGGCTCAAAAGTTCATGGTCTATATATTGATATTCATTTTGAAAAAATATTACAAAACTCAGAATATTCTCTGTAAACTTCAAAAAACCCAGATATATTTCTGTAGATTTGCTTTACAAATTCTTGTGATGATTTCTTTTACTAGTCCTGGTATGCATTTATAATATTATGGATGCATACAAGCTTCGAACATTCCTAAGAAAGTTAGTTACAAACCGCAATACTCTCTAAGAAACAGTTACAAGTCCTTTTCAATAGCTACAGCCTCTTCTACCTTTTGTTGTGTTGCAACCTCTTATAACTGCTCTGGAGCATTTTCTTTCTATCCGACATATTTATCCTTTCACTCCTAAAAAACATCATCACTTGGCCAAGAAAAGCTGACAACCTTCTGTTTCATCTCTTCTAGCCTTTTCCAAGTGACTCTTAACTGCCCAATTTCTGTTTCCATGAAACCATAATGATATTTTACCCTTTCAATTTCTTCAATTGTTTGGACAAATAAGGATGTGTCATCAGTGTTAATAATTTCATTAACCCTCAAAGACAACTTGTGATCTAGCTCTTCTAGCTAGGTTTTCTCCTCTTTTAACTGAATTGGTCCTACAAATCCCCCTGGAAACAATTCAAACTTGTGATCTGAATATTCTTTTCTATCTAATTGGTCTTTTCTTTTTACACCTGCCCTTTCTTCTGAGAGAATATTCATCTCTTTTATAAACTCACTGGTAGACCTTAGAATGACATTCTCCTCTGCATCTGTATGGGATGAACACATGAGCTCCAACTCCTTACCTCTGAGCATCCACTTATTAGGGATTGGTTCCAAAGTGGCTTCATCCTCTCTGAATTTGATCAAAACATCCAGAATCCTCTTCATATTAATGTATACAATGGAGGTCTTGACTGAATCAACAAACTTCAATATTGTGGCTTTCATATTTTCTTCATACTTGTTTACAAACAAGGCTTGATCTTGTTTCAACTTTTCCAACTCATGTTGGACAGTTTCAGCTGGCTGGAAACCAGAAGGCATAGGAGAAGGGGGATATTCTATAATGGGACTAGTAGGAGGGGGTCTTGCTAGAGACGAGGCTATCATGCGTGTAGAGGATTCACCTGAATGGTGTTGACCTACCAACTAACTCTGAAGTCTAGTAATAATGCTGTCCCTATTGGCTATTCCTTCTTTGGCCTCATTGTAAGCCTTTAAGATAGTCTCTGATTTCAATTGGATTATCTCTTTCTTTTGCCTCTTTCTCTGCTACTACCACACTAAACTTTGCACTTTCCAAAACTATGCTTGCAGCTTCCACTAGCCCTGTATCTTGGACTCTCTTAACAATCATGCATCCTAAGAGACTAGATTCTAATGCACTTTTCCTCCTTTTGTTCTCATCCTTTTTTAGTGACCACATGACTAAAGAAACATTATCCTTTCTGAAAGTCACTCCCTCCATTGGCTTTGTCTCCTTCCTCACTGCTTCAAGAACTAAAGCATCAGGTATATCCCATTCAGGGAGGATTAACACACCAGCTTTAGACACCATCTCTATTCCTTTCTCAGGGGTGATAGTCTTAAACTCTTCCATCATTTATTTCTTTATTTCTTCTTCTACCTGAGTTGCATCTCTGAGAGGTTGTTCACTCTTCCTCTACTCACATCTGGCTTTGAATTGTTCCATGTTTTGCTTCCACAAAAATTGCATGAAAGCCCATATTATAACAAAGTTACTGTCAGCTAGGAATTCTTCACTGGCTTGTCTAATAGTAGGGTCTAATTCTTTGCCCCTTAGCTAACCATCAGTCAGGTTCATTTCAGCACTAGGTGGCTCCTCTGGCATCCCTTCTTGGGTCTCCTCATAGGTATAGGCAATCTTACCGAGACTCCCTAACTGTAATAATTGTTCAGCCACCGCTTGCTCATCTCCTATGTGGATAGGGGACTGAGATGGAGAATATTAAGGTTCATCAGTTTCAACTTCCTTTCCCACTCTTTGCCTTTTAGGGGAATCTTGGATGTCAATGACATCTTCAATTACTCCTTTCCCTCTTGAAGTGGAAGGCTCACCTGTCACTAGCATCATCACAGTGTACTTTGACTTCATATGCATTACATAGTCACCAGGTGGGATAGCCTTAGCAAAGGCAGGCTTAGCCAGAACCAACTTAACCCTATGAGGATCATTTTGCATTATAGCCTCTCTTTTTCCTTTTAAGGTCTGGATGAGGTCTTCAAAATAGAGAATCAAGAATTTGATTTTCTCCTCAAAACTGTTGAAGCTAGAAAGAGGGTCATAGCTACTATCAAATTGATGGATAAAATCAAGTGCCTTCTTATATGCAACCCACTTCTCCTTCCTTAGTTCCTTCTCATCTAAGTTGAATTCATTCCTAATGAAATCTTCAGGGAACTGAAATTGATGAGGCCTACCTTTACACACCGCCCTCTTTCTAAACATGCCATTGAAAAATTCCTCAGGGTCTGCACATCTTGAGACTATAGTTGAGAGCCTATATGGCTTAAACAATTCCTTAAAATATTTCTAGCCACCTTTAGTGATTACAAAATGGTGGGCCATGGTGATAGTTGGGAAAATGGTCCCCTTACCCCTATTGGTTAGCTCTGCCTCTTCTACTCCTCCAATTTGTCTCAACACTTCTATAATCCCTATCTTCAATGGGACCTAATAGTGCACTAGATATGGAGTACCTCTGAAACCATATACTCTGAAAATAGTAGAAACAGGGTACAAATACATGTCTCCCCAATTGTGAACAATCTTAATGTCCTCTGCAAACTCTTTAGGTAAAAGGAATTCCAAAAGAGCCTTAGGAATCCTAAGATTTTTTGTGCATAAAAGAATTCTAATCTTAGATGCAAAGCTTCCATCAAACTTCAAAAAACTAGCATCTTTTCTATCCCAAGATAAAACAATGCTCCAAAGTTGGACCGACATCTCTTCCTTATCCTTTACCTTAACCAAGTCCATTTCCTTTGCAAAATAGTTAGCACCTTTGAACAAAAACATATGCATTAACAGGGAGTACCATCCAAATGGCTTATCTACCTTACCATTTTTTATCCCTACTAGCCCTACATGAATTGCATTAGTAAGGTATGGGGCATAATCAAATGTTATTACCAGGGAGGGGTTTAGAATTTGTGTAATCATTAACATGTAATGGGTTGGCATGTTTCTCTTAGCATCCTCTCCAAAGATCTGACATAGTGCCCAATACATACCCTTAGCTCTCAGAGTAAACAAATTGAGGGAGAATGGTTCCATTGTACTGGGGCCTACAACTATCAACCCTCCTATCTCAACAAAGAATTCTTTCAGTGGGCCACTCCTAAGATGATCCCTTTGTGCATTGTAGACTTGGGCTAATGACTCAAAGTCAATAGGCTCTAATAAATTTGAAGCCTCACTAAGTTTAAACACGTTTCTGAATTCATCATCTTTTATTTCAATTAGGGCTGATCCCTTGACACTCCTGATACATCTTGCTATAGGGTCATAATTCTATGCAATTAGGGTCAGCAAGTATACATCCATGAATACACCAAGGACCACAAGCTTCCCCATATCCAGTTCCCATATGCTATTCAAAGGGGCTAGGGAATGTCTCTAGCCAAAACCTACTTTGAACAGTCCTAAACCTGACATCCCTATTTCAGGGTCCCTTAACCAATTGCCTTTATCATACAGGCCATCCCCAATTCTCTGATGAGGGTTTTTTGGTGCTAATTCTTTGGCCTTAGCCCCGACATTGGAAGACATGGTTAATTGTTCTCAGAAATCATCACAAATGTTCCTGTCCTGATAATTCAGTTTTCCTGTCAACTCCCTTCTTGGTGCCATCTTGAATAACCAACTATACCAATTGAAACTAGCACATACCTCAAATGAAAACAATTCACACAACAATGATGGAAAACATACTAGAATTATCAAGGAAAGCACAAAAACCTATTATTCACCTAAAAAGAATCGCTCCGCACCAATTGCTCTACAACAGACTTCAATGAAACAATGCTAACAATCAAGTTGATGTGGACTCTAATATGGCAAGTTGGCATTAAATTTTTAGAAATTAACTCCACATGCTTCGGCTATCATTTCAGAATTGAATTCACAAAATCAAATTCAAAATAGGCTCCAATGGGTCATAACTTCTCTGAGTCTTTCTTCTGTTTCACTCTTTCGCTATTTCGCAAAGCATAAAACCTTTACACTTTTCTTTCATGAATCAACGCTGGCCGTATGATGTTAAACAATCTAAAACATCAAGATCTCATCATTGTCTGACTCGGTAGAGTTGCCCATTGAATAACTTATCCCCTTATTCATCATATTCTTTCCTGTGTCTTTACCGACTTCTTTATAATCTTCATATCATATTTCTTAAGATATGGCAACATCATACTGAATTAGAAAATCAATTTCTTGACATCAATGACAAAATAATAATATCAAGATAGTAAAACATCTTTAATCAGTTATGTCCATAATCATCAACAACCTTCTCAATATCCTTGTAATATTGCCAACAATCTCCCCCTTTGGCATTGATGGGAAAACCAATTGATTTGACCTTAAAAAAAAATTCCGATTGTTGTGATTCTGAAATGCTGAAATGCTCTCCCCCATACATTAGACTTCTCTTTTGTTTTCAGTCTTTATTTCAATCTATAGTCTTCTCTCAGTCTTTTTTAGGTTAGATCTTCTCCTTCTTGGTCTTCTCCCCCTTTGAAAACAATGCCAAAAAGAATAGAACTAAAACATAATTTCTTTCTATAAGAAGTTATTTCCTCCTATTGTGTATCAACTAAGTCTCGGTCAGAGCATTTGTTTACAATTCCTATTCCCTGTATCATTTTCTGTATTATCCGAGTATTATTTCCAGTACACTTTTAGAAAAACATTCTAAAGTGTATCACTCCAGCATCAACTCCCCAAAAGATATTCAATAGAGTCATCGAAGTGATGCTTTCACCGAACTCGGTCAGTGAGTAAAAGATGGGGGTAGGACCCCTAACTTACTTCTGAGATATTCAAAAGTGTCCTTTGGTAGTGGCTTGGTGAAGATATCAGCTATTTGCTCCTTTGTGTTGACATATTCCAACACCACTTTCTTCTCTTGAGCTTCTTCTCTAAGATAATGATATTTGATAGAGATGTGCTTTGTCTTAGAGTGCATAACAGGGTTCTTTGAAATATTAATGGCACTAGTATTGTCACAGAATATAGTTACTAGCTCAGTAACTTTCTCATTTATACCTTCCAACAGTTGTTTGATCCATGCGATGTTGGTACAATTTAGTGCTGCTGCAACATATTCAGCTTCGGCTGTTGACTGAGAAACACATCCTTGTTTCTTGCTAAGCCAACTCACTAGTCTTTCTCCTAAGAAGAAAGCTCCTCCACTTGTGCTTTTTCTATCATCAATGTTGCCTGCCCAATCAGCATCAGTATAAACTTTTAGATCAAAATCATTTCCTTTCTGATATACTAAGTCATAATCTTCAGTGCCTTTCAAGTATCTGAAAATTCTTTTGATTGCTGTCATGTGTATTTCCTTAGGATCTGCAGAGAATCTTGCAACAATACCTACTACATGTGTTATATCTGGCCTGCTGTGAACAACATATTGTAGTTTTCCAATCATGGATCGATAGAGTGTCTCATCAACAGATGTAGATTCATCATTCTTTGATAGTTTACAGTTGGTAGTCATGGGAGTACTTACTGGCTTTGAATCCTCCATTCCAAATTTCTTCAAGATTTCCTTTATGTATTTGGATTGAGTAATGAAAATCTCATTTTTCATTTGCAGTATCTATAAGCCTATAAAATACTTTATCTCACCGATTAATGACATCTCAAATTCTTTTCTCATTTCATTTCCAAAGTTCTTGCATAAAGAGTCATTTCCACAAAATATAATATCATCAACAAATATGGCTGAGATCAGTATTCCATTTTCATCATTCTTCATGTACATGTTGTTGTTCTCACTTGTCCTTATAAAACCAATCTTAATCAAATAAGAGTGCAATCTTTCATACCATGCTCTAGGTTCTTGTTTCAGACCATATAAAGCTTTGTTCAATTTACATACCTGATCTTTATTATTGTCTTCAACAAATCCTTCAGGTTGTTCAATAAAAACTTTTTCTTCTAATATTCCATTCAGAAATGTAGATTTGACATCCATTTGATATACCTTGAAGTTCTTGAAAGCAGCATATGCCAACAATGTTCTTACTCCTTCAAGTCTAGCAACAGGTACAAAAGTCTCACCATAATCAATTCCTTCTTCTTGGGCATAACCTTTGCAAACCAATCTTGCTTTGTTCCGAATGACCTCACCTTTCTCATTTAGCTTGTTTCTGAAGATCCACTTTGTACTGATTACATTTTTGTCCTTCGGTCTTGGGACCAGTGTCCATGTGTCATTCTTTTTTATTTGATCAATCTCTTCAGTCATAGCATTTATCCAATCTTCACTGTTAAATGCCTCTTTCACTATTCTAGGTTCAAATTCAGATATCAAACATGTGTTCTGTCTCAGTTTGTTCCTTGTCATCATTGGATCATCCTTATCTCCTATAATCTGACTTGGTGCATGGTGTCTTCTGACATACTTGGCTAATATAGGCTTGGTAGGCTCTGTATGATCTTCTTCATCACTCGGTAACTGGATATTTTCTTCATTCTCTTCAACAGTTATCTCGGTAGGACTTCTCAATTGCACATAGACAAATTCATCATAGTCTTCCGGTTCTTTGGAATTCCTTTCATCAGTTCTTTCTGCAAATTCATCAATTTTCACATTTGCACTTTCTACTATTTTGTTAGATGATTTGATCACATTTAAATGCTTTGCTTCTAGAAGAATATCCTATAAATGTTCCTTCTTCACTTTTCTTATCAAACTTGCCATTTCTATCATCTTTATGAACATAGAATTTACTTCCAAAGATCTTAAAATAACTTACATTAGGTTTCTTGCCATACCAGATTTCATAAGGTGTCTTCAAAGTACCTTTCTTCAATTGAACTCGGTTCAAGGTGTAAACAGCTGTGCTTATTGCTTCTCTCCAAAATGTTTGTGGAACCTTCTTCTCAATCATCAGTGTTCTAGCACAATCCACAATAGATCTATTTCTTCTTCTAGCTATTCCATTCTGTTGTGGAGTTCTCGGTGTAGAGACTTGTCTTTTAATACCATGATCATTGCAGAATAGGTTGAACTCATCAGATGTGAACTCTCCTCCTCTATCTGATCTAAGACATTTCAGTTGTCTTCCTG
This sequence comes from Cryptomeria japonica, assembly GCF_030272615.1. Classification (NCBI taxonomy): domain Eukaryota; kingdom Viridiplantae; phylum Streptophyta; class Pinopsida; order Cupressales; family Cupressaceae; genus Cryptomeria; species Cryptomeria japonica. The sequence goes on along the minus strand of NC_081412.1, from coordinate 343,778,781 downwards.
TTTCATTTTCAACTCTAGCCTTGTACCACTTAAACATTTGAAAAGCTTCTGATATTTCTTTTAAAAACATTACTGACATCATCCTTGAATAGTCATCCACAAATAATATGAAATACTTATCACCATAATGACTTTGAACTTTCATAGGACCACAAAGATCAGTGTGCACAAGATCTAAAATTCCCTTAGAAGTGTAGGACTTACTTGTAAAGCTGGATCTTGTCATCTTACCCATCTGGCATCCTCGGCACATAGCATTCTCAGGTTTTTCAAGACTCGGTAGACCTCTTACTCTGTGCTTCTTGCTTATCTTGATCAGATTATCAAAATTAACATGACAAAACCTTTTATGCCATATCCAGGTATTATCAATCTTTGCATGCAAACACTTATTGTGAGTTGAGTCAAGGTGAAATGTATTACCTTTTTTTTGTGTCCCAGTAGCAGCTAACTTTCCATTCTTGTCATGAACTTTGACAATTCCTTTCTGAAATTCTATTTGGTAACATGTGTTGTTTAGTTGTGCTACACTCAACAAATTATATTTCAAACCTTCAACCCAATAAACATCATTGCATCTTGCTTTATCAAGAAGTGTTATGGATCCTTTACCTCTTACCGGACATGGTGCATCATGACCAAATCTAACATAGCCTCCATCATAATCTTCTAACATAACAAATTTGTGTTTATCTCCTGTCATATGATGTGAACATGCACTATCTATAATCCAAGAATCATTAGTGTTTATGTGAGATATTAGGGCTTTTTCTTCATACCTTTCTTCATCTGATCCATCCTTGATAGCCACATAAACAACTTCCTCTGTATCAGTCTCATCTGATTTATCATCTTCAGATTCCTCATCAGCAATTAAGCATGTCTTTCTTCTTTTGAAGTCTCGGTGTCCTCTGTAATGATTATCTTTCTATCTGTCATCTCGGTAATCTCTCTTTTTAGTGAAATCTTTGTTAGGATAGTTAGAAGCCATATGTCCAATCTTATCACAATTGAAACATTTCAAAGGTAGTTTTCCTTTATACTTACATTTGCCTCTCGGTAACCTTTTGGCCAATAGTGCTTCAAACTCTTCTTGCTTTCTGATTTCTTCATACAGTTTGTGTACCTCCTCCATGTTCTTCCAAAATATTTCACTTGCTCCACTGTGATCTCCTTCAGAGTACTTATACTTTCTTTCATTGTAATCATTAGATTCATTCAGATGAAAAGAACTAAATGCAGATTCAACTTTATTTACCAATGACCAACTGTTATCAAAATTACTTAACTCAAATGCATGTAGCTTACCAATAGTAGCATCTAAGGAAACTGGCATATTAGGTACAGATCTCAATTCATTGATTGTAGAGACTCAGATTGCATAGGCAGGTAAAAGGGTTCTTAACAACTTACTTGTCACATCCTTTTCTTCAATAGTTCCTCCTACTCCTTTGATTTGATTTACAATCTCCGTTAGTCTTGTACTGTACTGGGTTATGTTCTCACCTTCATTCATCCTCATAGATTCAAGTTGTCCTCTTAGACTATCAACTTTTTCTCTTTGAACAAGTTCATCTCCTCCATATATAGATATGAGCTTAGTCCACATTGCCTTTGCATCATTGCAGCCTTCTAGATCACTAAACTCAGAATCGGTCAATGCAGATTTTATTTCAATCATTGCTTGAATATGTTTTTGCTTCGCCTTTATCTCTTCCATAGTCAATGGATAGGTGCTCGGTGCAACAAAATCATTCTCTAGATAGTATATAGCATATTCTCCAACTCCTAATAGATGTAGCTTCATCCTTTTCTACCATGTAGAGAAACTTGACTTATTTAGCTTAGGTGCATCCCTCTTATACATCTTTGGATCTTTAACTCAAGTGCCTTTAAACTTTCCTTTTGGAGTCCAAAGCTCTGATACCAATTGATAGTTCTAATACTTAATATAAGTATAGATCCAATAGTGAACAAGATGAGAGGGGGGGGTGAATCATACAAACTTAATCATCCATAAAAACATTAGATTCAACCTCAGTAACATATATCAGTCATATAATCAAAAAATGTCAACCATGCAAACTCAAAAGCATGTGAACAATATAAACCTCATAACACCAGATTTAACGTGGAAACCCAAATAGGGAAAAACCACTGTGGGATTTCGGACCCACTAAGAAATATACTCTTCTAGAGTATGCTCGATTAAAAGAAAATCCTGTTAAAGATTACAAACACATTGCTAGATGTGACCCGGTTAAGGGATTTCCCTCAGATCTGTTAGGATCTTCACTTTGTTAGAAGTGACCTTGTCAAAGGATTTCAAACACTCAATCAGAATGTCACCTTGTTAGAGGATTTATATATAAGACTGTTAAGTCTACTCGGTTAAGAGATTTCCTATCACTTTCAAAAAATAACAGTAATACAATCTATCTGCAACTTCACATCTAAAATGCTAAAGCAGATTCCTATTTGTTCAATA